>NC_050072.1:69899463-70600849 GCF_009764565.3 Dermochelys coriacea | reverse complement strand
ATTTTCTGAGGCCGAAGCTGTGGGCCTTGCTTTTTCGTTGACTGGCATTCCTGGGTTGGTGGTGCATAATTATCATGCGGTGGAACACCTTGCGTGTGCTGTCACGAAAGCTATCAACCTGACCTTTATAGTCCTCGCACTCCTTTCACACGAGTTGGGCGAGGTATGCCAGGGAATGCTGCAAAATAGGCTAGCTTTTGATTATTTGTTACCCCAACATGGCCATCCGTGCCAGCAGTTTGCTGGTATGTGCTGCTTTAATGTTACGGACACCGGGCCCTCCACTGAGGCCGATTTACAACGACTCCGTCAGTTGGCGGTGGGGATCCACCAACAGCAAGGGGACACCTGGCTTTGGTCCTGGCTCTTCGTGTTACGGGGTTGGGCCGCCCATCTTGCTCAAGGCCTACTTATTAGCCTTATTGGCTTATATTTTTGCTGCCTTTGCGGTCGTGACCTAGTCTCCCAGTGCTGTGTGTGGTTTTTCCTCCACACTGCATCCTCATGATCCTTAGCGTCGCTCGAGAAAGCGAGGGGAGGAGTGTAAGGGACTGCGGAAGACTTCGTTACAGCCTAGCCAGGGAACTTCCGCTTTCTCGAGCCAAGAGGTTACTGTGGGACATAGATAGTTGCTTTGTTATTGTGGGATAGAGATAGTTTTTGAAGGACACAGCTGCTTTGTTATTGTAAAGATAGTTCTTGAAGGACACAACTGCTTTGCATGGCCCTTCACCAGGTAGTAGAAAGCCCCCCTTTAAGAAGCACCTAACTTTATATTCATGAGCTGTTTTTGTGTAATGCTTATTAACGCTGACTGTTTGCCCCTCCGTCGGATTCCGTCCCAGGCAAAGCTCCGGTGTGCTGGGTTCCCCGCTTCCGTGACTGCAACGCTTGGAGTCCCTGTTGCAGGTGGGTCACTAACCTTCAATAAAGCCTATAACTCACAGCTGTGGGTAAGCCTCGTTTTTCTCAGAGTACTTCTGCCAGGCCTGTTCGAGCACCTTGGCCCAGAACACAAGATATACTGTACTTGTGACAAAGATGTGTGAAAAGTTCTCACACTATGATTTCCTAAATAAAAGTATGTGAGGAAGATAAGCCTACAGAGGAAAACTGAACTCTTAATTATAATTTTTAAGAGTTCATAGATTTACTCTGAAAGTGCTAGTCCAATGATTTACTCAGATTTTGTTCATCACAAATCATGTTTGAAATTGAGTTATTCATGGATAATGAGTATCAAAATATAAAGAAGGGAAGTTAACTACCTATCTATGGAAGAGAAGAACAATTGCTTAGTCTTAAGAACAAGGAATCTTGTGTGCACGATTGTGTGTGAATGACTTTTCTATTATTTTGCTTCAAACCTTTTGCTAGTTTTTTTTTCCCGTGCCCACCCCCAAAATTGGGAGTTTTAGTTAGAATTTTTATAGGATGGTTGGTATTCTTCGTGATCAATAGAAGCTGATGTCAACTTCTCCAATAAGTGGACACAGAATGTCAAACCCCCGCAGTATGTTGAAGACTTTCCAGGATTGAAGGGAAGGATCTTTGTTTGCATACATTGACCTAATCAAACCCCACTGGATGATGCCAATGACTTTTAAAGGGATAGTGCACTTGTCTGATTCATCAAGAAACTCTTGAGGAGTATTACAAGGAAAAGGAACCAATCAGGCCATTATCTTCATAACCTGATGTACGAGGAGAAACCAACTGCTTGCTTTTGGCTTTGGCTTCCAGATGCCATCATGCTCTGGACAAGAAAGCCTGTGCTTCCCCCACCCTTGCAGCTGGGCACCAAGAAGTAGGAATCCAGCAAGATGCGGCATCTAAGATCTGGCATCTACAAGCAAGTAACCTCTAGCCAGCCAGCAAACCTGTCAGCATTAACCAACTGAGCCAAGAAAACCACTGACCAATCTTTTCAACCACATACTATCTTCTAGAAATTGAATAAAAAACCCAAGAGTTACACACATCCTGTCGAATATCATCCCTTTTGTTTTTCAATTTTTATTAGTAGAAGGATGTTTCTACTTCAGCATTATAGCACTTTAAAAAATCTTCAGCAGGTGACTGGTAGTAAAAATGTGTGCGTGCACGGGCATGCAGGATCCATTGTCTGCACATGGTGAGTGGGTGGAGATTGAGCACCCATTCCACACTTATGCACACACACACTTTCACTACCAGTCACCTACTGAAGGGTTTTTTTTTCTTTTTTTTAAATAAAATATGCACATCTGATCTTTTAGATAATGAGATTTAGCGTAAAGCTGTTTTAGCTGTTTGAGAAGCTAAGTGCAATTCTCAAATTCTGCTTTAATAAGATATACTATATAGACCAGGGCACCAGAATCTATGATCCAAAGACCATAAATTCTCTGTTATAAAAACCAAATTACCACACAAGAAAAAAATTAATTAAAGATTCCATCCATAAATAATAATTGGGATAACAAGAATTCAGTCTTCTTCTTAGAGTATGTGCAACATGCTCAGGTGGCACATGACCAGGATTCATCACTGAATTTGGTCCGCTGGTTGGTTCATTAGCTTTCTCTGCTTAGGCCAGGTATTGACAGGGAGTGAGAGGTGAATGGTGATCCATTCCCCGCAAGAATTCAGTGATTCAGAAGGACTCAAATTGAAGCAGGATGAAGCTGACATTTTATGATTAAACTGATTTTTTTTAAACCATCACTAAAGAAGGGGCAGAATGATTAATTTAGAAGTAGATCTAAATATTAAAGGTTAAGAAATAAAGTTGGCATTACCTCCAAAAGCAGTACTGACTGTCAGAATTCTGTGTAATGTATAACAAGGGTGCTTAAAAACAGTGATTTTGTGGACAAGAAAGAATGTTTCACTGACATTTTAAAATTTCACACCATTCAAGCAAAGCGCCTGGTCCCAGATCATGCCCCCAGATCTGTGCACAGCAGGAAATGGAGTTCAGCCACCTCCACATCAGTCTTCTCCCTCAGACTCCGTAAGATCTGAGGTGTGTGTGCGGGTTGTGCAGGTGGAGACTGGGCAGGCAACAAGCACACTGTTTCCCCCTTTAGCCTTATGGAGACACTCTGGTGACAATACCACCACCTTGGGTAGTTCTCCCCAGAGCAAGCAGCTGGCAGAAGGAATTCAACAGAACTGCACCACCAGGGAACAGAGCCAGTTAAGAAATACAGGACCTCTGAAGAGAGAGCAGTAACCTTCTGCTGATTCTATAGAATCTGCACAGATCCTCATGGATCTGCCAAGTTTCGAGGTGGTTCCGATGGCCTTTTCTGAGGATGACAAATGAGGACATCTCCATGAGGGAGTAGTTTGAGACTTCCTCCCCACAGAGTCCCCTCCCACGAGTTAATGATCAGGGCCAAGAAGAACAGACACATTTTCAAAGAGCCAACTATTCACTTTTGCATTTCAGAAATCCTGCTGTTGTTAGTGAAAGAACAGAGATGTAGCGTAGATTGAAACATATAAATATCAGAGGACATTCTTATTTACTCACTTTAAAAGAGTTAACTATTTACCCTTTGACACATGCCATTGAAACAAATAGATTTGGGCCCTAGGATTCAACAATGTTATGTGACCTTACTTGAGCAATATCACTCTATACAAGCAAGATGACATTATAAGAAGAGATTTAGAAAATGTATTAGATATCACAAATTCTCATTCTTCTGTTGAGGCCTATCCTCCACATTAGTCAACTACTTCAGCCAATTATCAGATATGGAACACCCTCAAGAAAACAGCACTAACAGTGAACACAGACACAATGGCACAATAAATACGAATGATAAATTTTCAGAGAAAATACAAAAACCAACACCAACCTAAGACAACACTTTCTATAAATGTTATGCACCTACTAGATATTCCAAATACAGGTACTTCCTGTGATTCTGACACAGTCCTAGAGGCATTTATATCCTATTCTAGAGCACAAAACTACTCTCTCATTAAGGATAAAAGGATTAAATCCAAAGGCTCTATTTTAAATTTTTCTTTTACCACAAAGTTGTGAAGTGTTCTGAAGTCCAAGATGGGCTTGAAGCCCCCTGACTTTTTCAGGATCAGGAAGTACCTTCACTAAAATCCTTTCCTTGTTCCTCTTGTAGTGCAGGCTTTATTAATCTGTATTTAGAAGGGAAAAAAAATCTGGTTCAGAAGAAAAGAAGATTTGAAATATGCCATATCACTTCAGTCTGTGCCCTGACAGCCCTGGACTAACTACAATGTTGCTTTAAGCAACACCAGAAGAAAGGCTGAAGGAGAAGACCAGACACTGCAGCTAAGAAATAGTATATAGACATCCTGATATACTGAAAGGGAATATTCTCTACTTCCAAAAAATACTTAAAAATACAAGCATATGGTCCACAAAGTTCCATTTTTTGCAACTCTTGGCTAGAATAGTTATTTTATCTATGAAGAGCACATATTTCAAGTTAAAGTAGTGGTATTGCAGTTCACAAACCATTTCCATAATAAACTCAACTTATTTCCAATGGGTACAAAAAGTTGTTCCTAAGAAGATGCAGCATTCCTCATTTTTGATATTATGGTCTTTGCCATGGCAAGTGAGATATCATTTGTGAGCGTCTAAAAATGACACCTTCATAATGCAATGACTGCACTATTGTTGCAATCAGAAATAAGCTACAAAACTGTCAAAATCATAGAAGTGTAGGACTGCAAGAGACCTCAAGAAGTCATCAAGTCCAGCCCCCTGCAACGTGACAGGACCAAGTTAACCCAGACCCTCTGTGACAGGTTTGTCCAGCCAACCTGTTCTCAAAACCCTCCAATGGTAAGGATTCCACAACCTCCCTTGGAAGTCTATTCCAGAGTTCAACTATCTTTATAGGTAGAAAGTTCTTCCTATTATTTAACCTAAATCTTCCTTGCTGTAGATTAAGCCAGTTACCTTCTTGTCCCAACCATCCTCTTTATAATAGCCCTTTACATATTTGAAGACTTATTAGGTCTCCCCTCAGTTTTCTTTTGTCAAGATTAAACATGCCCCGTTTTTTTAATCTGTCCTGATAGGTGAGGTTTTTAACATCTTCCTTCAATTTTGTTACTCTCTTCCGGACTCTCTCCAATTTGTCCACATCTCCCCTAATATGTGGCGCCCCAGAACTGGATATATAGTACTCCATCTGGGGCCTCACCAGTGCTAAGTACAGCAGGACAATTACCTCCTGTATCTTACCTCCTGTTAATACTCTCCTGAATTATATTACCTTTTTTCATCCTTTCTTAACATGGTTGACTCGTTCAATTTATGTTCCACTATAATCCCCAAATCCTTTCAGCAGTACTATTACCTAGCCAGTTATTCCCAATTGTGTAGTTTTGCACTTGATTTTTCCTTCCCAAGTGAAGTATTTTGCACTTGTCTTTATTGAATTTCATTTTGTTAAATTCAAACCAATTCTCCAATTTGTCAAAGTTGTTTTGAATTCTAAACACTACATACAAAATCTTAAATTTCAATTCAATTGTGAAAAGTTGCAAAGTTAAACAATTTAAAACAATGCATAAACTAGTTTCTGCAGTGTAATTTTGAAATCGTAACCACAGCAGAAAGACTATTGCAAAGAAACTAAGCAAATTAAGTATTCCGAACAGACTATCACTACTGCATCAAAAATAATAAGAAACCAATAACTAAAGGACAAGTATAATTATATACAACCATTTCATGTAATAATGGTTTTTGATAAAGGTTTGAAAACTTTAGAATGTATTACAGTACTCGAGCTCATAAAGAAAGGGATGCACAGGCAAAATTGGATATTCATAGAGAAAAGTTAATTTCTTAGAATGCTTTGGAATGCAATGAGTCACGAAAGAAGAGAAGTTTTCCTGTGGAAAAACCAGTATCAACTATTTCTCAAAAATGAACCAAAAGCGAGTCTTCACAGTGATTATCTTTCTTGTCTTTATAGGTCAAAATATGTAATTTTCTTCTATATTAAGTGAACTGTTTTCTGACTTAATTTTGGTTGGTTTCAAGAAACAAGACTGCCCCCTCAAAACAAAATGCACATACATATCCTGATCTTATTTATCACTTAGTTTCAGTATTCCAAATAAGCTGTTAATAAAATGCCAGTTACTTATGCAAATTACACGGAACCAACACGGAGGTCATGGGGTACTTAGAGGTTATTTAAAAAGTCAGCAGATATGTTCACACAATAAAAAGTACTCTTCTTATCTAAGACTTTTTTTTTTTTTTTTTTTAAACACTGAAGACAACCACCTTTGGTTTTGTTCATTTTCAACTACCATTTCTGAGAGAGCTTTTGGTGTTTTTTTTTTTTAAAAAGCAGCCTAATTTCACACTTATGCGCTTGATAATAAACTATCAAAATCAATACATAACATGAGCTGTCCATCAATTTCAGTATTATATGAAGTAGAGAAGCTGATTATGTCAGAGAAATTAAAAATGCAACTATTTAATCACTGTAATTATGCTCATAAAATTCCATGATTGTCTTAATCCCTAAAGTATTTGAACTATTCTGATGTGATGAAGTGATCATTTAGTCCAAACCTATAACTAAATTGTCATAAAAATGCAAATACTTTTTTTTTGGAAAAACATACTTCTAATGGTCCCTCTATCTCGCTTGTCTGAGGATAAAATAAAAGCAATAAAAGTCAGTGAGAAGTTCTACTTTAAAACAGCTGGCAGGATATAACTCTTTTTGCAAATGTTACTATAATTTTATCCAAAGCAAAACTCCAGCAAATATTTCTAGCAAAATTCAATTCTAAATTAGTTTGTTATACTAAGGAAGAAAATTATAATATTTTAATTATAAAATTACTTTGCAAAAATATTTGCAAACTCATAGATGACTGGTGAGGTCTCAGAAGACTGGAGAAGGGCTAATGTAGTGCCCATCTTTAAAGAAGAGAAAAAAGGAGGAGGCGGGGAACTATAGACCAGTCAGCCAAACTTTGATACCAGGAAGCTATTAGAGCAATGTATAAAACTTTCAATTTGGAATACCTGGAGGATGAAGGGGTAAACACTAGCAACCAGCATGGATTTATCAAGAACAAATCATGCCAAAACCAGCTTGATTTCCTTCTTTGACAGAGTAACTAGTTTGGTGCATAGGGGGAATGCAATGGACAGAATATACCTGGACTTCAACAAGGTTTTTGACATAGTCCCACATGACATTCTAATAAGTAAGCTGGAGAAATGCGGGATCAACAAAACTAACATTAAGTGGATACATAATGGGTTAAACAATCGCAAACAAAGAGTAACAATTAATGCAATGATGCGAGATTGGAGGGAGATCTCAAACAGGGTTCCACAGAGATCTGTTCTAGGTCCAATGTTGTTCAATATCTTTATTAATAATCTGGATGTAGGACTAGAGAGCATACTCAACACATTTGCAAATGACACAAAGCTAGGGAGGATTACACTTTGGAGGACAGAGCTAAGATTCAGAGAAATGTTGATAAATTAGAGAACTGGACTATAGACAACAAAATGAAATTCAACAAAGACAAATGTAAGGTGCTACACTTAGGGAGAAAAAAACAAATATACAAAAACAGAATAGGGAATAACTGGCTTGGTAGCAGCACTGCTGAGAAGGATCTGGGAGTTGTGGTGGATCACAACCTCAACATGAGTTAGCAATGCTGTTGCAAGTAAGTAAGTAAGTAAATAACCAAATGCCATTTTAGGTTGCATTAACCAGAGGCATAGCATGCAAGTCACAGGAAGTGGTAGTACTGCTCTACTTGATGCTGGTTAGGCCTCAGCTGGAGTACTGTGTACAATTGTGGTCACCAATGAAAGGATGTGGAGAAACTGGAAAGGATCCAGTGGCAAGTGACAAAGATGATCAAAGGGAAGGAATGCAAGCCATACAAGCAAAAACTAAAGGAATTGGATACGGTTAGTTTGGAAGAAAGGAGATTGATGAGGTCTTCAAATACTTGAAAGGCTGCCTTAAAAAAAGATGGGAAAAGTTGTTCTCTCTTGCCACAAACAGCAGGACAAGAAGCAGTAAGTGCAAACTACAGCATAGCAGATTTCGATTAAATCTTAGGAAAAACTTCCTAACTGTAAGAACAGTAGGACAATGGAACAGATTGCCTAGGGAGCTTGTGGAAGTTCCTTCTCTGGAGGTTTTCAAAAGGAGGCTGGATAGCCATCTGTCTTGGAAGGCTTAGACACAACAAATCCTGCATCTTGACCGGGGGTTACACTAGATGACACCTTTTAACCTTCTGATTCTATGAAATTCTTTGCAATTTATTAATTCTGTATAGTTTATATACAACACTAGTATTCTTTTTTAATGCTCATATTTTACATGCTAGAATATCACAATAATTAAGAAAGTCAAATATTATTATTATGTTAGTCCAAGAAATTACTCCTATACAGTTTATTTTATTTGTATGTAGTTATAACTATCATTTTATCACTTATCTGAGGTTCTATGTACAAATGTTACAACATCTATATAGTGATCAAAATACACTCGTATTCAGAACTCCATATCCTTATAAACCACTTAGGAGATTCATGTAAACTCATCCTATACCTGGAAGATGGGCAACACAAACAGGACTTGAAATTAGACTTGCCAGGTTCTAAGATTATTATGCCTCTGGGTGATGTTTTAATCTTTGTAGTTCAGCAAGACACCTAATTTTCCTATAGCACTTCCCACTGCAGCTTTCTCAACCTTGGCTCAAGTCCTCAGCCCAGGCTTTCCTTCCTGTCATTTCATACTACAAGTCTCCTTTACAACCAAGTTACACTTCTTGTGCATATATTCCTTACCACATATTATATGGATAATGTATCCTTAGCATGCATTACAATTCTGTAATCTGACAACAGTAGCAAAAAAATCTTGTCAAGTGCTTTCTTGAAAAGGTAACAGCAACTTTACATTGACATTTTTTCCAGAGGTAATCAGTGAGATTGATTGGCTGACCTACTGTACAAATGAGATCAGAGTAGAGATGAGAACTGATTGGCTGAGTATCATTGTGAAAGATGACTGATGTAATATTTGAGGGCTGGGGAGAACAAAGAATCAATTTCCTCAAATGAAAGAATGTCCACCATTTATTACTCAAGTTTGGAAAATGAACTTCTGTTGTGTCTTTATTTGCTGCTAGATACTGAGATAGGAGCCATAACCAAGGGTATTTTTTTCAATTTGGTCCTGGCAAGACAACTGATCTTGCATTTCAAGAAACAGACCTCACTGTAGTTATGTATGGCTTTGTCACCTTCAGTCTTTTCTAATACAATGTGTTCTACGTAAGGTTAAACCTTAAGACAACTTGAAAAATTCAGCTAGCACAGAAAGTTGGCCTGCTTATTAAGAAATATGTCTCAAAAATATTACATCTATGCTCTATGACTTGTAGTTATCCATTTCATTTCTGGATAAATTTTAAAAAGTTTCGTTTGACCCTGGAAAACCTTATGTTATTTGAGAGCTAGATATGTTAGAGACTACCTCTCTCTTCCCGTGATATTCTGACAACTTCAATGAATAGAGTGCCTGAGCCAACAGCCCTTTGATTTCAATTAGATGAACAGAGGTTCCAACAGGTTTCAGAGTAGCAGCCGTGTTAGTCTGTATTCGCAAAAAGAAAAGGAGTACTTGTGGCACCTTAGAGACTAACAAATTTATTAGAGCATAAGCTTTCGTGAGCTACAGCTCACTTCATCGGATGCATTTGGTGGAAAAAACAGAGGAGAGATTTATATACACACACACAGAGAACATGAAACAATGGGTTTATCATACACACTGTAAGGAGAGTGATCACTTAAGATAAGCCAGTTTCCTTGAGAGTGTGTGGCACAAGCTGTCAGCATAGTCAACCTACCTGAAGACCAGTGATGGCTGACCTCCTGCCATCCTAGTAGCAGGCTCCTATATGAGAGTCCCGTTACCACTATCACAGGCAGAGGTTGCACTGTGGGACAGGGTTTCCCCCTGTGGGTTGTGGCTCAGGCTGCAATAGCCCAATCCTGTTTTTCTCCATTGTTAAGAAGCCCTGTGATAAAGGTCAGATGATGCAGATCCTCATTTGCTAGGCCTTGTGAATCCTGGAACTACTTCAGAACAGTATATGATTGGTCCTACATGTACTTTGATATATGCACATAAGATTGTTACTTTAGTATATACCACATTACATGAATGCTTGGCAGTTATGAGAGCTGAACTGACCTCTGTTTTTCCCCAGAGTTATCACTACTCACACTAAGCTACATCTCACAATACCCTACAGTAGCACAAATGAGCATTTGACTTAAGCCGATAGGAAACTAGTCACAATCAAAATACTTTTGTTCAATATCTTAGTACAAGCCAAGGAGGTACCTTCAAAAGGCCAATACCTGGAATGCTAGTATCCAAAATAAAGATAAGGAATGGAAGAGAACAAAAAGGAAAAGAATTAAGACAAACTAATGGCTTTGTATGTGGTCACAATGTGACATTATCCTTTAAAAAAAAAATAAAAGACTGAACCCCTCTCTCTCTAGCTCTTTGAGCAGAAGTAACGGCTATGAGAAAGACTGTTTTCATAGACAAATACAGAAGGGAGCAGGTAACCACAGGTTCAAAGGGGGGCTTCGTAAGGCATCTAAGTACCAAGTGGAGGTCCCAAGTGAGCGAAGGGCATCTGATTTGTGGAAAGATTCCCCAATCCTTTGAGAAACCTCATCATTGTAGCATGAGCGAAGATGGAAAAACCCTCTCTACTATATGATGGAAGGCTGTAATAGCTGTCATGTGTACTCTAATTCTTCTTAGAGACAATCTTGTCATTTTTAGCTCTAGGATGTATCTGATAACAGAGGGGATGTAGGTGAAAGATGTCTGAGGCCACACCAGTGACTGAATCTCCCCCACTTTTACAGGTAGATATTAGGAATGGATTTTCTTCTGTGCAAAAGTACTCTCTTTACATCCTCAGAATAAGTTGTTTTTAACTCTGCAAACCATTCATCTGCCGTGCCTTGAGTCGAAGAATCTTGAGGTTGACGGATCTGAACTCCAACAAAAGTGAAGGCATCCCCCATGGAGTAATGATCCAGACTGCCTCTAGAGCAGAACTGGGAGCACTACTTGTTCTTGGCTGTGGAAAACAAGCCTAGCTGCATGACACCCCAATAACGAAACAGGTGGTGGAGTGTAAGGGGATCTACCACACTGCTTCAGTGCAGAGGGAGGGTGATCTCGCTTCCCCTGGATGGTTGGTATAAATATGCATGACATGTCTGTCATGATCTTCAAGTATTTGCCCCTGATTAGTGGAAGAAAATGGAGACAAGCATTTCAGACTGCTCTGAGTTCCATTAAGTTGATGTGTAGAGTGGACTCAAGAGGTGACCACTTGCCATGAGCGGTGTGCAGGTCTATAGGAGCTCCCCATCCCAGTAGGGATGCATCTGTTATTACTGACATTGGAGATGGCTGTGCAAAGGCAACCCCTGTGCAAACATTGTGAGGGTCCTTCCACCAGTTGACGGAATTCCATGATCGAAGGCATTGAGAATAATTTGTTCAAACTGTGTTTGCTTGGCAAATAAACAGTTCTGAACCACCCTTGAAGGCAGTACATGTGAAGTCAGGCGTGTTTTATTGAGCAGGCAATCACTGAAGTATGGGAATATCAGAATTCCTTGTTTGTGAAGATGAAAGCCCATGGATTGGTAGTTCAACTCTTATTATAGATCTATGAAGAAGGGTTCTGGTTTATCACAATAATGTTTCTCTCACACGAGAAGTGTGCCTCCTCTCCCATCCCACTCAAATACATGTCATTATTCCCCTTCTTTAAAGGTCTATTTGGATATGGATTTCTTTTTTGACTGTGAAGTTTTGAATGCCTTTGGGGTTTCCCATTGGACTTCTCCTTCAGTACTACGACACAAGGAATAAATGATATTGGTCATATGTCTTTTGAGACCTGGCTTGTTTGTTTACTCATTTATTTAGATAAAAAGCACATATTCCAAGATCTAGGCACCTGCACATCATTTCAAAATCCATACAGAAATTCTAATTTATCAGTATCTATTCAACTCCACAACCACAATAAAAAGCTCTTACCTGCTCAGCACATTCATACCATCAAACTATTCTATAAAAGAAATCCTGAGAAAATAGAAAGGCTTTACAATGTGACCTCAAGTTGAGACCCTGACTCTGAAAAAGGGAGTGAAGTCCAGAGTTGAATTATATACTAGACTACATTTTCATACAACTTTCCTTAAACAGGAAATCCTTTTTGTATAGAAGAAAAAAAAATCTCTTCTGGAAATTAGGCCTGACTATTTTAGAGTGCCAATACAAAGGAAAGTATCTTCAAAGGCCCTCAGCTCCTGTATCTGCTTTCTAAAAAAAGAATTCACACCACAAAAAAAGCAAGCAAAAGTACATACATTTGAAGGGAGAGTAGTTTTCTCTGTGCAGCAGCAGCCCCCTTCCTAGGAGATTGTACTCTTTATATGTTCCTTCAGAAAATTGGATGCCACAATCCCGCCTCATTCCTTGAACTCCTCTGGGTTCTAGCTTTCCACTCCCCATGTAAATGGCTTCTTAAGAATGGGGGAGAACATAACTACAAGGGCATCCTCGGACTCCATAGAATCTGTGCCATCAGTCACAAGCCTTTCAGTGCCAACAGCCTGATACCAGCCCAATGCTACTGAAATCTGCGTGTGTCATTCTAACCATTGTGGCATCACAAAATAAGAGAGATGACCTTTTACAAATTACTGATATACAGAAATAGCTATGCAAGGAAAGTACAAAAAGGTAGGCTCATTGAAAAATGAGAAAGTACTAACTAATAATTCAAATGACAGATTTTGAATTCTTTTTAAAGAATTCTAGCTGAACTATAATGCTAGGTATTATCTGTAACTATGACAATGATTAGAGAAAAATTCTATTTTTCAATATGCCAGTTTTGTGTATAGTCAGCTTTCCTGGCTCTCCTAGTTAGTTTTCCTTGTTGCTTGTGTCCATCTTTTACAAGCGACAAGGATGAGAAAACAAATTTTTAAAAATCAGTTTTAATACCTGAAATTACATTTAGCTCATTTTAGAAACTGACTAGACTTCTAGTTGACACTTTTATATCTGTATTAAATAAGAAAAATAAAAAGTTGGTAAGGAGTGAAGAATCAGTATCAATCATCATTCATTACAAGCAAATACAAAAATGCTTTGAAATTTTGAACATATAAATTTATTAGCTCATATGGATGAATCCTAAGGTTTAAAAAAAATACACTGAACACTAACTATTTTTAAAATAATCATGCTCACACAGAGGCACTGGAAGACCACAGAAAACCAAATATAGTGCCAGTTTTCCATTAGGAAAAAGAACAATGAATTCTATCTTTGCTAAAATATTGGAACACATATGAACAGAAAAAAATGTACTAAACATCTACAGGATAACAGACCATGAATAAACAGCACATATTTATAATTAATACATTATTGATCAATTATAAAGCATCTGGTTAACAGTCAAGAGATGTAACACAACTGAATTTTACTAAACCTCTGATACCAAGTCTTGTGATAGAGGACGTCATATTATACATGACTTTGAAACTGATATGGAAACAAAAAAGGCCACCAGAGATGTAGCTTGTCAAACAACAGGATGGCAACACTCCTCTTTAAACTCTTCTCCTTCACTTCTACACCTCTATTTTCTTGCCTCTTCATTAGCTCATGAGTAATTTAGACTGCATACTCTTTGGAGCAGGGAGCATGTCTTGTGTGTCTATAGCATCTAGCACATTTCTGAATGGCCAATGAAAAACTAACATTAACATAGAGCTATAGTACAGCTAGCTGATATTACTTCCGTTCTGGACAACTATCAGTAAGATATCTTTCTAACTGGTTAGAGGGAGTTCAAAGAAGAGCAACAAAACACTGGGCTAGTGGAACTGATTTAAGAATTAATACTAAAAAGAAGTAAACAGGTACATCTTGGCTAATACACAACTGTGGCTGGAGACAAGAGTAGTTCAAATATTTGAAATGTGCAAATATCAAGGAGGGAGAAATTATTTAGAATGGTATACACAGAAATAACTAGGAGTAATGTGAGGAAATTAAGTGAAGTAAAATGTAAGATGTATATAAGGAAAAATTTCCTCTGAGAACTTACTTAGTTCATGGCAAGCTGGGGTTCAAATCTACCTACATTAGCCTACTGCACGCTATGTGTCTGTGTGGACCATGCCACTGCTCACTAGAAGTTACAGAGTGCACTTTAATCTACTCCACTTTGAAATGGGAGTGGATTAAAATGTACCAGTTTTACTGAGCAACAGAAGGGTCCACACAGAAACTTAGTGCGCAGAGGCTCGTGCAGGATCATAGAATCATAGAATCATAGAATATCAGGGTTGGAAGGGACCCCAGAAGGTCATCTAGTCCAACCCCCTGCTCAAAGCAGGACCAAGTCCCAGTTAAATCATCCCAGCCAGGGCTTTGTCAAGCCTGACCTTAAAAACCTCTAAGGAAGGAGATTCTACCACCTCCCTAGGTAACGCATTCCAGTGTTTCACCACCCTCTTAGTGAAAAAGTTTTTCCTAATATCCAATCTAAACCTCCCCCATTGCAACTTGAGACCATTACTCCTCGTTCTGTCATCTGCTAAAGGATATATTTAGCTTGAGGCTAAAGTGGCAGGCTAGAGTGTAAGTGTTCGTATAGACAAGCCCTTAGTGAAATCTAATAGGCTTCTGAATAGTCTCCTAAAGGAAGTGGTGGAAACTCCATCAGTTGGCGCATTAGAAAATAACTTGGAATAAAAAATGTACTCTTCAAGCCATCCTACATTGCCATGGAAACGAGCTGTATGATCACCTGATTTTTTTCCCCCATCTCTAACTTCTATGATCCTCTCACTGTGTAACTAGTTTGTGGGACATGTTGAAAGAAAAAAGACTGATCAAATCAATATATAGCTAGCTTTTTATACTTTGTGCATCACCATAGTAAATAAGTACCTTACAAAATCTAACAGAAAACACATTAAAGGATTTCTCCTTACTCTCCAGCCTCAATCAGCTTGAGTTTTATCATGTGTGCTTATTCTTTGGGGATTTTTTTATTTAAGGGCAGGAAGGGGTGGTGGTTTTTGTTTTACTGTTTTGATAAAGATAGATCAGGTAATGGGCTTTTATATTTTGATATAAAGATCGTGAGAGTTAAGCCATTCAAAGGATCTTGCAGTGAGTGAACTGAAATGATAAATTACATAAAAATATTCATAGTCCTTTTTACAAGTAGCTAGAAGACCAGTGGTTTTCAACCTTTTTTCAATTTTGAATGGAAATTCAGCCTATGGTGCACAGACTCCTACCATAGAAGTCTTAGATTGAAAACTGACTGAACAGAATTCAACTATAAATGTTGCATGCCTCAACACAGATTTAACACAGCATGAGAAAGGGCACTAAACTGTGGGCTTCTATGGTAACGACAACACTTCTGGGTTTTGACCTGTAGGCAGGGATATTCACATACGTTTGATTGATCAGAAAAACAGAATGCCTTTTCTGCGACCTGAAACTTTATTTTCATAGGTTTCAGAGTAGCAGCCGTGTTAGTCTGTATTCACAAAAAGAAAAGGAGTACTTGTGGCACCTTAGAGACTAAAATTTATTTGAGCATAAGCTTTTGTGAGCTACAGTTCATTTCATCGGATGCATTTGGTGGAAAATACAGAGGGGAGATTTATATACACACACACAGAGAACATGAAACAATGGGTTTTAACATACACACTGTAAGGAGAGTGATCACTTAAGATGAGCCATCACCAGCAGCAGGGGGGGGAAAGGAGGATCTCCTGTATGGACTGGTCCAGGCTGAGGTTGATGGTGGGATGGAAATTGTTGAAATCATGGTGGAATTCCTCAAGGGCTTCTTTTCCATGGGTCCAGATGATGAAGATGTCATCAATGTAGCGCAAGTAGAGTAGGGGCATTAGGAAACGAGAGCATCAACCTCAGCCTGGACCAGTCCACACAAGAGATCCACTTCCTGGACACTACGGTGCTAATAAGCGATGGTCACATAAACACCACCCTATATTGGAAACCTACTGACCGCTATTCCTACCTACATGCCTCTAGCTTTCATCCAGATCATACCATACGATCCATTATCTACAGCCAAGCTCTACAATATAACCGCATTTGCTCCAACCCCTCAGACAGAGACAAACACCTACAAGATCTCTATCATGCATTCTTACAACTACAATACCCACCTGCTGAAGTGAAGAAACAGATTGACAGAGCCAGAAGAGTACCCAGAAGTCACCTACTACAGGACAGGCCCAACAAAGAAAACAACAGAATGCCACTAGCCATCACCTTCAGCCCACAACTAAAACCTCTCCAACGCATCATCAAGGATCTACAACCTATCCTGAAGGACGACCCATCACTCTCACAGATCTTGGGACACAGGCCAGTCCTTGCTTACAGACAGCCCCCCAATCTGAAGCAAATACTCACCCGCAACCACACACCACACAAGAGAACCACTAACCCAGGAACCTATCCTTGCAACAAAGCCCGTTGCCAACTCTGTCCACATCTCTATTCAGGGGACACCATCATAGGGCCTAATCACATCAGCCACACTATCAGAGGCTCGTTCACCTGCGCATCTACCAATGTGATATATGCCATCATGTGCCAGCAATGCCCCTCTGCCATGTACATTGGTCAAACTGGACAGTCTCTACGTAAAAGTATAAATGGACACAAATCAGACGTCAAGAATTATAACATTCAAAAACCAGTCGGAGAACACTTCAATCTCTCCGGTCACTCGATTACAGACCTGAGGGTGGCTATCCTTCAACAGAAAAGCTTCAAAAACAGACCCCAACGAGAGACTGCTGAATTGGAATTAATTTGCAAACTGGATACAATTAATTTAGGCTTGAATAGAGACTGGGAATGGATGAGTCATTACACAAAGTAAAACTATTTCCCCATGTTTTTTCTCCCCCCCACCCCACCCCCCACCGTTCCTCAGATGTTCTTGTTAACTGCTGGAAATAGCCTACCTTGCTTGTCACCATGAAAGGTTTTCCTCCTTCCCCCCCCCCCCCCCCCCGCTGCTGGTGATGGCTCATCTTAAGTGATCACTCTCCTTACAGTGTGTATGTTAAAACCCATTGTTTCATGTTCTCTGTGTGTATATATAAATCTCCCCTCTGTATTTTTCACCAAATGCATCCGATGAAGTGAGCTGTAGCTCACGAAAGCTTATGCTCTAATAAATTTGTTAGTCTCTAAGGTGCCACAAGTACTCCTTTTCTTTTCATTTTCATAGTCATCTTTTTTGCAGACCTCTTAGACGTAGTCTGTGAACCCCCAGGGTCTGCTGACCACAGGTTGAAAACCACTGTACAAGACTATGGAATCTCTACAGGTCATCCCAGGAAGTATTACTGCCTTCTAAATAAGACAGAATGTGATGTAACAACTGTCTACTCTGGGCTCCACCTTAATAATATTTTGTTGAATCAGTTGGAAGGATAAATCAGGTATCCAGAGTAGTACAGATATGATTTAGTCTTGGAAGAACGCTGGAGGAAAAAAGCATCAATAAAGCCGCACTGTTTCAGCAAAGGACACCAATACAAGGAAAGGGTTGGCTTTAACAATACTGTCGTATTTCTGTACTGAATAAAACTTGCATAACAAATCAGCATAAACTGTCATGTGCTCCTCAATGAGACTGGCTACATATGTTAGCTCAAAACTAAAAATGTATCAAGCTATGGGGGACCAGGGTCTTCTGCAGCTCCATAGGAACTGGACTGCAGTCAATTTTTCAAAGATTTTGATTAACCAAAGTGTTGATTAACAAGGTTTAGCTGTAGCTGTCATTTAAATAACTCAAGTTCTGCTGGGAAAGCCAACATATCTTACAAACTGTAATGCCACAAGGTTCCCCTACCTGTTCTAAAATGAAAAATTAAATGTGAACACTATTTAAACTGTGCTGCAAAAACAAAAGGCTAGAATTACTCAACTCAGGCACACAACTGCTCTTATCGATATGTTTCTATTACTGTTACTTGCATTCTCCTTTCATATTCCCTTTATTTGGCTGTTACCTCCATTTACTGTTTCAGTAAACTAGAGTGTAACCCATTTGGAGCATGGATGGGCCTTACAACATGTGTCTGTACAGCACCCATCACAATGGGGCTCCAATCCTGATCAAGTATAATAATAATAATAATAATAAATTAGATTTTTTTTTTAAATTAATGTTAATATGTTAGAAAGATGCAGTAAAAAAAGAAAACATTCCAGCTTTGCAGTTGAAATTTTAAGGGTACAAAATTAAGCATTTAGCTATTGTGTTTCTCCCACAATGCTAACTTAGCCACTTTGCACATACATATTTTCTATTCTTATTTTCCTTTTTAGATGGAAACTCAGGTACTGTTGTGCTATAAATGCATGTTATATTGTATAATTACTATACTAGCTGTAGCTGAAATAGTAGTATGAGAGAAATATTTAAATCTTGGAATTTTTCAACTTGAATGCTTTATTTTGCAATCTTAGCATTCCATTCATGCTAATTTTTAGCATGAATTAAGTGGGAAACTTCCATTGTGCAATTAAAAATGGGAATTATTTTTAATTTTGGAAAATTCAACATGAACTAAAATTTTACCAAAACTAATTATTTTAGAACAAAATAAATTGTACAAAAGTTAAAAACACTAAAGAAATTAAGTGATTAGCAGAAGAGACATAGCTATATGGAAACTTTCAACTACTGCGTATTAATGCATTATTTACCTTGGCTGTATACTCAGCTTTATAACTGTCTTGCGTGGCAGAGAATCTTGTGAGGACTGAACATCATCCTACAGGGAAAAAAACTTTGAATTTATATAGATATATACAGATCAAACTAAAAATCATACATTTCAGTTTTAGAAGAACCAACACATAAAAATGCACTATCCACATCACACCAATAGCGACTTCCAATGAAACCTAATTTACCACAATATGCAGGAAGACACTAGTCACCACTTCACCAGATAATCATCTCCAAACCTGTACTTAACAACAAGATTATGAACATACCTGTCTAAATAGATTTTAATAGAAAGGAAAAATATATACTTATTCATCCAATTTGAAATCATTGTTCCCATTAAGTCATTTATTGTTATACCCCACCTTCACACTCACTGACATCTATACATGTTTCTACAACTGTGTACTAGAGACATTCTAATCACTAATATAGCTGGTGTGGTTTACAAACAAACAATTTCAGTATGTTGAAATTAACTTTCTACTGCTGGAGGTTTACCCTCTCAAGAACTATAGTCCTACAGTTTAGTTGCAGAAGCCATAGGTTTACTCTTTGTTAGAATTCAACAAACTATTCTCTCCCTGCTCCACCACCCAAGTTTACACACACACAAAAAGATGATGAGGGAGGATTGTGTGGGCATCCAGATAAATTAAGGTTTGGGGTTTTTTTTAAAACGAGGTGTTGCTTCATCAGCAGGCCAGTATATGTCAGTAACAGTGTAAGATTATGCAGTAAGCACTTTCAAACACATGTTTATTGCCTAAACTCCAGAATCTCTCTATAAAATGCTGACTGTTTGCCTGTCCTTGCACAAGGAATCTTTATATAGCTACCCTCTACCATGGGTACAACTCCCCGTTATGATCAAGTTACCTTCTAATAGTCACAGCCTAAAGAAGGTAAGTTTTTGTATTACTACATAAGCAGTAATTTTTGTGTTATCGTTAGTAAATCAAAAAAAGAAAAGGAGTACCCATGGCACCTTAGAGACTAACAAATTTATTAGAGCATAAGCTTTCGTGAGCTACAGCTCACTTCAAGTTTTTTCACTTTTGTGAATACAGACTAACACAGCTGCTACTCTGAAACCCGTTAGTAAATCACTAAGGGTTGTGGCCTACAGCTCTCCATTTTGTCTAAAAATGTGAATGAATATAATAAAACAAAACACACCTCTTCTAACGCTGACCTGATAAGTTCACACCTATAGGTTATTTATACTGGGAGTAGCAGCCATTATACTTAAAAATAGTAAAACAGCTTTCATCAGAACTCTCTAATTTCAATTACTTAGAATATTCTCAAAAGTTCACCTCTATTGCTGAAATTGTCTGTGTCTGGTTTCTACCCAAAGTTATTTTCCTAACCGTCTGAGTAAGAAATGCCTGGAAGAGATGCTCAGCTAGGATCTGTGACAACCTCTCTCTTTGCATCTGTCCACTGGCTCCCCCTTCTTTATCTCACCAAATTTAAACAATGTCTTCATTTTGAAAGCTCTCCGTGGCGTATCCCCACGCTATCATTTCTCAGTTACTATCAAAATGTTAACTCACACTCGTTACATTTTCAAACAAGCACACTTGTGCTTTTTGCCATGCTGCCCCACATGCTTCAGAGAAGCTCCCATAAAACATCCACACAGCTACCTTATTATCCTCCTTCAAATCACTCCTTAAAACTCTCAATTTCTGTGATGTCTACAAAAGAAATTTGACAATGGTTATGCCACTGGTGTGGAGAGACCATTGCCTACCACACTGACCAATACTGTCTCATTGTTTCCTTGTACTCCTTTTGTCTCTGTATCCATCAGTTGTCCCTTGTCTGATAAAACTGTAAGGGGGGGAAGGAGGGATCATCTTTCTGTGCTATGTTTGTACAGTGCCTAGCACTATGGGGCTCTGGTCCATGACTGGGACTCTTATGTGTTATGGTAATAACCACACTCTTATACTACATGACTATAGAAGAGTAATACTGAAAACTCAGCATAAGGCATGCACATAGCACAACTGCCCTGAAATATAATTCAGGGGAGGAAGCAATTGCCTGAAATAAATCTAACAGTTAACTGTTTAAATTCCTGAATGGACTTCCAGATTACATTTTCTTTCCAGCCAGCAAAAAAGCTTAATACATAAGTAATGATTTGGGGATATCTGTGTGCACAATTTGTGAATCCTGGGTTAGATAATAAACTCTGTATGTATCTTTACCAAGTTGCAAACTTCATTTCAAATGTGCAGTACTTTTTGCCTTCTCTATGGTCTGTTTGCCCCCATGTTGGACTGGAATTCCACAGGTGGGTGGCAAAGGTCTAGTAAAAGAGAGTTACTACGTGCACAACCACTGAAATGTAATCGCTCTTGAGAAAAGACTGGCTCCCAACCAGGAGAGCTGGTTTATCAGGGGAGAGGTTACCTAGCTCCAACGCGAGCCCAGATGTTTACACTGAAATTGTAAAGCCCTGCAGCCCAAGCCCAAGTCAGTTGACAAGGGCCAGCTGTGTTTGATTGCACTGTGGACATGCCCTCAGTGATCTAGAAGCAGGATTCCTCTCACAGCAGGGTAATGAGTGCTCATGAGGGTGCTCTTAATTGGATCTGTGACAACATAGATGCTGACCAAATTAATATGTGCCTTAAAAAGTTCAAGTAATTAAAGATATATGAAAATAAAACTGTATAAGTATATATGAATGAAAAAATATTTCAAGATGTTACTTATGCACATTGCTGATAGTAGAAACATTTTCATGTATTATATTAAATTATTTAAGTGTCATATGACCATGTAACTAGAGACTGCATTGTAACACTTATGTGCAAAGGCACAGACTTAAGATGTGCGTAACCTTAACTACGTTATTTTCGGTCTTTAAAGTGTTCAACAGAGCAATTTTAAAATATTTCTAACAACAACAAAGGATTTTGGTATGGAATAATATAGTTTGTTAAAAGAGATGGACTAAAAAAATTATAGTATTTGCTTTATTTAAATTAAATATATTCCTTTAGTGTGTTTCTTTCTGAAAAGTGACACTTCAAAAATGGCCTGCAAGAATTTTGAGCTCATTTTTCCTCAGTGGATTCCCATATCAAATTCTCTCAATTTACAAATAAAAATATATGTCTGTTCTATATTCCAATTCTGCAGATTCAACCTGGACTCAGATTCAAGATGGGCTCTTTCTTCCCCCTTCATCATCGTAAGTAATTATGATCTACAAGTCAAGTTAGGCCTATAGTTACACTTGTGCAACCTCAGTATCATCAATTTTCACAAGCAACAGGTATAGATAATTGGATAATAGATAAATTCTGTTGATGATGCACATGAAACAGAGTCCAGTACACTCACTTCAAGCTATGTAGGTTCCGCAGGGCCAACTGCAATAAGTAGTAAAATCTATTTTTGCTGTCAACACCACCTGTAATTCTAACTACATACAGAGACCAGATCTGTTGAGTAAGAAGGGACAATCTTTACATAGTTAATTTTCAAAGTAGAAGTTGAACTTCTCCACACCATTCATAATCAGTCTTAAAAGATTATTCACATAACTTAAAAAAATACAAAAACGATAAGTAGGACAACTCACCATCTTAAGGAACGGAGTTGATGGGTTGTAGCTGTAGGTATCTTTGTCTTTTAGGATAAGAATATGAGCAGAGTCAATGATCACCCTCTTCAAATTCATTAATGAGTGGAAAAGCCTGTTGACAGAATTTTCAATTGTTACTAGTTTTGAGATTATATGTTTATAAAAAGCCATTATAAGACCCTTGGAAAAAAGGATATAGAAATATTAACTATTAAAAGTATTGCTTTAGCTGAGTAAGTTTTTATTCTGACCTACATTTCCAACAATTACTAGTTATTTTGGGTGCCCAACTTGAGATACCTTGAAAGACCCTAATTTTTAGGAAATACTAAGCACTTGTCCCCTGAAAATTAGACCCTTACTTTACCGTGTCTCAATTTGGGCACCCAAAAAATCATCACCATCCTTGCCACACTATCAGAAGCATATGGAAGAAGGCAAATGGCCCCAATCATCCCTACCCTGGGCTCTTGTGTCTAGCTCTTTCATATTTAGCTGCAATAATGTTGCTTCAGCCATTATTGTACTACAGAGCATGCCTCTAGGTCAACTTCTCCATCTCCATTAAATTTCAATTTACTTAGCATGTTACTGGGCATTCTTTAAAAGATGTCCAAAATATGTCCAACTTTCTTAGATACTACTTGCCTTTTATGTAGATGTGTCCATTCTAAGCCCTCTTTCATTACTTTACATAAGTTCATTTTTCTTTGGATAGTCTATGTAGACAACTGCACTGAAAACTGTTTCAAATTTGCATGGGATAGAATTACTTTTCCAGGACTCTGCTCCATAGAAGATGATACTTAAGATCTTTATAAGCAGTCAGTGTAATGTTTTTGCTAATCACACTGGACTCCCATACTGCATGAAGTTTTTTAAATACAGCACTTGTGTTACCTATTCTGGGCTTCATATCAAACACGTAATCAGCAATATTGTGAATGACGCTACCCAGATAAGTTTTTTGTTGGTTTTCCCAGCTTCACCTTCCTTATGGGTGCTCCACTGTAGGTGACTCGACAGCAGTACCGCTGATGGAGGAATGGGGCTTCAGATTCAAATCTATAACTGATGCTAATACTGTGGAGTCAAATATGGCATGGGATGATGAGCATGGATAATTGCATAATATTTTAAAAACATATGGGCAGATGCCCAAGTTTCTGCCCTGCATATTTCTGATGAAGGCTACAGAAGTGGAAACATCTCATGAAATGAGTTTGGACTCCAGACAGGGATTGAAGATTGTGGGCATGATAGCAGTAGTTAATACAGTTCGATATCCACCTGGAGAGTCTCTGATTTGATACTGCGGATCCCTTGGATCTCTCTGCAATTGAGAGGAATAGTTTAGTATAGTGGTTTTCAACCTATGGATTGCCAACCACTGGGAATCCGCAGACTACGTCTAAGATTTTCAAAGGGGTCTAACATCTCCATTCTAAATTTTTTAGGAGTCCTCAAATGAAAAAAGGTTGAAAACCACTGTTTTAGGAGATTGCTAAAATCTTTTGTTCTATCCAAATAAAATGTCAAAGCTCTCCTGACACTTATTCTCTGTTGTCACGGTGAGGCTTTGGGAAGAAAATATAAGCCTCAATTTGCTCTATTAATGTTTTTTTGATAGAAGTAACAGCTTGTCTTTATCCGACCACTATTCAGTCATTTTCTAAGGCTGCCCATGCACTTTGACTCTTGAATATTTTGATGTGACTATTAATTCTTTAGCCTGGGTATCCACTCATGATCTTGCATTACGTTATATGTCATAGCTCCTACTGTAAGGCAGAGAGGATGCAGAATAGCACAGATACAAATATGATGCTGGAGTTGATTTTTTGTAGAATTAATTTGATCCTCTTCTCCTTTGCACTGAAGAACTTCAGAATTTATCATTCCATGATAGGATGGCTTGGGAAAAGTCTGCAGAAGCTGCAAAAAGTCTTTAATGCTGCAGACAAATCATCGTCATGTACCATGCTGGAGGACTGCTTCTTTATACTAACCATTTGAAGCAGGAAGCATGCACCCAAAGATGTCAACACTGCATTTATTATGGAGACTCAAGATGCTTCCATTTTGGGGAACCATACAAAATCTTAGCTCTTTGGACATTGTCAAGTGACTGAATTTGCCTATTTTGGTGTCAATTTCTTTTGGCACTTATTTGCTCTATATCATCTTCCACAGTGAAGGGGAAGGCATACTTCCTACGTGCAATACAACACAAAACATTTGTATGGTCTTACTGTTCCCTCAGTCTTGTCTGTCTAGTTCTAGCTTTATCTTCTTCTGGTTATCTCACTGAACTGTTCAGATCCACTTTGGATTATGCTCTGGAGAAAACAGTCTTTCTTGGGTTTATTCTTTGTATCAGAGCCTTCCCCATTCCTCAATCAATTACATGCTGGAAGCAGAATCTCTCTTTCTAGCCTTGTTAGATTTTCTTTTTTAATTTGAGATTTCTAGTGTTTATCTTTTCCTCATCTCATGGAAGAAAGCTATTTTCATTTTGATTTCTTATTTTTCATTACTAAGGCAATGACCATTTATTTTAGTCTGTCTCAGAGTAACCCCATAACTGATGGATCAAGATTATCCAAGCTTGTTGATCAGACTTTTTTGCTTTGCCTTTTTCTAGTAGATCTACATATGTGAGAAGAACATTAAGCCAAGATATTCAAGCATAGGTACCTCAAGTTAAATTTCTAAATCTGCATTAAGGCATCTAAAGAACTGGTCTGATTTACAAGAGTGCTGAACACCCAGCAGCTCCCATTGACTTTAATGCAATTACAAGAAATGCCAGAACCTAGTTATAGCCTAAATGAACAAGTGATGTTCTCATCAGAATGCCCATAATCAGTGAAGAATTAACTTATAGGCATCCATAGCAAATCAAGTGATGCTGATAACACCAAGAGTTTGAATTTAAGTGATCTGTTAGAAGGGTGCCTCATTTTCCTTATATTATAAACAGAGATAAAAGGAAGTGTATAATTTATATAATATTGAACTCTTTCACATTCCATGCTTTGGAGAATTAATGCTAAATTGGGACTGATCCAGCTTTCCCTACCTTCCAAATGGCACAGATATACATGGAGAGCAAATAGGAAAGTTGGGAGGATTTTTTTTTAAATATACTCTCTGAATGTAATAGTCAGAAACAGAAGACAGAGTGTTTTAAGGGCATTATTTCAAGCATTGGCTTATTTAATATAGTACTCTCTCTCTACCAATAAGACATCCATTCAGCAAGTTCACTAGTACCTACTTTTCATATTTTCTATACATAAAAATGTTCTGAATGAATCATTCATTCATATAAGCTATAGGTGTGTGTGTGTGTGGGGGGGGGGTGTTTTAAAAGTAATATCTCTACTTTGCAACCACTTAGGAGAATATTATAAATTATTCTATCAAAATATAGAGAAAGCAATTCACTTCCAAACTTGACAAAGCATCAATCTACAAATGAGCTAATGAGCATAGCAACAAGAAAATGATGTTCCAGGTTGAAGATAGGAAGTTATATAGTGGGAAAGACTAAGATAATCACATAATACCTAGTCAACATCAAGTTTCTTGATCAGTGCTTAACAGTGGCAGAGATTTAATGCAGCAGTACCTAGTTTTGCTTTGAATGATAGCCCTGTAGTTAAGGCACAAGCTGCAGGCTTTATCTTCAACCTTCCTTTAAAACCCCATGCACATTGTAGCCTCTATGTGCCTCAATTTCTTACTCTACAAAATTGGGTAACTACTTCCCTACTTTATATGGATATGCTGAGATAGAAGAGAATATATAAAATACAAAGTAGTAGTAATATTTTCTCAGTGGTATATATTTTGGTAGCTATATTAAAAATACAGTATATTCATAACAAAAACACAGGAGAAAATAAATTTAAATATTTAAATGTACTTATTAAATTATACTACCTAGTTCCATAATCCACAACTACCCAATCTTTAGATGTTCCTGTGATGGCATCATGGTGCTGAAAGAGTCCTAGGTTCCTCCTAGCCTCCGTCAGCAATTTATAATTTTCCACTGAAGGAAATGCATTCATCTTTTCATATTTTTTGGACTCTACTAGTGCAAAAGAATAAAGGATCTCAGCAGCTCTGGAAAATCAAAGAAAAAAAATGAATGTAGCTACTTGTTTACATACAAACACGCACACACAAAGCCAAACACACACTTTAAGAGATGAACCACAGTGCTTTCACAGCTTCCCCTAAAAGTGGTCCTCTAGGTTCTTTAAACTAAAAGTTAAATTTTGTCAATTACAATTTAATTTACTATTTACAAATAAAGCAACAAAAAAGTTTATTTGCACAAATTTGTAATGATCATCAATCAAACCTTAGATGGATGCATTCAGGATAGCTTCTGTCTCAGAAGAAAAATTAAACTTTCAAGAACACACAACTTGTTTAACCAACAGAATTACTCCTCTCAAAAGGTACATACTGTATGTACTGCACGCAGTATTCATGAACTCTTATTTAATTTTTAAAACCTCTGTTTGGGTCTTAGTTTGGTCATTGAGAACCCAAATTATTTTTTTCCTAAATACCACAACAGTCAAAGGAAAAGATTATGACAACATATCCAAACTGTCTGAGCCCTGGTCTACACTACAGGGTTAGGTCGATTTTATAATGAATGCGTCTACACAAACAACCCCGTTCCGTTGACCTAAAGGGCTCTTAAAATAGACTTCTGTACTCCTCCCCGGCGAGGAGAGTAGCACTAAAATCGACCTTTCTAGGTCGAATTTGGGGTAGTGCGGATGCAAATTGACGCTATTGACTTCTGGGAGCTATCCCAGAGTGCTCCAATGTGACCGCTCTGGACAGCACTTTCAACTCCGATGCACTAACCAGGTACACAGGAAAAGCCCTGGGAACTTTTGAATTTCATTTCCAGCATGGCGAGCTCAGTAGACCATGCAGTCCCCCAAGAATTGCAAACGAGCTCCAGCATGGAGCGAACGGGAGACACTGGATCTGATCGCTGTATGGGGAGAAGAATCTGTGCAGGCAGAACTCCTATCAAGAACAAAGAAATGCTAATATATGTGCCAAAAGCACACAGGACATGATAGACAGAGGTTACAACAGGGACACACAGCAGTGCCGCGTGAAAGTCAAGGAGCTCAGGCAAGCCTACCAAAAGACAAAGGAGGCAAATGGTCGCTCTGGGTCAGAGCCCCATACATGCCGTTTCTATGATCAGCTGCATGGCGTTCTAGCGGGGGGGGAGGGGACCCTACCACTACCCAACCACTGTCCATGGACACCTGCAAGGGGGGAGTCTCACGTAACATGGAGGAGGATTTTGTGGATGAGGAAAAGGAGGAGGAGGAGAAAGCGCAGCAGGCAAGTGGTAAATCTGTTTTCCCTGGCAGCCAGGACCTTTTCATCACCCTGGAGCCAATACCCTCCCAAGCCGGAGAAGGCACCTCTGGTGAGGGCACATTTGTAACTACAGTACAGGATTTAAAAGCAATAGTGTTTAATGTTTGATTTGCCCTGAAGACTTGAGATGCATTCGTGGCCAGTACAGCTACTGGAAAAGTCTAACGTGTCTGGGGATGGAGCAGGAATCCTCCATGGACATCTCCATGAAGCTCTCCTGGAGGTACTCAAAGCCTCTGCAGAAGGTTTCTGAGGAGGGTTGCCTTATTTCATCCTCCATGGTAGGACACTTTACCACACCAAGCCAGTAGCAAGTATGCTGGAATCATTGCAGCACAAAGCATGGCAGCAAATGGTCCCGGGTTTTGGTCGCATTTAAGCAACATTTGGTGTTTATCTTTCTGTGTTAGCCTCAGGAGAGTGATATCATTCATGGTCACCTGGTTGAAATAGGGGAATTTTTGTAAGGGAACAGTAAAAGGACCCCATTCATGCTGGGCTGTTTGCACTTGGCTAAAAGGGATCATGCCTGAGAATAGCCACGCGGCGGGGGAAGGAATCATCCCAAATAGCCATGCAAAGGGATGGGGGGAGGTGTGTGCTGCACATCCACCCAAAAACTGCAGCCCCTCCTTTTAAATGGCAAACCCAACAGGCATTGCTTGCTAGGAAAGGAGGACGCTGCAGTTTGAAAACATTCCCACATGTTATGAAGGCGTTAGAAGCCAAACCCACATAGCCTTTGGTTTACCATAGCTGCCTGGAAACCAAATTCTGTTGCCCAGCCATGTGTGATGTGTCACCATACCGGCAGGTGCTCAATATAAAAGGCGAAATGCAACCTTGTACCTAAAGCACATGTGCTGCCTGCTGCAAATTGCTTGATTCACTGTGAGTCTCCCTTTTGTTCTCAGAAATGTATCATCTTAAATTTTACTCTCCCTTTTTATCCCCCTACAGGTGCAAATGTTTCTATGCTCCCCCATCATCTTTGTCCCTGAGGTTATCGCAGATTAGAAGGTGAAAAAAAAAACCACACTTGCGATGACATGTTTTCCGAGCTCATGCAGTCCTCCGCACTGATAGGGCACAGCTGAATGCATGGAGGTATTCAGTGGCAGAGGCCCGGAAAGCATTAAGTGAGCGTGATGAGAAGAGGCAGGATGCAACGCTGAGGCTAATGGGGGAGCAAACAGACATGCTCAGGCGTCTGGTGGAACTGCAGGAAAGCCAACAAGAGCAGAGACCACTGCTGCATCCACTGTACAACTGCCTGCCCTCCTCCCCAAGTTCCATATCCTCCTCACCCAGAGGCCCAACACCACTGGGTGAGGCTCCAGGTACACAGCCACTCCACTCCAGAGGATGGCCCAACCAACAGAAGGCTGTCATTCAAACAGTTTTGATTTGTTGTGTGGCTACAATAAGCTATGTGTCCTTGTCCTTCCCTCCTCCCCACCCTACCCCACCCCACCCGGGCTACCTTATCAGTTGTCTCCCCCCCTTTTTTTTTTAATTAAGAAAGAAAGAATGCATGGTTTCAAAACAATAGTGACTTTATGTCCTTTGCCAGCCGTGATCGAAGGGGAGAGGATGGTTGGCTTACAGGGAATTAAAATCAACAGAGGGGGCGGATTTGCATCAAGGAGAAACAAATACAACCGTCACACCGTAGCCTGGCCAGCTGGTTTTCAAAGCCTCTCTGATGTGCAGCGCTCCTACCTGTGCTCTTCTAATTGCCCTGGTGTCTGGCTGTTCAAAATTGGCAGCCAGGCGATTTTCCTCAACCTCCCACCCTGCCATAAACGTCTCCCCATTACTCTCACAGATATTATGGAGCACACAGCAAGCAGTAATAACACTGGGAATATTGGTTGCGCTGAGGTCTAACCTAGTCAGCAAACAGTGCCAGCGGGCTTTTATGCTCCCTTCTGAGTGTGAACCATCTTCCACTCCCCCCATCTCCATTCCTCTCCTTTGGCACCCAGATGGCAGGATTTGGATAATGCTGTTTGCTGTTTCAACATTTCCTGCTGGACATGGGAACCAGCATCACCCCATCACCCTTAGTCTCCACTATCAGTCCCCTCCCTGGCATCCACAGGGGATTGAAGAGGGATGCCAAGGGGGTCAGGGGATTTAAATACTGTAACTGAGGTTTACTGTAAAACACACTGCTGCACACATGGTCACCTACTCAAAAAGCTACTGACAGTCAGCACTAAGACCCAGAACCAGAGAAGAAGAAAGAGGAGGGCACTGGGACATCCTTCTGATGAAAATGCATGGTGACTGGCAGACAGTATGACCCCCTCTTTGAGCTTGAAAGGGATAAGCTGAAGCGGGAATGGCAACAGAGAAGGGATGAGTATATGGTGGCTATGTACATCAGCCATTACCCTGCCAGGAGAGATCAAGATCTCCAACACCAATGTCAGGTGAAGCAGCAGCAAATGTTTCTGTGAGTACTGAGACTGCCATACAGAGGAAAGGATATTTAACACATCATTTTTCCAGTATCACCACCAAAATAAATGCACTTTCAAAGGCAGCTTTCTTATGCACAAATGCTGATACAGAGCCCACCAGTGATCCCTACTCCTACAAGCTGGGAAGGAGAACTGGGAGCTGCATGAAGAATAAAAGATTGAGCCACCTGTGCTTTTAGCCTCACAACAGCTGCCTCAGCAAGCTGGGCAGGGGAGACTAGGAGATGAGCAGGGAAAAGCAAGGGATCCTACTTCATCATTCAGAGCAGGATCCATGGCTTTCCACCAGAATGCAGGTAACAAACATAACTCGAAGTGGAATATTGTAATAAGCTGCTAGGGGAAGCCCACTTCCACCCATGTGACCAGAACAGACAAAAACATTTTACCAAAATAAACTACAAGAGTTTGGAAGGAGTGGCTCAATATTGTAACACTAAGAACTAAGGGAAATGCCCCTAGAAAGCAAGCATCTCACTTGGGTCATTATTGCAACAATGTACATACAGTTACTCAAGGATGGCTTGAGATAACCTTTGCAGTGTGCCCACTCTCCCTTCACCTACACTAGCTTCAGTGGAGTATCTAAAGGAAATTAACTCAGGCTAATAAGACAATGAAGACAAGCCCTATGGACACCAGAGAAGGCAAGTTAATCTGCCTCTCCCGCTTCAGTTTCTCTCTGCTACACTGAAGTATATGTGGGGAAAAACAAGAAACAGCAGAGGTGTATGTTTTATAAAACACAAAAGAAAACAAAAAAAGGGAAAAGAAGAAAAGAAATCAGCATGAGGGTAAATACTGATAAAGATGAAAGAGGGAATAGGAATGCCAAAATGGCTGGAAAGAAAGTCATAAAACAGGAAAAAGAGGATAGAAGTATGGAGAGAAGATTAATTTCTTAAGTTTAATAGTTATTGCCACAACATACAGTAAAATACACAACGCATATTTGAGTTTCTATTTGTAACCTTTATGTTGAAATGCTCCCAACTAATATTTAGCTGTTAAAGATAAGGATGCTATAAAATCCAACTAAATTTTCAGGTTTGAGCCTCTAGGTTGGTTACAGAAAATATATTTAATAGAAGAGCACTGGGCAACACTTTAAATGATCCAGCCAAACTTTATTTAAAAAGAAAAATGATTAGTTAAGCAAACAGCCATGCAATTACTCCTTACACAAATGCTACTATTATACTCGCACTCAAAGATGAAATGGTGTATCAGTGGGAAATCAGTCCACTGACAATAGTGTGAAGTACAGCGTTAAAATCCTGGAACCTAACAGTACACTTCTGATGTTAGTTGGAGCTATCCCTGAATTTAGCTAAACTACGCCTTCTATACTCTGTTATACTAATAATTAACATTAAAATTGCCTTAATCATAATTGTATTTCTGCCACCTTCTTATTCACTTTTTACATTACACATTATTTAAATTAACATCTGCACCAATATCCTTCCCACACTCTAGATAGCGTTTTAATAAAACTTTCACAATTCATAAAAACACATCAAAAACTTTGCTCAATCGATTATAACCAAAACATAACCACCACCACCTTGGGTCATGTCCTTGCTAACTCTTACTTTCTCATAACACTGTCTCCTATTTATTTTGGACTTCTCACAAGCGGCTTCAATATCTCATACTTCTCTACCCTTAGGTTTTGGGCCTAACTTAGCCTAACTATTATTTATTTATTAACCCAAACTATTCTATGGACTACATATTAAAATATATTATGAGCAGCCCATATTATTTTACTAAAACTCCTCTCAATTTACTACAATGCACGCACACACACACACACACACACACACACACACACACACACACTCACTCACTCTTCTGGTAAATTGATGGGTGTTAATTCCTGTGTTGTGGATTGCTCCAGAGACAGTGACCAGGGTACTCTTGTCCTTCAATCCAGCCCTGGTTTTGGGTGTTGGTTGTGTTGCAGTGGTTTGCTTTTTAGGTTTGTTCCCAGCGTTGTCCCAGGATATTAGAGACACAAGGTGGGTGAGGTAATAGAAGTTGGTCCAATAACAGATGTTACCTCACCCACATTGTATCTCTGTTTATTTTTGGTTGTGAGGAGCCTGGGAGGTGGGGGAGGGAGGGCAATGGAGTCAAGGTCAGGAGTCAAGTGATCTAATAAGGTTAATGAGTTCCTGTGTGACACTGAAGAAGGGATTTTTCTTCCTCCATCCTGAGTTGTGAGCTCCTCCTTTCCCTATGACCACCAGCATCTTCAGTCACAGTAGCTTGTCCCTAAACTCCATGCTTTTCCCAACTAATGGGTCACCCCAGTTCATATATCCAGTGGGCCCTTATTCTTAAATCCACTCAAGGTACTATAATAGATCCATATTCTTAGTTCACACTGCTTCTGAAGAAAGTAGGGGTAGTACAACCTCATCTTAGTCCCTGGAAAAATCACAGAGAAGGTCCTCAAGGAATCAATTTTGAAGCATTTAGAGGAGAGGAAAGTGATCAGGAACAGTCAGCATGGATTCACCAAGGGCAAGTCATGCCTTACTAACTTAATTGCCTTCTACAATGAGATGAGGGGAAAGCAGTGAACATGTTATTCCTTGACTTTAGCAAAGCTTTTGATACGGTCTCCCACAGTATTCTTGCCAGCAAGTTCAAGTAGTATGGGCTGGATGAATGGACTATAAGGTGGATAGAAAGTTGGCTAGATCATCAAGCTCAATAGGTAGTGATCAATGCCTCCATGTCTAGTTGGCAGCCGGTATCAAGCAGAGTGCCCCTTGGGTAGGTCCTGGGGTCGGTTTTGTTCATAGATTCATAGATACTAAGTCAGAAGGGACCACTCTGATCATCTAGTCCGACCTCCTGCACAGTGCAGGCCACAGAATGTCACCCACCACTCCTATGAAAAACCTCACCCATGTCTGAGCTATTGAAGTCCTCAAATCATGGTTCAAAACTTCAAGGAGCAGAGAAGCCTCCCTCCAGTCAACCATGCCCCATGCTACAGAAGAAGGCGAAAAACCTCCAGGGCCTCTCCAATCTGCCCTGGAGGAAAACTCCCTCCCGACCCCAAACATGGCAATCAGCCAAACCCTGAGCACATGGGCAAGATTCACCAGCCAGATACCCAGGAAAGAGTTTTCTATAGTAAATCAGATCCCATCCATCTAATATCCCATCTCAGGGGATTTGGCCTATTTACCCTGAATATTTAAAGATCAATTACTTACCAAAATCCCATTATCCTATCATACCATCTCCTCCATAAACTTATCGAGTAGAATCTTAAAACCAGATAGATCTTTTGCCCCCACTGCTTCCCTTGGAAGGTTATTCCAAAACTTCACTCCTCTGATGGTTAAAAACCTTCGTCTGATTTCAAGTCTAAACTTCCTGGTGGTCAGTTTATACCCATTTGTTCTTGTGTCCACATTGGTGCTGAGCTTAAATAATTCCTCTCCCTCTCCTATATTTATCCCTCTGATATATTTATAGAGAGCAATCATATCTCCCCTCAACCTTCTTTTAGTTAGGCTAAACAAGCCAAGCTCCTTAAGTCTCCTTTCATAAGACAAGTTTTCCATTCCTCGGATCATCCTAGTAGCCCTTCTCTGTACCTGCTCCAGTTTGAATTCATCCTTTTTAAACATGGGAGACCAGAACTGCACACAGTATTCTAGGTGAGGTCTCACCAGTGCCTTGTATAACGGTACTAAAACCTCCTTATCCCTACTGGAAATGCCTCTCCTGATGCATCCCAAAACCGCATTAGCTTTTTTCACAGCCATATCACATTGGCAGCTCATAGTCATCCTATGATCAACCAATACTCCAAGGTCCTTCTCCTCTTCCGTTACTTCTAATTGATGCGTCCCCAATTTATAACTAAAATTCTTGTTATTAATCCCTAAATGCATAACCTTACACTTCTCACTATTAAATTTCATCCTATTACTATTACTCCAGTTTACAAGGTCATCCAGATCCTCCTGTATAATATCCCGATCCTTCTCCGAATTGGCAATACCTCCCAGCTTTGTATCATCTGCAAACTTTATTAGCACACTCCCACTTTTTGTGCCAAGGTCAGTAACAAAAAGATTAAATAAGATTGGTCCCAAAACCGATCCCTGAGGAACTCCACTGGTAACCTCCCTCCAACCTGACAGTTCGCCTTTCAGTAGGACCCGTTGCAGTCTCCCCTTTAACCAATTCCTTATCCACCTTCTGATGTTCATATTGATCCCCATCTTCTCCAATTTAACTAATAATTCCCTATGTGGCACAGTATCAAATGCCTTACTGAAATCTAGGTAAATTAGATCCACTGCATTTCCTTTATCTAAAAAATCTGTTACTTTTTCAAAAAAGGAGATTAGGTTGGTTTGGCACGATCTACCTTTTGTAAAACCATGTTGTATTTTGTCCCATTTACCATTGACTTCAATGTCCTTAACTAATTTCTCCTTCAAAATTTTTTCCAGGACCTTGCATACTACAGATGTCAAACTAACTGGCCTGTAGTTACCCGGATCACTTTTTTTTCCTTTCTTAAAAATAGGAACTATATTAGCAATTCTCCAATCATTCGGTACTATTCCTGAGTTTACAGAATCATTAAAAATTCTTGCTAATGGGCTTGCAATTTCAGGTGCCAATTCCTTTAATATTCTTGGATGAAGATTATCTGGGCCCCCCGATTTAGTCCCATTAAGCTGTTTCAGTTTCGCTTCTACCTCTGATATGGTAATATCTACCTCTATATCCTCCTTCCCATTTGTCATGCTACCATTATCCCCAAGATCCTCTTTAGCCTTATTAAAGACTGAGGCAAAGTATTTGTTTAGATATTGGGCCATGCCTAGATTATCTTTAACCTCCGCTCCATCCTCAGTGTTAAGCGGCCCCACTTCTTCCTTCTTAGTTTTCTTCTTATTTATATGGCTATAGAACCTTTTACTATTGGTTTTAATTCCCTTTGCAAGGTCCAACTCTACTCGACTTTTAGCCTCTCTGACTTTATCCCTACATCTTCTGACCTCAATTAGGTAGCTTTCCTTGCTGATCCCTCCCATCTTCCACTCCCTGTATGCTTTCTGCTTCTTCATAATCACCTCTCTAAGATGCTTGCTCATCCAGCTTGGTCTACAACTCCTTCCTATGAATTTTTTCCCCTTTCTTGGGATACAGGCTTCCGATAGCTTCTGCAGTTTTGATTTAAAGTAATCCCAGGCCTCAACTACCTTTAGATCCATAAATTCTTCAGTCCAATCCACTTCCCTAACTAATTTCCTTAATTTTTGAAAGTCAGCCCTTTTGAAATCAAAAACCCTAGTTGCAGATTTATTTTTGTTAATCCTTCCATTTAGTTTGAACTGAATTAGCTCATGATCACTTGAGCCAAGATTATCCCCTACAACCATTTCTTCTATGAGGTCCTCGCTACTCACCAAAATTAAATCTAAAATGGCATCCCCTCTAGTCGGTTCAGCAACTACTTGATGAAGGAATCCATCAGCTATCGCATCTAGGAAAATCTGAGCCCTATTATTATTACTAGCACTGGTCCTCCAGTCTATATCTGGGATGTTAAAGTCTCCCATGATCATGCAGTTTCCATTAGTATTTACTTTATTAAAGACATTAAAAAGGGCTCTATCCATATCCAAATTAGATCCCGGAGGTCTATAGCACACCCCAAGCACTATCGTAGGAGAGGCTTTACTAGTTTTCTTCCCCAATGTAATTTTTGCCCAGATGGACTCTGTCTTATCCATTGCATCGCTTCTTATTTCTTTACATTCTAACTCATCGTTGATATACAATGCTACTCCACCCCCTTTACCTTTGTTTCTGTCTTTCCTAAACAGCACATACCCTTCAATACCTGTAGTCCAGTCATGACTACTATTCCACCATGTTTCTGTTATCCCTATAATATCTGGTTTCACTTCCTGCACCAGTAGCTCTAGTTCCTCCATTTTGTTACCTAGACTCCTCGCATTGGTGTACAAGCATCTTAATTTTTGCTGTTTGGCCTCGCTCACATTTTGTACCCTATTAGGCACAGTCATTCTACAGCCAGTGTAACCTATTAGACTAGTATCCACACCGCCCTCGCTCCTTATATACATTCTCCTACCCACGGCTGTATCCTTTCTTACTTCATCTTCTTCCCTCTCAATGCTAAAATCTGGCGTGGAGATTTTCTGGACATCTCCCATCCATCTCCCCCCAATTCCTAGTTTAAAGCTCTCTTTATCAGTTGTGCCAGCCTCGATCCTAGAAGTCTATTTCCTTCCCTACTCAGATGTATTGTTCAATACCTTCATTAATGATCTGGAGGATGGTGTGGATTGCACCCTCAGCAAGTTTACAGATGACACTAAACTGGGAGGAGAGGTAGATATATGGGAGGGTAGGGATATTATACAGAGGGACCTCGACAAATTAGAGGATTGGGCTAAAAGAAATCTGATGAGGTTCAACAAGGACAAGTGCAGAGTCTTGCACGTAGGATGGAAGAATCCCATGCACCACTACAGACTAGGGACCAAATGGCTAGGCAGCAGTTCTGCAGAAAAGGACATAGGGGTTACAGTGGACGAGAAGCTGGATATGAGTCAACAGTGTGTCATTGCTGCCAATAAGGCCAATGGCATTTTGGGATGTATAAGTAGGAGCATTACCAGCAGATCGAGGGACATGATCATTCCCCTCTATTCGGCATTGGTGAGGCCTCATCTGGAATACTGTGTCCAGTTTTGGGCCCCACACTACAAGGAGGACATAGAAAAATTGGAAAGAGTTCAGCGGAAGGCAACAAAAATGATTAAGGGGTTACAGCACATGATTTATGAGGAGAGGCTAAAGGAACTGGGATTATTTAGTCTGCAGAAGAGAAGAATGAGGGGGGATTTGATAGCTGCTTTCAGCTACCTGAAAGGGGGTTCCAACGAGGATGGATCTAGATTGTTTTCAGTGGTAGCAGATGACAGAACAAGGAGCAAGTTGCAGTGGGTCTCAACTTGCAGCGAGGGAGGTTTAGGTTGGATATTAGGAAAAACTTTTTCACTAGGAGGATGGTGAAGCACTGGAATGGATTACCTAGGGACGTGGTGGAATCTCCTTCCTTGGAGGTTTTTAAGGTCAGGCTGTGATGATTTAGTTGGGGATTGGTCCTGCTTTGTGCCAGGGGTTGAACTAGATGACCTTCTGAGGTCCCTTCCAACGCTGCTATTCTATGATTCTATCACATTAAGTGAATTAATTTATCACTTAGAGCAGTTTAAGGCTTTTGTTTTCCACTCCAAAAAAAAATAGGTGACTGATGTGCATTTCAGAAGGGTGTATCTGTAATACTGCACTCTCTTAAAATGATGAAAATATCTGACACAGGGGATCTTAAAAATAAAGAAAATTAATAATGTGTCAGAAAGACAAATCATATCTAACCAAAATAAAACCCTTTTTGTTTTGTGTATTTCACCAGAGAACTATAAATAATCAATCCATAATTTATCCCCAAGCACTTTTATAAAATTAGCTAAAAGTAGGACCTGAGAAATCCAAAAGGCCATTGAACATTGGGCAACAACTTTGAAGTGAGCCACTTTTGTTACTTATGCTTGCAACTTTTGGTCCCTCATTGATACAACCTGTCTCAAGACAGTAATGTTTGGCATGAAGTTATAGCATGGAAAGAAGATCATAGTATACCTTGCTAATCTCATTTGACAGGTCTGATTTAACTAACACTGTGCAACTGCTCTAATGATCCGTGACAACTAACAACTCTGCCCTACAGGTTTTGAAATAGAAATATTTTGCATAGTAAATTCAGTAAATTCAAATTTTGAAAAATGAAAATAATTAGTTGTAACATTTTAAAAAAATTAAGTAAACAGCCTGAACAATGAAATTCATTTTAATTTCAGAATTGTGCAAGTCAAAAAATGAAAAGTGAATGTAAAATTCTCTCAAAATTCTCTCCTCATTTGACTTCTGAAATTTTCTAATGGGTATTGAACAAATTCAAATTTACTCTGCTATTCAAACAAGTTCCACACTATTTTGTTTCTTTGATTTTAAAGTTTAAACTAATTTAACAATATTGCAAATTTTTGTTATAAATTTTAGTCTGTGCAAGTTGTTTACTTACAATAAGCCAGAGTATTGTAGCTACCTTGGTCTTGCTTTCCAGCCTCTAGTAACACAAAACTATTCTTCTGATTATTTTTCAGTTAAATGTAAAGCTCCTGAGAACATCAGAGCCATACCTTGTAAATAAAGTGCTTGGTGTTGAACTTGCCATTGGTGTGCATGAGGACAGTTTGCAGAAAAAATCCAGGGTGAGGGAACCCTGGACTGAATTGAGATACAGGTAATTTAAAATCACTATTACCCTTCTCTCACTTTCTTTCCTCAACAAAGTTTTGGCAGCATGGCAAAATAATAAACACAAATATTTTAAAGCCAGACTAATTTTGCTGCTTTGCCACCACTGTACTAGAATGCCTTGGAAGTGGGATTAGCTGGGCTTCTCCCTACATTGAGACAGTACATGGCCCATAACACACTGTCCTCCCTAGACTCAGTACCTAGACCCAACAATTCATCCTCCCTTTGGGGATAACAGCTTTCTGCTGCCAGAAAACATTGTTAGTCCTATAGCTCAAGTGGTAATGGTCTGTGATACAATAATATATATTCACAGTTCAAATGATGGACAGTTTTGAGGTACACAACAGAATTTGTTTTTACCTTTTCCTTTTTAAAAAAATAGGAAGTTGCACACAGAAAAATTTATGTTAAAAATACTATTCAGGCTGCAACTCAAACTCTCAAAAATTAGGAAATGCCCGATTACAGTTGTTCACACAACCTTAACATGGTCCATTGTGCATATGCATTATAATATATAGTCTAACTCTATCATCACATTCCCCCCACACACACAAATTCCGATTTATTCATTGCACAGCATGGGCATACAAGGGGCAGGATTAAGGTCACATGACAAACAAATCACAGCACTGCTCTATACTTTCAATGGAGAGATGTGCTCTCTTAAATGATGGAGGCTCACCAGCACTTCTCCTTCCTAACTGCACTCTATGGCTCTGCATGGAAGAGACTACAATCTATCAGCCTCCCTTTCTCTCGTTCCCACCCCTTGCTACTCTCTCCACAGTAGCGCTGGCAAAACAGAAGCACCAGACAACTACCACAAAGTACTGTCTGTTTAAAGAATTAAACAAATGGGATTAAACAGGCAATACTTGTGTATTCTATGTAGTCCCCCATTACCAGCAGCACAAGGTTCCCGGGCACATGCAAATGAGTGACAGATTTCCCTGCCTCTCAGTCTATAACCCTTGATATCATTAAGCCATTGTTGCAAGGCTGACTTATCCCTACATCTTAAAAATGTTTCTGAAAAGCAATTTATTTACATACATATAAAATTGTGCTTTGGAATGCACCAGGCTACACTAAATAGCAAGCACTTTTATTATAAACTCAGAGACAAGATTTTCCCTGAATCAGGGTGGATAAAAATCAATGATTTTTTTAAAAAAAATAAAAATCAGTTTTATTTAAATTGAATTTTTTGATAAAATGCTTTTTGAGGAAAAAAGCAATCTAAAGATAGTTTTACTTAAGATACATTATAGCTCAAAAATATCTCATCATGGAATAGGGATTATAAATTCTAATTCTATAGTATGAGACAATACATTCATGTAATGTTTAAGAAAAGTTTTGTAAACGAGTTCCAATAGTTCATGGATTAGGGACCCAATTTTATGGTGTTCCAGGGGCTTCTGTATAGATTATTTAGGTTAATCTTTCTATCTACCAATGGGACTCAGTGCTTTGTCTAGAAGACACTACTTTGCAGCAGCTGCTCTGAAAAAAGCAGGAGGAACCAAGCTAACTCTCCCACAAGACATGTGATGGAACTCAGAGTAGTGGACTGTTTTGAGCACTATATCAACAACTGCCTTCATCCAATGACAGTTTGTGAACAAAATTGTGAAAAAATAAATGGCACTGTCACAGCCAAAGTTCTCCATATTGGGCTTAAGAGAAATGTTGAACACATGCTGAGTACCCTGAAGCCTATTTCTGTAGCCTTGAACAAAATGCAGGGAAATAGGTGTTTTATTGCTGATGCATGAAATTTCCAACATGAAATTTGAAAGGAACAGAGTGAGATTTTAAAAAGAGAAATATGCAATGACAGAGTAAATTACAAGCATTAAAAAAAACAAACGAGACAAACACTATCTCCAGCTCATTTTTTTGCAAATATTCTCAATACTCGGTACCAGGGTCAAACCTTAACTGCTGAAGAACAGGAGTTGGCTATGACATGGACATCCAGCAATCATCCCTCATTAATGCTAACTATAATAAACTTCAGAGCTAAAGGTGAACCATTCAAGAAATGTATGTTTGCTGATGATGTTTTAAAGAAAGTCACACCAGTGAACTGGTGGAAGTCACTTAAGCACTTGGATTCAGAGACTTGTTGAAGTGATAATCTCACTTTTAACAGCAGTAGATTCTTCTGCCGCTGTAGAAAATATTTTTTTCCTTTGGACTAATTGATTACCAATTGAAAAATTGTTTGGGACCTGAAAAAGCAGGAAAGGTTGTTTTTCTTTTCCAGATTATGAACGAACAGGAAAATGAAGATGAAGACGACTGAGTTAGCTGCAGAAGCCAATATTTTAAGTTTCTCATGTTGACCTGGCTCACATAGTCCATTTAATTTTTTTAATATTTCATTTAACTATTTTAGTTAAAAACAATTTTAACAAAAACAAGTCCGATTTTAAAAAACTTGAATGTTTAACTAAATTCAAAAATTCAGATGCTTGTTTTGTTAAAATATTATATGTTTGCTGTTGAAGAAAAAAATCCAGACTACATAACATAATTGTTTTAGCTAAATAAAACAATTTAAAATGTCTGCCTGGTGATGTTCTCCTCCTAATATAGCATGGCAAGAAAATCCTCCAAATATTAAATGATTAAACTGTTGAATAGGAGATATTTATGAAGTCATTGGGAGGTGAATTATCTGCTTCCATTACCTTTGGTAAATGAAATAACCAAACAATCATTCATTTTCTGATATAGCTGTAAAACTAATCTGAAAAGTTTTCAAAATAAATCACTTAAAAATGTATAGTGTGTACCTTCTCAAAATGAAACCTACATCTGAGTTGTGAATATGTACTAAGATTATAACAACCAACAAGAATTTATTTATTGCATTTATGTAGAAATCAATGATTAAATCGAGTCTTCCTGACTAGTGATTTAAATCAATTTGATTTAAATCATGAATCCACCCTGCCCTGAATCCCATCTAAAATATTCTTTCCATGCTGCAAAGTTGTTATCTCAGAGGTTTTTCATAAGCTTCATCTATTTTGCAGCTGCCAACACTCTATGTTCCTTTCAAAAATAAAAAAAGGCCAGCCACAGAACAAAGTGTCACAACACCAGAAACATACAGGGTTTATTAAAACTGTTTAATTTATTTAGATTTGTAAATACACATTGTAACCATAAAGCTAAGGGCAGCCTAGAATTCCTCCTTACCTGTAAGGGGTTAAGAATCTCAAATAACCTGGTTGGCACCTGAGCAAAAGGACCAATGGAGAAAGAAGATACTTTCAAATCTAGGAGTGGGGGGAGGCTTTGTTTTGTATGTTCTCCTGAGAAGCAGAGACGCATCAGGTCAGAAAACTCCTCCTCCTGTAAACCATCCTAAAAGTCTCTCATATTACAAAAATTGTAAGTAAAAGCCAGGCAAGGCGTGTTAGATTATCTTTTGTTCTGCTTGTGAATTTTTCCTTTGCTGGAGGGAGGTTTATTCCTGTTTTTTGTAACTTTGAAACTAAGCCTAGAGGAAGTTCTGCTGTGTTTTTTAATCTGTTACCACCCTGTAAAGTTATCTTCCATACTGATTTTACAGAGGTGATTTTTACTTTTTTTAAAAATAAAATCCTTCTTTTAAGAACCTGACTGATTTCTTTATTATCCTAAGAGTGGGGAGTGAACCCTGACAACACACAAAAGAAATCTATTCCAGGTTCTGATGGCAAAGGTGTACTAATTCAAAATTGAACCAAACAGGAAAGACTAAGCCAGCAACTACTACTCATCCCAAAACCATAAAAGAATTAAACCAAGTGTTAAAATCAACTCAACCAACATCCCCTTTGCTTCAAAACAGCAGCCCTTGTTGCAGTCCTTTATCCCCAAAAGCCTGTGTAAATGAGATGGAACTTTCAGCACACTCCGAAGGTGAACAGTTTCAGACTATTTTGGACCAAGTGGTAGAACACTACATGTTCCAAAATGAAAGGTCCTCTTGCACTCAGTGAAGGTGCTTAAACTAGAACAACCAGGACATAAGGAGGTGGCTTCTTGGAGAACTTACTGCAGACAGTCCCCTCTCATATCCAGATGGTTTCATCTTAAGCATCTCTATCACCACAACCGTTGCTGAGGGAGAAAGTCTCTCAAGGAGACAGATCTCAAATAATTTCAATATAGCTTTATTGGTCAAAACCAATACCTTAAACCTCTGCCCCGAAACAATAAGCAGTCAATGTCAAACCCTGATGATTTGTGGCATGTACTTTCAATGAGATACATCACATAATATGCAGACGGCCACATTCTATGAAGAATTCTGTTTGGGGTTTTTTATTTAAGATGTAGCTTGATGTACAGCACACTGCAGTAATCTAACATGACAGATATGGACATCGGTAACAGCTTCAGATCTAAAAGAAATAGTTTTAATCTCTTTGCCAGACAGACGGAAAAAGGCCTTCCTAGAAACTGCTACTATGCGATTGTGGCACCTTAGAGACTAAAAGAAAATGAGTACTTGTGGCACCTTAGAGACTAACAAATTTGAGCATAAGCTTTTGTGAGCTACAGCTCACTTCATCGGATGCATGCAGTGGAAAATACAGTGGGGTGATTTATATACACAGAGAACATGAAACAATAGGTGTTACCATCACTCTTGTGACAGTCTGTATGGTAACACCTATTGTTTCATGTTCTCTGTGTATATACATCTCCCCACTGTATTTTCCACTGCATGCATCCGATGAAGTGAGCTGTAGCTCACAAAAGCTTATGCTCAAATAAATTTGTTAGTCTCTAAGGTGCCACAAGTACTCCTGTTCTTTTTGTGGATACCGACTACATGGCTACTACTCTGAAACCTGTTACTATGTGATTGTGTTACATAGGAACCAATAAAACCTTCACACTGCAAGCAAAAATATATAGTCCTGGCTGAATATCTTCTGGCTGCCTCCCAACAACATTCTAGCATTCCTTTAATCTAACCTGGATTGATCTTCAGACAGCTTGCGCTTATCCATGTCAGTCTCAGACACCTTGAGTAAGGTTTTCAACAGCACATATAGGGTCAGATGAGACAGAGACCTGCACGTCATTGTAACGCTTTGGGGTTTCACCCAGACCAGGAAGGGGGTTGCGTCACAGCCTGCCCTGTAACCCTGGGTGCTTCTGTGCAGTGCACAGCCCTAACAGCAGCAAATTGCTTACAAAACAGTATCCTCTCCCTGGGTTCCACCAGCCTGGTTAATCCTTACTGGGCGACACCAACAGCCCTTCCCATCTGTAGTCTCCCCAAAATCATCTCCCCTGCAGTATCCAGTCCTTTTCAGTCGATAGTCACAGAAGTTATCAAGTTAACTGCCCTCAAAGAGACAGAGCACACACCAGTTTGTTAATTTAGCTAAGGACTACACTCTTCAGTTTAAAACACAAAACTGAGATGATTTTGTAATACAACAAAATTAAGTTTATTAACAAAGAACAAATATTTATGTGACACTAAAAACAGAATGCACAGATATAGTTAAAAGTAAAACAAAACAAAACATGCTTTCTAGTGAAACAATTTCAGCAAGTTAAAACCTTTGTCTAAGCAGGTTTCTCACTTAGAGTTGGATCCAGCTACTCTTGGTTTTCAAGCCAAGAGGATCCACTTTGCATAAGCTGAAAGGCTTTGCTCTCCCTTTGTCCCCTAGCTGATAGCAATGACCGATATCAGTTTTTAACCTTACAGTGAGTTAAAAGTCCAAACATAACTCAGTAGCTCAGAAAGATTATTAGTATGTATACCAGAATTGAGCTCCAAATGTTCACTTTAAAGCTCAGGACTAATTATTAATGCAATCTTACACTCAAATTTTGAAGGCATGTTTTTTAATTCTAAATTCAAATGGATATTATGTCACCTATGCAGTGGACAAAAAGTTCTGTATCTCGTGAACCTCTGCTTTTTAATAATTATTTTCTACACTAATTCCTACTACATTACTAACGAATGGGGACTTAATATTTTCACAAATAAGGACTGGCTTCAATATATTCTGCATAATCTATATATTATATTTGCATATAATCATAATTGTACTTTTAATTTGAATAAAACTATGCTAAAAGAAAATTAACATTACAAAGTAAAGAACTCGAGTTAAAAAATGTTAATGTTACAAAGTCAAGCCCACAAAAGAATTTAAAATTAGGATTAACAGCGCGCACAGCAGCAGCAGGTCTCCATTCTGTTTTGTGTTGCATACCAAATGAGATAGCTGGGGAGCATTCAGCAATATTAGCACCAAATCTCTAGCAAAGCTCTACTGAGCATAACACAGATTGCAAATGGTGTTTATAACTCCTTATAACTTGACCAATCCTGAAAAGATTGTCATGGCAACTGCAAAAGGTACCTCCCAGCCCCCATGCCTATCTATTTTCCCCTTCTCCCTCTCCCCCCAACTAATTACCGATCCTGCTACAAACTAGGGAGGCAATGAAACCTTCCCCCCTGCCCAATAAGTATCTTAAAACAACAGTTGAAAAAGTTTCTACAGTAGGAACTATTAGTATAGGAGTTGCTACCACTCCCTATATATTTCTTTAAAGAATATTCCTAATTCTCTTGTTTACCCATACAAGGTATCTATGATTCAAAATGTATTTAGAAACTATTTGTTTCTAGAATTTGACAGCTGAATGGTCATTTAAATGGAAAGGTATTTTTCTCTCATGAGGACTAAGGTCCAACACCATATATTTTAATTACCAAATTCTTAGGAATATCCTATACTTATAAGGGATTCCTTTAAGGAGCAGGAAAGCCTTTCCCAATCTGTTCTAATGAAAACATCAAGAAGATAAACATGTTTTTTGTTCAGTTTGTAGAGGCTGGTAGGGGGCAGTGTCCTGTGAGAGAAACTGAGTCCTGATTAAGGGCAGGGCTTCTCTGATTAGGGGGTCTATAAAGGCAGCCAAACAGTCAGCCAGCGACACAGGAGCAGCAAGCAGAGCTGTAAACAGGAAAGTCTGAGTGGAAATTCATAAAGGAAATTTGAAGTAGGGAGTGTGATGTTCTGGTTTTGTTTTGGTGTTTGTTTGGGTCTTTGTCTGTTTTTCTTTTACCCTTGACAGGAATTTAGGTGGGAAGGTTATGACAAGTACAATAATTCCTCGCTTAACATTGTAGTTACGTTCCTTAAAAATGCTACTTTAAGCAAAACAATGTTAAGTGAATCCAATTTCCCCATAAGAATTAATGTAAATAGGGAAGGTTAGGTTCCAGGGAAATTTTTTTCGCCAGACAAAAGACTATTATACATACATACATACACACACACACACACATACACACACACACACACAGAGTATAAGTTTTAAACAAACAATTTAATAATACACAGCAATGATGATTGTGTAGCTTGGTTGAGGTGGTGAAGTCAGATGGTGGAAGAGGGTGGGATATTTCCCAGGGAATGTCTCACTGCTAAATGATGAACTAGCGCTTGGCCAAGCCCTCAAGGGTAAACACACTGTTAATGTAGCTTCACACTCTACAAAGCAGCACAAATGGAGGGAGGAGAGACAGCATGGCAGAGAGAGACAGAGACACACACCGTGTGTAAGAGAGAGACGCGCATTGCCCCTGTAAGTACGCTAACCCCACTCGAAGTACATTGCCTTTTTAAGTAGATCAGCAAGTTGAGAGAACTGCTGCTGCCAGCAAGCTCCCTCTGTCCTGTCATGTCCCCTCCCTGCTCTGTGGAGATAAGATACAGGAGCGGGGAACAGGATGGGAGGAAGGGGGACACCCTGACATTAGCACCCCTCCTCCCCCCGCTCTGCACAGAAAGCAGGAGGCTCCTGGAGCAGCTCCAAAGCAGAGGGCAGGAGCAGCACACGGCAGTGGAGGGAGGTAGAGCTGAACTGCCGGCAATTGATAGCCTGCTGAGCAGCTGCTGCACAGGGAACTTAGGGGAGCTGATGGGGGGCTGCTGGTCTACCCTGGTTCCAAGCCCCCACTAGCTAGCTCCAATGGGCTGCTCTTTCTGCAAGCAGTGGACAAAGCAGACGGCTGCCAAACAACGTTGTAAGAGAGCATTGCGCACCTTTAAACAAGCATGTTCTCTAATTTATCAGCAATGTAACAATGCAAAAACCTTAACCGGGATGACTAAGTGAGGAGTTACTGTACAAAGGCTGCAGTGGAACTGGCCAAAGCCATGGAAGAGACAATGAAGATGACCAGATGTGGAAGCTGAGGTATGTACATGACCCTAGAGCGGGTACCCAAGAAGAGCTTCATTTGTATGAAATGCTACTTGAAAGAGCTGATGGAAGAGAAGATACGAGGGTTGGAGATGTAGGTGGAAACTATGGTTGAGTTTCGAAGGTGGTTCGAGCAGATGATGGAGCAAAGGCAAGAGAAGGCTGAAGGGAAAAGCCAAGACTTGCAGATGCAAGCTGGACGGAAGAACTCGGTTGGGTATGGAAGTGGTCAGTGGAAGCATGTGACTTCAAGAACCAGGCAGAGGAAAAGACCAGCTAGTGAAGGAGAAATAGAGCTCAAGAACAGGTTTAGTGAGTTGAAAAATGAAGGGGCACAGCAGACTGTAACTGAAGGAGGGAGGGCAAGCAAGACGAGAAGAGCGGCTAGTCCTGTAAGAAGAGGAGAAGAGCCAATGGAGATATCCAGAGTTCAGAGCCCCAGGAGGCTACAGAATGACTTGCAGAAGATTGTAAGGGACAATAAAAGACAGGAGAACTCACAGACAGAAAGAACAGGAAGAAGGCCAGAGAATCACACCATCATGAGGAAAAGGCAGATCTATGTGATTGGGGACTCCCTACTAAGAAAAAGAGACAGGCTTATCACCAGAGCCGATCCAGTGAACAGAAGGGTATGTTGTCTTCTGAGAGCTAAGGTAAGGGATGTGGACCTGAGGTTGAAGAGGATCCTAATGTGAGCAGAAAAGAATTCACTGATTATCCTTCATGTGGGAACAAACAACACAGCAAAATTCTCGATGGAACATATCTAGGGAGACCATGCCAGCTGGGAAACGCGTAAGGAAATGGAGGCTCAGGAGATCTTCAGTAGGATTCTGCCTGTTCTCCTCCTCTAGGGACGAGAACGAAGGCAAGACAAGATGATGATGATGATCAACAGGTGGCTCAGGCAATGGTGCTACAAGGAGGGCTTTGGGATGTTTGTCTACTGGAAGCATTCATGGACAGAGGATAGTTCTCATGGGATGGACTCCACCTGAGTAGGGAGGGAAATAGACTTCTGGAATGGAGGTTGGCACAACTTATTAAAAGAGCTTTAAACTAGGAACTCAGGGGAGACTTTGGGAGATGCTCATTTAATCTCTGCGCCAGATTTTAACATTGAGAGGGAGGAAAATCAAGTAAGAAAGGATACAGAAATGGAGAAAGGAACAGCATTGGTTAGAAGAATGGATATTAAGAGGAAGGATAGTGCTGATGCCCATCAGAGAGGAGACACTGGCAGTAGAATGACTGTAGCCAATCAAGTGAGGAATGTGAATGAAGCCAAACAGCAACAGTTATGATGACTGTACACCAATGCAAGGAGCCTGGGTAACAAAATGGAGGAACTAGAACTACTGGTGCAGTAGTGAAACCAGATATTATAGGGATAACAAACACGGTGGAACAGTAGTCATGACCGGAGTATAGGTATTGAAGGGTAAATTCTGTTCAGGAAAGACAGAAATAAAGGCAAAGGTGGTGTAGTATTGTATATTAATGATGAGGTATACTGTAAAAAAAAAATGGAGTGGGTGATGTTCTGTGGCTTGAAATATGCAGGACATCAGACTACATGATCACGATGATCCCTTCTGGCCTTAAAGTCTATGAGTCTATTAAATCAAACCGTATCAAGCCAGGTTGCTTCCAGGGTTCCTGCATCAGGACTGTTGAGCCAAACATTTTAAACTGTAAAGGCTTGGTTCCTGATAATGATGGGAAAATTCTACCTTGGAACAAATGGCACTCCTTCTGGAAGAGAATCACACTTTCCTCTGCAATACTGTTTACATCATCATCATCATCAAGATGTTCCTTCTGAACGTGGCATCAGCCATTACAATCTGAAAAGCCCAGTGAGATGCTTCCCTCAAGATGGCCAAGATCACCCTCCATTATGCAAGTTCTTCTCTATTCAGAAGTGGTCTAGTTGAGATCCTGAAACCCCTGAAAGGTAACCCCCAAAATGGCCCTTCTAAAAGCCAAGATGTCTTCTGAGCAGTAGTCCTTTTGGAAGCCAGGTTCAGGTCAAAGCCAACAGGATTCAGAAGGTATGTGCCAATCCAAGAATCAATCCTTTCAGAGCCTGCGATGGGATCCACAGGTGGCACCTCCCCCTGGTCACTCTGGGGATTAACTCTTAAGGTGCTGAGCTCTCCTCTCACAGACTCTTCACCTGTCCTCACCCCGAAGGCCCTCTCAGCCCAGGAGCTGCAGCTTCCTCTTCGTGACTTGGCTCTTCAGCCAGGTCACTATGATCCTCCCTTTCCAGGGTAACAAAGTTTTTCAAAGTCTCTCTCCACACTAGCAGTCTCAGGCAGTTTTCACCCCATGCTGCCACTCTCTCAGTGGTTGGCAGAGGAACCTGGGTCCACCCTCTACTCTGGGACCGTCTAAGTCAGCAGTCAAGGTCTGTTCCCTTCTAGACTTTACTGCTTTTCCCTGAGCCCTTTCCTTACTATCTGGCACTCTCTGCACAACCCAGTTCGCCAGCCTCCCAACTGCCTCCAACCAGTGAGTAACTATAGCCTACCTGTCTCTGCAGCCTCTCAACACTCCTCCCTTCTCCCAGGGAGCAACTGCAGACTTTCCCAGCAGTCCCCCTCTGCTTTCAGTTTCTTGGCTTCATAAATCCAGCCCAGCTTCTTGCTCCTCAGCTGGGCTGTCCTCACTGGGCTCCTAGTCATGGGATTTCTTAGCCACCCGATTTCCCCTCAGTACTGGTCTATCATACTAATTAGCCACCTTCTCAATCTGCATTAACTTTTTTAGGGCAAGTGTGGAATAAACACCCCGTCAGAGCCCTAATTGCAAATAGTTCTGCTTTCAGTGCCTCTTGTAGCTATTGGGAACAGCCAAGTAACTGCCCAGGAGAAGTACCTGACTAATGATACAGGTCCTCAAGTACTCCCTGCCTCATTTTAAGGAGATTCCAAAGAGCTCTCATAACTTCACTGGGCACACAAATACCCCTGACTATTTCTGTTTTGCCACAATGTCCTGGCAAAATTCATTCTTTTTATCTCTCTGTCCAAAAAGCCAAGCATTCCAGAAAATGAATAATTGTGTTGTTTGCTGTCAAATGATCTATCAAGTCCCATCTACAGAGACAAGGATCAGGAATACATTTGCTAGTTTCATAGTATCCAAAAAGAAAAGGAGTACCCGTGGCACCTTAGAGACTAACAAATTTCTTAGAGCATAAGCTTTCGTGAGCTACAGCTCACTTCATCGGATGCAATTTGTTAGTCTCTAAGGTGCCACGGGTACTCCTTTTCTTTTTGCGAATACAGACTAACACGGCTGCTACTCTGAAATAGTATCCAAAGTGACTGGTAACTTCCATGGTATCTTAAAACAATTAAGATATAGGTGGAACTTTTCACAAAAAAAACTGTTTAGATTGACAAATATCCCATATCTTTGTGATTCCATTAAAATGTCACAGCCATATTTCTTCTTCTACATAGATTTTGACAAAGTCCAAATTTTGATGTCAGTTATGAACCTTAACTATAGTATAATGAAACTAAGCTTCAGAGTTTATTTGAAAACGACATTTGATATCTCTGCAGTATTAGATATAAACATTTACACAATACATGTAACAGATGACTATACCTACCTTAAATAGGATTCCAGAACTCTATCTAGTCTTTTGTAGAAGGGTCGTGATGTAAAGTATCCACTCCAATAATGATTATCTCTGTCTGCATATGTGAAGAAATCTCCACTCAAAACAGGAAAAACTGAATTGCTGTTCTTTTCCTCCAAATTACCTGCTTTGCGCAGAGCCTCAAAATAATCTGATAAAGTCCCAAACTGGGCCTGAAACAAAATTATAAGAACTGTTTATGTGACTGACAGATTTCTATTTTATTAGTTTAGAAATTTAGGGTTGAAGTGTATGAACATGGTGGCTTTAAATACGTACTTCAGTACACCTTCTGCAAGAAAGGTCATCACAGAAATATTGTTTTAAATAAAGTAGCTTAAAAATTTCCCTTGACACCTTTGATTCAGGGTTGACTATATATCCCATGAGAAACTATTTCCAACTCACAAAATTAAAACTACCCTTTGTGTTTCCAAGTATAAAAACATTCTCTGTAAAGCAGCAGCAGTTTAATCAAAAGTCAGATGAACAAAATAAGTTTTTCATTTCTCTCTTATAGGCACATATCAAGGACTTGATCAAATCTAGGATTCAGCTGTAAGAAAACTGTCCTACATTTCTCCTCTCTCTCAAAAAGATGCCTATTGGAGTTTAGTAATCCAGCATCCAGTAATCCAGTTTATGGAGATGTCTGAAGAGATTACCTCTCATATAATGAAACAAAAGCATCATTTTTAACTTGATTCATTATTTTCAGTTTTATTAGCTCTACTGTGTCACAGCACAAAGTTTGTTATGTTTTCAAAGCTATTTATAGATCGTGAATAAAACCAACCAACATCTGCTTTCAAAGGCCTTCTGCATTTTTCTTCAAAAGTCTACTTACAAACAGTTACATTTTTATTCAAACTTAGAGTTCGAAACAGGAAACTGAAAATAAGTCTAAAACCTTTACATTTAGTTTTAAGTGTAGTTGTTTTAAAGAGATGATAGTTGAGCAAACTGGAGTTTGAATCAGACAAAAAAATTATGATTACAAATGGAGAGGGAACAGCATGAAGACATAAGAAAAGCGACCTCCCTGTGATCAACTGAGAATTTATACACTTGAAATACAGTAATTAAAAAGGCAGTATTACACAAATAAGAAGCTTTATAAATCAATCCTTTCATAATGTTTATATTAAATATGGAAACAAATAAGGCTTTTTCGCAACCTTAAGTTAATTGGCAATTAAGGTGTACTATTGTGAGAATAATGGTGTCCAGTTTGGGCGTTTTGAAAAAGGTATTTGCAAATGAGTGATTTTCAATTAGTCTTCTTACACTAACGTCTTTTGTGTTCTAAGCTTGCTTGTCTTAGGATATGTACTTCAGTAAATTCACACTGGAAAAAGATGAAGTCTCTTAGAAGTACAGTATTTACATGTGGAATTTTTGGGGACTCTGGCCTTTTACTTTTAATTTCTTTGTTATTCAACTCAATTAACAAACATCTAAAAAGCTTTCATTGTGTGAATTACACATCCTTTAATTTATAATTTACTTTTTTTTAGGTTTAGGAATGACAATACAGTTATGAAATTAGGCTAAATCAAGATTAATTGTCAACTCCCAGAAACCAATATATGCTTGATCCTGCACCACTAAAAGCAACAGGAGTTTTACTATTGACATCAATGGACACAAGATCAAGCCCATTGCATGTAAGCGAATAAACAGTCCAACTATAGGGAGGATCAGCCACCTCGGACACTTTCATGTGCCTTGATAGTGCTCCTAGCACACCACAGGATTTAAAGACATCACATAGCTCAGTGTGATTTTGCTATGTTGCCCATTAAGAAAGATATGATAAAGATTACTAATTAATCTTTATTTTAGTATGTGTACTTGCCTGAGAATTATGCTAGTACAATTTATCTTTCTGTAGGCATATCACTTGTTCACAAATGTAAAACATGTTTAAGTCTTAGCCTGCTCAACTATTAGTTTCCAAGATATAAAAACTCAGTTTAAAAAATAAATATTTAAAGGAAAGCAGTAAGACCAAATATTTTCAAAACATTAAACACCTATACTCACTTTCAAAGTGCCATACATTGCTTTTATTTGAGAAACTATAAAGAACTTATATTAACTGACAAAGAATAGCTGAAAATTACTATATAGCAAAGTCTTTCATATAGAAGATAGTTTAGCATCTCTCAAACAAGGAAATTGTTGCTGAACTGCATGTGAATGAGTGAGACATAAAAAGCACACATTCCAAGAAGTCAGGAAGCAAGAATTTACTCACCTTGTGCAGTAATGATGGTTCTTCAAGGTATGTATCCCTAAGGGTGCTCCACTGTAGGTGTGCTTGGGTTCCTGCACTGCTGATCAGAGAACTTTGGTAGCAGTATTTGTTAGTCCCGCACATGCGCTGTCCCTCCTTGTGCCCCGCAAAGGAAGATGGGTGAGTTGTGGAACACCCATAGGGACACACATCTTGAAGAACCATCATTACTGCACAAGTAACTTCTTCTTTGAGTAGGGTCTCAATGGGTGCTCCACTGTAAGTGACTCCCAAGCAGTATCCCCACTTAGGGGATGGAGGTTCAGAGTTGGGTCAATTACAGATGACTTCTTCAAGCCTTCTTCTTCCAATACTTTGGAGCCAAAGACTGAATCGGAGGTAGAGTCCCCATTGATCGCATAATGTTCTGCGAAGGTATGGACTGACGCCCAAGTCGTCGTTTTACAAATTTCTGAGATAAGGACATTCTTGAGGAAGATGACGGATAAGGAGATTGACCTCATGGAGTGTGTGCAAATACCAGCTGCAGATGTTATGTTGCAAACCTGATAACATTGCTTAATGCTGCTCAAGACGCATTTGGAGAGCCTCTGGGCTGATATTGCTGAGCCCTTGTATCTTTCTGAAATAGAAAGGAAAAGCCTGGGAGACTTCCCAAGAGCCTTCGTCCTATCCTGATAAAAGGCCAGAGCTCTCCTAATGCCAAGCACATGTAGTATAGCTTCCCTGTAATCACTGTGAAGCTTAGGGTAAAAACTCAAAAGATAGATCAGATGGTTCAAGTGAAAAGGAGAAGTCAGCTTGGAGCTGAACTTCGGGTGTGGTCTGAGTGTGACCTTGTCTCAAAAGAATACTGTGTAGGGGGGATGTGCCATCAGAACTGCTATTTGACCTATTCTCCTAGCAGAGGTGATTGCCACCAGCAAGGCAGTTTCACTGACACGTACCTAAGCGAACACGTCACCCTGGGTTCAAAGGGAGATCTAATCAGGCTTTTCAACACTAGATTTAGATCCTACGTAGGGGTGGTATGTTGGGGTTGTGGGAAAAGGTTTACTATATCACTAGGGAAACATTTTGTGGTTAGGTTTGATAGCATTGAGTATCTGCCTACTTGTAGCTGAAAGGCTGCTATGGCCAGTAGGTGGACCATGAGTGAACTGAAAGATTGTCCCAATTTTTTAAAGAGTCCCTACGTAGTCTAGGATCTTTGGAAGGGTAGCCGATGTCAGAGAAATTTGTTGGGAACTACATCAAGTCTGAAACCTGGAACACTTTTACAGGTATGTACGGTGTGTCATGGATTCTCTACTGTGTAGTAATTCCACTTGTACCTCCTCCGAGCAGGAGCTTTCTATGTATGGGAACCACAAAGGAGACAAGCCTCGAGGTGGAGAATCCCCAGGTTGGGATAAGTGCATCCTTTGTTCTGCAAGAGGAGGTATGGAGTGGATTGGAGAGAGATAGTCAAGCACATCGCCAGATAAGTCTGTCTCGGCCAGGTGGGAGCAATCAGTATGACATGAGCTCCTTCTCTTTTTATTTTCAATAGGACTTTTGACAGTAGGGGAAATAGGAAAAAGGCATAGAGAAGGTCCTTGTCTCACGAAAGGAAAGAGTCACCCAGAGAGTGCTGTATTATCCCTGCTTTGGAGAAGTAGTTTGGACATTTCCTGCTCAGGGAAGTGGTGAACAGGTCTGTGGTCGGTGTCCCCCACTACCTGAACAGGTCATGAAGCACTGCTGGGTTCATCTCCCATTCATGGTCATGTAGGAACTTGTGACAGACTGTCCGCCATCATGTTTTGTATGCCAGGAAGGTAGGCTGTTGACCGTGTAATGTTATGGGAGATGCATCTGTTCCATAACTTTAGTGCTTCTGCACAGAGGGACAGTGACCTGGCTCCTCCTCATTGATTTATGTAATACATACAAGCTATATTGTCTGATAGGACTCTTGTGTGTATTCCCTTGATCAGCAAGAGAAATAGGTGCAGGCACTCCTGACAGCCTTGAGCAAGAAGATGTCAATGTGGAGGGATGTCTCCACCGATGACCATTTACCTTGTATTGTAAGGTCATTTAGATGTGCACCCCATCCTATTAGGGATGCATTGGCAGTGAGAAGTAATGACAGGGAAGTTTGCGAAAAGGGGATCCCTTTGCAAACATTTGCTGGATTTTTCCACCAGTCCAGGGAGCTTTTGACCCTGGTGGGCAGTGACAAAGATTTGTCTAGTCTATCTCAGTTTGGTCAATAGATCAAGCTGAACCACATCTGGAGACACAGCATGTGAAGCCTGGCATGAGATATCCCTCCTGTACCAGCTGCCATATGCCAAGAATTGGAGGCAGTGGCTGGCTGATATCTGGGGGCTGTTTTGTACTGTCTCTATAAGCGTGGTCAAGTAGAGGAACTTGTGGTGGGGTCGGAGCGCTTTGGCCTGTAACAATTCAAAGTCAGCCTGTAGCAGGGCTATTGCCCCGCTCCTGAAAAAAGGTAGGCTGACTGGGTGTGGCTGCAGCTGTGCCCGCTTCGTCAATCAGGCCACAGCTGGCCCTGATAAAAGGGCTGAGGGCAGAGCTGGGTCACAGTCTCTCGCTCTCTGGGACCTAGCTGCCTGAAGGAGCAAGGATACCCGAGGCAGAGCAGTGTTGCGGAAGGGCAAAGGAGCTGGGGAGCTCCAGCCTGGCAACTCCCCAGGCTGAGGCCTTGGTTAAAGTCTAAGGTGGTACTGGGGCTGCAGAGCAGCCACCCAGGGATAGGCAGAGGCAGCTGGTCCAACCCCCTTGCCAATGATAAGTGGCCATTACGGACTGCAGTTTGCCCCAGTGAGAGTGGGCTGGATGACGACTGGCAGTAGCCACTGAGGCAAGGTGGGGGTAGAGGATTGGGTGTTCCCTTGGAGGAGAGACCCAGAGTGTGGGGGGAATACTGTGGTGGGCAGAACCCCAGGGTAAGGGGCACTGGGAGGGACACGGGAACAAGAGCTAATTCCCAAGCAGGAGGCACCACACTGGTGAGTCTTCGGTCCACTACACAGCTCCTATGAATTCCACGCGTTGTACTAGGGTGAGAGCTGATTTATGGCTGCTGATCTATAGGCCCAGTTCTGTGAATAAATCTATTGTGGTTTTGGTAACCCAGTGAGTCTCGTTGAAGGAGTGGGCTCTGATGAGGAAATGATCAAGGTGGGGTAGACCATGAACCCCTAGGATGATAGGTGTGTGGCCACTATTGACAGAACCTTGGAGAATACCCTCAGAGTCTATGATAGCCCAGTTTCCTATTCCAATGCTGGAATAATCATTGCTAGAGTGACCATTTTGAATTTTTGAGCTGTGACAAACGTGTTGAGTGCTCAGAGGTCTAGTATGGGTCTCCAAACTCCGTTCTTCTTGGGCATTAGGAAATAGTGATAGTAAAAAAGCTTTGCCTCATAGATGTTGAGGAACAGGAGCCATGGCTCCTAACTGGAGCATGCAATCTCTCTCGTCATAGTAAAGTCTCGTAAGAAGAGTCCCTGAAGAGGGACAAGGAAGGATATTGAGTGGGGGAGAGGTAAAGTAAAAAAAAATCTCCAAGACCCATCAGTCTGATGTTATGTGTTCCCAGGTGCTGCAGAACATGGCAAGGAGATAGCCAAATGGATGGGATAGGATGGTCAACTGTAGTGATTGGGGGAGTGGTCTGTCAACACCTCAGCCAACATGTCAAAATTGGTGTTTTGAGGTGGAAGGTTGTGACATGGAAGAGACTGTGGACCTGATGGTTTGCATCTGGAGAACCTAGATTTCTTTCTTTGAGGCTCATAAAAGCATTGAGTCAGGTAGTGAGATGTACGGAATTTATGTTGTCACAGCAGACTAAATTTTCTCTTTGTTATGGTTGTTTACATCCCTAATGAGCACAGAGGTGCCTTGGAATCCCTAACAGTATGGAGGGATGCGTCAGTCTTTTCAGCAAACAACTTGGTGCCTTCAAAAGAAGAGTCTTCAGCAGTTGTCTGCATCTCTTTAGAGAAATCCAAAAGGTGTAACCATGACACGTCACATAACCACTGCCGTGGAAATGGACTGGGATGCTGTACTGGCTGCATCGAGGGCTGACTGGAGCATTGTTTTGACTACTAGTTGTCCTTTCTGGACAATAACTCAGAACTGGTCGTGCTGTGACTGGGAGCTGATCAATAAAGCTGTTGAGTTTTGAATAGTGAACATTGTCATACTTGGTCATTAAGACTTGATAATTTGTTATTCAAAACTGCAAAGTGGTGGAGGAGTAGGCCTTTCTCCTGAAGCGGTCCAAGCATTTCCAGTCCCCATCATAGAGGGATTGATCTCATTCGGTGCTGGCGGCCGCAGGATTTTACCATATCCACAACGATGGAGTTGGGGGGAGGGTGAGAAAGAAGATATTCCACCTCCCTAGGCAGGATGCAATATTTTTTTTAATCAACCCATTTACAAGTAGGCATCGCCAATGCTGGGATTTGCCATATAGTTTTTGTGGGGTCCAGGAGGGCTCATTGATGGGGAGGACTATTCTGAAGGAGGAGGAGGAGGAAGAGTATAGGAGGTTCAAGGAGTTTGTGGCGAGTGTCCTTGACATCCTCCAGGTATCTGCAACCCTTTGGCCAAGTCCTGGAAGAGCCAGAAATCAGCAGCTAAGAATGACTGCCTCATCTGGAGGAAGATATATTGGTTCTTGGAGTAACCTCTTCCTCCATTCCACCCTTCTGTTCCTCCATAATCTCCACTGAAGGTTCCGAGGTTCTGCATACCATAGCCGAGGGAGAATGTCTCAGGGGCTCACGGGTGAGGCTGAAAGCCCAAGTATGGGGGCAATATGCCACCCAGGGATCCCAGTAGGGCCACTGGAGAGGTGGGATAAAGCCCACTGATGGTGCCCATGGCTGGTCGTATTATGTTAGTGGTGGGGGCAGGCTGAGGGTATGCCCGAGGAGCCCCTTGTTAACAGGCATCATAGGGACAATGGGAGGAGTGGTAGGAGATGACTTGCTCTGGCTCGCTGTCTGATTTGCTACTAGAACGTGGAGGTGCATGGCAGGGTACCAGAGAAGACTCCCACACTTGGAGAAGACTTGGTATTGAATTCCCAATGCCAAGAAGAGGAGACTCTGGTATGTCAGATAGCCTGAATTCTCTTGAGTGCCGGAATTCCAGCAGTGCCACTGGTGGTACAGAGAGAGTCGGGGATCTCGCTCACACCAAACACTCCGGTGCTAGATGGGGCACTGATGACGGTGCCAAAAGTACAGCATGTACTGGCAGCATTTTCTTACTGGAGCGCTGTCTGCTCCAATCTTTTTCCATTGGGTACCGATGGTTTGGTGCATGTGCCCATCAGAATCTTAGGTGCATCTACAATACCTGCCACTCTAGATCTTTGTAAGCCATGGATACCAGGCTTGGACTGTCTCAGTGCCAATGATACTGACCGTGCAGGAGATCACCACTCTCTTTTTCGATGACTTTTGAGAGGGCTCTGCAGCTCATTTCTTGGACCCACAGTCCTCAGATTTTGAGGGCTGTGTAGAAAACTTGCACTTTCTGGGTGGCTCCTGGCATGGATCCAGAGAAGGTTGGAGGGCTGCCTTCATGAAGATGATCTTCTGTCTTAACTCACTGTCCTTTCAAGACCTGGCTCTGAGTTGTTGGAAGAGACCACACTTCTGGGTAATGTGGCTTTCACCGAGGCAGCATATGCAGTAAGAGCGTGTCTGGCATAGGGACAGCCTCTTTGCAAGACAGGCACTTCTTGAAGTCCAATGAGCCAGGAATATCCTGCTGGGGGAACGGGTTCCCAACCAAAAAAAAAAAAAAAGTTTTTTGGTTTCTTTTCTGAAGAGAAAATAAAGAGAAAAAACTTCATCTAAGCCTAAGGACACTAACTACTAGAAATGCTAAAGAAAGCTAATGATCGCAAATGGATTGCTAAGGGCTTTATCTCTAGCCGGGGCAGCTGACAAGGAGCTGAGGGGGGTTAGCCCACCTCACGGCAGGGCACAAGGAGGGACAGAACCTGTGCAGGCCTAATGGACACTGCTGCCAAAGTTCTCCAATCAGCAACGCAGAGATACAAGCTCACCTATACTGGAGCACCCATAGAGACACGACTCAAAGAACAACTGGAAGCTACTCAAAGCAACAAGAGAAGAAAAACTCCCTTAAACTTAAAGGCTATTGTTTAAAGTAAACCACTATGGCCATTGTTTATATTTCTTATAGAATAATTTCAAGCCTTGGAAGGAAAAAAGTAAAGTTAGTCTGGCTTGTCACTAACCTCAAGTACATTCAAAATCATCAGTTGAACTATACATTTTTATTTTAAGGACTTACTTCTATTTTTAATTTTATTTTTACAATTGTGGGATGAGTGGGTAGTGCGGACAGTGGGTCTGCCAGGGCCCAAGACACCACGGCACAAGGTGCAGGGGAGGCAGTGATCATCCTGGTTAGGTGAAGCAGAAGCCACTGGCCAGGACTGTAAGAAAGAGGATGAACCCCGAGCTTTAGGGGAGGCCAACCCACTGCTGAACAGTTCCTGCCCAGGGACAGCTCCCATGTGCCTGGCTGGTGGTGAGTTAGTCAGCAGAGCCGTGACAGCAAAGTTGCGGAAGTCTCTCTGCACTGCCACAGGAGCCACTCAGCAATATGGTGGTCTCCCCATGGCAGGGAGCTCACGCTCCTCCTTCTGCAAGTCATGACCGGGGTCTCTGCGCTGTGTCACCAGGATCGCAGCCTTCTTCTGAACCTTGCGCCTGCAGGGATCGACACTGATTCTGAAGCAGTGCAATTAGCCCTCTGTAGAACCACTATCATGAACCTGCTCACTCTCTGCCCTGACAGGAGAGCTACAGACGGCTGCCAAGGCCAGTGACAATCATCCATGCAGGCATGTCAACTGTTAGAGATTTTTTTTTCCATTTATTGATGGTTATCAATTAAAATCAAATCCTGCCAAGCCTAACTATAAAACTTGACCAGTACTACCTTCCTTACTAACCAAGAGTTTCAGTTAAGCTATAGTAGCGTTTAGCTAGCTTTCTCCATGATGCGAAACAAATTCATACAAAAATCTCAGTATATTAGAAGGTGCTAAAGAATGAAAAAGGAGTACATAAAAAGTTTAAATTAGGGCTCATTGATGTTAGCGCAGGACTACAACTATTTGAAAAAAATAAATACGCAGTTTACCTTAACATGCAACTCAGGATGAGAGTTCATAAAATCAAAAAGCTTTTGATAATTCTGGTACTGCTGATCCCATTCTGAGCTCTCACTGTAGCGGAAATCATCCCCTAGTGGAGCCAACAGAACTTTAGTACGGAAAAGCTTTGACTTCTTTCTGTACTGATCTAAAATCATCCAAGCCCTTGGAAGAAAAAAATTATAAAATTTAGAATACAGAAAAGTAATCATTTGACGACAAATGTCTAAAACATGTTCTATACCACACCTTACACTAGCCTTGCAAAATTCTACTTGTCCACTTACTTGTGATAATTAAAAAGGTAGATTTTTTTCCTCCCAAATAGCAACATATTAAACAGTGGGTTAAAAAGTTGAGCACCTGAGCTAGTGGAAGTGTTCATAAAATTTTGTAAGGCTTCTCTGAATAACCATGATTGCCATTAAAATCTTTCTGCTTTTTTTCTAATTAAAGTTACTTAAGTACATTTAATAAGAAATACTGTCAATACTGCAGTTACGTTAGTTACACGTCAGCAGTAGCCAAAGAATTTAGAGAAACTATAAATCTAAAGATTTCTAAAACAACAACTTACCTACTTTTAATTCATGTTCTCAAAGAGATTGCAGCATGTACACATTTAGAATGGTTTCCAAACCATTAATGCTTAAAATCTGGGGAGAGGGGAGGTTAAATGTTGTATGTGAAAGTTTCTATGAGTTACAAATATTTTTCCAATATATCCAAAACCTGTAAAAATTTTAATAATTTTTTTCCTTTTTTAAGCTATATAAACTGCTTTTACTTAGAATAAGTTTTCTGTTAGTGTTCTCATTAATAGGTAGTTTTAAATCATGGATGAATAAACTGCAGACATTGAGTTACGTGGTTTGCTCAGACAAACATAACCCACCTAGTATCATCAATGTTTTCTTGCCTGCAGCCCATTTTATAGTTTGTCATTAGCCATTCTCAAAATGTTGAACTGCCTTGCCTGAACCAACACCTCTTGTGAGGTCAGAAAGACTACTCTGAATCTAGGGTACATAAGGTCCTCCCCTCAGAGAAATAGGTATCCTATCACTTACAAGCTACAGCAACTGGCTGTATAGAAGAAGAGGAATTCCAAAAGAAGCTCATTTGTGGTTCAAATTTTACACATGCACTCTGAGACCAGATAACAGTTTATCCATATTTGTGATCACTTGCTCAAAGTTACTTGTGTGATATGGAAAAAAAAGGTTAGTAAGCGAGGTATTTTCCCTTGGCACCTCTTCTTTCCTATCTTCTCTCTCCAATTTCTTTCTCAATCAGTTGCACAGTTTGTCAATGGGTTTCTATAGCACAGGGAGGATGGAATACCCATACTCAGAAGAATAATCAGGGCTAAACACACCAAATCTCAGATCTGTTGGACACGAGAAACATCAATTTAATGGAACCATACCTCACCCCACCTCTGAGGCCCCCCACCTCCATCCCTTCTGGCTCCCTGGCAGCACAGTACCAAATGTGCACTTCCATACATTCAAGTGTTGGTTTCTGTTACATTTGCCTGAACTCTGAATTCTGTTTTTTCTAATCTTTTGTTTTTATAAACACTCAATTTTTTTCAGCTTACATTATTGATATGTACTATCAGCATAAGTATTTTAAACATTTTTATAGGAATATTTAGTTTTGTTTTAAATTAATTGGATTAGATGTGGGAGTTGTATGCAAAGATACAGTGTATGATCCCACTACTCTCCCTCAGAGGGTATATCTACACTTCAATGAAAAACCCATGGTGCTCAGTCTCAAAATCCGGGTCATTTGACTCAGGCTCACATGGCTAAAAGTAGCAGTGTAGACATATGGGCTTGGGCTCCAGCCTGAACTGCGAGACCTTCCTCTCTCACAGAGTTTCCGAGCCCGAACAGCTACCTTGTTGTTTTAGCCCCACAAGCCTGAGTCAATTGACCCAGGCTCTGAGACTCAGTGTCAATGGCCTTTTGTTGGAGTGTAGACAAACCCAGAGAGATCCTGATGCCATCCCCGTGCCTACAGTACAGAATCTGGAAAAAGTCTGACAAGCAAATTGTTTGTACCTCTTCCTGGTACTCATAGAATGTAACTGACCCAAGAGTTGTAGACTTGTTTATTAGGAACTGGGGAATTAACACATTAACTCAGTGTATTAATTTTAGTTTCTCTTACAGTTACCACTTTCATAAATTGTATTAGCAACTGTTTTGGGAATTGACACACACAGTGCATATGTAATAGAAATTATTTCTCCTAGGACGGGGTGGGCAAACTTCCTGGCCCAAGGGCCACATCGGGGTGCGAAACTGTATGGAGGACCAGGTATGGAAGGCTGGTTCTCCCCAAACAGCCTGGCCCCCCGCCCCCTATCCGCCCCCTCCCACTTCCCGCCCCCCTCAGAACCACTCACCAATCCAACCCCCCCCACTCCTTGTCCCCTGACCGCCCCCTCCCAGGACACCCACCCCAACTGCCCCCAGGACTCCTCCCCCTATCTAACCCTCACTACTCCCTGACCCTTAACTGCCCCCCCAGAACCTCTGCCCTATACAACCGCCCCCTGTTCCCCGTCCCCTGACCGCCTCCTCCCCGCCAGGACCCCCCCCCCATCCAACCGCCCCCTTCTCCCTGACTGCCCCCCAGGAGCCCCTGCCCCCTTATCCAACCCCGGTCCCGTTACTATGCCGCTCAGAGCAGCATGTCTGGGAGCTGCACCGGAACCAGACACACTGCTCTGCTGCCCTGCATGAGTGCGCGGCAGCGTAACTGCGGGGAAGGGGGGACAGCAGGGGAGGGGCTGGGGGCTAGCCTCCTGGGCCAGGAGCTCAGGGGCCGGGCAGGACGGTCCCGGAGGCCGGATGTGGCCTGCGGGCCGTAGTTTGCCCACCTCTGTCCTAGAGAATCGTCTTTTTTAAACACTAAAACAAGCAAGTTGCGATGTTAGTATCACCTTCAACAAGTACAAATTACCAAATTCCACAATACTTTCAGTACTGTACCTGTGCTGAACATTCCCAGCATGAATGGCCTCAGGAGGAACTCTCCAGGGACAACTTACTCTTCCCCCAGGAAGACGCTTAAAATCAAACTGGCAACAGATTTTAGGATCTGGACCACAAGTATGAGGAACGTCATAGCTGTAGAAAGGCATCATGTGGCAAAGGATATCTGTCGTGGATCCCAAATCTAAAAGTACACGAACAAAATACATCTATAAAATAAAGCCATATTTCATTGTCTAAACTAAGTTAACTAACTGTCTGGGCCTAATCCAGGAGTGCTTTTAATATGCCATCTTAAAATACAGTGCCATTTTGGAGTTCTGAGCCCTAACACTGCATCATTTAAGTCACCGGGAGTTTTGCCATTGACTTTAATTAATCTAGGATCAAGTCTCTAATGATTAAGTTACCTTAAAGACCTTAAATGAATAATGAATTGTACCTGAATTTTCCTAAATTCCTAAAGACAAAATCCATTCTTCTATGTGTTTTTATAATTCAATTTTTCAGTGGTGCTTACTCAAAACAATTCCCGCTGATTAATTTGCATGGAGAAATCATTTATTTAGTTAGTTCAACATCAGCAACAGCTCTGTACTAAACTAAACAATTATCTCACTGAAATAAGACAAAAGATACATTTTTCAACAGGTCGATTCTCTTTTAAAATAAGAATTTAAAATTTTAGTGGGCATCTCAGGTTTTTCTCTTAAAGAGGTTCTAAGTAAAACAGCATCAGGAAATTACTATAAGAAGATTCTGATAAAAAGTAAATTAAACAAGAATTACTATCATGATTTTTTTAAACTGTCAACATTTACAACCATTTGATTAGATATTAAATACTAGGATTGTGTTTGGTAGTTGGGTATAATGCAAGTCAACTAGAAATTTTGGCATCTGCAGAATCTGGATGTAATATGAGCTTAGTCATAGGAAACAACAAGCAGAGCAGATTGCTGAGTGTATAGCCCATCTATCTTTGCGTACCATCTATTCCCATCCTTTGCTTTCAATATACCTGTAAACTTCCAAATACAAAAACTCACCAGATGATTTTACACCAGAGTTTGGAGCTTCCCACTCATTCCCACTTTAAATATATGAATAATTCAGTAGAGAGGACAGGAAGAGGGGTGTAGTCCTGCAGCTAAGACTAAAGGCTGCTGTGACATGAACTGCTGTACTGTAGGAAGAGGGACACTGTAGAGGATGGAGACAATGAGTGAAGGGTGGGGGGAAGCCAAGCAAACAGCAACCCAGCTGGGCCCTGGTTTTCAATTTAACCTGACAAGAGAAAGACACTCTTATCCACTCAAAATTGACTCAAGTAAATCAAAACATCAGATCACTATGCATGAGAAGTAGAATTGGAGGAGTTCTACACTGAAACCCAAAAAGAAAACATCTGAAAGGAGTGTTAAATTATTTGAATTAAAATATACAGCCTCAAGGTCCTTACCTTGCAAACACATATGCATATGCTTAAAGCAACACATGAGACTACTACCAAGCAACTGAACGGGACCATTCACTTCAATGGGTCTACTCCCACATACCTCTTAAATGTTGCACATTCTGCTTAGAACATCCTTCCCAAACCTATTTGCCAAACCACCCCCCTCACCTCATTCAAGCTCTCCTAAATATTCAGTTCTGCCATTTTGTCTATTAAAAACAAGGGGAAAGAAAAATATAAATATCCAAAATTTCAAGATTTTTGGGGGGACGGGGGAAATAAAAATTGTAATTGTCACTCTTCTTTCAAATCTCCCCTTTATTACACTTTACACTTGCCAGTTCTGAAGAATTTAATTTGTAAACTTTTCAGGACAGGGACCATGTCTCCACTTGTTTTGAGAGACAAATCTTTTTTTTAAATCATCATTAAATCATAATTGAAAGAGCAAACCACAATGCAGTTGGCTCTTCCATGGCCCTTTACCCATCTATCAAATAAGCAATACCCGCTTGGCTGGGATTACGATAATGATATAAAAAAATCAATGCTGATGATAGTCATCTACAATAGGGACAGATTACAGATTTATCATCAGGTGGAAGGAGCTATAACTATATTACATACTAATGCTATGCTTTTAATACTTCTGCATTATTAGACTGTAAACTGATTGGGGCTGGAGTCATGTTTCTCAGCATACTACTACAATGGGGTCCCAATCTTGATCAATAAACAAACATGAACACCCTAGGTCCTCCGCCAACTTTTGGTAGTCAATTTATGTAAAACTAATACAAGCTCTAAAGTTAGCATGTAAATAATTTTTAATAAAAGTTTAATATTTCATAGGATTTTATCAGGAAATATGCTTAATAGATTATGTACTAGATTGTTAATTCCCCAATAGTCTAGAGTCAGTTAGCTACTTTTTCAGGGTGAATTTGTTCAGTCTTAATTTCAGATTTGTTGAGACTTTACGACCTCTTAGCCACTCAAATCTAGTTTCACACTCTCCAGGCGATTCATATCGCTTCAGGACATCTAATATTAGGCAAAGGTGATCTACTAATACTTTTAAGTCTGCAGGTGATCAGCTTTTTAGGTGAGCTGCAAAATGGGGGTGCGCATTGGTTTTTTACTTCTTTATGGATGTGAAAAAAGCCCTGAAAGTTTTTTTTTTTTTTTAAATGTTTGATTTTTACCTTTGGGTCTTGGTTACACTTGAAAACTACTGGAGAGTTAATGAAGTTACGACAACACAAGAGACTGAAAACTGAGCAAGTGAGATAAGAGATTTTGATTTTTGCAGCTGGGGTCTTTTTAGTACCTATTTAATTCCAATGCCTGATAAAAAGATACGACACCTCACATCTGGTATTCACAATACGTATACTCAGATATCCCCAAGAAATCCTTTGCAATTCTAGGGAAGAAAATATACAACATTCCTGATGTTTTAAAGATAAAACAGCAAAAATAAGACAAACAACATTTTTCTGGCTTTCTTTATCTATCAAAAAAAAGCCCAAAACCATTTTAAAAAAATCATTTACAAGAAGAATTAAAGGTGACTTCAGTTCTGAAAGACTAGAATACTCTGATCTGAACCCAAACCCCAGGACACTAACCATATCATTGGTGTTTATTCTGACTACCATTTAGAAAAGCTAATGTCAAGTTAGAAATTGAGCGGCATACACAAAAAATAAAGTTTAGCAACAAAAATTACACCAGGATGAAGACTGTGGTTAACAACTTCACGCCTCTGGTACAATGGAACTTTCAACAATAAGGGTAAAGCTAGCTCGTGCAGTAGACGGAACTTTCTCTGGAGCCAAGCCAAACCAAAACTCCAGAATAAACTCCCACAGGAACTAATGAACATTACAAACCTCACCAGCCAACATTTTAAGTGAAAGACACATTATTTTGATGAGGTCTTCTCTAAAACTGAGAAATAGCAATGTTAATTATTTTTTAAAATTCTGAAACAAAAACATCCCACTGCACACACTTCTCCCCCTAGAGAAAGAATGAACTAATACATGACAGATTTTAGTCATGCTGCTTAATGCACTACTGGAAAGCACTCTGACACGATGGTAATGAGCATGGTGTAAAAACATATACAAAACAGAATACACATTTCCAGCCAATATCCATCTGCTGACATTTATTTACTATACTGGATACTTTAAACCTGATCTATATCTTGCTTGTATTTTTGAATGGGATTTGTTTGGCTAGATCTGTAAATGAGACTACAGTTTTGTTTTTTTCCTAAAGCGGACCTGAATATTCACTTAACAATTCTGATGTACTAGATTAAACTTTATTCTTTGCATTCTAATTCTACCACCCCAACTGTTTGAGAATATTAATTGCTCTGAAGAATCCTGCTTAGTAAAACTCTGTTTGAGAAGATTAATTATTCTGAAGTCTTGCTTGATAAAATTAAAAACAAATGGAAGAATCACCTTCTACAACTTCAAATCACAGCAAAATACCTGAAAAATGCTGTTGAAATTTTTGTTGTAAGAAAAATCTCTCTGCACCCTTACTCCACTCTTCCCTCTTTTCCCTTTTTTTTCCTCCCCCAACTGAAAAAAGTAAGAAGAGAAAACAAAATAGTGAGAGAGAGGGAAAAATAGTTTCCCGCTTTTTACTTTTCCCCACTTTTTCAGTGGGCAGGAAGAACATTTGTTTTGTTTTAAAATGTGAGAGAAAGTAACGTAAAAAAACACTTTTCCCCACCCAATTTTCCAGTGAAGACAGAAAGAACGTAGAAAAATAAGAAAGGAGAAACAACAAAATAAATATTTTTAATTCAAAATTAAATGACCTTTTTCTCTCATTTTTGTCAGAAAAGAAAATTCTGAAAAAAATCAAAATTTTGAATATAACGAAATGTGTTCCTTTCTTTAAAAATGTTTTTTGCATCAGTAAAATATTAAAATTTTGACCAGCCCTACTTTTAATTACTTCATACATTCTGCACTAGGTCATCTGTTTACTGTAGAGGTTTTCACAACTGTTTAGTCAATGACTATTTCCAGTTCTCAGGAGGTATAAAGCAACAAATGACAGTGATACCAAGAAAACAATACATACCCCAGTTCTGTCTCCAAAAAAATTCTAGTGTCTTCTGGGTTGCAAAATATTTTTTAACCGAGTAATGAACTCTCTGTATAAGCATGCTGGAAAATCCTGAACGTTTCAGAAGGTAAGTCATTGTTGGCGAATGCCCAAAGGGATCGACGGCCCAACCAGACTTCGGTTTTACTCCTGTTGAGCAGCAGAATGTGTCAGAAGTTTGTGTCTTTCTTACTTATTTCTCATTTCAAAGAAAGCTACACCCATAATATTCAACCCAGTGTTCAGAAAAGTCAAGTGGTGCAAAGCACTTAGTTTAAAAACACAAGAATGGCCCTACTGGGTCAGACCAAAGGTCCATCTAGCCCAGTATCCAGTCTTCCAACAGTGGCCAATGCCAGGTACTTCAGAGAGAATGAACATAAACAGGTAATCTTCAGTGATCCATCCCCTGTTGCCCATTCCCAGCTTCTGGCAAACAGAGGCTATGGACACTTCAGAGCATGGTTTTGCATCACTGTCCACCCTGGCTAATAGCCACTGACGGACCTATCCTCCATGAACTTACTTATCTAGTTCTTTTTTGAACTCTGTTATAGTCTTGGCCTTCACAACATCCTCTGGCAAACAGTTTAAGTAGATAAATGAAAGAAAGAAAACAAGTCTGCTTAAGACACTTTATCATTACAAAGTCCAAATAAAAAAAAAGTATAAATATAAATAAAGCATATACATATATAATTAAAAGTAGGCCAATCTCTTGCCCTTCATAAAAACCTGTACAATAGAATCTATAGTATTTCCACTGTTGTTGTGTCTTGCATTTTTGTTGTGTCACAATATTTCATATTTTACTTAAAACCCCATGAATCAATTACAATTATACAAAAAAAACCTCAGCTTTCATTGAAAAAGTAGTGTAAGCATCTGGCCCCTAATTCTAGAGAGAAAAGGTGGAAAACGTGAATGCTCTAAGCTCCAAAACAAGATGGCAAATAAAAAGGATCCACACTTATTTTGAAAAAAGAAAAGGAGTACTTGTGGCACCTTAGAGACTAACAACTTTATTAGAGCATAAGCTTTCGTGAGCTACAGCTCACTTCATCAGGAATGCATCCGATGAAGTGAGCTGTAGCTCACGAAAGCTTATGCTCTAATAAATTTGTTAGTCTCTAAGGTGCCACAAGTACTCCTTTTCTTTTTGCGAATACAGACTAACACGGCTGCTACTCTGAAACCTGTCACTTATTTTGAAAATCTCATGATATTTTCATATCATATTTTGGACCCGATTCATGAATTTTGAAAAGTTGGTAGACAGTACTGATGCTGCCCAATTCCTTCATGAAACCACAGGTTCACAAGTGCTATATTAAAGCAAATTTTATTCCTCATGTATTATGCTTAAGTAATATAAGTTTCTTCCACAGATCAAGACAGAAAAAATAATAGGATGGAAAATAATTTAACTGCTCTTACCCTAAGAGCCTATATTTGCAAACTAGCATCACAAATACAGGTGCCAATCCTGCTATTTACAATGTAAAGGCAGACCACTGCACCCTCACAGTGTCACTGACTGCCACTTCAAAAATTGTGAATCAGGTCCAAAGTCACTTTTCACTTAGAGTAGACATGAACAATATTCCTCACATCTAGACTTTCAGAATCACAAAATCAGCAAAAATGTAACTATCTTTGCACAGATTTGTTTCTCTGAAAATAGTTTAGCTTGCAACGATGCCTACTTATAGTCAGTCATCAAAACATTGTACAACACTTGCTGACTGACTTAGCTCTTAGTCAGTTTTTATGTTTAAAACATCAAATTAGGGGACAAAAATTACACATATATACCTAGAGTCTTCTCCAGCCACTGATGTCCTTCTATCAGCTGGTCAATTAAAGCAAAGTAGTGAGGAGAAGCTTCATCGGGCATGACCCATCCTCCTGTTACTATTTCAAACTGGCCATCTTTTATTAATCTAGGAGAAAAATATTTAGTAAACTCGTGTTCAGAAGTGCAAATCTGATTTAACAAAATGTATCTATAAAGTAAAAATCCATGAAATGTAGTGTTCACAGTAATAGCACTGAGAATGTAAAAACTGAACTTCTATACCTTAAAAGGGAATATGCTGTAGCTCTTATAGAATCCATTAATTTATTGCAATAGATGTTCACATGGGAATAGTGGCAAAAAACTCTACATTTAACTATTTCACTGGAAACCATTTTAGCAGAAAAATTCATTTAATGATCTTATCCCACAATCTCAATCCCTTTCCCATAACCAACCTACCTATGTGACAAAGCCACAAAATGCCCTCCACACTATCAAACCTTCAGCTTCCCGTATCTTAATTTCCATTATACAATTATGCACTGTCAATGCAAAAATCTCACACATGCAAATATCGAAAGTCTGGGTTACTGTAAATTAAGATGAATTTAACAGAAAACCACAGGGGATGCTGTATTAATTATAGTCTTTAATTTCAAGTGTAATTCAATAAAAGCCTCCATTTTAGAAAATTAATGAAACTTGTAAGATTACCTGTCTGCCACACAAACCAGGTATTGTGTCACAGAATTTAGATCCAATTTAATGCAGAGTACACAGGGACTTGCTTATAGCAGTCACTGCCACTCCCATTATAAAAAAGAGTCAAGACTATAAGGGCTGCCCAGCACTAACAAAAATGGACACTAAAATCAACCCTAAACATCAAATAAAACATAATTTTGATGCTATTTTGACCCAACATTTCTGTATTCACACCCTCAGCACTACCGTAAGAATCTTTGTACAAAATATGCCTTGGAAACTAATAACTCGCGGGTCAATATCATCATGAAATGAACGTCACAACACTGAGTAAAGTTATGAAATCTCTCCATATGATGTTAAAGGCACATATTCAAATTCACATAGCCTCAATTAGGTAGAACTGGTCAAGTTAGCCTGTCTTAACCAAGGGATGTATGTTTACATCTTGTATGCAAATTGTGTAAACAGAGTCTTCAGACACGAGAGTGTGAAAAAAGAAAAAAAAACCTATTTCATTATGCACTGGTGAAAAATGAACAGCATAACATCTCTTCCCCACCAGACTCCTTGTATCCTTTCTCTCAGTTGGAAATAAAACTTTATCTAAGAGTCACTCTCAGGAAAATACATTTCAAAAGGTGACTGAATTATAAAAGTGAAGGAACAAAAACACCAGTTTCTCTCTCCCTGTTTCTCTCTTTTCACCCAAGATGACAAAAGAAACAGCCACTGGACCTTGTGAGCAGATCCTGGTCTGAGAATTTGGTCAGCAATGCACCGAAAATCTGTGATAAGAACTTCAGCTTAAACCAAGTCTAGTTTATTAAGTTTAGTACTAGGAAACATTTCCTCTTTATTCTTCTTGTAACCATTTCTGATCTTAATGACTTAATACTTGTACTCACTTAAAATCTCTCTTTGTAGTTAAATAAACTTTTTTTGTTCTTTAAATCAAAATTCACCCAGTGTTGTGAACTGTTTTCGCTCCATTAAGCTCCATTTAAGAAGGCAAGTTGTTGTATATTGTTCCCTTACAGAAACAAACAAACATCTGAACAGTCCTGGAGAAAGCTGGGAAGTACAGAACACACATTTTTAGGGGAAAATTCAGGACTGGGAGTGTGTTTGGGTCACCCTGCAATAACACAGGCTGGTGAAAAGAAAAGGAGTACTTGTGGCACCTTAGAGACTAACAAATTTATTAGAGCATAAGTTTTCGTGAGCTACAGCTCACTTCATCGGATGCATCCAATGAAGTGAGCTGTAGCTCACGAAAGCTTATGCTCTAATAAATTTGTTAGTCTCTAAGGTGCCACAAGTACTCCTTTTCTTTTTGTGAATACAGACTAACACGGCTGCTACTCTGAAACAGGCTGGTGAGAGTCAGAGTGTGGCTGGTGTTTGCTGACAGACTGCTGGGATCATAGTTCCTCAACAAGAACTGTGGCCATTCACGGACACTCAGGGTGTGACAGGCATGCTGTTTGTGAGTGGCACAGGTGGGAGCTACAGCAGCAAGGCATTGTGAAGCACCCAAGGTTGTAGGGCAGAGGTGACATAGCCCCTCATTGGTCTGAATTGCACCCCAAAATGTCATAGCTATAAGAGAAGGCTGTCTTTAAGGTAAACCGTTGCACCACAGAGACCCTAGATAGTTGTTAGCAATCTAACAAACAATCTTAGTATAGAATGACTTTACTATAGATCAAGTACAATAAAAGTGTGTCTGCACTTTACAAGCACTAGAAAAATAGTTTTTAAACACTATATACAAATATATAAATAGAAGGACCTAAAAAAGTAGATAGTCAAAGCACTCCGATCATTTTTAACTTTCATTGATAATTCACATTACTTTTAAGCCATTCAGATCAGTGCTGAACAATTCATACATAACATGGGTACTGAGTTCCACTAGTAATATAGTACAATTCCTTTCAAAGGGTAAAGAATTAATTGTATATCAGATTGTGTTGGGTTTTTATTAACCAGAACAAGACAAGGTTGATTTGTTCCTCTTTGCGGAGATACAGCAATACATTTCACACAGTAATTTTGTTTTTGCTTGCCATCCTGTTTTTTATATATTTTTTATTGTCAAGATTTAGTGAGGCTGATAATATAACCGAGCTCTACAGAAGCTTGAAAGCTTTTTTCTTTCGCCTAAAGAAGTTGGTCCAATAAAAGATCTCACCAACCTTGTCTCTCTAACATCCCAGGAACAACACAGCTAAAACAAATGTAACTGACCAATGTGACTTGTTTATAAAACTGGTAAAACCATTCTTCGCCCCAAAATTATCTCAGTGACAACTACTGTAATAATTATTTAAAAGACAGATTAAAAGAGAAAACATCAAAACAAGTCCTAGAAAAATGTGATCTCTGCAAGTATTGAATATCAAGGTATTAAATAAGGATCTTTCTAAACACAGCCAGAAAGAAGCTTGATACCTCTGCAACCCACTGCCGAACAGCTATTAGTCAGGCAAGAAGATGGTTATCAGGAGATCTACTCTAATAAGTTAGCAAGTTCAGCAGTACTTAAAAATTTCCCATTAGCTTGTTTTACCATGAAAAACAAGGGAAAGATAAGTAATTATGCACATATTCTAGGACTAACCCCCTTACTTCAGACTTTTGTAGATGAAAAATCTAAAAGGAGACTATGGAATCTTGGACACAAGCTTTTTTTCTCCCCTTGTAAACATAAATGTTGAATTTTTTAGTATGCTACATTATTCCAAATGGCTTTATCAGTGGGGATTTTAGATCACTTGGTGAATGGACTTTAAATTGTAGGGGCAAATTTTGCCACCTTTATTCACCTGGATTATTCACTTGGATTTGTACTGTACTCTGTAAACAACAAACAACAACAACAACAACAAACACCCATTGATTCAGAAGCCACTTGCACAGTAAGATACTAAGGGCCAGATTTTAAAAGGTATTTAGGAAACTAAAAATTCAGATAGGTGAAATAATTGAAATCAACCTATGTGTTTTTGAAAATTCCACTAAATCCCATCTGCATCTTTAGATATTTAAAATACATTTTAAAAAATTTGCCCCTAGTCACTAGGAATAGAGGTGGCAAAATTGGGTAGTTTCTGAACTTCTGTATATTGAGTATCATGGCAGTGGAGGCCACGACCATGGCGAAGTCCGGGACAAGTGGAGAGTCCAGAACAGATTAGCAAAGTAAATCTGCTGCTGCCTGATATGCCACCAGCATGGAGACTCTGGGTGCTGGTGTTGATGTAATCAGTACTGCACTCAACAGATGTCCCCAGGCCAGAATCGGCATCAATGGTACAGTGTCCTGGAAGTTTCAGTGTGATATTGGGGAGTAGTTGGACAGACCTGCTCCATTCCACATGCTGGAAGTGGTATGGTGGTGGTCTGTACTTTTTTTTAGAGGAGGAAGAAGAGTTCCCATGAGCGCTGGGATGGTCCCAGTCAGTTTTATGGGACTTTTTTCTTGGCACCCCTGAGGAGGGTGAAAGACCCCTCCTTCTCTTGGGGGAGATGGCAGCACTGGAACACAGAGCAGCCTCATTCACCGAGTCTGAAGGAGACCGCCAATCAGACACAGGCCTCTGTACCAAAACAGGCCTCATGGCATGCTCAAGAAGGTGTTGCTTCAAGCGTAATTCACTGACCACCTGGGTTCTTTTGGTGAACAACCTAAAGATAAGAGCACTGCTCCTTAGTATGCCCCTTCCCTGAACACAGCAAGCACCTCATGTGAGGATCACTATTAGAAATTGCTCCCCCCCACACACACATTACAGGTAGTACTTGAGGGCATCACACAGGGCAATAAGTATCCCAATACTAACACTATCTAGAATACTACTAACTACATAAAAACTATATACATTGAAGGGTAATTCTCAGAAAACAGATAAGTGAACATGAAGTAACCACTGAGCTCCAACTCCAGTTATGGGTGGTGAGAAGGAACTGAGGGAGGTTGGGGTGGCACTGCCTCATATGCCAGGGGGCGGGCTACACCCACAAGGCATGAACGTTTTCTCTAAATTTACTGCTAGCCAAAATTCTCCAGCTCTTGTGTGGACTACACAACTGCATCTGCTTGAAGAAACAATATTAATTAAGATTACTGGCAGCAGTCACAGCACAAGAATGGCCTAACAGTTAACCTTCTAGAGATTTTACAGAAGAGTTTTAAAAGACAGGTTTTGAAGGAGGATACCAAAGTAGTTGTGCAGATATTTACAAGAAGCTCTGCCCAAGCATGAAGGTCAGCATGGGTGAAATCACAAAGGTGCTTATTTGAAAATTTAACAAGTGGCCGATGGAGGCAGGAGTCAACATATCAATAGAGAATGTGAGATGATAGGTAGGGTGGAGATGGGCTGTGAAAGGCCTTGAAAGTGAAGACAAGTAGCTTATGCTTGATATGACAGAGGGGGCAAGCCGGTAGAGGGGTGAGAGGAAAATGATATGGTCAAAGCAAAAAGCTAAGAAAATCATTTTTGCAGCAGCATTCTGAATGGATATGAGCAGGTCAAGATTGCATTTGTCAAGGCCAAAGAAAAGGATACTGCAATAACAGACATGAGATGATGAAAACTGGGACAACAGTTTTAGCTGGATGGTTGGATAGGAAAAGCTGTATCTTAGAAATGTTATGCAGAAAGAATCAGCAAGATTTAGACAGTCTGAACATGAGGATCCAAATGAGAGGTCCAAGTCATAAACACCCAAGTTATGGCCCTGAGTAGCAGGTAGGATGTTGGTGCTGTCCAGCAACTGAGAGAGGAGGTAGCAGGGAGGACTTGCAGGGGAAGATTAAGAGCTCTGTTTTAGACTTGTTGAGCTTAAGATGAGTGCTAGAAATCTACTAGGACATGTCAGAAACACAGGTCAAGATTTTAGTTTGAACGGAAGTACACAGGTTTGGAGTAGAGCGGTAGCACACTAAGTTGTCAGCAACGGACGGCAGTTGAATTTGTGTTTGTAAATGAAATTACTTAAAAATAAGGTGTAGAGGAAGAAGAGAAGGGGACCAATGACAGAGGCCTGTGGAAACCCCATAGAAAGTTGGAGGGGAATGAGGATCATTCGAAGAACATGTTTAAGGAGTGATTAGAGAATTAGGAGGAGAACCAGGAAAGAATAGTCATGGAAGTCAAGAGGACAAGATTTCAAAAAGAGCATGGTCAATGTTATTGAAGTCAGCTGACAAGTCAAGGAGGCGGAGGATGGAGTACTGGTGAGTTTTGACTAGGAAGAGATCATCGAGGCTTTTGGCAGTGGAGCACAAGCAGTGGAAGCCACATTGAAAAAAGGTCTAGAATAGAACTGGAGAAGAGGAACTACAGACAGCATCTATAAGCAGCTCATTCAACCATCTCAGAAATCAAAGGGAGAAGGGGCGATAGCCAGAAAGACAAGTGAGGTCAAGGATGGGTTGTTTTATTTATTTTTTTAAGATGGGCAATACAAAGCATGCTTTTATTGTGAAAGAAAAGACCCAGAGCAGAGTGAGAGATTAAGAAAGAGAAGAGTAAAGGAGGAGATGCGAGTGGGCAGGAGGGAAATCAGAAGATGGGATGGGGCATAGTCACTGGGGAAAAAAGAGGATGAGTTAGAGATAGAGAAAAGGTGAGAAATCTGTGTGCTAAGAGAAGCAGGAGAGAGTTTTAGGAGGGAAAGGAAAGGCAAGCTGTGGGGGAAGGTCATTTAATAGTTTTTGTTTTCGCTTGCAGGAAATCAGTGAGACCCTGTATGGAGGGAGAAGTGATGGCAGGAAGAGGAGAGGGAGTGTTGAGTGCATAAAGGGTTCAGTAAAGATGGCTGGGATTGAGGACATGGGATTCACTCAAGTTAGAAACAGTGTTGCTCAGCTCAGAAGATGGCTGAACTGAAATAAGAGTGAATGAATTTGTAGCGGAGTGAAGGAATTTGTAGCCTGGTCACAGGATTTCCATCAGAGAAGCACTGTGGAGCAAGAACAGGAGCAGAAGAGAGGCCCAAAAAAGCCAAGGGTGGAGGATAGTGAAGCACAGAGAGAATCAACCACCATAAAAAAATGGAAGAAAGGGCAGAGGGTGGGGAGGATAGGGCTGAGAGCAGATCAGAAATCTACAGTGCAGAGGAACTGAAAGTCATGGACAGGCTGAGTGACAGGTCCAAGGAGGGGGTCGATCGGAAAGGGTGAAAGAGACCGAACAATGGTCAAAGATGGAGCATACAGCAACAGAGAAATTAGAGAGAGTGCTGTGTTTGGTGAAGACCAAATCAATTGAATGGCCCTTTTGGTGAGTGGGAGAGTTGAATCATAGCTTCAGGTCAAATGGTCAAATGAAGAGGTGAGGACAAGGAAACATGCATCTAAGGGATCAGATGGGTCATCAGCATGGAAGCTGAAGGATTAACGTGGGAGACGGTGAGGAGAGGAAGAGAGCCACGAGTCTAAATCAAAGAGGAAAACTGATGGAGAAGGAGTTGGGTGGACAACAGATAATAGGAACATGAAGGAAGAAAGGAGAGGAGAGTCAGATGCAGTACTGTTCAAAAGAGGAGAAAGTCTGATCCAGAGAAGAGAATGTAAGAGAAGGTGATGCCTCCATAAGAGAGGGTAGTTGCATAGGCAGGGTCAGATAAAGGGCTCCAGATCTCTCCATAGCCAAGAGCTGGAAAGAGAGAGATATGAAGCGGTCATGAACAGCTCTGGGTGTCTTTTTTTTTGTTTGTTTGTTTAAACAGATATAGAATGGGCATTCCAGACACAACAAGAGAAGAGAAGGAAGGAATGGGGAGTGATCTTAGGAATGGCACAAGAGGGGTGGAGATGGGCCGCTCATCACTACCACTCCCTAAATTTAATTTTCTATTCAAGAGTTTTTAATCAACTTTCAGAATTTCAAAAGGCTGTAATGTCTGAATTATAAATTAATTCCATAAAAACCCATTGAACAAGTCAGGTCAGAAATTGCCTAGGTAAAACTGTCTGTACTACCATTAAACCAGATGCAGTGACTAAGGCAAGAATATGCAGTGAATGGATAGAGAGAAAATATTTGTAATGCTAATTTGAGAGACTACTATAATACTGAAATAGGTAAACCTCTTGATTCTGCAGCTCCCATTGCTATTTTACCCACTTTCCTCTCTTTCTCCGCTGCCACCCTACCACATAATCTGTCATCACAATCCACACCCCCTACTAAGTCCCACAACACAAATCCTAACAATATGTGGAATTCTCACAGTCCTAATAAGATCCATAGGAAGTCAGCATCTTCGGAGTTCTATATGAGGGGAATACTGGGTCTAGCTGGAGACTGGGGGCAACAAATGCAACAGTGTGAGGTGGCATCTTCTAGCCCATCCCCTGGTTCACATCCCACCATGAAATACATAAATAATGTTGCCAACTCTTGTGATTTTAATGAGTGTCTTGATATTTGTTCTTTTTATCAGAGTCCCAGCTCTTGGAGTTTTATAATTAAATGAGAATCTCAGATTTATTTATTCAAGTTTCTAGCCCACATCTTTGGAAAGAAATTTGAAAATGTGAAAAATGCACCTTTACAGGTTAAAAAACAGAAGACAAATATCTCCCCCTTCTTTTTAGCCTCATGATTTTTAAACCAATCATAATTTTGGAGGAGAACCTGACAGGCTTTTTGATCACTTTGGGTTGGCAATAATGGGGAAATCTCAAACAATCAATATTCATCTTCTACTCTATATTCACAAGATAGATGAAGAAAACCAACTCATTTGAGAAGTTTAATTTTGGTGGAAAATTCTTATTCTACTTAGAAGCCGCACAAGTGATCAGTTTACATTTTGAGGACTATCCCCACAAGTTAAATGGAGAGAGGCTTGCTTCCATCCCCCACCTTCTTTTTTTTTTTTTTAAAGGGTAGCTTAAGATCACTGTAAGAGATTATCCTATTGTCATTAATAAAAATGTTGATACTTCCTCTAAATTTGATTGTACTCAAATAAAAAAGTCCTTGAACTAGAGTTCAGCTAACGAAGACAATTATATTTTTATTGCTATAGAGTGTTGTCAAAAACATCAAGGTTTTTTTTTTTTAATCTGATGAACACCTCAATTCCTAGATGTCCTAATCAAGGAACCCATTATCATATGCACATATTTTACAGAAAGATTCTACCTTAGCTTCAGGCCCAACGTAACTTTTTTATGTGTTGGGGATGGGAAGTATAAGTTAGACTTCAAATGAAAACTCAATTGCAACTTCAACTATGGAGCCTCTACTACTTGATCCTAATATATGTACACAGATATTGTATTTGGTTCTTTGCCAAATACAGTTTTCTTATATGCAGCCTGCCTTCAATTCCCTGAAAAAAACCTTATTAAAAATTATGAAAAAATGAAAATATAACCATCATCCAGCATAATATTAAAAATAAGATAACTTTAAGAACTGTATACTTTTATCAACTAACCTCTAAGTTTATATATATTTAAGCACATCATTAAGAGTTACAAAACTCTACAAATATGGTATACAGCAGCAAATAATACGATGTTCAAACCTTTTAACAGCATCCTTTTTTTGACTATCTATTCCATCCCACCACTTTGAAAAGTAAGAGATTTCCGACCACATGAACTTCCTCCTGTTGTCTTCTTGCAATTTTACCACCATGTTGTTTAGGATATGTTGTGTCTGATCTCTGAAGTAGTCATCAAAAGTCTTCAGCCAACCTGAGTTAAAAATAAAAATACATTGCATAAAATCTAAATTTAAATGGTCCTACCTAAAGATTTCACCCCATCAGAAAAAGGGTTAGTTTTAAATGTTATTGTGTATCTCGCATTTAAAATGGTCAAACCTTTCATACCGTGGCTATTTTGCAGTGCTAGACCTTGTAAGTCCGTCTCTATTTTTTGGTTTTACAATTTTTATACCTTGTTTTTTCTTTAAAAAACAAACATACTCAACTTAAAAACGTAACATTCCAGCCTGTAGTACCATATTTACAAAAAGATAAATTGTCAAACATCTCAGTTACAAAGAGTCTTGTAGTTTTAGCATAATCCATGATGAAGTAATTGCTAGGGTAAGGAGTTTAGTTATAGTGGCAGGGGAACAGAGAAAAAAATAGGAAGGAAACACAGAAAGAAAATATTTAAACCGAGAAGGTCTGAAGCTTAATATTTGAAGCAGAAATGACTACTTAAAAAAATGTAAGCACCACAAAGAAAGAATTTAAACTACTGACCTAGAAACCTGCAGCTACTGCCTCTTTTTGGTGGGATACCATCACCAAGGAAACACAAAAGTGCACTGCAGCATTGATTCTAGGAAAGGAAATAAATTGCCTGGGCCATAGGCAGTGTGATTCCTCCCACCAGCTCAGTGTTCAAGCCCTCCCTGACCACTCCCCCATCAAGGCTTAACGGACAGAGAAGAAGTTTCCAATAACTCACCTATCAGGTTTGCAGAGGTGGATCTGAAAAATACCCAATAGGCCACACTCCCTCCCTCCCTCCACACACAATCCTAACGCTTAAGAAGGGAGGTGAAGTACACTCAAACCTTCCTCTTCTCTAAAAGATGCGAGAGGGGCTGGATTAAAGATGCCCCAGCTTCACCCTATATCCATGGCTGGAGAGGAAGGTGAAGAACCATGCATTTTCCCCTAGAAGGATGAAGAGGAATATAGCCAAGTAACAGTGACATAAGTTATATGGCTTTTAAGAGAAGCTAAACACAGGTACCGAGGGAAACGATTTATTGCTAAAGTAATTGGGGATGGAAGATGTGCTTTGTGGATGAATATCAATTCTACCGGCGTAAAACTCGAAGTGGAAAGTGAGGAAAAAGGGTGCTCTTCAGGAGCTTAACTACCTGCCTATGCCTCAAGTAGGGCTGTGAACAGTCAAGACATGCATTATTTAAATAGAAAATTGCCTGTCCCATACTAAATCAGTACGGGACACCTTTTATCCCGTATTTCAACATATTAAAAATATCATTATGAAAAAACAGTTTTCATTGTTACCTTACCTTCCAAAGATACAAAGTTTGCAAAATTAGACAATTTAGTAATGCAGAATCAGTCCCATGATTTACTGAACCAATGTACCTATAGTGCAGGGGTTCCCAAACTTTGGGGATTGGCCCCCTGGAAGGGTGGAGGTGATAAGGTTATTGGGGGGCACGAAGACCTGATGGAGTGGCACTAAGAGGCTGGAGTCAGGAGGGGTCTCTGTCCAGCAGGAGAAGCAGACAGGGCTCTGTGCATTTGGCCTCAGCTGCCAGAACCAGGCTCCCTGCCTGCCTTGCTACTTCACTGCTGCAGCTGCCACCAACCAGCAATTATGCTCCCCTGCTGAGGGTGCTGGCATGGAAATGGAAGGTTATACCCCACAAGTACTGACGCCCCTGCCAAACAGAGCCCCTTCCTGACCCTGGCCCTTCAGCACAGCTCCAGGCTACACAGCCCCAACCACTTGCCCTGCCAGTCGGAGCCGGCACAGGGACAGCAGACGGGGAGACATTTAAGGACTGGAGTCAGCAAGAAGCCCTGTCCAGCAGGTGACCATTACTCACAGATGCATCTTCCAATCACTCCCCTCCCAATCCTGCCCCTTCAGTGCTCCCTTGTTCAATTCCAGAGCTGGGCCCCAGCAGCCAAGACAGTCTGATCGCTTCACGGTGCAGAAGGTTTCCTCAACTGCCACATGGTTAGTTCCCCCCCCCTTCGTGGTTCTGGGCATCCCACCCCTGGCCCCTGTGGGTACAGAGTACTCCTCCCCCATCAGGGTACTAAAAAAAGTCCCATATTTTTGAAATACGATTTTGGCAACCCTAGAAGGGAGGACATCTTGCCATGAGACTCTTAACACCCTCCCAAAAGACCCTATGAAAGTGCACAGGGAAATATTTCATCTCTCTCTCTTTCACAGGCCCCGCTGGGAGTATTGTTTCTTCACCCCCTTCCCTTGGCATGTACAAGGAAGGGAGATGATCTCCATCTACCTAGAACACAAGCAGTCTCTTCCTGTTCCTGATGTCTGAAGCTGCAACTCATATTGCTGTTTAGTGATGACAAAGGGAGGCAACAGGTGGCTTTGGAGTGAAAGCAGCAGCTGCAGAACACCCATCAAAAGTAAACAACAGATGAGAAACTTGCCTCTGTAAAGTTTAAACACTAAAGGGGATTTTTCATCAACAACCCCACAACTCAAAACACTAGTCCAATACAGCTCTGGCAATAACTAGCATTAAATATTGCTTCAAAGCCAGCAGAGTAATACAAAACAGTATTGTAGTGTGTGAAAACAAACAGAAAACCAACTATCCAAAAAAAGCTTCCTTTTTACTAAACAGAACTGCTCTGTCCAGGTATTCAGATCCTATGTACTTATCTTAGTGATTCAAATATTTTTTTTAACTAAAGTTTTACTTCTGTTAGTATTGAGCCAATACATTTTGGCAAAAATAAGCTAATTCTTTTCCAGCTCACACATCCAAATTGTTGAAAAAGTTTCAAATGCAAAACTTTTATTATTGGCGATGTATGATAGCCACAAAGAATAAACCTTGACTTTCAGGTTTCAGATTAAGTTTGCAGAGCTGGCAATTGGGGGGTGGGGCGGGGGAAGAGAGTATAAATTGAGTAAAATAGATTTTTTAGCTCACAGAAGAAGAAGAACCACCACCCTCAGTGCCAGTTTTCAGAGTGTAATAGCACTTTTGTGGTTTCCTTATGCAGCAGAATCTCTTTAAAGCCTCAACTATGATTACAGCTAAGCTTTTTTTAATCATATTTAAAATCTAGAGGAATCACCTCACAATCTTAAGTTTTAATAGACAGATTTAGTAGTAGGGGGCCTAAGCTGTTTGACAGGGTTCTTCAGTGGAGGAAAAGTACATCTTATAAGGAAAAAGTAATTAAAATCAGATTGCTTAAAAACTAAATATAACATACAAATTGTTTGAGATTGCAACAGGTTAACAAAAGTAGACAGTGAATTATTATATGCAGTAGTTTCAAGGAGACTGAAAAAGGAAAAGCAACAAACCAGAAAAAATTCTTATTTTCTCTAACTTGCTATTTTTATCAGAGCTATAATTTGCTGTGAACTACATCCATTCCAGGGAATGTTTTGTTGTGGAAGTTTTCATGCATTAGGAAGTGGGTTCAGAATTATTAATTCATTTTCCTTTCGCCTTTCGACAATCAAAGACAAATATTTCAAAGTTATTTATGTGAACCAGCATACCAGTAGAGGACTATGAATTATGAACTGTTTACACCATGAAGTTCTTCTGGAATAGTTACAAATGTTTCCTAGATGACCTCTCAAGGTCCCTTCTAGTCCTAGGATTCTTTGATTACCATATTATCACACAATTAATAGAGAATGAATTGAAAGATAGTTTGTTACACTTTTTCCTATACACAATAAAACAGGCACAATAAAACAGTAAATTAGCTTTTATAGATGCTATACAGTAGAGTAATCAAGAAGTTTTTTATGTTGAATGATATTTTATACATTAATGAAAAATGTAATACATTAATATGAGACCAACTAAAAAACCAAACAAGTGGTATATTTAGCAAAAGAGGCTGCATGTCAGGTATTACAGTGGAACAGCAGCAACCCTGAAAGCATTGTGTAAACCGTCTGGCTTTAACTATCCCTTAAACCCTCTTTGTAGCTCCCAAAACTAAAAATTCAAAAGCCCCTAAAAATAGAACTAGAAATACTCCCCTTGAATTTTTGATAGTACTGGGAATACTGACAAGCACTCCTAGATTTAGTTACAAACCCTCATAACTGTCCTTTTCTGAAATTTTAGAAACATGTCTTACGCTTTTTAGTATCCTGTCGTTAACTAATCTTGGCCCCTACAATGTCCACCCACCACCGGGCCCCGTGGGTAACATAGGGGACATATACAAAATTTAGTACTATTTTAACCTGTTCACTTTCCAGTTTTGTCCTGGAGTCTCCAGGAATTAAAGATTAATCTTTAATTAAAAGATACGTCATGTGATGAAACCTCCAGAAATACATCCAACCAAAAACTGGCAACCCTAGGAGTAACTGCAGTTCTTTGAGATGTGCATCTCTATGGGTATTCCATTTCAGGTGTTCATGTGCCCCACCTGCCTTTGATCAGAGATTTTCATTAACAGTGTCAGTTTGGTCTGTGCACGCACAGCTGATATTCTTGTGTCCCACACAGAGGCTTCGCCAGGCTGTGCAGGTAAACTACCTTCTGTTCCTTCTCCACCGCCAAGTCTCAGAAGAAAACTCTGAATCAGAAGGAAAAAAAGAGGGCTAGTAGAGGTGTCTCTCCCTGTAGGAACTCCACTAAGAACTACAATTACTGCACAGGATAAGTAACTGCTTTTCTTCTTTGAGTAGTGTCCCTATGGATGCTTCACATTTTTAATTAAAGCCATAGATGTAGATCAGGGATCAGCAACCTTTGGCACACAGCCCCTCAGGGAAATCCGCTGGCAAGCCAGGATGGTTTGTTTACCTACAGCGTCCACAGGTTCAGCTGATTGCAGCTCCCACTGGCTGCAGTTTGCCATTCCAGGCCAATCGGGACAGCGGGAAGTGGTGCAGACTGAGGGATTTGCTGGCCGTGTACTGGGAGAGCAGCTGAGGAGTGATTGGAAGATTTGGTTGGTGTTGGTTGGAGGAAGGGAACTCCCACCCCTAAATTGCCATGAACCTTCCACAAGTCTATGGAGTATTTCACCTATTGAGGAACTGAAACCTGTTTGTCTAGGCTTTGTTTGTGTGATGAGTAAACTGATCTGAGCCAGCGCTGGAAACAGCAAAGTCTGTTGTTCTGTCACAGAAGTTCAAGCTGCTATCTGACCTAGAGGTTGAAGACAGTTTCTGACTCAAGTCTGGGGGCTCCCTTGACTAGTTCTGACAAGGTTTGATAGTGTCATGAATATGTCCATGCCGAGGAATTCAGGGATACCAATATAAATTGTGTAGTCTGTACGAGAGTCACTGTGGATTTTCAACTGAAGACCCAAGTCCAAGAACAGAGAAAGTGCTTTCTGCATGACTGTCAACACCTATTGGTAAGATCAACCCTTGAACAACCAATCATGGGAATACTATGATCACTTGATGTAGGTAGGAAGCCACTACAGACAGAACCTCTGAACACACTCAGATCTGAGGAGAGACCTAATGAGAGTACCCAGTACTGAAAATGATCCTGACCTATGACAAAACACAGGAACCTTCTGTGGGACAGGTGTATCGCCATATGGAAAGATGTGTCTTTAAGGTCAAGAGTCAAAAACCAATCCCCTGAATTGAGAGCAGGAATTATAGCTATCAGAGTCACCACCATGAACTTCTGAGACCTCACAAATTTGTTCAGGAATCTTAAACCTAAGATTGGTCTCCATCCCCCGCATTTTTCTTTGGCCTGAGAAAGAACCTTAAAGAGAAGTCCCTTCCCTTGTGCTGAGCAGGGGACGGCTCTATCGCACCTATATGAAGGAAGTTAATTTCCGGTCTTAGTCAGAACTCGTGAAAGGGGTCCCTGAAGGAGAACTGGGAAGGTGGTTGAGAAGGAAGGAGGTAAAATGGATGGTGTAACACAATAAAATTTGCAGCACCCGTTTCTTGAGATGATATGCTCCCATGCTTGTCAGAAACGAGAGAGTTGGTTTCCACATGAGGGAGGTAGGCCAATCGTGGCAGCTGAGAGGCTAAAGAGAGGGGAGGATCTGAACCCTTGACCATCTAGTCAAAACTGGCACTTTGAAGATGAAACCTGCAGCAAACTTTTGTTAGGTTAGACTATCTTTCTCTGGAATCCATGTCCCTTTCTTGGAGGTTCCAACAGTCTCTAAACTCCAGAGAATTGTACTGCAGATGGGGGAGCTCTGAGCCTGTGATCTACTAAATTTTTGTTTGTTCACAGGAGTGCAGGTGCCTAATGAACATAACATGATCCTGGAGTCTTTCAGTGCATGCAATGGGAGAAAGGGTAGCATCCAGGGCTGCTTCACCAAGAGCAATCAGATCCCTGGACTTCTTCCTTGTCTTTTCAAGACTGATAAACTGAAGGGAAGTTTCCATCACTGTTTTCTTCCTTTAACGAAAGAGCTCCAACCAAAAAGGGAGGTGGATTAAACAGTACTGGGGATGTATAAGAGTCTGAAGGCAATGTGGTTCTTGATATCAAGGAATGGAAAATAATGCAAGCAACAGAGACTCTGGTGTAGCAATCACAAATAAGTTGTTCAGGTACCTAAAGTTTTGTGGTATCAAGCAGACTTATGGTACTGAATGGAGTTGCAGCACTGAGTAAAGTTGTGACACCACAGACAGCTATGATCATCCCTGCAGGATGGTACCAAGGGTTTTGAGCACTTCACAGACATCGCTGACACGGATAGAGGTTTAGTCTTACATGGTTCCAAACAGCCCAATAGGGGTACTGGGAGAGAAGTAAAGGCCGACAGTACTGATCTTTTGTGCTTGCTCTGACCATTTCTCATAGACTGTACATACCAGGGCCTTCTCAGAACCATGCTTACTTTTCAAAGAGCTACAAGATTTTCCCGCCTTGGTGGTAGCAGAGAAGCCCTTCACCTCTACAATACCAAGTCTTGAGGTCAAAGTCTCTGAATCTGCTGACCTGCTCAGAGAGCAAGATCTTTTTTTAGGTGCATTCCTTAAGAGGGGAGTTAGAGCTCCTTTTCTTGGAATCTTTAGAAAAGAGCTCTGAGACTTATCTCTTTCTAGGAAAGTGATGTGCCAAGGTCAAAGAAATGCCAGAGACCCTGGGAGACTGATCTACAGGGAGGTTTTCCTGACCTTGCTCCCAAATAGGGACAAGGGAGTGCTCCATGATTAACAGTTGCAGCTTGATTTCCTGGTTCTTCCATGTCGTAAATTTGAGGGCTACACAGAAGTCACTTCTGTGGGACACGTAACTCCCCTAGGCAGCAAATGCACTGAGAGTGTCCTTTGCTGACTGGGATAGTCTCTGTACATTTGGGGCAGTGTTATACCAATACAATAAAAAAACAGCAGGATCTTATTAAAGGGGAAAAGGCAAAATACCACATTTATTGTGAATACAGAAAGAATCATATTAATCAGTAATAGCTATAACATTCCATTCAATCTCATTTATTCACACATTCATTCACACACACACACACACACACACACACGTACGTTCTGCAAGATTATCATCATAGTTACCAGCCTTAGAGTTGCTCATGCCAAGCCACTGGCCAGGTGGCCTGGACATGAGGGAGCAGGGCCTTGTCAGATGCACCTCTGATGCTCCTGGAAGTTGGTTGCAGAATCAGACCCCAAAGTTCTCACTTTCTAGAGTTCATTTTTATAGGAATTTCTTCCTATGCCAGTCTATGGGAATTGCTTCATCATGCTGTTGCTGAATCAATCAGCAGATGGCACATTCCTGACAGCTCCGTGCTGCCAGATGTTATCTTGTTCTTTGGTTCTCCCATTCTTGAGGCTGTTGGATGGATTCCAGTCTGTCCTCTGAGGGTCCTCTGGTTATTTCCACTTGACGCCTTCTTCAGCTGATGGACACTGGATTCTTAGGCTGGAACCTCCCTGATCATTCAGTTATTATACACACCAAGCATCCATCCACATATATCCTCTATCTCTTTTTTAATCACAATTGTTAAAGCGAGATGAATACAACAAAATGGCGGGGAGTCTCTGGGTGCTGTTTCTATTGTTACAGAGTATTGCTTTGAGTCTTTCTCTCTATGAGTAGTTGTTGTTGCAAAGAATTTCTTTGAGAACAGACTCAGTCTTAGAATGTACTAACACAATTAGCAGCTTGCAAGTTTCACACATAGAGGGAGAAAACAGTACCAAAAACCAAGAGACCTCTTAATTAGTAATACCCTGGAATTTAAACCATGGGGAATCAAACTCATTTGTGATTTTAATACAGAACTACTTTAATATGATCCAACAGCAGCGTTTAAATCCTGGTGAACCAGGCATGCCCCTCAATGGGGTATTTCCCCAGAGGAAATAATAGTCTTCAAGTAACTAACAAAATAACCTAACTAACTAATAACCAGTAACTAAACTAAGCTAGTCCAAAGTCAGCAAGCAGCCGAGGTGCGGATACACTAAGCTCCATCTCTGACTAAGGTGGCTAAGAAGGAACTGAGGGTCATTTGCCCAAGCAGCCTGATGTGTCCTTGTGCTCCACGCCAAGGCTATGAGCAGTGCAGGAGTGGACTGAAAGAACACTGCTAATGAAAATCTCTGATCCAAGGCATATGTGGCACACCTAAAGTGCAGCACCCATTGGGACGCTACTCAAACAACATCATTAGGGAACTATGCCAAGACAAGACCAGGTTTACACCAGAAAAGGTTTGCTATGTCAGCAAACAAAAAAAAATGCTTTTATTGATTGAGCTTATTCAAGTTTCCAGAGCAAAAAAAAGCTATACCAGCAAAAACACTTCTTTTGCCAGTATAATTGTGTTTACACTTGGGCTTCTGACAGTATAAAAATATAGCAAAAAAGAGAGTAACACCTCTAAACAACATTACCATCCCAGTAAAAGTTTCTAGTGTAGACCTTGTCTTAGCCTGCATTGCTGTACCAGCTCCTTCCCATTTGTATCCAAAAGGGTATGTGGATCTGCACTGTTAAATTGCTTAACCAATAATTGTGTTGCTTTTGTGGTTGTGCGTCAGGTGAAGTATGTGGTAACCTTAAACTTTTTAAACAATACAAACTTTTTTCTGGAAAGTACCCTCAACATACCCCTGCACAAGCTGGGAGGTGCAGGCTTGCCCCAAATTTCAATCAAATCCATGCCTGGAGGATATTCAGCAGAGATAGCCCAAGTATCAGGTTAAAGTGCACTTCATAAGAAATATAAAGTTTTACCATAGCAGATATTGTTTCTACTATTCCAGTTTCTCTATTCCTGCTCTCTGGTCAGTTCCTCTCAAGATCGTAACCCAGTCTCCATCCTCTACTTCAAGTCAGAGATAGTAAACAAGAGAAAAAATTGCCTAACATCCACCGCTCTGCTCATTTTTCATCTTATAAACTAAGTCCTAGGTCAAAATCTAAGCATAGGTTACTTTCTCATTTTCATGATGTTTGCTTATTTCACTGGTAGTCAAACCTGTTTCTAGCTACATCACAAGCAAATATTTTTGTCATATAATATTTTTGGTGATGAATTGATGCTTCAGAAGCTTAGCTTTCATTTGAAAAGAACATAGTGTTCCTAACCTTTTAAATGTGAATCCACCATGAGGTACTGTCTGCACGAGTCTGCACAGAGCTTAAAAAAAAAAAAAAGTGTTCACTGCCTCCTTCATTCAACTGAATGGTTAATATGAAACCAAAATATGGCCATTTAAAACATCAACAATATTAACTTTTTCATTATTGTTTTAACAGAAACATCCAACTACATTGTGTGAGCAGCATGCATGGGGTAAGGGAAAAGGCGATCATGCAAGAGGCTTGTCATTCCTAATCCTAATAATAAAACTTGCTTCAAAGAGAAGGTTGACATTATGCATAATGTGAGTACTTTATCATTTATCAGACTAATGCACTCAAGACACTTATCTAATGGGTTGCCCATTTCTCACTTTTTAGCTCTTTAAAGTCATTCAAATTCAATTTCAGTGAGCCTGAGAGTTCAAACATAACAGTACTAACAGCTTTCATTGATCAAAGTAATTTGTACATGCAATTTTTTTTATAATCTTGTACTTGTATAGAATAATAATAAAAGCATACTTTTGAATTTCACTTAGAGGATAACAACTTCCCAAAAAGTAAGACAGCTTACCTCCTCAGAAATGTGGAAATATTCTCTGTCAAATACTTCAAACTAAAAAGTGTACCACTAAATTTATCAACAATCCACAGCATGTAATCTTTTTGTAAAGTTATCTTTATAGTCCATTGGATAAGATTAAACTACCACCAACTCTTAGCAGAACACAACCATTAAATATACTTGACAGTCAGAAAAGCCAAAGAGACCAAGATTAGGGACTAAAAGGGAGAGGTCTCAGTTTCTGGTAACTACATTAATGCTTCAAGATGAATGTGAAAGTCTCAGATACAGCTGTCCTCAAAAAACTACTACTACTGAGTTCTTATCATGCTCCCCATGAAATGCTCAATACTAGATCCTTGTCCATACTCCCATATAAACAGTCTGGAACATGGTTGCCTAGCTGATCAGATTTTGTATACACTAATGAAAATAATCACCATAAATGTAGTAAACAGTTCAAAAAAGATGACCTCCTGAAGGTGGAAACATATCTACATTATCACAGAACAAAGTTTAATGTTTCAATTTGCATAGATAAAATGATAAGACTGGACCATTCAACATCAGCATCTGTGTGATTTAAATAAAGGGAAAGGTCCCCCTTTTCTGAAAGTTTCAAAACTTGGGCACAAATGTTCTGCACTACTTTTGATGTCCCATAACATTGCAAGTTTATATGAAATGCAAAGATGACAGCAACATAGTCAAAGTAGGTAAAACTGTGTCAGGTAAAACAAACTATCTACTATTTTACAAATAGTTTCTGACAGCATCAAACATTTGTTTTGTAAAGGATGGCTGTTAGCCCTTATTTTATGAGTCAACAGAATCAAGTGATTCCGTGGCCAGGAAACAGGATTTCACTGTTGCATCTGAAGAACCACTGGCTGCAATGACACAACCTAGAGAAAACAGTAAGATGACCACTCATGAGGAGGCTAGCCTATGGTAAAATAAATAAATACAAATGTAAAGATTCTGGCAAGAGGTTTACGTTCCAGTTTATACTCTGTCAGTGAGGAATATGGAAGCAAAGGAGAAAAATTAATTGTAACGTCACTGCGTTCCAGTATTAGTTGTAGTAAGCTGGAAACTAGATGTTTTGGTAAACCACTTCAAGCTCCTCTAGAAAATATCTTGGAAGTAATGCCTACTAGCTAGGAGGAAAAACACTCCTGTTGAAAGAGTATGGCATCAAATTTAACTTTCTGGACAGGTGGTATGCCCTAACATTAAAAAAATAAAAAATTGATTAGCAGGACAAGAGAATCATTGCATAGTTACCCGTTATGGTTGTGTGTTCTGCTAAGAGTTGGTGATAGTTTAGTCTTACCCAATGGACTATGAAGATAACATTACAAAAAGATTACATGCCATGGATTATTGATAAATTTAGTGGTATACTTTTTAGTTTGAAGTATTTGACAGAAAATAGTGCCACATTTCTGAGGATGTAAGATGTATTCTGCTTCAAATGTGTATCTAGGCATTCAGTGACCAGGTATTTAACCAAAAGCAAAATCTCTGTTGTAAAGTGAGAAGGGCCAGAGAGATTTATTTCTAGAATTTTTATGTGGTAGATTTATGGGCCTTTGGTCATGGCAAATGAAAACCCATACAAACCCTGCAGAATTAGAGATTTATATTTCCAAGAAGAAACAGCTTGTCTAGTTTCCAAATAGATTCTCACCCTTGTTCCACTGAAGAAACATTGTCACTAATAAGGGAATTATGATCCTGAGTATTATAGATTATAAAGAAAAGAACTCTTTTGAAGGATTCCATTCAGCAGCCACTTCACACTACTGAGTCTAGTGCTGCAAGCAGAAGCTTTCCTTCCCGAGTTTACTGCAGCAGGAGCAATTGGTTAGGGACTTTGGTATTGATTTTATGTAGCAATAACTCAGATGATGTACCAATGGGATGTAGTATAAAACAGATGAGAGATTAGACAGAATGCTAACATTCACAATGGTAGACCTTGTCTCTATTTTGTTACTTTAGATTAGGGAAAAGTTTAAAAAAAAGCAGAAACACAGAACAGCATAACAATGGCACTATCAAGAGGTCCGTGGAAACTTAGGGAACAATGGAAGTAACATATGCTATATTGAAAAAAGTCACATTTGTTCTGGAATAATGTCTCCACACTAGGAGTTATTCCAGCATAGTTAGAGTGTTAAAATTATATTGCTGTATAGTATAGCTTACATGTAGACAAGTCCTATGCTACTTAAAGGCAAGACAAATTGCATTTCTGTAACCTTGTTTTTTTAAAGCCTGGTGGAGGAACAGACACAAACTGCAGTGCATATCAGAAATAAGTAAAATCTTGATGGAATTAAATTCTCATTTCTGTGCAACTGTGTTATTTATTATATATAGCTTCTCAGTGACCCCATACTGAGATGACTGACATCTGACAGCCAAAACTCAAATATAGCACATGAAAATAAAGGTAGAAAACAGAAGTGTGGAATTCTATTTTCTGTAATCTCAATTTTTCAATTCAGCTTTTGCTATAAATAACTTCCAATACAAAAAATGAACACTTGGTATATATATGACAAAAATTTTGGTCTAAAATTAAAGACATCCTCCAGAATGAGCAACAATTGAAAGTCATGAAGTCTTTTGCAGACTGGAAGGCAAAAAAAATTAAAGAATCAATTTTGGACAAAGAAAATGCGCTGAATTCTACTAGATCCCCTTTGTTCTATAAACCAGAAAATCAACTAGCTAGGAAGTTTTTCTCCTACAAAATGGAGGTCAACTTCACCTCCACTACTCCAAACATAAGTTAAGGTGCAGGTTATTGGATATTTACAAGGAACACCATCAGAGCTGCTGACCTCTCTCAAATTTATAATTAAAAAAAAAAAAAAAAAGAAATTACCTTGATAAATCTTACCTAGAACATTTAAATATTGCCTGGGAATGATTAAGAGAGACAGTTTAAGTTATCAAGGGAACCTACTTAGGCTTTATCAACACTAGCACTTTTGCCAGCAAAATATCGTAGGTCAGGATGTGAAAAAACCCACCTCTCTGATCAACATATGTTTCACATACAAAAATGCTGGCGTGGACAGAGCTATGTCAGCAGGAGAACGTCTCCTGCCAACATAGATACCACAGCTCATCGGGGACGGTTTAATTATAGAGCAGGCACACAGGAGACTTTAGAGCTGCGGAGCGTAGTATAAACACAGGCTAAGTCAACTGTATCTTTGGAGACCTTAAACAAGGTTAATTGTCATCCGTGCTAAAGGAATCAGCCAAATTTTTAAATGCTTAAATCAAGACTCTGGTGCAAGACAGCAATTGTTAACGCCTGTGTCCCTCAAGTAAGTATGTGAATTAGAAAATTTGTATTTTATCATGAATTGAAAGTGTGTTCCTTGAGACAGTTCTGCAGTTTTTCAAGGGCTTGAATCAGCTTCATCACAAAGAGAGAGGGTAGCAAGGGGAGCTGCCAAATATGTTCCACCAGTTTACATGCAGCCCTAGGACCGATTCTGATGCAAGTCAGGAGCACTAAAAATAAGTTTACACTGTTCAAGGTTGAAACAATACTGAAGAATTTCATAGTAGCTGTCTGATTCTAAATCTCCACACCTTCCTGCCCCATCACCCTCCAAGTTATACAGAAGAGCAATCAAATATCCACTCTTCAATTTATTTTCTTTATCTAGTCTTTAGATGTTATCCTTTCTTTTCAGGAAAATTAAATATTGCAGATGTTTATGTAGTAGGCAACAGGGACTTATGGTTATAGATACAAAGGTGCTATAATTGTGTTTTAGTCATCCTATTAAATGCGAAATGAAAACATACCACCCAACCATCTTTCAATTTCATGGTTGGTGGTTTGAAATTTTAAAAGGTAATATTAACCAAGTTATTCGCATTATTCCTAGTAGCAGTTTTTCATTTTTGCTTTAACATTACGTAAGCTATCAAGTGTTGTCTATGCTATCATACTCATGTCCTACCAGAATTCTACAGGAAATGTGGCAATCAAGGACAATGTTTAAAATTAGCAGTGGCCCACTGAACTGAAGGTAATAAACCGATGAAGCCATTTTAAAAATTACCCTCTGCAATGGGCCAACAGAAAACAAACCAAATAACACAGCAAATATTACCAAATTCTGTAAGCGTACACACTTCGTATTCTGTATTACGATCAAATTTAGGATTTTTACAAACCTGCATAAGTTTCCTTTTGAGGAAACCATTTCAATATTGAAACAGGGCCACTCACACATTAAACTAGTTTTAGATTTTAATGAGTCACATTTACACCTGAAATTAGACCATCTCCACTATAGCTAAGGTTGAGAAATCCTTAGAAAACACATGGGAACCTATGTCTCAGTGGAGAGAACAGACTGGGACTCAGAAAACCTGGACTCTATTTCTGGCTCTGCCATTGGCCTAGTAGGTGACATTAGCTAAATCACTTCACCTCTCTGTTCCTCAGTTTCCCCTCTATACAATGGGGATGATGATCCTAAACAAATTAGGGAAATACAGTCTAGATGGAGCTACTATAAGATAGGTGCATAACTGGTTGGAAAACTGTTCCCAGAGAGTAATTATCAGTGGTTCACAGTCAAGCTGGAAGGGTATAACGAGTGGGTTCCCACAGGGATCGGTCCTGGGTCCACTTCTGTTCAATATCTTCATAAAATGATTTTGATAATGGCATAGAGAATACACTCAAAGTTTGCAGATGATACCAAGCTGGGAGGGCTGCAAATGCTTTGGGGGATAGGATTAAAATTCAAAATGATCTGGACAAACTGGAGAAATGGACTGAAGTAAATAGAAGGAAATTCAATAAGGACAAATGCAAAGTACTCCACTTCAGAAAGAGCAATCAATTGCACACATACAAAATGGGAAATAATTGCCTATGAAGGAGTACTTCAGAAAGAGATCTGGGGGTTATAGTAGATCACAAGCTAAACATGAGTCAACAGCTTAAGACTCTTGCAAAAAAGCAAACATCATTCTGGGATGTATTAGCAGGAATGTTATAAGCAAGACAAGAGAAGTAATTCTTGCACTCTATTCCATGCTGATATGGTCTCAACTGGAATATTGTGTCTAGTTCAGGACGCCACATTTCAGGAAAGATGTGGAAAAATTGGAGAAAGTTCAGAGGAGAGCAACAAAAATTATTAAAGGTTTAGAAGAGTGGTGCTCAAACTGTGGGTTGGGACCCCAAAGTGGGTTGCAACCCCATTTTTATGGGGTCACCAGGGCTGGCTTAGACTTGCTGGGGCCCAGGGTCAGAGCCCGAGCCCCACCACCTGAGGCTGAAGCCTGAGGGTTTCAGCCTTGCATGTTGGGACTCAGGTTAAAGGCCCCCTGCCTGGGGCTGAAGCTCTTGGGCTTCAGCTTTGTCCCCATCCATCCCCCACTCCAGCCCAGGTCAGTGGGGCTTGGGCAGGCTCAGGCTTCAGTCCCCCATCTTGAAGTCATGCAATTGTTATCGTCAGAAGTGGGTTGCGGTGCAATGAAATTTGAGAACCCTTGGTCTAGAAAACATCACCTATGAGGAAATAGTGAAAAAATTGGGTTTGTTTAGTCTGGAGAAGGGAAGACTGATGGGGGGGGGACATGATAACAGTATTCAAGAACATTAAAGGTTGTTACAAGGAGGAGGGAGAAAAAATTTTCTTGTTCACGTCTGAGGTTAGGACAAGAAGCAATGGGCTAAAATTGCAGCAGGAGAGGTTTAGGTTGGACATTAGGAAAAACTTCCTGTCAGGGTAGTTAAGCACTGGACCAAATTACCTAGGGAGGTTGTGGAATCTCCATCACTGGAGGGTTTTAAGAGCAAGTTAGACAAACACCTATCAAGGGTGGTCTAGAATCTGATAATATTTAGTCCCATCTTGAGTGCAAGGGACTGGACTAGAAGACCTCTCAAGATCCCTTCCAGTCCTACACTTTTATGATTCTAAGTTTTGTAGCTTGGTAAATTGCCTTGAGCTCTATTGATGAAAAGTGCTATGTATAGCTAGGTATTCTTATCAGTTCACAGTAATTTCTCAACAGCAAATGTACATTACAACTGCCTAAGTGACAACTAACTCTTATCCACATTTATCTTTCTGTTAAAAATAACTAGGAAATTCACTGACAAAAAACACTTTGCTAATGCAAAACGAAGGTTGCCTGGTAGCACATTGTCCCTTTCCAAAATGCTGAGTGCAGAAAAACTTAAACTTCTGAAAACCGGGAAATACAGATTAGTGTATGCAGGGTTGAGCAACTGACCAGTCAAACAACATTAAAAATGGTCAAATATTTTAAAGCAGTAATTTATTAGAACAGTAACAAAAAGACAACAGACTAGGGTCTCAAATAGGCTTAGCCTTAGATAGGTACTTATGCCTAATTACAAAAACAAAGTTACTTAGCAATTATTTTAACTCAAAAAAATGCAAAACAATTAAATGAAGTTATTAAAAGTGGAAGAATAATTACTTTTTAGCAATGTTAAGTCAGCATGTAAATGCATTATTCAAGACCGAACAGTTTCAAAAGAAAGAAAATTACACAAAAAAACCCACGTCGCCATTATAAAAGAAAAGGTCATTTTTAAATGCACTTAATGCTAGGCACGCAGGAGGCCAACTCTTCAAGCAGCTTAATGGTTGTGAACCCTCCTCTCTACCCCTCCACATTCATACCCTTCTGAGTTAATTTCAGTGTTCGTCTAGGTCAGTTTAGACTGTAAACTTTTTCAGGCAGGAACTGAGTCTTTAAACTTGTTTAACGTGCTTTGTAAACCACTGTGTATGTAGATGACCTGGTATACAAAAAGATATAAATACATAGTGTTAGTTCTAGAAATTTCCAGCCAATCAAGATGCTCAGCTTTCAATTAGTTGAGCATTTTCCCAAAAGGTGCCATTAGGATATAGAAAAGTGAGCGATCGAGACATTTAGGTAGGCTTGCTAACACATGTCACCACGATGCAATTAAAATCTAGGCCACAACTTAAATTTGGGCATTCTTGCTGGAATATTTGCCAGTACTGGACAGTGGTCAAAAATAGGCAGTGAATTGGCATTATTTGGCTGGTCAATTGACCGTATTGGCAAGCCTACATACATGCCCACAGAACATTAACTCTGCCTTCTGAACCATGTCCTAGTATACTCATAACACACAGTCATATTCTGCCTTTACACTGTGCTGAACAGGAACTACCTATAGATGCTTTCTATTCAAACACTTAGTCTATTCCACATCTGCAAAGTTTTTATAATCTCTTTACCCCACTTTACAATCCCTTTACCTAGGGTTGCTAGGTGTCCAGTTTTCGACCGGAGAGCCCGATTTTAAGGGGACCTGTAGAGTCTCCAGTCAGAAGTATGGACTGGACACCAAAAGTCCAGTTACCACAGGGCCATAACTAGGGCGGAGCAAGAGGAGCAGCTTCCCCAGCTGTAGAGGCAGCATCAGCAACCAACCCCTCGCAGGGCTGGGCCCAGCAGCATCAGCCAGAGCCCAGGGCAGAGCAGCACCTGCCAGGCAGGAGCAGGGAGCACTGGGAGGGGCTGGCCTGCCCCCAGATGTGGGCCCTTTTGGTTCTCCTGTACCCTGGCCCCTGAGCATGGTTGGCTTAGCTGCTGCAATCGACCCAGAGGAGCCACCCATGAGGTAAGAGAGCAGGGCCTGCCCTTTGCTGGCAGCTGGGCAGGAAAGGATCCCTGGGGGGAGCTGAGCAGCCCACGTAATTTTTATCATAGCTGTAGTGCAGGGGCACTGGAATGGGCGGGAGGGAACCATGGTCCCAGCACTTTTTACCTACCTTAAGGGAAAGGGGGGAGGGGAGGCACCGGGTCATCAACCTGTTCCAACCCCTGCTCAGCCGAGGCCACCTCCTACCTGCATCTCATGGGCGAGCAGGCAGGCTCCGTATCAGATGGCAGATCCCAGCCCTGGCTCCGTGGGTGGCAAATGAGTAGTCCCCTTCCAAGCAGAGGGAGCACAGCTGGGGGAGGATGGGAATGGGAGAGGATCGGGCAATGGGGAAGGTGAAGAGAAGGGGGAGAGCAGTGAGCAGGGACGGGGCCTTGGGGGAAAGAGGCAGAGTAAGTGAGGTTCCAGAGCTCCCGATGGACTGTCCAGTTTTGAGAAATTGAAAAGTTGGAAACTCTTTATTCTCATATACACAAAGCCAACTAACAGTATACTTTCACTTATCCTTCATTATACTCACAGTGCACGCTCACCTCCCACCTAGTGCTGACAATTCTCATAGCAAAACCACCCTTATGCCCAGATACTGACACAAGCTACATAATACAGTACCGAAATGAGGCATACTGAATCTCTCAAGGTACACATGCATTTCTTTCCTTTGATCACATACATTGGGGGTGGAGCGGTATCACACAGAAGGGCTCATATATTCCTAGAAGGGCAGAACTCCCCCCCCCCCCCGATCACCTCATAACACAGTCATAGCTCTATACAACCCTTCCATTCAATACAGCTACACAAAGTGAATGCAGCTGGAATGCACGCAGATAATTCCCAGTTGCTATTGCCCGCTCCAGGAGGGCAGAGTTAAGATTGAATGGCTGCGTACCTTAATTCTATATTTCCTGGTTCTCAGATGTTTTAGTTTTGCTGAATTTGACACTCTGGATGGGCACAAGATATCATCAGGCAACCTTAATTCTGTGTTAATGAAGTGTTCTTTGTATAGTTTTGAATAGCTGGTATATTCATGTACTAAAGCAAAAAACTTGTGGAAAAACAAAGCTAATTTTTCATTTGAATTTAATCTAATTTCTACATTAAGAATCATCATGGGCTTGGTTCTTCACAACTACCATATACACAATAGATTACGCAACTCTAAAAGATTCCAGTCTACTACACATTGATAGTAGAAAAACTTGCAAGTCAATCTGGCAGAGGAGAAAAATGAAATTGCAATCAAGATTCTGGGGGCCAGTTGAGGAACATTAGATGTGTTGACATTTAATATAGGCCAAGTAATATTTTAAGGTTTGCCTAGTAGCAAGACTCCCAGGATGTTTTGCCATTAAGATGAAGCTAACTGTAGAGAGTGGAATTTTATCAAGCAGTAACGCTTAGCATGTGTTGAAAGCTGCTGTAGGAGAATTCTCAGCATTATACTAACCTCAAGATATGAAACAAATAAATGTCTAAAAAAAGGCTTATGTGACTAACAAACAGGTGTTGAAATGGTTGGAAACTTGCAATGGAACAGAGAACCCTGGAAATAGACTGTTATAACAACTGTGTACGAAAACAAAGGAATAGATATGGACCAGAATGATACAGAGGAAGAGTAACAAGGACATAACTGCCCCTAAATCATAGGAAAAGTAAGACCATCCGCAGACTGGATGCAGGCTGTCACAGAACTACAGAGACTATCTTCCATAGCTGTTGGTAACTATATGCCTCTCTGTATGTGCTGTCTTTTCTAATTGTTAAATCAATAAATCCAATCAAAGCTTCAGGTTTGTTTTTATTAAACTAATCCATACTTAAAAGAACTCCTCTCATTAAACATATAATCACAGTTAACAAGATTAACCATTATTGGTTATCAATTAATTGGTTATTGATTACTGACAAATTACTGATCATTAATCACTCTTCAGGTTCACCCAGGAGGTGAAAGGGAGATGGAGAAAGGTGACTTAAAGCTATCTTTGCACTCCTCCAGTCCTGGAGCAGGTCAGCATTGAGCCAGTCCCCAGGCCCAAATTAAAGCATCTTGAGGACTGCTCTAATTGCCACCAGGAGCCACCACCACAAAAGTACCACTATGACAACTAGTGATTAGATGGATGAAAGGGATCACTGGCCACACCTTTTTCCCCAGCCATGCCCCATGTTTCAGTCAGAGGGAGAAGGGGCAACACAGGCACCCCATGTTCCTCCTAAATAGTAGAATTCACTTAGGGCTAGTTAACCTGGATTTAGGACAGCTTTGTAAAAGAGCAGCACAAAGCCAATGTACCAGAGGACTTGACCCCCAAATTTCTAACAATGTTAAAATGGAGCAATACTGAAGATATGAAAGTGACAGAACCTTATTTATCTTCTTCAGTGGGGAATGTTTCCAGACACAAGGCCTGTTTTTTTTAAACAGGATGGTTTTACTGTTACTGAAGAATATTTTTACAACAATCAGAATATTATACTACAGTGTTTTGTACCCTACGTAACTAGTTAAGAGTCTTGTTACAGGATTGCATATCAAAGACATTCCAAGACCTGTAACTCTCACACAGTTTGACCAATTCTCAAACTCTGCAGAAAATGTCTCTCACTTTCAGAGCAAACCAATTTCACTAACCAAAGTTATAAGAGGGTTAAAAATAAGCCTTAAAATGGAACCTAGCTGTAACATTAAATATGGAGACTATGGCCAGGACCTTCAAAAATGGATGCCCAAAGTCAGACTCCTAAATCCTTAGAATCCCCCCACCCCCTTTTTTTTTTTTTTAAGTTGGAGCTTTTTAAAAGAAATTAAATAGATGTTAAACACACAGTCTGAAGGTAATAGCCACACAATAATTTGAAGATTCATGTGATAACTTGCATTTATCACACTTTTTCAAATGCCTCTACCACATTCTCTCCCACTAAACTATCTTCTTTCACTACTAAAATTCCATAGTTTCCTTTCCCCATCATATTGAACTTTCACTCTCATGGCACTTCCCTAAAACAGGCAACATTCAAGTTCTAGGTGATTCACAGGTTGAAGGTCTGCTATTTCATGATCCTTCAAGACTAAAAATGCAGGGTTTGTACCACTGAAAAGAGGAGATGCTCAGCTTTCCACCAGATCCCCAGCATTTGTTTCTAGTCCTGGAAAGTCTGTACATATGAAACTTAAAGTAAACAGATATAAATAATTCATTACATTTGTCTCTCTCTCTCAGAAGTCTATACATTTAGATTAATAATGCTAACAAAGTCAGGTTTATAAGTAGAGGAATTTAAAGAAATTATGACAATTTTTTAAACAAATCTACTTTTCTTAACTAAATTTTCCTGTAAAATATGTGGTGTATAAGGACTATATAACGTGTGGCCTAAAAGTCTCATCAGCACTCATTTACCATTACATGCATGGACAAAATAAACTCAGGAGAGAGAAACTAGGATGAGAATTTAAGACTTCTGCAGGTAAAACTGAGTATACCTTCTTTAGCCACACACTATTTCTACTAGTTCCAGCAAAGAAGGTCAGTTGCAGGATCTTGCCACTGGACAAATCTACGTTTTGTAATGGCCCAGCTAGTGTTGTCAAGTCAACTGCATGCTGCATACAGGGATTTATGAATCACCTCTTTCCCTCTCTGAATTATTGGGGGAGAGGGTAGGAAGTATGACAGCTAGAATTTGAAGGTCACTCAAATACAGACACAATTTTGTGATGTTTCCGATCCGGCTCCTCAGTTCTTTCAGAATTTGAAACATGATTAAATGGCTCCAAGTTTATTTTATGCACTCAAGCCTACCAATTTCCAAGCATTCTGAATTAATACTTTGACCTTGTTGTGTATGGTAGAGCATTCATACTCCACCTTTAGAATGAAGTCTTCAGTTTATGTGCTCAAAGACATCAGGAAGGTAAGTTAAGTATACCACCAAGATCAATTACTGAAGATATAAGCAAAAGGCAATCACTAACCATTCATGAAAACCTGCACTCCTGCTCTTAATTAAATGAGTCAAGATAGTACTTTACTTCATGCATAATCTAATTTCAGCATAAAAAATAGTTGAGTTACAGAAACCCACATAATCACAAATCAATTCAAAAGTGTCATGAATGCACAGCAACAGACACCGATTGCTCTTGAACATTTTTAGAACCTTTGAAGCCATTTCTATTATGCAGGGAAGAATACGATTATTCTGTGGTACATGTCCTGTATGTACATTGTGCAAAATACGACATCTGAAAAAGTTCATGTTGACATTGGGAGTTTGAGTAACCAAATCTTGACCAGTTTTGGAGGTTTAAGTTTTCATTGAAAAACGTCTTCAGGTTTACCTTTCACTGATAAATGTCCAGTTTCTAGATGCTGAAATAACGCTGAAGGCTTCATACTTTTGGCATGCAGCACTTTAGGATGCCCTATATTTTAACAATATGAAAATGTTTTCCCCACACTTTCCCATCTTCTCTTTCAGCCATTGTTGGAGTAAGCTGACACTGTCCTTTTCCACAAAAGGATCTCTTTCCAAATCAATGAGCTGCAGCAAAAACGAGCAGATGCAATGTGTTCATGTAAGGCTCAGTGGTGCCCTCAGGCCCCTTAAAGTTTACAACAGGCATATCTGATGTTCTAATTCAGGGACACATTTTGCCACAATCTATATGCTTTGTGTTGTACATAATAAACAACATTTGAATAGGGCATGTTCTCTTGTATAAGGCAGATCTTGTGGGGCATATAGCATCTTTTGCAGTGTGCTTACACAGAGCTTAGCACAATGAGATTTAGTCCATGACTAGGGTTCCATACGCATTACCCCAATATATAATACTGTTTTATTAGCAGAAGTAACCTGCTGCACACACTCGTATCCTTTACTCAACTACTAGCAGGGGTTCTCAAAATACAATAATTTGGAGCCCTTACAGTGAAACACTATTAGGGGGCTATATGCATTTTTCCCCTCCATTTTACTTTTTTGCATGAACTCCCCCAAAACCCTATAAACCCTCTGTGACCTGCAATCCATAATGTGGGAAAGTTCTGAGACCTACAGATATAAACACACTATAAGAACTAAGAATTGTTATTATTCTTATAATAGTGTAAGGCTCATCTCGTCACCAAGAGGCAAATTAGTTTACGGTACTGCATGAAAAGTTAATATAAACTCAGAGTGTGTGGCACTAGCTCATAGTATCTGATTTGTTAGTAATAGTTACCATACTAGAGCTTGTTTTCACTGCTAAAAAAAGGGTGAATTTTCAGCAAGATAACTAAAGCAGGTTCGCTATTGCACTATAAAATCCTAGTGGAGACAAAACATTGTAATTTTACCACACGGTAGCCAAGCCAGGTTAACCATAGTTGGGGTGGCATAGTGTTGCCTCTTTCAGCAACCCCGTTGTAAAATTAGTGTGTTCTGTCCCCCCTGTGATTTTACAAAGCAATAGCTAACACACATTTACCTATCCCACTGGGAAAAAAGAAACCACATCTTTTTTGCAGTGAAGACATAGCCTAGGATTTACTGCACAAATTGAAATTTTAGAGTGAGAAATGAGCAGGACATTTAGTCAAATGAAAAGCCTGGGCTAAGATAAAAAAGACACATGGCTGATAGATGGCCTGTTAATGACTCAGTGCTTCATTCCCTATAGAGCAGTCCAAACAAACTCTTTTCTAGACAATAGGTCCCAGATATTGAAAACCCAGAAAACTGCCTCAATTGTTCTGTACACTTGGACAGTTCTAAGTATCAATAATGGCACCTGAGGGAAACCTTTGTTCTGAATTTTTTTGATGTAATCTCTTCCAACTCTTTAAATCCTGAACTCTGCCAGAAAGTTACAGGCCCAAGCTTTCATTACACAGATACACACAATTTAAAATGCACCTACTGTTGACACTAATAGTCAGCAGTGAGCATTTTTGCAGTCTAAACAAAAGTTTATAACCACTGCTAGACTCAAATGCTATGTTGATGAGAATTATTAAAGATACTTGTTATGCAGGGTTTATGGTGGTCACAGTTATAAGCTGACACAGGCAAGAGTTGTAATTACCTAGAGCCTCAAATATTGTTATACCTGGTACAAGCTTGTAGCCCCTTCAAGAACAACCTCCACTAGCATAATTTCTGACTCTTCAGCTGCACAGAGGAAATTTTAAAGTTATAGGCAACATCCACTAATTTGAGTTATGTGAGCACAAACAGCTTTTTTTGTTTTTTAATTAAAGATTTTGGAAGAGGGGAAAGAACAGTCTACCTTACTCTAACTATGGCTCTTCAAGATATGTAGTCAGCGTGGATCCCACCATAGGAACAGGTGTGCATGCATTTCACCTGCATAAGATCAGCTTCTTTTGAATAGCAGTGTCCGTTAGGGCTACATGTGCACCCTGTGCCTCTTCTTGGTCCCATGTGAAGACACAAAGGGCAAATAATCCACGACCCTCCCTCAATTCCACCACAATTCAAAGTCCACGATAGCAGAGAACTCCAAAAATCAGAAACTGAGGACTATAGGAAAAGTAATGAATATCTTTTCTTTGAGTACATGTCAGCCTGGATCCCATCTGTATGTGACTGGAAAGCAGTATCACCTCTGGATGGGGGATGAGGAGTTTCAGCTGCATCAGTTGAAAAGCAATTGTAATACAGTTCTCCCAACTTTGGCATCTCTGTCCAAGGCTTAGTGTTTGACAAAGGTCAGTGAGTTCCTCCACATTGCTGGAATAATCTACAAATTGTTGATATTGGCACATTTCTGAGGCAGAGAGAGGATGTTGCTTGTGCTGTGGTGGAGACAGCTACACAACGTTCAATGGGAGCAGTATCACAGGTATGCTGTCTCATCCATTTTGATGGTCAAATGAGATGGCCTGACCTTTAGATTAGTCACTATAGCAAGAAACAACCATGGAGCCATCTTGAATAGTTGCGTTCTGTTAAAGTAATAAAACAAGGCCCTGGAAACATCAAGTGTGTGCAACTGCTTCTTCTCCCAGAGCAGAGTGTGACTTAGGAAAGGCCCTAGTGGTTTGCTGGGGGAGGAAGCACTAGACATGATACATCTTGATTTTAATAAGGCTTTTGACAATCCCACATGGCATTCACATAAACAAACTAGGGAAATGTGGTCTATCTGAAATTATTATAAGGTGAGCGCAAAACTGGTTGGAAGTCTGTACTCAAAGAGTAGTTATCAATAGTTTGCTTCAAACTGGGAGGGTGTATCTATTGTCCCACAAGACACAGTCCTGGGTTCAGTCCTATTCAATAATTTTCATTTATGACTTGGATAATGGTGGAGAGCATGCTTATAAAATTTGTAGATGACCTAAGTAAAATATATAAATAAATAGAATATATATTTATAATTTATTTTAACCAAAACTATTTGGCAAATGTGCCTCAAATCCATCAACAGTTTCAGGCATTTATTTACCTTTTTGGCAAATAAATTATTTGTCTGAAAAATTTCACCCCGCTCTTGTAATAGATGCTGGCTTTATTGCTTGGGGTGCTGGCTTCAGGCTGTTAGTGACAAAGGATTTCATTAATGTCAAATATTTCAGTGTCAAAGTTGCTAGTGCCAGCATCATCAGCATCCTCTTAGCCTTCCTTTCATTGCCCAACCCCGGAGGTCTGGAGTGTGCTCTAGGGAGTGCTAGCCAATGCTGTCTTTTCCAGACTCACTCTGGTAGTTATCACTTCAGGGTCTGAAGTGACCCACATGAACTGCTCTAGCAGAAACATGAGCCAAGCATCCTTGGTTTTTCAGGTCCTTGAGAAGGACTTTTACATAGAGCACCTATCAGGTATGTGGCACTCTTGTAAGTAGAAGAGGTATCAATTACGTCCATCTTTGATGGGATTCAGTCCATTGCAAGACGGGCATTGTTTGACTCCTAATAATATGATTGATTTAGTTGGTGTTGGTCCTGCTTTGAGCAAGGGATTGGACTAGATGACCTCCAGAGGTCTCTTCCAACCCTAATATTCTATGATTTAGAGTCTGTCAAGAGGCGTGGCCACTGGCATGCAGCATCTTCCACCATTGTACACAGGGATGCACAAAGCGATAGGACCTTCCAAAGAAAAGAAAACTATCAGCTGAGGAAAACAGAAGTGTGAAGATGAAGTTTGTTTCACACAGACGAGTTGAAAAACTGAAATGAAGTCTTTCAGGTCAGATATTCACTAAGTTTCACATCATTGCCATGGGCGGTAAGGAAAAATCCAAGGGAGGGTCACAGCTGCTCTACCCTTTATGCCTCCACACTGGAGTATGAGGCAGTGCCAACGGACAATTATTCAAAAGATTCTGATCTTACATGAATGTGCAGCACATTGGGATCCACACTGACACATACTCAAAGCAATAGGGCTTTTCCAGACTAAAACTTTATTAAGACAAAAAGTTAAGGATGAAAATATATTATCGTCTTTTAAAACAAAGTAAAACATTACTGAGTCAGGACATCTGCTGTTAAATTACCAGCCCCCACACAAGGTTTACAGTTAACTTGGTTTAATTCCTAGCATTTCATTTGGATTTTGTTGTGAGTTTTATTGTTTTGTCGGTTTTTCTTTAAAATATATGATATTAGCTTTGTTTTCAAAAAGGGCAGAAATCAACTGATTCTTGATTAATCTATGTCTAGAATCTAAGACTAATTAGATAGCCTTGTGAGAATTGTTAATATACCAAAGCTAGGGATCTCAATTATCTAGGACATGCTCCCCATAAGAAAGTCTAACACAGCTCATTTATGGGCAACAGAGCCCAGAACTTGAAGAAGCAGAGAGGAAATCTGTTTTTGAATTTATCTAAAAGTTGAACTAAATTTTTTCAGAACTGTGGCTAATTAGCTGCATGTAGGTGAAAGATTAAGTTAAATCATTTCCCCAAGAATGTGATAACTCAAATGTGTGTACTGAATACCTTCTTTTCAAAAAATTCTTTTTAGGTATGCATTTGATGATCAAGAAAATGAAACACCTTTATTTAACTTCAAAAAATACAGAAAGATATTTTAAAAACCTCAGAAACCAAGTACTGGCAAGGAGCTATCAAGCATACGGCTCAAACAGGCAGCTCCAGAAATATTCATGAGTAGCAAAGAAGGACAGAGGCTTCTGACCAGAAATAACATCAGTTCCTTTTTATTAGCTTTTGAATATTGTACCTTTTTCACAACTTAATTCTAGAAATAGTCAGAATAGCAATTGGTTAAGAAATGCAAATAGGGGAGTTAAGTTTTAAAATCATTTCCATTTCTTATAATCTTTAAACTGTAATTAATTTTTATTCCTGTATTTATCATTGTGTTATTTAAACAGACTATAAAAGGAATGAGTTATTTATGTCTTCTGACAATTTTTGAAAAAAATCCTACCAAATTACATTTCGCCTATTCTCTGAGGACTTTTCTACATGGTGCATCAGTGATCACTACGTGGGGCATGATTTCTAAAGCACACTAACTTGCTGAGCATTAATTGGTCCACATAGACCCTACTGATGCATACTACAGGTGTGCTTTAATGTAATGCAGGCTACTCTTTACTTCAGTATGTTTGGGAAAATTTATGAAAGTACAATGGGGTACTGAGCAAAAAGACAGACAAGAAGGGGCCACTCATAATATGTTATATCGGATCATTTATATCACATACAGTGTGTTTAGTGTTTGTTTTTGGGACACTTCTATCACAAATGTGATTATGCAATGCCAAATAAGATTTATTTTCTGCTATTTCTTGGTGTCTAATCATTTCAAAATGCGTCATGCTGCAGACTGCTGATATATATTTCAGTCTGATCCATAGTACTACAAATATTAAAAAGCTATTTACGAAGAATTCATAAATGAAATTATACTTGCAAAGAATCATAGCAGGAAAGACTTATTTAAATTGTTATATTCAAATTATTATAATTAGTGCTAAGTAGATTCTCCTCCCCTCTCATCAACTGAAGTCATGTGTGCGTTTACAAAACGATGAGTAGGGCTAACCTTCTCATGATTTGTCTACATGAGAAAGTGTTACAGTTATACTGGTATAGACTCCCTGTATGGGCACATTCTGGAGTAAGAGTAGCTTTTTGTTCCCTCCCCCCCCCACTTATTTTTTTAAAACATTAGTTTACGTCCCTTCCAAAGCAACTTAAGCAAAACTGAAAAACTCTTATTCCAGAATCACTATTCACACAGGGGGTTACACCGGTAGAATTATATTGGTTTAAATTCGTATCTTAGTTTATACCAGTATAAAAATTTTCCATGTAGACAAAGCCTCAGCTTGCCACTTTCCACGCTACAAATGCTTTTCAAAAAACCCCGCAGTTGCTAACACTGGTTCAGCCCCACCACTATTAGAAGCATCAGGAGAGTGTATAGCATACACAGCCTGCCTGCCAACTGTTATGTTTTAAGCACCACATCGTCTAGTACAGTGGCTCTCAACTTTTCAGGACTACGTACCCCTTTTACGAGTCTGATTTTGTCTTGCATACCCCCAAGTTTCATCTCACTTAAAAACTACTTGCTTACTAAATCAGACATAAAAATACAGAAAAGTGTCACAGCACACTATTACTGAAAAATTGCTTACTTTCTCATTGTTGCCATATAATTATAAAATAAATCAATTTGAATATAAATAGTGTATTTCAGTGAGGAGTATAAACAAGTGATTGTCTATATGAAATTTTAGTTTGTACCAACTTCCCTAGTGATTTTTATGTAGTCTGATGTAAAACTAGGCAAATAACTACACCAATTGATGTACTCCCTGAAGACCTCTGTGTACCCCAAAGGATACACATACACCTGGTTGAGAACCACCTGCCTAGTATGCTTAGTTGATACAATGTTTAAAATGGTAGTGGCAGATGGTGGGGATTCTACACTAAAACCATCCCTAGATGTTGCAGACACTGAGGGCTGGATCTGGGTTCTCTCCCAATTCACCAAGAAACAAATGTTCTTGAACACAGACCTTTGTTCCCTCAGTCCTAGGTCATCTAAAAATGGCCACATGCATTCCTTTCTCCTTCAGAGGAGCACTAGGTATCTGACTTTAAGCTACTTCTTACCCTCTCACCCCTCAGGTACATGGAATGTAGATTTGCTAAAGAGAAATCTGAATTGTGGCAGGCAATTTACCTGAATTTTAGTTTTATGTACCAAACAGGTTGCCTTTTGCATTTATTGCTCTGTTATATAAACTTTATACATCTGTGGCACTTTTAATCTCACATAGTCATTAGAAACTAACTCATCTTGGGGGTAAGTGAGATTACATTTGCTAACCACTTTAAGTACAAGCAATGAAGATGAAAACCACAGAAATTTAGATTCCCCAGTATCACACCTTCTAAAGATACAAGCCTATCAAACATTACTGGTAGCTTGCACTAAAAATTGTTAAACAATGATCAAAGTTCACATTTTTTCTTCTTCTACATGCTGGTAAAAAAAATCTTATTAAAATGAACTTATTTAATGCAGTAATGTGTAGTTCCATTTGACTTAACAGTGGTGAGCATCTAGAAATTCCATACTACACTCCAATGCAAAATGCCACCATTAAGGCTCTGATCCAGCTAATAATTAATCACATGCACAGATTTAAGCATTTGAGTAGTTCCAGTGAAGTCAATGGGCTAAACTAACACGTGCTCAAATGCTTTGGTGAATCGACACCTAATACACTAGGCAGCATAATTCAGAAAAGCCCAAACCCTAACACCAAAAGAAGGCTGCAGTCCTACATATCTTAACTCAAGTTGCTAAATACCCAGATTTCAAATCCATATGGCAGTGTATTACCTGGATCATTATGTGAGTGAGGCACAACAAACACTTGAAGAGGTTCATCATCCCATTCATTTTCATTGTACGTGATATCAAATCCTTGTTTCCAAACTCCACCATCTGGATTATCGAAAGGAAGAATGTCATAGACATCCAACATCTAAAAAGAGTAAAAGGAATGTACAGCATGAATTCACAAAACGGATATAGTGCACAATTCCATACTGAAAAAAAACCACTGCTGTGTTCATTAAAATCCAGCATTAAATGCTGGCTGTTGCTCTTAAAAAAATATATTTTTAATGGGTAACTGAAGACCAATCTGACTTACAGCAGCACAATTCATGCTTAGTATGATAACGATGGGGGACCAACCAAGATCAAGGGTTAATTGTATTGAGTACTGTTCATATACACAGCAATAGATAGTCCCTGCTCCAAGAACTTACAATCTAAACTGCAAAGACAAAGGGTAGGGAAAAGGGATATATAAATACAAGCAAATCGACCAACGTGATGGTGGCATATGAGATGTCTAGTTGCACAATTTTTTTTTGGCGGGAGGGTGGACTCTTAGGAAGGGATTAATGAAATGGAAAGTCAAGAGAACGGAGAAGGTGAAGGGACAAAACAAGTGAGGAGAGAAAAGAGAAAAGTCTGAGGGCAGATGTGATGTGAAGCTGAGGTAAAGAGACTACAAAGACAGCAGACACGAGTGGAATGGAACAAACAGCCAAAGTCTAGTCAAAACTATAGGAAACATCCTTGTTGGTTGATATGATTAAGGCTGCTTCCGTAGGTGCTCTCTTCCTTAATAAAATACTTGCTCAAGTCAAACAAGAGATGTGAAGTTTATTCAGATAACTGAGGTCTCAGTAAATGAAGCTCTCCAAAATGAGATGCCTGCAGAATTTAGACACTAATCGACAATTTGCTATGGAGAAAATCTTGTGCTGAAGTCATACTTCAGGAATTTTATCTGACTTTGCTAGACAGACTTTGGAGAACCATATTTCTACATTTTTACTCTCTAGCCAATTTTAAAAACACAAAGCTGTTACCCACTTATTTTGTTAGAAATTAACTTTATATGCTCCATATTACTGAAGGAAAAAGATCTAGGAAGAGCAAATATCACATTGTCTGAACGTACAACTTTATCGTTTCAAATTCTGAAAAAAATAAGTTATTTCCATTTCCAAAGAGAGCTCAGCTGGATCCCCATACTTTGCAATGAAATCAAAAAGGTTTTTTTTTTAATTTTATGTAGTTAATCAGGTCTATATCAGTAATGCACTCTATGAAAGCATCATTATCTGTAAAACCACAAATGGTTTTATATTGTTGCCAGAGTATCAAAACAGTTAACAGAACATTAAAAGGCTGATTCAAAAATCATATACAAAAGAATAACCTTCTGTTAAGTTTTGGCCAAGTCTTCAAGTCCTTGGATTAGGCAAAATGCCATTAAAAGCATAGACAGTCACCAGGTAATCTTATCCTTAGGCAACCTAAAAAGTAACAAACAAAAACCGAGCAAGGATCTCAGGTTTTGGCCCTAACACTAATCTATAGAGATCAAACTACTTTAAACCCTCTTTATAGCAATATGCTAATGTGTCTAAGGGCACATCAAGTCAATTTTCTTTTTCTAGCTCACAGATTTAACTTTCTTTATACACCCAAAATTAGAGAAATAAACCACAATGGAATGTTGCAGTTATATTTTCTGATCAGAGTCATATCCCATCTCAGAAAAAGGTTATAGAATGAATGTTTACATAGCACAGTAAGAATTTATCTGACTAAACAGCAACACTCATGGAAAGAGGGTATCAATTTAGAGAAAACTGACTTGTCACTAACGAATCAGAGATAGCACACAATTTCATAAGTTGACATCTACATGGGGCCAGGCTTTCATCTGTAGAAATCTGTTGACAGTAAGATCGCGATCACTCAGAAGGTTTATTCTTTTGTTTTTAAGTAAGAAAATAAATTAAAGATGGCTCAGTTTGTGCTGATCACAGCTAATTTCTCATTTTATATACTACAGCATATCATGTAATTTATGGACAACAAGAGTATAGAGACCAGTCGAGTGGCTTGGTTTAGACTGCCACAAAGTTTTGTCTGCACTGGACTCACCTTTCCTGAAACTTCACAATATTGACACTAGAAATGCAATTCAACTAGTAATTGTTGCTTGTTATTCCTAGATCTCTCAAGCAGCAACAGACAGCATTTTAACAATAGTGTATTGTCTACATCTCTTTTGAGCAGTTAGACAAATTTATGGTTGAAATGCTCATCTATATTTAGTAGTAGCAACAGCAGGAATTTCTTTAGGGAAAAAAGGCTAATGTAGACACTCCCTAAGAAGTCTACAAGAATTCATCTAATTTTTTTTCCTACAAGAAGAAACTGATTCAGGTCTCTGGAATTCAAAATAGACCTAAACCCCTCCAAATCTGAGTCAAAACACAGTGCTTCCATTATAAACAAAAGGACTACTCTGAGGTATTAAACTATGCCCCAACAGAGGCAAAGAATCAAGACCCAAAAGCAGCATCAGGACCATGGTAGGGTTCACCATTTCAGGTACAATTGCACTAAGGCCCTTATGCACTGCGGACACTTGGTATTGTGAATGAACTAACACCCTAAAAGCTATGAGGGCAGGTCCAAGACACGGAGGTCCAACGCACCTTGGTGCTGATGCACTCAGGTGGCTTCTATTTCACAAGGGTATTGTGTGAATAAAATTCACTGATTGTGAGGCACTCAATATACTCGAGGACCACATAAGCACTGAGAGACTGAACATTCCTCAGCATAAAGCAAAGACCACGTAGCCTCACATTTATGGCTTACAACATTTATACTGATCATTCAGTCCCTTCTCACAAAAACAAATACAACCTGACCTAACCTAAAACAAAAGCTCACTTATCTATAGTAACTTATTTTCCCACTGGTTTGCATCCAGGCATACACTGCAGGAGTCACTTGCCTAAAATCATGCAGGAACAAGCATAAATGTCACATACCACCTAAGAGATCTTCCATGCTCTCTACAACCAGAAGGCCTTCTGATAGATGAGCCCCTAAATAAGAAGGGGAGTCAGTAAGTGTGGCTTCAGATGGCAATACAGTTAGAGAACAAGAGTCACCACTTGTTCCTTCTACATGGAGTTGCCCCCACAAAGCCCCAGGGTAGCAATGACCTCCTTAAGAAGGTGATCTGAGGACCTCCAATAACTCAGACTGAATCACTGTCTTCCAAAACTCTTATCTGCCTTTCATGCATTGTCAAGAAGATACAATTAAAGTAGGTATGACTCAAATGCCACCCAGAATCCTAAAGATTTCAGTTAAGGGTACACAGCAACTACATTCTTTTAAGTCTGTCATCCGTTTAGATAAAAAAGCCCTAAGGCATTCAGGCACAGAAGGATCAATAGGGTCAAAGGGATCAAGTTAGTTCATAACAGGACTAGATGTAGAGTCTTCTCCACATACACAGATTAAGCCAAGATCGCTTGACCATTACATTTTTCTGTGAAGGCCACAAAATAGTCTGACTGGCTTTCTAAATGGCCTTGTACTAAGTAATAGGTAAAGTTGTATTGACATAAAAGGTGAGTACTTTTGCCTCTCCAGGACAGTATGGGGTTATGGGAAAGGGGAAAGAGACAGGCTTTGATATTAGCTTATTCAGATGAAACTCAAATATCACTTTTGTCAGATAGTGGTGTGAGGGGCAAGTACCACCTTCTCTTTGTGAAATATGGTTTAAGATTCATAAGGCTGTCTGTGACTGCATCTCTAAGACCCTCCTGTCAAAGGTAATGGACACCAATTTTAACGAGCAGGAGGAAGAAAGTCTAAGATCCATTAAATACTGTTTCACCAAGAACTCTGTCTGTCCTTCACAGCAATATGACAGGCAAAAATAGCGCTTAAATAAAACTCTACAATTGCCAGGGACAGCAGAATAGAAGGATGGTCCAGCGGGCAAGGTCTTAGCCTAGGACTTGAGAGATGCAGGTTCAATTCCTTACTCCAATGTTTCCCAAACTTGGAACGCCGCTTGTTCAGGGAAAGCCCCTGGCAGGCCGGGCTGGTTTGTTTACCTGCCGCATCCGCAGGTTCGGCCGATCGTGGCTCCCACTGGCCGCGGTTAGCAACTCCAGGCCAATGGGGCTGCGGGAAGCAGCGGCCAGTATGTACCTCGGCCTGCGCCACTTCCTGCATGCCCCCATTGGCCTGCAGCAGCGAACTGCGGCCAGTGGTAGCCGCAACCAGCCGACCCTGCAGATGCGGCAGGTAAACCACCAGGGGCTTTCCCTGAACAAGCAGCATCCCAAGTTTGGGAAACACTACCTTACTCTATCACATATTTCCTGTGTGACCTTGGTAAGTCACTTAGTCTCTGTTCTCCTCAGTTCCTCATCTGTAAAATGGGCAACAGCTACCTCAGAGTGTTTTGAAAATAAATACATTAAATTACTTAAAAATTGTGACAGACTCAGATATTATGGTAGTAGTAGTCATCTTTTACTTTCTCCTTCTGTTAATGCTAACTGGAACCAAATAGGAAATCAAGTCAAGAGCTCTGCTTTGAACAAAATTACTTAATAATTGCATTTGATCAGCACAACACTTGGTGAAAGCCCTTCTGCACTACAACAGAACTATCTTGGTTTCCTCACAAGACCAGGACATTTTGCATAGGAACCCAATAACCATGTTGTTAGAATAAATGACTTGAGATCCAGACACATGACTCTGCCAGACTACTGGGTCAAGGGAGCTGACTTGAAGGGGAAAACGAATGGCTGTTCTCTGGACAGAGCCAGCAGCTCTTATAAACAGCCTGCAGTGGTCAAGCAAGTGTGTCTGAGGTCACTCGGGCTTAATCTTGCCCGATTTTCCTCAATATTCTGGTGGAAAGAGGAAATTGAGGAAAGACATAAAAGGAACCCAACATGCCTTAACATAAAAGAAAGGTGTTGGTATGCACCAAGGGTCCTTACCCACTCTCAGGCAGGACCCCAAATACCAGCTGCTCTGATTCATATCAAACAAGTTTGTATCCGAAGGAGCCCCATTCCAAATATCAGAACAAACACATTGGGTTTGAGCCATCACTCAAGCTGATCCACAATCTTCCAACTCAGATCATCAACAATGGTATGTTGAGAGGTAGGCAAGTTGTTATTCTGCAGGCAGCTGCAGAAAGCAAACAAGACATTTCATTTCAGAAGCCTCATTTCTGGAGAGATGGCCAAGCATGACATGTGTTCAAGCAATACATTTTAACCATGCTGTCTGACAAACTGCATTGGATGTCATATGATCTATGGAGGGGGGAAAAAAAAAAAAAAAAAAAAAAGTAAGAGCAGCCTGCTGGCCCTAGCTCTAACAAATTTATACAAAGTCTAGACTCCTGAGATAACTGAAGACACAAATGGTGGGGGCTCACAGATGCGTTCCTGAACACATCTGTGCCTGTCCTTATCTGAGAAGTAGACAAGAAGAAAGGCACCCATTCTTTTCAAAACACACTCTCTAGTTGAGCCCACCACAGTAGAGAATCTCAATCCTATCAGGAGATAGAGGGGATTCATTAAACAATGAATACCTCATTTGTGAACCACATTTAACCACACAGGCAAGCATTGTATTGGTAGACTTGTAAAGAAGGTGATAAGGGTGCAATATGCTATCAGACTGAATACCCTCTGGAAAAATCTCATAGGGATTTTTAACATGGAACTGATGAAGGCATAAATGACAACAGAGGCCGTGAAAGCAGCTGAACTCACCAAGCAGACACAGTGAACTGGAGTTGCAAAGGGCTGGAAGTACAATGCTCTTTTGCCCAACCTGCTGCAAGTCTGGAGCTTGCAAAGTAAAAAAAAAAAAAAAAAATTCAAGCATAGAAACATCTACCTGAAGCAGGAAGGATTAAGGGTTATGGTTAAACAGCCCACACAGAGCAAAAGGGAAAGTATTAAGATTGTTTGTGTTATCCTACATGTGAATTTCCATTGTTTAAATCTTTATTTTTGAACTCTTGCTTTAAATACTAATCTTATTTTGGGCAAACAGAAGCAGGTTATCACGGGAGTTTCTAAGAAGATAAAGATCCTGTGGTTGGAAGGAAGAACCTAGATATGCGGAGATTTTGGTCTACTTGTTGCAACTCTGGAAATGCTGTGTGAATGGAATTTTTGTCTCACATCCGACAGGATGTTGGAAGTCTGAGTATTAATCTCTCCCTGTTAAAGAGGGGCCATGCTGACCAGGTGCAAGGTGAACTCCTGATTATGCTATCAGAGCAGTTTGAGGGAGTTTTTAGATTGGAATTCAGGAGTTCTCTTTCTAGGTACATTTGTGCTTCAGAAACTATTATAATGCAAGTTTATTGTGACCCAGAAGGGATATACTATGTTTCTTGCCAGAACACAAGAGAGGCTTCCTCTGCATGAAGTGCAAGTTGATAGTCATATTGGGAAAAAAAGAACTATGGTCTTTAAGGATAGCTATTTAGGCTATGTAGCATTAGAAAGGCTGAAGAGTTCTTGGACAATGGATTTGGACATCGCTACTGCAGATGTCGCAAGAGAAGGAATTCGCTATGAACAAACAGGAGAGAGTAGAAACAGGTGGGAACTGAGGAGATTTTGATTATGCAAGGAAAAAAGAAGCAGGAGGCATTCTAAGCATGTTGAGGTCTCCAACTGCTATAAAGTACTCAGAGTAGCAGCTGCAAAAAATTTATCCGAACATCAGTGGAAGGGTGAGAATTCTGCGTACGACATACCCAACGCAACCTACAAGGATGTCAAGCATGCCCAAGAGATGTCATACCATCCAAAGTCAACAATCTTCACTGAGGACTGGAAGTTGAGATAATCTTACATTCTACAAAGGACAAAAGGATGATATCCCGTCTTCCTGAAGCAAAACCAAAGCATGTGATTGCAAGACTGAATGACATTCTGAAAACAGCAGTCATGGCTCCCCTGGTTATGATGCACAATGGTTCAAATGATGTTGCTTCAGGTGACACTTAACAGATCACCGAAGACTTTAAAGTTCTCAGAAAGGAGTTTGTGAAGAGAAAAGTACAGGTGATCTTCAATATCACATCTGTCCAACAAGTAAGGAAAGAAAGACTGATTTGGAGGTAAAACATTAACTACCTAAATCATCAGAAGTAAAGGATTTTAGCTTCCTGGAACACTAGGCCACCTTCTATGGGGTGGGCAGGTTGTATAGTTTGGAAGGCCACCTTCTCAGTTCTAGGCAACAGGGTAGCTAAATTAGGTGGGAGGATATTAAGGGGTAAACAGTACAAAGGCATACCATAACTCAGACTCAGGTATCATATTAAATGAATAAAGGTGTCAAAGGATGCAAAGAGTAGAATTTTTTTCACTGACTTAACATAAGCTTGGGTTTTAAACAAGGGGAAATAGAAATGCTCATTTAGTTACAAGTTTGACCTAAGTGGTATCACTGAAATGTGATGAGAGCATTCATAACCAGAACGTTAAAAATTAATGGATGCTTTCCAATTAGGAATGACAGAGTGGACAGAAGAGGAGAAGGAGAAGAGAAAACCTACATTAAAGACACCATTACCTGCTTTAGAGATCAAAAAATGGTAAATGATGGATAACTGTACACAAAAATCTGGATCAGTTGGTAACTGATCTCATTCAAACATTCACTTTGATATAGCCAAATGCAAGGTCCCATACCTAGGAACAAAGAATATAGGCTTACAGAATGGGCAACTGCATACTGAAAGAAGCAACACTAAAGAGAACTTAAGGTCACAGTGGATAGCTAACTGAATACGAATTCCCATGTTATGACTAGGGGTGTCAAGTGAATAAACAAATTAACTGCACGATCAGGGTGGAAAAAAAATCAACTTTTTAAAAAAACATCGGAATTTTTAATTTAAATCTTTTTTTTTTTTATAAAATGCTTTTTGGAGGAAAAACCCTATCTAAAGATAGTTTTAAATTAAGATACATTATAGCTCAAAGATATCTCATCATGGAATAGGGATTATAAACTCTAATTCAATAGTATGACACAATATATTCATGTAACATTTAAGAAAAGTTTTGTAAATGACTTCCAATACTTCATGGATTAGGAACTCAATCTTATGCGGTTCCAGGGGCTTCTGTATAGATTATTTAGGTTAATCTTTCTATCTGCCCAATGGGACTCAGTGCTCAGTCCAGAAGATACCATCAGAGATGCTTAGTTTTCCATTTCTCAAACTGTAGATTTGTGCCTCCTGAGATAACATGCTTGGTAACAGCAAAAATGTTTTTAAATAAATCAATAAATATATAGAGGTGAGAAATAAGAGACCTCAACCCTACTGTCCACCTGCAAATTTGTGCACAGAGTCAATCCCTTACTTCTCTCTAACAGTGCAAAGTTTCAAAAAGTTCAATGAATAGAAGACTGTTGGAGGCGGAATAGATCTGGACAAGAACAACAACTCTGGAGATAAATGTGGGAAGGGAGGGACAGGCAGTAAAAACAAAAGTCAAACCGTTTGAGGAGCATATTCCAGAAGTCTTGAGATCTTTCTGAGCGTAGCCTTCATTGATTTGAGGTCTACCATACCATTCTCTCATGAGAAGGGAAAACCTATAATGGCAGCAGGCCGTAAAAGACACCCAGTTTGGGAATAAGAACCACTCAAGAAATGTATGTTTGCTGATGATGTTTTAAAGAAAGTCACACCAGTGAACTGGTGGAAGTCACTTAAGCACTTGGATTCAGAGACTTGTTGAAGTGATAATCTCACTTTTAACAGCAGTAGCTTCTTCTGCCACTGTAGAAAATAAGTTTTTCCTTTGGACTAATTCATTACAAATTGAGAAATTGTTTGGGACCTGAAAAAACAAGAAAGCTTGTTTTTCTTTTCCAGATTATGAACAAACAGGAAAATGAAGGTGAAGACAACCGAGTTAGCTGCAGAAGCCAATATTTTAAGTTTCTCATGTTGACCTGGCTCACATAGTCCATTTAATTTTTTTTTTAATATTTCATTTAACTATTCTAGTTCAAAACAATTTTAACAAAAACAAACCTGATTTTAAAAAACTTGAATGTTTAACTAAATTCAAAAATTCAGATGCTTGTTTTGTTATAATATTATATGTTTGCAGTTGAAGAAAAGAAAACCAGATAACGTTGTTGTAGTTAAATAAAACAATTTTAAATGTCTGTCTGGTGATGTTCTCCTCCAAATACAGCATGGCAGGAAAATCCTCCAAATATTCATGATTAACCTGTTGAATTGGAGATAGTTCACCTCCCAATGACTTCATAAATATCTGTTTCAATTACCTTTGATAAATGAAATAACCAATCATTCATTTTCTGATATTGCTGTAAAACTAATCTGAAGTTTTCAAAATAAAATCACTTAAATGTATAGCGTGTACCTTTTAAAAATGAAACCTACATCTGAGTTGTGAAAAATATGTATTAAAGTTATAACAACCCACAAGAATGCCCTTTTATGTAAAAATCCATGATTAAATCGAGTCTTCCTTTAAATCATGATTTACATCAATTTGAATTTGCGCGTGATTAAATAGGATACTATTTAAATACTTGTAGATGTTTCCACAGTTTCAAAAATATTGATTCAATTACAACACAGAATACAAAGCATACTATGTTCACTTTATTTTATTTTATTACAAATATTTGCACTGTAAAAAACCAAAAGAAAATTGTTTCATGTTTGAATGCAGGTGAATTGAAAAATACTACATAAAACTTGGAGGCCTACAAGTCCAATCAGTCCTACTTCTTGTTCAGCCAATCACTCAGACAAAAGTTTTTTTTTACATTTGCAGGAGATAATGCTTCCTGCTTCTTGTTTACAATGTCACCTGAAAGTGAGAGCAGACGTTTGATGGCATTGTTGTAGCCGGTATCGCAAGACATGAATCTTTAGTGCATCTGACACGTAAATATGTCCCTTCGTGATTCAACCACCATTCCAGAGGACATGCATCCATGCTGATGGCAGATTCTGCTCAATAACAATCAAGAGCAGTGTGGACCAATGCATGTTCGTTTTCCTCTTCTGAGTCAAAAGGTTGGATTTATTTTTTGGTGGTTCGGGATCTGTAGTTTCTGCATCAGAGTGTTGCTCTTTTAAGACTTCTGACAGCATGCTCCATGCCTCGTCCCTCTCAGATTTTGGAAGGCACTTCAGATTCTTAAACCTTGGTTGAATGCTATAGCTACCTTTGAATCTGCTATTGGAACCCGTCTTTGTTTTGTCAACATCTGCAGTGACAAGTGTTCTTAAATCAAATTTATGCTGTCCTAGTCATCGAGACTACCATAACAAAAAATATATGGCAGAACACAGATAAAGCCATGAAGCAGAAGACATAACAATTCTCCTCCCAGAAGTTCAGTCACAAATGTAATGCATGCTTTTTTTTTTTTTTTTTAAAAAACAAGCAGTCACCATTGAAAGCATGTAGAGGCATATGAATGGTTAGCATTACTGGCATGTAAATACACTTGGCAATGCTGGCGACGAAAAGTGCCATGTGAACGCCTGTTCTCAACTTTCAGGTGACATTGTAATATAAGAAGCGGACAGCAATTATCTCCTATAAATGTAAACAACGTGTTTCTCAGAGTGGTAGCCGTGTTAGTCCGTTTCAGCAAAAAGAACGAGGGAGTACTTGTGGCATCTTAAAGGCTAACAAATTTAATTTGAACATAAGCTTTTGTGGGCTAAAACTCACTTCATCAGATGCATGCAGTGGAAACATACAGTAGGAAGGGAATTATACTATATTCTCACAGATGAACCGAAAAATGGTGTTGCCATACCAACTATAACAAGAGTAATCAGTTAAGCGAGCTATTATCAGCAGAGAAAATAAACCCTTGTAGTGATAATCAGGATGGCCCATTTTCAACACTTGACAAGAAGGTGTGAGTAAAAGTAGGGGGGAAAAATAAAGCATGGGAAATAGTTGTTGTTTATGTAATGACCCATCCACCTCCAGTCTTATTCAGGCTAATTTAATGGTATCCAGTTGCAAATTAATTCCAATTAGGCAGTTTCTCGTTGGAGTCCGTTTTTGAAGTTTTTTTGTTGTAGTATTGCAAATTTTAGGTCTGTAATCAAGTGACCAAAGAGACTGAAGTGTTCTCCGACTGGTTTTTGAATGTTATCATTCTTGATGTCTGATTTGCGTAAAAGATGAGATTCTTTTACGTAGAGACTGTCTGGTTTGGCCAATATACATGGCAGAGAGGCATTGCTGGCACATGATGGCATACATCACATTGGTAGATGTGCAGGTGAACAAGCCTCTGATAGTGTGGCTGATGTGATTAGGCCCTATGATGGTGTCCCCTGAATAGATATGTGGACGGAGTTGGCAACGAGCTTTGTTGCAAGGATAGGTTCCAGGGTTAGTGTTTTTGTTGTGTGGTTGCTGGAGAGTATTTGCTTCAGGTTGGGGGGCTGTCTGTAAGCAAGGACTGGCCTGTCTCCCAAGATCTGTGAGAGTGAGGGATCGTCCTTCAGGATAGGTTGTAGATCCTTGATGATGCATTGGAGAGGTTTTAGTTGGGGGCTGAAGGTGATGGCTAGTGGCATTCTGTTATTTTCTTTGTTGGGCCTGTCCTGTAAGAGGTGACTTCTGGGTATTCTTCTGGCTCTGTCAATCTGTTACTTCACTTCAGCAGGTGGGTATTGTAGTTGTAAGAACACTTGATAGAGATCTTGTAGATGGTTGTCTCTGTCTGAGGGGTTGGAGCAAATGTGATTATATTGTAGAGCTTGGCTGTAGACAATGGATCGTGTGGTGTGATCTGGATGAAAGCTGGAGGCACGTAGGTACGTATAGCGGTCAGTAGGTTTCCGATATAGAGTGTGTTTAATGTGACGATACGCGTATTAGCGCCGTAGTGTCCAGGAAGTGGATCTCTTGTGTGGGACACATCCAGGCTGAGGTTGATGGTGGATGGAAATTGTTGAAATCATGGCGGAAATTCCTCAAGGGCTTCTTTTCCATGGGTCCAGATGATGAGATGTCATCAATGTAGCGCAAGTAGAGTAGGAGCTTAGGGGACGAGAGCTGAGGAAGCGTTGTTCTAAATCAGCCATAAAAATTGTTGGCATACTGTGGGGCCATGGGTGGTACCCATCGCAATGCCCCCATTGAAGGTATACATTGTCCCCAAATGTGAAATAGTGGTGAGTGGGACAAGTCACAAAGTTAGCCACCAGGTTAGCCGTGACATTATCGGGATACTGTTCCTGACGGCTTGTAGTCTATCTTTTTGTGGAATGCTGATGTACAGTGCTTCTACATCCATAGCGGCTAGGGATAGTGTTTCTGGAAGATCACTACTGGATTGTATGTTCCTCAGGAAGTCAGTGATGTCTCGAAGATAGCTAGGAGTGCTGGTAGTGGATGGCCTGAGGAGGGAGTGTACATAGCCAGAAATCCTGGCGCCCCATCATCTGGGATGAGGGGTTTGGGGTGCATGGGGGGGGCCCAGGCTGTGGCAGGGGTTGGATATAAGGGTGGTTGGGGCTCCAGCTGGGGGTGTGGTCTCTGGGGTGGGCTGGGGAGTGAGGGTGTTTGGGCTGCAGGAGGGGATGCGGGCTCCAGGAGGAAGTTTGGATGTGCGAGGGGGCTCAGGGCTGGGGGTTGGGGTGCAGGCTCCAGGTAGCACTTACCTAAGGCAGCTCCTGGAAGCAGCCGCGATGTACCTCTAGCTCCTAGGCGCAGAGGTGGCCGGGAACTCCACAAGCGCCACCCCTGTAGCTCCCATCGGCCACAGTTCCCAGCCAATGGAAGCTGCGGAGCTGGTGCTCAGGGTGGCACCGCGCCGCGAGCAGAGACAGCGCACGGAGCCCACCTAGCTGCCCCAGTGCCTAGGAGACTGAAGGACATGCCAGCTACTTCCAATAGCCACATGGAGTTGGCCGCTACAGCTAACCGGACTTTTAGTGGCCCAGTCAGCTGTGCTGACCAGAGCCACCAGGGTCCCTTTTCGACCAGGCATTCTGGTTGAAAACCGGCAACCTGGCAACTCTATAGAAAACCCCCATGGTAAGGTTTGAAGGACTGACACCTGCCAGAGCCCCTGCTGGAATTGGGGAAGAAGGGTGATCTCTGGGAAGCTTATCTGCATGCTTGGAGGCCTTTTATTGTTTTTGGCATGTTTTCTCTGTAATGCTTTCACCTTAAGAAGAATTCTTATAAGCTACCAAACAGTTGTTTATAACTGAGCAATCATAACGGAACATAGCCTCTGAGGAGAAAGCAAAGTGCAGGAGGAGGCCTATTTAGGTAGTCTGGCCTGCTGGTGAACAGACAGACAGTATAAGAAAGGAACTGGGCAGCCTGGAAAAACCTTGGTTCTGAAGCAGAGAGATGTGTGTCTCTGCCCAAGAGAGGTGGGGTAGCGAGAAGCCTAAAAGTGATTACACAGAGTGGAACTGCAAGTGCAGTTGAGCTGAACTGTGACAATTATTAAAATGATTCTTTCTGGCCTTGAAATTCTATTAATGTTTCCAGTTTTGACAACTTTTCTAAAACCGCAGTGCTCTTAAAACTTCCCCCCCTACCCTCTGCTACCATTGTTGATGTATATTTATAACCTTATTACTAGCTTAATTAAGTTTTTTGTCTGAGAACCTTAGAATGTCTTATACTTGCGTAGATTACTGATTTTAAACTATGAATATATTTCTTTCTATATGTGAAGCATTAATATAGTATGAAGTACTAACAGGATCCCGGAGAGGTTATAAGTATTGTAATAGGTGCAGCAGCAATTACAGATGTTATGCCTACATTTAGTTATCCAGAGTCAAGTGTCTCTTGGACATTGTTGCTGTAAAGAGACTAACTTCTAGATGCTTCTCTGTGATACAGACTTCACAAAATTTAATCTTTGCATACAGGATCTACAGCCGCACCAGACGTCCAAAATAACACTGCGTTCAGAACTGAATAATCCAGAGTAGGCCTCAGGTTCTCCTGCTCTTTAAAAGTAACCACACAATTTTTCCAAAAAATAGCTAAAGATCTCATTCCTCACTGATAACTGTAAAATAAACTTAACTTGTAGGATATGACTTTAAAAGATGATGAATGCCCAGAGCCCACAATAAAATAAATCAAACAAGTGGGTATTAATCACTTTTGAAAGGTCAAACCCAAGTTTCTAGGCCAATTTTTGAGACATGAATATGCCAAAAAACAAACAAACAGTTCTCAAGATAGGATACAGTATCCAAGATTTATTTTCTTCTTCAAAATTCCACCTCTTACCCATGAATTGTCTCCCCTCAAAAAAAAAAAAAAAATCTCACCTCTGCCATTCATCTCTGAAAGCAGCATACAGGAGAAGTTTCCATATTTCCATTCAAGTGGTTCAATTTCAGAAAAGTGAGAGAGAAGAAGTAAAAAAAAAAAAAAAAAAAAAAAAATCAACTAGCCCAACACACACACCTGTAGAGCCTACTATATTTCCAAAGTATAATCAGTTAGAGCTAACCCAGCAGGACCTGACCACAAGTAACAGGTTTGGGTCAGGTCATGTCTAAAAACAATCTGGCCCTCTTGGGCTCAGATCATCTCTGATCATCTTCTGTTGCCTGCGTATTTGGTGCAGCAGCAGCTGCGTGCCTCACTCCGGCCAATACCAACGCATAAGTCGCAGAGCCTCTCATTTCATAGCGCATAGCACAGCAAGGCAACGACGGCCATCAGGAACAGGAGACACAGCTGCTGCCACCACACCAACTCCACCAGCAGAAGGCATCCAGAGATGGATCATGGGCATGGGGAGCGGAAAGTCCCATCAGGTCAAGCCTGAGGACCAAGAGGCAGTGGCAGCACTGACACAGGTTCAGGGAGAAGTGTCAGGTTTCGGTCAGGTCTGAAATTGACTTAACATGCTCAAGTCAGGTTGGCTGTGCTCCAATTAGGCTTTAAAAATAGGCCCAAGCAGACTTCAATAATTTATATTAATGTTTGATAATAAGTTATCAGAATTTAAACACCTAGATGGTAGATTTTGTGACCTAGTAGTAGTGTTCTGCAGTGCCAGGTGGTATATCAGGGTTAGATTTCTTGTCAGTAGGAATGTGAATATTTATTTACATGCTTCTTACCTGTACATTTGAATCTTGACTTCCACTTTTTGAAGCAAATGAGCAATCCTCCGGATCAATTGTGAGGGATACTACAGGAGATGGCAGAAGCTCGGAAAAAGATCCTTGACTGAAATTTATGGCCTCTGGGTTTCTTTGACCATCCTTCACAGATTCACTCAGATTGATCACAGAATCTCTTATGTTCGAAATAATCTCATTATTTTCTGCCAACAAACGTTCTAAGTGGTCTATTTTCTCTTGTAATATTGAAAGTTGGCCCTGTATTGAAAGAAATTTAAACTTTATTAGTCCTCAGATCATTTCCTTGCAAATCTAAAATATTTGGAATCAATTTTCAATTCTGCAAGTGTGTTTTCTTCTGACAACCGATTTTATTGACTACACATTCATTTGTGTTCACTTGAGAATCAAGACCTAATTATGGAAAAGGTTCTAACTATCTTGCATTGTACTTGGAAACTTCAGCACCTGAAGAAAAACAAAAACAAAACAAAACATGTCCTATACTGTGCTATAACCTTGAAACTTATGCTACAATATTTAAACAACAATATAAAGGATATTCAACAATGACAAAATAGCTACATTGTGTTTCAAATTCCAAATTAATCATGGCAGATAATTACAAGTAGTCAGGATTTCAATTAAAACTTTCCGCCATGCCTATCAAAATTTCCAAACACCTGGCTTTTGCATATACTAGCATGTCTATCTGAAGAAAAATCTGTTTTCAATACAGTCAGTTGCATTCTGAAATGGGCTTGAAAACAAGGCATAAAGTTTTGTTTTCCTATATACCTAGATGGTCTTCAATGTGACATTTCATGGTTTTTATTACCTTTCAATTTTAAAGATATAGCTACATAAACATGTGTACCTGATTCACTTAAAAAAAAACACACAACACATCAAAGGTATGAGGAAGAACAGAAGTGGTACATAATAGGGAGAAAAATATAAATTGCTGATCATACTAGCTAATCTTTGTACTTAGATTGAGTACAAGCAGTAGGATAATCCTACAGTTATACAAATTTAGACCTGAAATTAAACAAGTTATTTCTATTTACCAGCAGCTATGAAAGCGCTCTCAACCTGTTGGGGTCTTCCAGTCATAGGGGTCATACCCAACAGATCTAGTTCTGGACCTTCCCGACAGGCGACATAAGGAAAAGAATCTAATCCTTCTCCAGGAAACCACACAAAACAGAAGGACAACAATACATTTATCCATACTTATCAGCCATAAATCTTAGACTGGCTGGTGGGAGCTGAAGCAAAAGGGCTGATATTCTACCAGGGTGTTAACCCTTGGACCACTCTGCCCCTTCCCTTAATCTCAAATCAGTTCCAGCTAGTAAGTAGGCAGTACATTTTTAAGCTCCAATAATTTTTGAAGAAGATGTTTTATACAATCACAAGAGGCTAGATGGCATCATTTGGGTTTTTCACATTTGGATATTTTGCTCACTAAATTTTTCCCCCCAAGTTTTATCTCCACCCTAGTATTTTGGGTCCACAGGTTCCACCATCAGTAAGAAAGGTTGAGGAACAGAGGGACTTTAAACAAATTCTTAAATAAAGCCTTGACCTATCCGAAAAGTATAGAATTCATGAGTCATTTCTGACAAAAACCTTTCTCCACATCAAAAAAAAAATAGTACAGGTCAAGATTTCTGCCTAAACTTTGTTCATTATGTTCAGCACAAATAATACCGTCACAGAGCAACTGCCCTTCAATTTATCTTTTTAGTGATCTGCCTGTTTTAGCAGAGTTTATGACTTAATGCTCAAATTTTTGCTGGTACCTTTCTGTTTCTATTTTACAAAACAGAAACTGTCAAAGGGATTCTTACTTGAATCTATACAAGCGTTCATTTTTAAGATGAGTGATGAAGCCTCAATGTCCCTCCTACAAACAGCATCAGGGCCTTCAGTGGCCGAAAAAGACAGACATCCCCAAAATCAGTGATAGAACTCCAAATAGAATGTTTTCCTCTCGCCATTCCCCTGAAACATGCTCCTCCATATCCCTTTGAAGGCCCAAATTGTTTCCTTAACATGAAAAAACAGTGCAAAGATCTATACTTCAATTGAGGAGGCTAGGCTATGTCTACATTGCACACCTTACAACAGCACGGCTTGCTGCTGTAACCACGCCGTTGTAAGGTGTGCTGTGTAGCCACTCTTATGCTGGGAGAGAGCTCTCCCGTGACAAATAAAACCACTTCCAATGAAGGCAGTAGCTTTGTTGCCGGGAGCGCAGCTATCTACACCAGTGCTTTTCATCATTAAACGTCTGTCAATCAGGGGGTTGTTTTTTCACACCCCTGAGTGACAAAAGTTTTAAATGGCGAAAGTGCCAGTGAGACAAAGGCTTAAATTTTTTCCAACTATTGCACTAAGCCATAGGCCTCTGTTTAAATTCTGAGGCATAGAGGAGTCTTTGTAATTCCCTGAATTTGTTACTTTGAAGAGTTTGGTACCATGAGGACCATCCCTCATCCAAATAAGACAAACGGCTTTTTTGACTACCCTATATAAGCTTTCCACTTACTTTTAAACCTTACAATAGCAGTTCTTTGCAATCATGTGGAAGACTTGTTTCATTTATAACTTTTCCAGTTTGCCTCTTCATTTTTTGGACTTACGCAGTTTCTTTTGAAATAGAATCGCGTTCATTCAGCCTGTTTAAGTTAACCTTCTCTGAATACTAAATTTTAAAATGTAACTTTCTTAGCAGAATACTTTTTTTTTCTACTCACTGCTTCACAAACATAACATGGCTGTTGCCCTGCCAATATTCCACTGTTTATCAGTTTACAAAATGTATCATGACAATGACTAAATTTCCATCCTTCCATATATTACAGATTGGTTAACCAAACAGGGATACAGGCCTACCCCACCATAACAATATCCTGGATATCCGTAAAGGTTATGACTCCCAAACAAACAGAAAAATCAATACGTATATGACAAGAGTATTGTACAGAAAAATAAGTGTAGTCCCATGCCCTCTGGTGGTACAAAAGACAAACATCTGAGGACAAAAAGAAAAGGAGTACTTGTGGCACCTTAGAGACTAACAAATTTATTAGAGCATAAGCTTTCGTGAGCTACAGCTCACTTCATCGGATGCATTTGGTGCCACCAAATGCATCCGATGAAGTGAGCTGTAGCTCACGAAAGCTTATGCTCTAATAAATTTGTTAGTCTCTAAGGTGCCACAAGTACTCCTTTTCTTTTTGCGAATCCAGACTAACACAGCTGCTACTCTGAAATCTGAGGACAAAATCTCTGCTGGGTTAGAGCCTGCTTTAAAGCAAAATCCAGACTAATTTATACCTCAAGACAGGAAACATGCCCCGGTTCAAAGCAAATACAAACCCAGGCAAAAGGTTTGTGCTAAACCCCCAGTAAGAGCACAGGTTAGCTCTGCAGTGAAGTCATACCCTCAGAACCCCATTCAATTAAGCTCTGTGCAGGCACTTAGATCCGCCTGCATGGATCGAATTGCAGAACAAGGATCTTATTTGTTTTTTTCCTATAGTTTCACCTTAAAACGGACATCCATATTTTAAGATAAAGCAGAAGGCAAAAATAAACCTATCAAAAGATGAAACGCGCAAGAAAGCAACAAATAGAGAAATTATTTTTAATATATTACTCTTTAGAGTTCTAAATTTAATGTAGATTCTTTAGCAAAATGTTTCTTATTTTTGCTGTTGACTAGTACAACACTGCAAGATTCTACTTTGCCTCTCGCCTAACGCATTTTTGGGAGGAGACAGGGCAGACAAAAACCAATATATTACTCTCTATTAAAGCAGATATAGCAGCCACCACTATAGAGAAGTCCTGGATGATTGCTTCCATTCTAATCTTGTTTTTAGTTGCTCATAATTTCTGAAATTTTCACTTTTCAGCTATTTTTCAGGCTCAGTTTCTACCTGTAGAGGGTTTTTTAAGCGTGAGCAAATATGGTCCAACCATTTTTTTTTAATACAACTTTTAGGAACTTGAGTACTTTTTGCTTTTAAAAAGCTATCTAGTTGAAATTGCTTGGAGTAGACAGTTGAAGTTTGGCACGGAAATACTCTAATTGGGAATTGATGTTCTAGTGATGTTTATTTATTTGACCAAGTTATGACTTTTTAAAAATCATATGTCACAAAATGTACTTATGTACATCATTTTTCACTAAGCCCATAAACAGTGTAGCTACTGAAGGCTATGCTGCCCCATACTTCTTGGCTAATTTGACTGTATAATTGAAAAAGTTACTTGAAATGTGCATGAGACATGAGCTGCCCAACAGGCAGGTGATCACCATTGGGAGAGTTGCAATGGACTATGAGTTCCACACTCCAAAGGTTTGCAAAAGAAAGATCCTTCCTGTACAGCATTTTAGGCATGTGCAAGCCACTCTTGTGATACTCATTGAAGAGTTTCAGATTATGGAATTTGTTTAATGCTGTTGCCAATTTGGGGGGGCGGGGGAGAAGGGGGACTGTTTTTTGGTGGCAATCCAGCAGAGTTTCAAAGCTCTAGCAAATTAAGACCCTTTTGTAGTCTTCTTCACTCTTAAAGCCTCGAGTATACCACACCAAGATGCTGATTATGCTTGCACATTTCAGCACTCAAAGGTCAGAAATGGACAATGTTAAGGTTAACAAATTTATCTGAGTATAAGCTTTCGTGAGCTACAGCTCACTTCATCGGATGCATGTGCTCAAATAAATCTGTTAGTCTCTAAGGTGCCACAAGTACTCCTTTTCTTTTTGCAAATACAGACTAACACGGCTGCTACTCTGAAACCTGAAATGTTAAGGTTATATGCACCAACTACCTTAACTCAGCTCTCTTGGGAATACATGTTATACACTCAAGTTTGGTATTCAAACTGTTTCTCAAATACAGAATCATACAATTTTTCTACATGCTTTCACACAGACATGTACCATTTTGTAGCACTGTACAATACTTTGTATGCCAGAAAGCTCATTGAAAACCTAAACCCTAAACCACACTTAGACAGCATACTACTATAAGAGATCTGTAACAGATTCCAGACTGCTTGCGAGGGAAGCCAAAAGCTGAATTCACATGCCCTTAGCTTATTGGAGGCTGGAAGAGTTAGGCCCTGTCCCTGGCTTTGGACCTCTAGGTAAGCACTCAGGTGCAGACTTCGTGTCTGACATCTCTTGGCAGTGGGTACCCCATAGTACAATATCTAGGTCCTGAAACTAGTACTGTTTCCCCAAACCCTTCCTAAAAGCTTTTAAATGTTCCCCAGAATCCCACTGAAGGCCTAAGCTTTCTGGGTTACAGTTTACTTCTTCAGGGCTACACAGTAGCAAAAAGAAAACACAGATTTTGCACAGAATTCTAGAGCACCATTACTAATCACTTAGCATGAGAAATATACAAGTCTAGACAAAATAACAAACAGACCTATATGCATTTTCCCTGTTTCAGTTTCCTAACCACTCCAAATTGTAATTTGGGCATAGGCTAGAGTCTTCTAAGGATCCTTCCTCTGGCCCCTGCCCTCCTTCATGTGACTTCTCATCCAGAATATGGAATCTCTGTTCTCTTCTCTCTACCATGGCTACTAAGAGATGCTCTCTCTTATAATCTTCAGCTTCCCTTGTCAGGTGGCTCCTGATCAGCCTCAACAGGTGACTACCCTTAGCAGGTGACTTCATTTCTTGGCCACCTCTCCCCTGGTAAATCAGTTCTAAAGGGTAGGAGCCAGCCTTTGTCTCAGGTGTTTCCACCATAATAGAGGTCCAAAAACCAATCCATCGTCCCTGGTCTGGTAAGGGTATTGTATGAGGTCGGCAAAATGGCAGAGTCCACAGAAAGGCATTCCCTGACAACAATTTCATAACCACCACCAAATTCATGAGTGGTACACAGACTCCTGGGATCATCACAATCATGATAGTGAACATGTACTAATTAATATAAGCCATTTAACTTCAAAACTAAGTTAACAGTAAACTTAGGTACAATTCAGTACTGAGACAAGCAACTTAAGCTGTGCTGATACTTGAGGAGTATGGTACATGGTGCTGACAAAATTACTAAAATACATACCTAAAAGAATAAAAAGTCTAAGTCAAAAGAGATATTAATTTCATTATGGGCCAGTAATTAAAAAAAATACTGAAAAATGCTTTGTATACCATACCATATTTGAGAGTGTACAGGAACATATAATTAAGTGCATATGAAGGATGGATCAGAATTCAGATTACTTGTGAAATCTTAGCTCTTGCATTTTCTCACAGGAGTACTTAACTGTGCAACTTTAATATTTTCTTAAAGCTTTTTTAATAAAAATAATCATGCTAGAGCAGATTTTGGATCAGGACTGATAAACTTTCATGATGACTTTTCAGTAGCCAGTCAGGCACAAGAATAGACATTTTAAAGGGGATTATATATATAGTATTGCAGTAAGTATCTCTCATTTTGTCTTTCCTCTTGCCATAGGTCTGAGGTTTTTGTAGCTGAATATATACTCAGAAAATCATGCCTTTTACCAACTCAGTCACTTTAGGGCACTTCCAATACTGGAAGTCAATGCAGAGTTCATAGGTAAATCCAAGGATTGTATACTTCATGCGGTGTGGTTTACTGATTCCATACTGACTAAGATGAAAGATGCACTGAATGATTTGTTTTCTTCAGATTTTCTGCCACTATATAATGGTGAGCAGAGAGTGTTGGCCTAAATTTGACTAAGACAGCATGATGAACAATTCTCACATAACTATGTCTGTGAGAGGAACCTTGCCCTATGATTTAGCAGAGAGAAAGAAAAAGACAGACACACTCCTTGGATATACACACTACTGCAGCACTCCAGCCCTTGCCTACAGTTTAACAGACTAACCTCAAATCAAGATAGAAACCTATACAAGAGAGCTTAAAATTTAGTCTCTGTAGAGTGAATCCCTAGTTACATTATCTGGAAAGATACTATAGCAACCATAAAGCAACTTGGAGAGAGGAGAAAGCCAGAGAGGCTGACCATGGAACCCTGCAAGGTGGGAGTGTCCCAGATCCTGGGCTGCAGCCCGAGCCCGTTTGTCGACACTGCAATTAAACAGCCCCGCAGCCCAAGCCCCATGAGCTCGAGACAGCTAGTCCGGGCTAGATTAAGGCTTTTAATTATCCCTGACTTCAAGCTACCTGGAAATGACAACTAACTGCAGATTAAAGCACTAAAAAGGGAGTTCTGAATCCTAGGACCAGAAAGGCTAAACTTTAGACAGGCCTGGGGAAGAAGAGGCCAAAAAAATAGTAATATGGTGTAAAAATAATATGCTTACCTTAAAGCTTACTGAACAAAAACCTAAACTAGTCCACTTGGAGTCAGTATTCTGGGATTAGGTGTGTTATGCTTGTGCCACTTTATTTTCTTTGGTGATCTAACTGCTTTGGCATGCAATTCAAACACTTGGGGCCCAAATTTTGGTTTTCAACTGCCTTTCCATAGTGCTCCTGCAGCATGAGAGGGGTTACAAATCACACAGAAGCACCACCCAGAGAAAAGCCCCAGCATAAAGGGGGCTCACAAGCCAGTGAAAAGCTTCCAGGACAGCTTACTCTAGCCCTCTCCTCTGCTCCCAGCATAGGGAACATGCTACAGAGGAGGAGCACCTTTGCACTCTGGCTATTCTCAGCAGGTGGACAGCCCATGGAAGCAAAGTATAACATCTACTAGAAGCCAGGCCAAGAATATCAGGACATGCAAAGATGAAAGCCACCTTTGTCATCCTATATTCCTGCAACTAGCTCAGTTTGGTAGAAACAGTGCTGAGTTATAATCTTTAAAACCTTCATTTAATCCACCACACACATCCAATACTTACTTACTTCATGTTAGTCATTGTAATAGGGCAGCAATTTAAGCATCAGATTATCATTAGGACCATCTTGTTCACAAGACAATTTTATCTAATTATTATCAGTAATAAATATTTATTTTATGGTAGTGCCAAATGACCTCAAATTGGGATTGAGGCTCCATTGTGCTGGGTGTCATACAAACACAGAAAAGAGAATGTCTGCCCTGATGATTTACAACTTAAATAAACAAAGGCCATGCCTACACTTAGCAAAAAAGGATATTTTAACTTATACTATGAACATATTAATCACTTTTCCCTAATGAAAACAAAGTCCTTGTCTTCACTAGGAAAAAAGTGCATTTTTAGCATGTGTTAGCTAACATGTTAACTAACATTAAAATTTTAGTGTTGACAAGGCAAGTTGAAGTTTTAACAGCTAAATAAGCTGAGGTAAACATGGGGAAGGGAGGATATGGATACTGAGGGAGTTTCGCGTTTACATGTCAGCCAACCTATTTAGATTTAAAGATGATTTAATATAGGTGAAGAGGTCATATAGAGTACAAGAAAATATAATGAAAATCTGCTTTATGGTAATTCTAGTTTCTAGAACACAGAAACAACAAAACCTGTTCAAGAGATTACCTGCAAAGATCTCAGTTTCTCTACCTAGAGAACAGCCTCAGCCATACAGGGTTGGAGAAAGCAATGTCACAATTCACAACCCTGAGGGCATGAAACTTGAAGCATCCATACTATTTCTGGCCACTGTGCAGGGCTGGACACAGGGCGGGAAAAGTTAATTCACCACTGGTGAGTAGGAAGCAAAGAGAGATCTAAACCATCAATTTCTGCAGCAGCTTTTGGTTTTTTCTAAAAATTAACTAACATCTATAAGATAAACTTCCAAATGTTAATAAAATATTATGTGTTGTGTCCCTGAGCCTGACCCTAAACAGTATACTGCTATTCCTTGCTTTTCTGAAGGGCAGCATCATCATGAAATTGACAAGACACTAGTCAGTTTAACAGATGCTATTCTGAATCCTGACAGCAACAGTGAACTGACAAAATCAAGTCAGTTGAGGTGCCACTAGAACTGTTGTCCTTAAATCTTGCTGGTGGCTTTTGCCTCAAATCCTCATCTTTCATATCAGCCTCAAGCTAACATATCACTGGGATTAACTGGTGCCTGGTAAGTGTCATAGCTTTCCCAAATTGTAATAAACTGCAAAACTACTAGTCTTTTCAGTTTTCACTGGCACTACTCAGAACCCTGTGGGCAGCAAAAAAAAAAAAAAAAAAAAAAAAAAAAAAAAAAAAAAAAAGTTTGACAAAAACATCAGTTTCATCTGTAACTGCTTGGGGAAATAAAATATAAGCAGCAGAAACAAGAACTGAATCTTTCGACTCAGAAGGACCTAAACTACAGGATGGGTGGGGATACTATATTAAGAGAGAACCATCCTAGATGCCATTAACAAGAGTAGCAAAAACACTGTCTCCTCCCCTCCTCACAGCAAACAAGATATTGGGGGTGGGGGGGGCTAGTAGGGAGAAGAGGAGTATTCTCTCTTTTAGGAACCAGAATAGGTTGGTGAGGGAGGCAACTGTAAATTTAAATATCTGCTATCCAAATGCTAAAATAAGTAAGACACAGCATATTGGCAGGAATCCCAACACCCAGGTACTGATTGTGGACAATGAGAATCCCCGCCAAATCTTTCATATTCACTTACACGTCCTAATTTTTTTCAGGCCCTGAAATTACTGTATGACGACATAAAAGAAAATGAACAAATATGTTCCTTTTCTGGCATTTTTTCTGGACTTTAACCGTTTACTTTGCAGTATCTGCATCCTTCTCTCCTCTCTCCCTTCCTTCCAGAAAAGTTTGTGGTCAGACTCTAATCCATAACTTAAATTTAGAGCAGGGATTGGCAACCTTTAGCATGCGGCCTGTCGGGGAAATCTACCGATGGGCCAGGATGGTTTGTTTACCTGCAGCGTCGGCAGGTTCGGCCGATCACAGCTCCCACTGGCACAGTTCACCGTTTCAGGACCTTGGGGGCTGCAGGAAGCGGCGCGGGCAAGGGGATATATTGGCAGATTTCCCTGACAGGCCATGTGTCAAAGGTTGCCAATCCCTGATTTAGAGAGACTATAGCAGGTCTGTACCCTTCTTTCACAACCAAGTGGTGTCAATGTTTTGCTTTTTACCCCCCCCCGGTTCTTTTTAGTTTGTTACTACTATTTTAGCAGTAACTGAACAGTTAAGACATTCTACTCAAGAAATAAGGCGTTTTATTTTTAAAAAATAAAACATTTGAAGATTTATCTGTTTACTTCAAGTTTCTTGGGGTCTTAAAGGAAATTTTTGGTTTGTTTCTGAAAATAGGGGAAAATATAAAAATGCTGTGCCTTTTGCTTGACCTTTTGTACTTTATCGTGACAGATTACTGAAAAAGCAACAGGGATATTTATCTTTCCACAGACGTATGCTGTCAGTATTCTGCTTTTACAAAAGAGTGAGGTGAGGTGATTGTTTTGTTTTAAGTGGCAATTTGCAAAGCACACCACCTTATTTGAAAAGCACTGTTCCTTTTAGTTACATCAAAAAGAAATATTAATATGTGTTTCAGTACTCTATACTGGTTGTAACATTTAAATTTTTCACATTAAAGCAACAGGAATACACAAATTCTCAATCACTCATTTACCAGTTTGGATTCCTTTTGTTGGTTTAAGGAGTTTTTTTAACTGAACTGCAAGACACATTTTTCCTTTCTAGATAAATATCTCCTAGATCAACAGTAACACAATGTAAATAGTATTTAAATTTCACTCCCACACAAACAGCAAGAAAAAGTGAAGGGCTATGCTGTTATGAGTAATAGCCAGTAAACAGCCCCAAGTAACTCTTGGGGGGGGGGGGGAAGACCAATACAAATCAATTTTTCTTTAGAATAGACCTATCTGTTGATCCAGACAGCTGAACTCAAGGATAAAATTAACAAACAAATAATAACAACGTATTTAACAATTATTTGAACTTCTGGAATCTGAGAACAAGCACTTAAGAATAAACCTTACATCTTTGGTTCTGCTTACTAACTTCACTGAACATGAGTTAAGCTGTTAGGTCATAGAAAAGTCTTGTTTGCACAGTTAAGATGAACAACACATAATTGAGCACCACACAGCTAACCTGGAAAGTATGACAAAAGTTTTACCTTACCTCAGTTACATATCTCCGGCAAATAAAAACCAACATTTAGAAGACACTATGGCATTAGGGCCTCCTCTCAAACAGGTGGTTTGCACCTAAACTAACCCCTAAAACAACAAGACTTAACAGGTTCATTTTCCTACAGAATGCCAGAACAGTTAACAGCAGACAGGACGACATCTCCACTGACAAACTGTTTTAGTTTCATTGATACAGAAAGCCTCTTGGGAATGAAGACTGGGTTTTGTATGCTCCCTTAACTCCTTATTCACCAGCTACCCACGCCGACATAAACCGACAAAGTCAACCACACGTCAGATGTCAGAGTAGCAGCCGTGTTAGTCTGTATTATTATTATGCACGTCAGATGTGTGCATGCACTCAGCAGGGGCAGCAGCAGAGACACTGTTGGTCCTGCGCCAACGTCACAACTGCAGTTTCAAATGCACGTTTGTAAACCTAGAGTGAGTAGTTCTCATTGCACCGATCTCTTCCCTACTCCGCGCACGAACGACACAAATACGGGAACTCAGCCCAGCCCCGCACCCCGCTGCCCCTCCCCTGACCGTCCGCCAGTCCCAGCACCCAGCCGGCGCTAAGGTTTCACGAGGCGGGAGCGATGCCCCAGAGGCAGGACGCCCCCTCAACAGCGCCCAGGAAGCTGCTAGACCTCACCTGCCCCCGGGCACCTGGAGCGGAGGCGGCTGTGGCACCTCCAGCCAGCAGCACTGGGGAAAAGGAAAGTCGAGGAACTCGCCCACCCACCGTTTAAAACCGCTGCCCGGAACTCGCCCCCTTCCGCCGGCAGCAGCGCCCTCCCAGTGCCCTCCGCCCCGCTCACCTTGGGGAAGGTGCCCTCCCGGCGGGGGCTTTTTGGATGGTCGAAGTGGCCCCTGTCCAGCATCAGGTAGAGGGAGAAGATCACGACGCAGAAGATCGCGCTGCCGAACACCGTGAACTGCCTGCTCAGCTTCATGTCCGCAGGCAGCAGCTCCCCGCCCGCAGCGCGCTCCCCCGGCCGGCGCTCTGACAGCCCTCGTTCAACTTCTGGGGGCGCTCGCTGGCTCCGCCGGGCCCGCTGCCTGCCCCGGCTCACAGGGAAAAGTTTCCTCCGGCCGGGAAGCTGCGGCGGGTGTCCTCACGCGACGGCCCCCCAATCCCCGAAGTTCCCCCAGCTCCGGCAGCGCTCAGGCCCCTGCGCCACCTGCCCGAGCGACGCCGAGAGTTTCCGGGAGCGGAGCAGGCTTCCCCCCACCTCCGCGACTAGTTATCTCCGACCGACCCCCGCTGCGCTGCGCTGCTCCGCTCCGCTCCCCCGGGGCTGCCTCTGAGCGGCGCCGAAGTCCTGGCAGGAGCGCCGCGAGCCCGCACCCCAGACCCGGCAACAGCGAGGCGCCGCGCGCACACTGAGCTCTGGGAGCGCGGAGCACCGGCCCCTGCTGCTGCCGGAGAGCAACGCGCTCCGCCCCCCGCACGCACCGAGACCGGGCGGGGCCTGCGCGTGACACGCCGCCGCAGCAGCCGGGCCGCCCCCAGCGCTCGGAGGCGGGGGCTGGGCCCTGAACCCAGGGCTGGGAGGCGGAGCGACTGCCCTTCTGACCGTTGGGGGGCGCGGCCGTTGCTGGTGCTGGTGCCGCCCCCTCTGCTCCGCGGAACGTAGTTGAGAGTGTGGCGGTTGCTGTAGGCCGCGTGGGAGCACGAGCAGCTGGTGCCGCCGCCCGCTCTCGCCCTCTCCTCTCCCCCCCCCCCCCCGCGCCGCAGCACGGAGCAGCGAGCCCAAGACTGTTCCCGCTCGTGCTTCCCCGTTGGCCCTATGGAGTGACAGGAAGCAGAGCAGCGGCTCGCGCTGCCTTGACTCAAGCTGCGGCGCTCTCAAAAGCTGGGGCCAGGCCAGGGCCTGAGCCGCTGTCTCTTGGTAATTTACAGCGTTGAAAGTAAGAAAATGCCTGGCTCTGCCTGGGCTCAGCTGCTGGGACCCCCCTGGGCCTGTTCCAGCGCAACAGGCCCCGACCAGGATTTCCCCTGCAGGGACCCCCGTACTGGCGATGGCAGCCAGCCTGGCTCCCTGCGTGCTCAGGGCCCTACTGAGGCAGGCGCTGGGGACCTGTGAGCGGCTTGGGAAGGGAGAAGAGACGGAACGCAGGATCCGTCATTTTTCCGGACCTTGTATCCCTGTCTGTTCCCCCGCCTTGAGCCCCTCTTCACCTGGATACATCGGCTGGTCCTGCTGCAGTTTCAATTTAGGTAAATCTTTTCACAATCTCCAGTTGAGGCCTAATCAGTGTGGAGTAGAGCGGAAGAATTGCTTCTCGTGTCTTGCTTACAATCAAAGGGAATGAATAGACAGGTTATCATCAAGTGATCCATGCCCTGTCACCCAATGCCAGTTTCTAGCAAACAAATCCAGACACTGTCAACCTCTGGAACTCCTTGCCAGAGAGTCTTGTGAAGGCCAATGCTATAACAGGGTTCAAAAGGGAGCTAGATAGATTTAGGGAAGGTAAGTCCATCAATGGCTATTAGCCAGGAATGGTGTCCCTAGCTTTTGTGTACAGATACTAAATGAAAGCTTTCAGAAAGTACCAGGAAACTTGGAGGCACTAAAAGATTAACGTGTGCTGCCTGGTGCCTGATTCTGGCCTTGCAGTCACTCCTCACAAGACTTTGGTTTCAGTGGCTTATGACTTTGTCCAACTTAAACTGTTCAGCCTAAATTTTTCCATGCTAGTAGGCTGCCTCATGCTGATCTTTTTTGGGAAAGGTTCAGCTATTGGAGTTAAGCCATTTCTGAGAATGTTAGGAGGGGGGGAAAACACACTGAATTGTCCATGTAGAATTTTTTTTTTTTAAACTAACAGTTTTAGTGAGAAACGCTAATGCCTCCATGCTTTGGAGTAGGAATGTGAAATTTGGCAGAAGGGTCGCTCCGTCCTCAAGCCTATGCCTTTTGTTGTTGTTGTGAAAATTCTCCCTCATAAGCCTCCGAAAAACCTCATGTTTGCTCGTGTTCTGGAGAGCATGGTTAGAGTTTGGTAGCTAAGTTCTCCAAAGATTCTGTCTACCCTGAGCATGCTCCAGTACCTCACCGTTCCTTCCTGCCAACTGGAGCACACATAAGAACGGCCATACTGGGTCAGACCAAAGGTCCATCAAGCCCAGTATCCTGTCACCTGATAGTGGCCAATGGCAGGTACCCCAAAGGGAATGAATAGACAGGTTATCATCAAGTGATCCCTGCCCTGTCACCCAATGCCAGTTTCTAGCAAACAAAGGCTAGGGACACCATTCCTGGCTAATAGCCATTGATGGACTTACCTTCCCTAAATCTATCTAGCTCCCTTTTGAACCCTGTTATAGCATTGGCCTTCACAAGACTCTCTGGCAAGGAGTTCCAGAGGTTGACAGTGTGTTGCGTGAAAAAATACTTTCTTGTGTTTGTTTTAAACCTGCTATCTATTAATTTCATTTGGTGGCCCCTTGTTCTTGTATTATGAGAAGGAGTAAATAACCCTTCCTTCCTTACTTTCTCTATACCACTCATGATTTTATAAACTTCTATATCCTCCCTTAGTTGCCTCTTCCAAGCTGAAAAGTCCCAGTCTTATTAATCTCTCCTCATACGGAAGCTGTTCTATACCCCTAATCATTTTTGTTGCCCTTTTCTTAACCTTTTCCAATTCCAGTATATCTTTTTTGAGATGGGGCGACCACATCTGCACGCAGTATTCAAGGTATGGGCATACCATGGATTTATATAGAGGCAATATCATATTTTCTGTCTTATTATCTATCCCTTTCCCAACATTCTGTTTGCTTTTTTGACTGCTGCTGCCCATTGAGTGGATGATTTCAGAGAACTATCCACAATGACTCCAAGATCTCTTTCTTGAATGGTAACAGCTAATTTAGACCTCATCATTGTATATGTATAGTTAGGATTATGTTTTCCAGTGTCCATTACTTTGCATTGATCAACATTAAATTTCATCTGCCATTTTGTTGTCTAGTCACATACACCATCCTCATAGAGCAGGGATCTCAAACACATGGGTCACATGAGGCCCACAGGGTTATTTTCTGCGGCCCGCCAGCTCCCTGCAGCCCCCAGCATTTACCTAGAGCAGCTGTGGCCTGGCCCTGCCCCTGCTCTGCTCCGAGAAGCAGCCCGGACCTGGGGGAGGGGGGCACGGGGGTCTGTGTGTTGCCCTGGCCGCGCCTCCAGGTATTTCCCCCAAAACTCCCATTGGCCGCAGTTTCCCATTCCCACAGACCCCGTGTCCCCTCCCCCTCCAGGTTCCATCTGCTTCCCAGAGCGGCGCGGGGGCAGGGCAGGCGGGCGGGGAGCCTGCCCTACTCCCGGTGCACGCCATGCCGCAGCCCGCCCCTCCGAACCCTTCCTGCACCCCAACCCCTGCTGCACCCCAACCCCCTACCGCACCCCACACCCCTCCCACACTCTGATCCCCTGCCCTGAGCCCCCTGCTTCAGCCCGCACCGTGAGCCCCTGCCCCTGCCGTGAGTCCCCTGCCGCACCCCTCCTGCACCCCGACACTCTGCTGCACCCTGACCCCCTGCCCTGAGCCCCCTCCTGCATCCCACACCCCTCCTGCACCCTGAGCCCCCTGCTGCACCCCACACTCCTCCTGCAACCCCTGGGGACAGGGAGGGGTCGGAGTTGGGATGGGGATTTCGGGGAAGGAGTTGGAATGGGAGCAGGAAAGAGATGGGGCAGGAGCAGGGCCTCATGGAAGGGGTGGAGTGGGGGTGGGGCCGGAGGGGCGGGGGTCAGTGATGCGGCTCTCAGGCCAATGTACTAGTCCTCATGTGGCCCTCATGGTCGTTTGAGTTTGAGACCCCTATCATAGAGCATCTGAGCATGCTTCATCCCAGGGCTCAAGGGGCTGTGCAGCCCTTTTCTTAAAATTGCTGCTTCCTAGCTGCTGCAGGCTGCTATTGTGCTAGAGAGACTGTCGCTCCTGGGCACTCTGTTTTACTAACTACCTGTGGGCAAAATGGAGGAGAAGGAAAAGGCTGCCTGACTTGAATGCAGAGGAATGAGGAACAGTGGATGGGATAGAGCAAAGAAATGCTGAGCAAATGCACACAAATAGGAGCTGGGCGGGGAGGAGATTAGGAAGTGGGAGCAGAAGACTGGGGTGATGAATAGGAAAAAGGGGGAAGTAGGAATAGAGAGAGAGGCAGGAGGATAAGAGCAGTGGGAATGGGGAAGGAGCAACAGGAGGAGACAACAATGGTTTGTAACCACGATAACACACACACGCCTACAGAACCTGGAATTGATTTCAGGCATCTTGAATGTTTTCCAAATAGCTATGAAACTCTGGCAAAGCATGTCTCCATCCCCTTCTAGTTGCAGAGTCACATAGACAATAACAAGCCAACTACTGCTGTCGCTCACTCTGTTAGCTCAAGCGATAAAGGCAGTTACTGTGGATTGAAAGATTCAAGCCCTGCTGATGGTACATGTGGAAGAGGCCATTGTAGTTCCATGTGCTGAAATTTTTGTTCTTTCAATTTTTTTAAAAAAAGCTTAGGAAATTACATATAACTATGGGCTGGTCTACACTACACAATGTAAGGCAGATTACCTCAACCTAATTGCCAGTGTCTACACAACAACCTTGCTCTCGCTGATGTAAGTGCCCTACTACACCAACTTAATAACGCTACCTCCATGAGAGGTGTAGGGCTTATGTCAGTGTAGTTAGGGTGATGCAGTGTCTGTGTAGATGGTGTGTTACTTACATCTGCTGTTGGCTGTCTTGTCAGTTTCACAGCAGGAGCCATGAAATTGACAAGAAAGCCAGGAGCTAGAGCCCAGCTGCCCCTGGCTCCTCTGGAGAGCTGGGTGGCTGGACACCACTCCAGTCTGGGAGCCAGGGCAAGAAGCTTGGGTGGCTTCCCATCCGCTTCCCGGTAGGAGCTGGGGTGAAAAGCCCTGCAGCTGGACCCTGTAGGAAGCCAGGCTGAGAAGCCTGAGCTACTTCTCCCCCCACCAGGAGCCCGGGCAAGAAGTCTGGGTGGCTCTCCCCCGCCGCCCCCCCCCTCCACACAAACACTCTCTCTCAGCTGGAAGAAGGGGCAAGAAACCATTAAATTGACTAAGCTGGATTTCGGCAGGGGAGGGGGTCCAAGAAGCTCTGGGCAGCTTTCTCCCCCATAGGCAATGTGGATGTGAGGATCCCTAGGTGGCTTCCCTCTCCCCTGCTCCCAGCAGGGAACGGGGAGGCAAGAAGACCTGGGTGCCTACCCCTGCTTCCAGCGGGGAATGAGGAGCAGCAGCCCATCAGGAGGCTGTGGGGCAGCCAGGCTCCCAGCAGGGAGCTGCCAGAGGAGCTGAGAGCCCAGTCTTAAGTCAGTGGAAGTGCTCCTGGTGAGGACATGCACCACCGACCCAAGGAGAGTAGTGTGAACATGCACTACCGCAGTAATTACTGTTACTATAGTAGGTTGATTTCAGAGTAGCAGCTGTGTTAGTCTGTATTCGCAAAAAGAAAAGGAGTACTTGCGGCACCTTAGAGACTAACCAATTTATTAGAGCATAAGCTTTCGTGAGCTAGCTAGCTCACGAAAGCTTATGCTCTAATAAATTGGTTTGTCTCTAAGGTGCCACAAGTACTCCTTTTCTTTTTATAGTAGGTTGACTTAGGTTTCTAGTGTAGACATACCCTCAGTTAAAAGACAATTAAAGTTGCAGAATCAAGCATTCAAGAGTTGGGAAAGGCCATAATTAAGGTTGCCCATGTGACCTTAATTAACCCTCTCGTGCATGTGCATTATTATACAGTCTTTAATTACACAGTCACATTCTACTTTTTCCCCATGTCACCTGTGCCTCATTCAGTGTACAGGACAGACTGTGCCCTGGGAATAAGTCAGGAATGTGTAATGAATGAGGCTGATGTCTGTTAGATTTCTGCCTCATGTTGAGGAAGTTGGAAGGGTAAGTAGTGAATGAGGCCAGAAAGTACAGGAATTAAACAAGATGGTCTTATAATTAAGGTAGTGAAATGCCACCTTGAAGATTTAGATTCTGTCCCTATTTCTATCACTGAGGCCCACTATTGCACTGGAACTGCAATTTTCAGATGACCACTGTGTATTTGTTTTCTGCACGTCCAACTTGGGAACCTGCGGTCTGATTTGCAGAAGTCCTGAGCACTTGTATTTGCAAATTAAGTCATTGGGACCTAGTTTTAAACATACAATAGAACATCAGCGTTATGAACACCTTGGGAATAGAGGATGTTCATAACGCTGATATGTTCGTAACTCTGAACAAAATGTTATGGTTGTTCTTTCAAAAGTTTACAATTGAACATTGACTTAATATAGCTTGGAAACTTGCAGAAGGAAAATGATGATTTTAACCATCTTAATTTAAATGAAAGAAGCAGAGACAGTATCCTTACCTTGTCAATTTTTTTAAAAATTTCCCTTTATTTTTTAATAGCTTATGTTTAACATAGTACTATACTGTATTTGCGCTTTTTTTTTTTGTCTCTGTTGTTGCCTGATTGTGTACTTCCAGTTCCAAATGAGCTGTGTGGTTGACAGTAAGTTCATAACTCTGGTGTTCGTAACTCAGGTTCTACTGTATAAGTACGCTGAGGACTTGTACACACAAGTGCTTACTTGGATTTAACTTGAAGTCATTCAACGGTGTGAAAAAGCCACCCCCCTGAGTGACATAAATTACACTGACCTATGCGCCAGTGTGGACAATACTATGTTGGCGGGAGAAGCTCTCCCATCAACATAGCTACTGCCACTCAGGGAGGTGGAGTAATCATACTGATGGGAGAGCTCTTTCCTATCGTCACAGAGCGTCTGCATTAGCAGTGTTACAGCGGCAGAGCTACATCAGTACAGATGCACTGCTGTAATGCTTCTAGTGTAGATTAGCTCTCAGAAAATCAGGTCCAAGTCTTCCCAAATTGGGCAGCCAAAGTTAGTTGACATTCTTTACTTTAATCAGTGTCTTAGTTCCACTGTGTGCAGATAAGGTCATTAAAGTTTGTAAGTAAGTAAGAAAAGATGGGATCATAGAAAAATACATGAGGAAACTGACAATTCAGTGTGGATTTCGGATAGTGTGCAGTAAATAATGCATGTGATACTAAATGACATATTAACTAGTCACCCATTCAGTGAGCACCATCTGTCCGGCTCATTGAAAGAGGTAAGGATCCTGTGAAAAAAAGACATCTGTGATCATGTAATTAAAGAATGTATCATAATGTATATACATAGGGGAGATGAACTGAGATTGCATAGATTGGAGAGACCTGTGAAATGCAGGATTATGTATGCATTATTTATGCATGTTCAAATCTGTATTATTCTAGAGATTTATTAACAAACAATGAAAACCAGTTTATCCATAGTTTTCTTACTGACCAGTGTGATATCTAAAGTTATAGTTTCTAGAGACTAGTGGGAAATGTATCTGTAGCTATTAAGAAACTGTTCAAGGGCTTATCTGCACTGCAGTATATACTCCTGAGGGCTATTGTGTCAAAAAATTAAAAATTCTGCTCACAATATTTTACAATTCTGCAAATTTTATTTGTCAAATAAATGTGGAGGCTCCAGCATGGCACTGGGGAGCACAGGCCACTGGCTACACAAGAGGTGGGGGATCACTATGCAGCTCCCCTGGCTCCTCCTGAAACACAGACTCAGCGGTGAGGCTGCACCCAACCCTGACACAGCAGAAGGACCGGGCCTGCCCAAGAAACACTCTAGGGCCTTGCCCCTTCATGCCAGGTGCACTAGGTGCAGGCCGGCAGGCTCCGCAAGGCAGGATCCAAGTGTGGAGGGGCTTAGTGCGGAGGGATCCAGGTGTGGGTTGAGAGGGTTCTCCGTGGGGTAATCTAGGTGCAAGCGGCTCAGTGGGGGATCTGGGTGCAGGGGCTTGCTGGGGTGTTCTGGGTGCAACAGTAATGGAACTCTGCAGGGGGGTCCAGGTGAAGGTGGTTGGGGCTCAGCAGGGGGGTCTGGGTGTGAGGGGGATAGAGTTCATTGGGAGGGTCTGAGTATGGGGGGGATAGAGTTCATCGTGAGTGGGGCTCATCGAGGGGGTTCTAAATGCGGGGGGGTGATGCTTGGCGGAAGGATCTGGGTATGAGGGTCTCGGGGGTGAGGCTTGGAGGAAAGATCTGGATATGAGGGGGTCTTGGATGCACAGGGGTTGGGCAGATGGGGGAGCAGCCTCCTGTACAGGGAGCCCTCCCCCTGCAGCTGAGGAGCGATGGGTGCAGGAAGAGGGGTTGGGGGAGGATTTTCAGAGCTTCCTGCAGCTGGGGAGAAATCTAGAGGTGGGTCTGATCTGGCCTTGGATGCCGTGCAGGGGAAGAGGAAGTCCCATCCTCCCCAACCCCACTGGGACTAGCAGCTGAGCCTGCACAGGATAGAAGCCATGAGCCAGGTCTTCCCCAGTCCCATCCTGCCCCTTGGTGATTTACCTTTCTGCCAGCTGCCCTGGGCACCTGAAACATACTGCTGGAGAGGGTTGTATGACCGCTCTTGTGGATTCCCTTTGCTTCCTGTCAAAAAGTCATTTTTCTGTAGGGAAGCAAGGAAATCTGCAGGGGACATAAATTTCTGCGCATGTGCAGTGGTGCAGAATTCACCCAGGAGTAACTATAGTGTGGACTATGGGGGTGTGAACTGCAAAGTGCACCAAAGTGTTTTGCTCTAACTGCCCCCATGGGGAAGCTGCTGGTGCAAACTAAAAGATAGCTAGTTCATGTTAAAGCAAACTGGGCACTTTTTTGTTCATGCCAGCAGCATCAACACTGGGCAGTTAGAACAAAACACTTTGGTGGCTCTGCAGTTCACACACTTGCTGTCCACACTGTAGTGCAGTGTACCCATAGCCTAAATAATCTACATACCTGAGGGAAGTTATCATCCAAGCGAGGTAGGGTGGAGGAGAAAAAAATGCACGATAAAATACCTGAGTGGGTTATACAAGAAAATATAGCATTGTAAGTATTGTGGATAGTAGCATGGTATAAACAAAAGTTATTAAGAAGCACCTACCACCAAATTTCAAAAATCTGTTTCCACTGTGCTAATATAACAGTCCCATTAAAGGGTAGCAGTAAAGCAACAGTTTCCATGTGGCAAAATGCATAAGCCTTCTTTTTCAGCATCTGAGTGGTTATATGGACAGATTGCCTCAGTCTTTAGCCAGGATGCTGTGGTATAAGCACAGGCCATTACTGCCAAGCTACATAAATAATGACCCGTGGCTGCTTATTTGAAAACCATAACTGCCTTCAAAGATCTTACATTAACCTGGCAACAGTTCTCATTCATCTTCACTCCTCTTCCTGTTTCTTGTATTAAAGATTTTAATTAACACTTACCCTGCCTTCTTAAGACCAATTTTACAAAAAGCAGAAGAGAGAAATACCATCCACTACAAAACATTAAGTGTGTTTGATGGTTAATTAATTGCATGACTAGCGAGGTGAGGGACAGAATTTCTAGTTTGCGGAGGATCTGTTCCCAGAGTTGGTACTATACATTCTTTTATTGTTTTGGGGACACGAACAAAAATGCCTTTCTGAGGTTTCTTTGAATACTGATTTAGTTTTTTGAAAGTATTTGATAAATGCAAAGGTAACCAAGTGAATGGCAGCACAGAAGATTACATTGAAAATTGAAATAAGGTATGGAGAGGTACGACATGGGGAAATTCTGAGAGGTGGCATGATTATAGATAGTGACTTCTGTACACTTAAACAGATAATTACAAAACATTCATTAGAAGAATTCACATCAGTTATAAAACACTTTTCAGATCCCTTTGGCCTTAACGTGTTTTGATCTTATTTAAGCATGTCCAGTCTTGGAAAGTGGACTGAATATAAGATGGGGTAGAAAGAGGTTATTGTTTGAAATAAAATTATTTTAGGCTGTTTTCCCTCAATAAGTCTTCACATTTCGTGCCAGACTGGTTTATTTTCAATGCATCAATTATTTTTTTCTGTTACAACTGAATAGTATTTGAGGTGTTTGGCAGTTTCTCTTCAACAGTTTACTTGTGATGGTTTCTGGTGTTACTGTGATGTGTTTTCAATTAGATTAAATATATAGGCGCATTAGGCTGTTTCACAAAAATTGAGCTACTAGGATTCTTGAGGAGAAACTTTCTAACAGGCCGTGTATGAGTATGGCTGGTTTTCTTTAGCTTGCAATACAAGCTTTACAAATTACATTATCCTCACTCTAATACCAATTTCCAAAAAGTAGTCTTTCCAAAAATACTTAAAACCTATTTCCTAAATGTTAGTCAGATAAATCACTTATTTGAATCCAAATGAAAACTGTGACACTGATAGGCCAGGTGCCAGCTCATGTCAAGGCCCCTAGACCTCACAGAATACTGACAAATGCATAGCTGGAAACCAGTCTGGCTCACCTGTGTGTTAGCATTGTTAAAATAGATGTTAAGTCTATAAGAACGTATTTAGTCTTTATGAAATGCTTGTAGGATGCTGCATGTATTGATCTCATTTATAACATGTATCACACTGAGTATTTGCATTGTAAACCTCTGTAACTGTGTAACTCAAACAAGAAAGAAGCATTAATTAATGTAAAATGCTGATCCTGCAACAAGCCTGGTGCCAAGATAGACTGGAGTACCCAAAGGAGACTGTGACTCCATAGTTAGACTGCTATAGTGCATGAGGATTAAGAAAAATAAATGATTTATTTACAAGGTTAAGGCTTTAACCTTGTAAATAAGTGATTTATTTTTCTTAATTAATACAACTTTAATTAGTTTGTTGCAGGATTGGCTACAAACATTGTCTTTGCTGTGAGAACTGAGATACAATTTTCCTGGGATAAGTAACTGGTCCTCTGGTAACCTGATTATTGTTGTGATTTTTTTATGTAAGGGACCATCTATCACAAATGTAAGTTTGCCTGGTGCCAAGATAGACTGGAGTACCTAAAGGAGACTGCCTGTGACTCCACAGTCAGGCTGCTATAGTGCATAAGGAATTCACACTTGTTACTTGGTTGGTGAAATCTAAGTATAGAACTCACAACCAATTTGAGGTTTGTGCCCTGGTTTGTAACAGTCTATCCTGAGGCTGGAACTCAAGCTTGTGAGCCACTCCAGATGGCTTGACAAAAACAGACAGACATATATACATATACCCCACACACCCAGGAAACAGCTTAAGCAGTGCCACATTGTCCACTGCTAACACCACATAAAAATACTTAACCTACATTGCATTTGTTGCTAAGTAGATTAAGGTATACAGTTTCAAGCTGGCGCAATTCACTTTCTAAGCACTCAGGTCCGGTCTGCTCTAGAATGTTAGTAGGTGGCCAAGCAAAGCAAGGCCCTATAGGCAACTTCATGGCATTTCCCTGTTCGCTTGTGTGTAATGAGATACTTTGGAACACTGCATCCAGGCACTTCCAGAGTTGCAGGGAATGTTCAAGGCATCAATAGGCAGAACCTATTGATTTTGCTGAAAATGGGAAACTGGAAAAGCCCGACTCAGAGGAAAATCCAAGCCTCCAGACTAATTGGTGCTGAAGGCTCTCTGGGTTCTCCCTGCTGCTGCCTATACATATCAGAGGGAGCAGAATAACTTGCTGAGTGGGAAGATTGAACTCAAGGCTATAGTCAACAGAAATAAGGACTTACAGAAAGGTTTTTTTAAGGGAAAGTGGGTTTCAGGGTGGGGTGTGGGGGAGAAGAGACCAGAAGTGCGGAGGAAGTGGGGGCCCCTGGAAGGAAGGAAAATAGTGGTGATGGGGGAAGTGGAGTTGGAGGGGAATGTAGGGAAGCAGAGACCCAGAGTGGAGATGGAGGCAAAAGCAGGGACCCAATGCGAGGGAGAGCAGGAACTGTTTAACAAACTTTAGTTTTTCTGCTCAACCTCTGCAGATATTGACTCTGAAAGAAGAGTCCCATGTAGAGGAGATTCCTAGCCAGGGCTTGAGGGGAAAAGAAGAGTTCTATTGGGAGAAGGGTGTGAACTTCTGGGATCAGGAGGGAAGAGGATGGGGGTTCCAGATCACTGGAGGGTAAAGGACAAAGCAAGTCGAGTATAGGAGCTAAGGAGTATCTTTAACTCCACCCGTGCCCCCCATCATCCATTTTTCCTCCCAATCCCGACACATCCTCTTTCTCACTAAGTTGCTGCAGACAGCAGAATCTCTGTGGTGCCCCTTGCTGATGCCTATACACATCACAGGTGGAAATTGCTCACTTTCGCATAGGTTGTACAGCTAGGCCTACAGAAGGAACAAAATGTGTGACCATCAAGTTACACTGTTGTGAAATGGAATGTTGTATGGCCATCTCTAGCATTTTTTTTGCTGAGAACCAGGTTTTCAGGGGGTGCTGGAGCTAGTGTCATGATGATACTAGAATCTCTGGCCACCTCACAAAGTTCATCCCTGCCTAAAGCCAGCAAAGTGTCTCCCTTTCATTCACTATTCTCACAGCAGGGAAGGGAGGAGGAGGAAGCAGAGAGCTCAGCATAGATCCACTCTCTCCTGAAAGAAAGAATGACAGAACAGCCCTTCTTCTCCTCCCACTTTCCGCTATGGCAGACACTTTGAACATTTCAGTCTCTCCACGTTCAAAACATTTGAGCAGATCCTTAATCTGGGTCCCTTCCTTCCCATGCTGCTGTCTTTTCTTATGCTCATACTGCCTTCTGTTGCACTCAAATCTTCTGTGCACCAGAAACACGCATGAAAACAATAGTGGTCTCCCAATCAATGCTGCTGGGTTCCAAATCTCACCATCTCTCCTTTTCTGCTGCATGGCCCACTGTTTCTTCTGCTGCTGCCACTGCTACTCCAGCAAAAAAATTGCCCACAACCACTGTTGCTGTTAGAACAGCAAAAGAAAACATCCTCTATTCTCTACTATGCCTTGATGAGAAGGGGTCCACAGGATCCTGCCAACTACACCAATTTCTAACTAGCCAACCAGCACTGCCTCATGGCCAGTCATGGCTATATGGTACCCTGCCTGTTTCCCCTTTTCAGGGCCTTTTAAGAGCTCCACACAGTGCCTGGGGCTGGTTTAATAACCAACACACCACTCCTGTCTTGGGCTGGTTTAACAACCAAAACAATCCTTAAGGTCCCAAAATAAAGTCCATCACCACAACACAAAAATTCATACTCAGCTCTGGCTTCTTCTAACATACACAGAGCTCTTCTTCTGTCCCAGCATGCTCTTCATAAACTCACTTCTTTCAGTCCTTCCTAGGTGGAGCTCAGCCTTCTGACTTTGTCTTTCAGGCTCAAACCCTTCTCTCAGTCAGTAGTTTTCTGTAGGGACCTCCTATACACTACAGCTCTATACCACAAATTCCTCACCCAGGTTCCTGTTCCTCTCTGACTCTTTAGAAACCAGCTGTCCTCTGTCAGATCTCATCAAGAGACTGTTAATGGTCCCATTCCACCCTGTGACAGTGAGCAATGCTAATTGTCACGCGCTCACACACACACTCACAGAGGATTGGTAGGGGAAATTCAAAAATCAAGAGACCATAACCACAATATTATCTTTTTTTTTTATCTCAGTTTTCGGGGGCACTCATCATTTTGGGAGGTCCAACGCATGATTTTTGACTTCTTGAGATTGGCAATATTGGGAATAGTCTCCGACAATCAGAGCCTTGTGCAGTTACTAACTCACAACTCTGTGATTGTCATTAACCATACAGCCTGCAGATATCTGCACTAAGGTTGGCTGAAGAAATTAGTAGCTAGTCAGAGCACAGAGCAGCTAGGCAAAGTGTTCTCTAAGTCAATGTAAGAAAACAGAAAAGGAGTACTTGTGGCACCTTAGAGACTAACAAATTTATTTGAGCATAAGCTTTCGTGAGCTACAGCTCACTTCATCGGATGCTGTAGCTCACGAAAGCTTATGCTCAAATAAATTTGTTAGTCTCTAAGGTGCCACAAGTACTCCTTTTCTTTTTGTGAATACAGACTAACACGGCTGCTACTCTGAAACCTGTAAGAAAACAGGCAATGAAGCAGGATCCAGAATAGTGTCAGCTCATCAGGATAGGCAAATCCTACCTAATTTTGTGGCAGTTGAACACTTTTTAAGTACAGACAGTTGTTTTTATCGTTCTTTCTTAAGCAGATCACATTACTGCCTGCCCCATTGTTGATTTCATCCAGAATGTTCTAGCCCAGAAGTTTTCAAACTTTGGGATACGCTTTTCAAGCCAAGGGGGGAAAATCCCTGATTTTATTACATTAAGACTGATGGAGAAGTGGATCTAATTGCTGCTCCTTCAACTTCAAAGCTCTAGGAGTGGCCCCTACCTGGCTCCTGGAAAAGGAGACACTAATAACCCTCCTGCCTGTAGGAATGGCCATTTCTCTGTGAAACTAACAAGTAGTATGAAAGTTATTCTATTCTCCCTTCTCCACAGAAAAGAGGATATGGGGGGTTTCCTTTTCTCTCCACCTACAAAAGCATGGTCAGAGATGAGTGTCTCACAACTCTTACCTCTTTCTCCTAATTTTCTTTGGCTCCTGAGAATTATGCCTCATTTCTCACATACTGGTTACAGAGCACAGTGCAACTCTTAGGAACCATTGAAGTAGATCAGTCAGGGAGAACAGAAGCTTCCTATTTCTTACAACAGCAACACAATTTTGAAAAATAGAAATGATTAGAGAGAGGATTCTCCCTATTGAAGCCTCTTGTTTAGAAACTGAAAACAGGCCACAAATTTGTTTATTATGCAGTAAATATAATGGCGACACACTTTCCACCATATAGATCAGAGAATAGCAAAAAATGCTCCAAGATCCTAACTCAGGGGTTATAGTTGGTCTAAGGGAGCGTTTTCTGTACAGAAGTGAGATGGGGAAGGGGGAGGCAGTGAAAAGCAGCCCAGGTAGCAGTGCTAAGCATTAACACAAATGTTCTTGGCCCTCTGATTTATCCATGTTCAATGTATATCTTGGAGTTTCTGTGCACTTGGGAAATTAAACCTTTTGCCAGTTCCATAATAAACCCCATCTGATGCTTAGACAGAGTTTTGTTGTTCTTATGTGAGAGAATCCATGTAGGGATAGCATGTGGCTTAAAGTGTGTAGCAACTCATGCTAATAGCTAATCATTGCTCTGTGTCTCTCTTGATGTAAATATCAGATCCGATGACTGGCTTTTACTATTTTTGTTCTATAGCAGATCAGGCTTACAAATCAGTTGCTGACTCCCATAGCCGCCTCCTTCCTTCACAATTCACTGAACCACAATATGAGGTTACTGTACATATTGTAAGTAGGGACCTGAAAGAACTACATATAGCACAGTGATCTGAAATGAAAACAATATGGTTAAGAATGTAGGCAAGCAACTTCAGTTTAATTTCAAATCTCCCAATACTTAGCACGGAACAGCTATATCCTGAAGATAGTACATTTTGCCTATAGATAGGAATAAGAAAGGATTTACCAGCAAGAAGATAAGTATAAGTGTGTGCCAATATATTATTGTAGGAGGTAGCTCTCTATAAAACTAATATAAGTTACCATGATATAAACGAAAATAGGTATGTTGTTTTTGTGATGTAAGAGGGTCCCAGCCACATGAAGCAAAACCTGTAAATAACTTTTGGGGATTTCTGGCAAAATAGAGCTACTGTCCTAGAGGTCAGATCAGAGTTGGACACCTAGTCAAATAGAAGTATATCTTCTGAGTTCGGGTGATGTGCCCTAAGACCCTGATCTAAAGCTTACTGAGGTAAAGGAAAAGACGCCATTTGACATCCGTGGACATTGGATGATCCTGTCTTCCTCAATTGTGGAAAGAAAATAAGAAAGGGGCTAGACTTTCCCAGTAAGAGAAACTGAGCTCCTACAATAGACAGCTTCTCTTTACATTGTATGTGAGAGAAGATGGAATAAGGTTGGGGAAGGAATGGGAGTTGAGTGCCTAACTACCATTTCAGAGTAGCAGCCATGTTATGTTTTGTATTATGTTTTGTATTCGCAAAAAGAAAAGGAGTACTTGTGGCACCTTAGAGACTAAGGTAGCTCACGAAAGCTTATGCTCAAATAAATTTGTTAGTCTCTAAGGTGCCACAAGTACTCCTTTTCTTCTAACTACCATTTGAAATTTTTGAACATCGCCTCCTGGGTCTTCCCAGTTTGTCCACAAAGATAACCAGAGACAATCAGAGCACCACATTCAAGGACAAGAAAAATCTAAGAGTCTTAACTCTGTGTATCTTGCACCTTCTTCCAGTGTTCTCATCCTGCAGCTGTATCAGTTAAGTTTCCTCTAGATTCACACCCAGTTACCAATGTATAATTTGCTTCTCTCCTACAAACCTTTATACGTTACCTGTGAATTTGGCTCACTAGGCCCTGGTCTACACTAGGTGTTGAGGTCGGATTTAGCAGCATTAAATCGATTTAATCCTGCACCCGTTCACACAACAAAGCCCTTTTTCAACTTAAAGAGCTCTTAAAATCGATTTCTTTACTCCACCCCCGACAAGGGGATTAGCGCTGAAATCGGCCTTGCCTGGTCAAATTTGGGGTAGTGTGGACGCAATTCGATGGTATTGGCTTCCGGAAGCTATCCCAGAGTGCTCCACTGTGACCGCTCTGGACAGCACTCTCAACTCAGATGCACTGGCCAGATAGACAGGAAAAGGCCCGTGAACTTTTGTATCTCATTTCCTGTTTGGCCAGTGTGGCAAGCTGCAGGTGGGTGCAGAGCTCATCAGCAGAGGTGATCATGATGGAGTCCCAGAATCGCAAAAGAGCTCCATATGGACCGAACGGGAGGTACAGGATCTGATCGCTGTATGGGGAGAGGAATCCGTGCTATCAGAACTACGTTCCAGTTTTCGAAATGCCAAAACATTTGTCAAAATCTCCCAGGATGAAGGATAGAGGCCATAACAGGGACCCAAAGCAGTGCCACGTGAAACTTAAGGAACTGAGGCAAGCCTACCAGAAAACCAGAGGCAAACGGCCGCTCTGGGTCAGAGCCCCAAACATGCCGATTCTATGATGAGCTACATGCTATTTTAGGGGGTTCAGCCACCACTACCCCAGCCGTGTGCTTTGACTCTGTCAATGGAGAGGGAGGTAACAAGGAAGCAGGTTTTGGGGGTGAGGAAGATGATGATGAGGAGGAGGATGTAGATAGCTCATAGCAAGCAAGCAGGGAAACCGGTTTTCCTGACAGCCAGGAACTGTTTCTCACCCTGGACCTGGAGCCAGTACCCCCCGAACCCACCCAAGGCTGCCTCCCGAATCCACCAGGCAGAGAAGGGACCTCTGGTGAGTGTACCTTTTTAAATAGTATACATGGTTTAAAAGCAAGCATGTTTAATGATTAATTTGCCCTGGCATTCGCGGCCAGTACAACTACTGGAAAAGTCTGTGTCTGGGGATGGAGCAGAAATCCTCCAGGGACATCTCCATAAAGCTCTCCTGGATGTACTCCCAAAGCCTTTGCAAAAGATTTCTGGGGAGGGCAGCCTTATTCCGTCCACCATGGTAGGACACATTACCACGCCAGGCCAGTAGCACGTAGTCGGAAATCATTGCAGAACAAAGCATTGCAGCGTATGTTTGCTGGCGTTCAAACAACATCCATTCTTTATCTCTCTGTGTTATCCTCAGGAGAGTGATATCACCCTGGTTGAAATAGGGTGCTTTTCTTAAGGGGACATTCAGAGGTGCCTGTTCCTGCTGGGCTGTTTACCTGTGGCTGAACAGAAATGTTTCCCGCTGTTAGCCAGGCGGTGTGGGGAGGGGTGAGCCACACAGTGGGGGGAGGCAAAATGCGACCTTGTAACAAAAGCACATGTGCTATGTATGTAATGTTAACACCAAGGTTTACCGTGAAAGAGTGTACCCCTTGTTCTATAAAATGTATCTTTTTAAATACGACTGTCCCTTTTTTTTCTCCACCAGTTGCATGTGTTTCAAGGATCACAGGATCTTCTCCTTCCCAGAGGCTAGCGAAGATTAGAAGGCAAAAAAAACGGCACTCGCAATGAAATGTTCTCTGAGCTCATGCTGTCCTCCCACACTGACAGAGCACAGACTAATGCGTGCAGGCAGACAATGTCAGAGTGCAGGAAAGCACAAAATGAACACGAGGAGAAGTGGCGGTCTGAAGAGAGTAAGTGGTGGGCTGAAGATGATAGGTGGCGGCAGCGTGATGAGTGGAGGCAGGATTCAATGCTGAGGCTGTGAGGAATACAGTTTATTAAATTAGGTTTAGTAAAGGACCAGTAAGTGTCTTTCAGTGAATTTTTAAGTGATCTTATTGAATTTCTGATCCCTTACACAAAGATTATTTAAATTTTCATGATGACTTTGTGTTTCACTCTTTATTGTCCTTAATTTTTTTTATTTGTAAAGCATGATTACTTTCACATTAAACTGCACTGGGCTACTGTAGCTCTTCAAACGCTGGAAACCAGATGTGAGAAGTAGGGAATTACAAAGCCTCTCAGACTTCACTTGAAAACAAAATAGGAAAAGTATAAATATTCATGTTGCCTTAAAACTTGTGCAGAATTAAAGTTTTTTTTAAACAATACCCAAATAATAAGATATATTGAAAAAATAAATTTAGGTTTGGTATCATCCCCAATAAACTCTTGTAACATCCAACTTTTCTTCTGAAAACTTTCTCAAAATCCATTTGCAGGGTTCATAAATGTTATTGAAGAAATTTAGCATCAGTGTTGGCATCCACTTGTCAGCAAGGATCTTGGAGAAAAATTGGAAGGGGGCACCTATTATCTTTTTACTAATACATAATAGATTCTCAGGGCCCATTCAGTGGTAGCAGAGTTTAGTAAATATAGTTTTCATGATGTTGTGGTCTGTGTGACAGACCATTTCAGCGTTTGCAGGGGATCCTGTGTGATGTTGGATTGGCTCTGGGATTTCTTTATCAGTTTTTTGAATGAATTACTGCATGAATTTTATTGTCAGAATTATTTATATTTCACAAATTTTAGTGATGTTTCATACAATAAAACTAGTCTCCCATTTCTTCTGGATTGCAAGAATTTTCTTAAAGTTGTGCTTTACAGAATCCAGTTTTTATCTAACAAGATGATATTGTTTGAAGGAAAGTTCCTGGGGTATTGTTTCTTCTGTGGAAAGAAAACAGACTTTTTAATTCTAAAGATTTGTCATCATCATCCATGTTAAACTGAATAATTTAAGGCTAACAATTAATTGGTTCTATTCTAGTATCCTGACAAATTAAGTGAGTCTATTTCCACAAGTGGTTATAATTTGCTGTATGATTCACAGAGGTCAATTAAGATTATACTAGGCCTATCTCCACCAAAGTTTTGGACACCTTCTCATTGCTCTCTCTTCCCCCCCCCAATAAATAAAAAAGTTGGCTTCCCTAGATAGCAGTGTGAACTATTTATGCTGACCAAGGCTATGTCTACACTGCAATCAGTAGATGTTATTTGAAGCTTGGATAGGCATATGTGTGCTAGTTTTAATCTAGTTTGCACGGTTAAAAATAGCAGTGCAGATGTGGTGCCACAGGCTTCACTAGAAGCCTGCCCAGTTCCTCTGGGTACGTACATAGGTAGCCTGTGCTATGGCCTATACCACTACATCTTCACTGCTATGTTTGGTGTGCTAACTAGATTAAAAGTAATGCAGGTAAACCTACCCAAACTGCAAATCAGCCAAGGCTGATCCATATGACTTCCAGCTGTTACCTTACCCCTCTTCCTCGCTTTTCCATGAATCACATAACGTGACATGACCACACAATGGATGGGGGTACCATGAACATAGAATTCGTCTTCTTTTCCTAGTTGGTGGCCTGTTTCTATCAGCTGTACAGTATGCCAGCTGTTGCCCAGTATCTGTACTGGTTCCCTCTTTCACCGTTAAGTCTAGAACATAAAGCTCCTGCCTAATCCTCCCTGGACTGACTCAGCACATCTGAATTCTTAGGGTCAAATAACTTCACAGCAAATGGTAATTTAATGAGCAGGACATGAAAAAAAAAAAGCAGCATGTTTGGCTTCAAAGTTGTGTTGAGATCTGAAAGTAATCCATGGCAGGCCATATGTCTGAAAGTCTTGATGAATGTGTATTAACCCATATGAAAGCTTAGTGTAGCTTATACAGAGTAATAGTAAATCATGCATATAACAAAGATCACCCAGCACAAAATTCCAAAGGGAAAAAGAATATTTGGAAATGGCTTAACCAGCTCATCTGAGGATGGATCAAAACTTACAGTGCATACTGATATGTTATTACAAAATGGCTCCAGTTCATTTCTTCTGTTTCTTTATTGAATTCTACCAGGTATTTCTTTTTTTAATTGTGTACTGACAACATGGAATTTCATTTTGCAGATGTTTTGTAACAAGTATTTCTGCTTTAGTTAAAAAAGAAAAAAAATCTATGAACAGCAGAAAAGTGACCTCTAGCTTCAGAATAGAAGCTGATACTTACCTGTGCTTGTTACGGGGGAGAGAGCACAAAAGAAACAAAAGCCAGTTGAAGGGGAGATAGAGAAGACAGAAATGATGGGAGTAGGAGCCAAAAGGATATGACATGAGAGGAAAGAATGAAGCAGCTCTTGAGTTTTTGCATGAGTATTGAGCTCTGAGGAGGAAACTGTGCAACTGGAGGAATGCCTCCAAAAACAACAGCAACCAACTTCCTGCACCCAGGGCCATCCCTAGCAATTTTGGGTCCCTTCGCAGTCCCCCCCATGGGCTTGGGGGTCAGGAGGAGCCACCCCCCAGCACTCACCAGCGGCATGGCTGGGGCCAGGTCAGTGTACTTCCCGCCGCCAGTGAGTGCAGGCCCAGGCCCCCTGCACTCCTCAGGGGAGTGGGGGTGGGGCTGGGGCAGAGCAGGGGCGGGAAGAGCCGGAGCAGGGGCTGGTGCAGTACACAGCTGCACAGGGCACCAGGAAATTTGGTGCCCCAAATTTCCTGGTGCCCTACAGAGCTGCGTACTTTGTTTTTAGGGGTGCAGGCAGGGCCGTCCTTACCTATATGCAAAGTCCCATCCCTAACAAGCACAGCATACTTAATGAAATAATAGAGAACACCATATTTACTGTTGATTAAGCTGAAGTGTGTGGGACACATAACAGAGTATTGGATGGTAGAATGTGTATGAATTAGCAATAGCCTTCTTTGGTACACAATGGAATAAAGAAAATCAGTTGACACAGAGGAACGTTTCTTTCTAATATGTTGATAAAGAAACAATTCAAAGAATTGTCTTACAGCTGAGAAACAATGCTGGGAACTGCAAATTTTTACACAACCATTATTTAAGTGGGGGGGGGAAACAATGAATGGGTGTGGATAAAATTGCCTATTTGGACATAATTAAAGTAAAGAACAATGATCAAAATACATTGTAGATAATCAGATAAAACAACAGTTTAGGTTTTTTAAACTAATATTTAATGAATACAAAAGAAAACAAATAGCAACAAAAATACTCAACAGAGCATTAAACATGGTAATTGTCATGTTAAAAGCACAAGCTACAAACAGAACTATGAAGTTAATAGCACCACTTCAATCAGTTTTCTCATTAGGAATCAAATAGCTGAGAAATACTTTAAACTGATCCTAGCTTACCTTTTCTTGGGAATTTTTCTATTATAAAATACAACCATAGTTCTCTGACTTACCCCTGCAATACAACCAATGGATCTAATCCTAAATAGGCATCCACACTCATGCAAGGCTTAAATACAGTGGAAATGTACATCACTGCCACCCAGAGTGACTCAGGAGCCCTGCCCCTCTTCCAGGACTGTGGAGTAAGTTTTCATGATGCCTTTTCACTTGGAGCAAAAGCATGAATATTTGGAGAGCATTACTAGTGGATCACACACTGAATCCACAAGGTTTAAACCACATGCTAGAAGGGAGCAGTAAACCATATCCACAATTCCATCTCTCAGCATACAGTAGCAGACACTGTGTGCATGATGGTCCTGAGTCACATGTTGGAACCAAAGATTGAGCCCTGCCATGCTTCAAAATATTTTCCTTGGAGCACTGTCCTTTAACCTGGGCTATCTATTTAACAATTTTTAGCTTTACTGTGTGAATAGTCATTTCACATTGTTCCATGGTTCACTTTGGTAGAAAATAACTTCACCTATATTTGGATCTTCATTTCTGTTGGTGTGTTAGATTGGAATTCCTACTTTATAGAAAAAATAATAATTCTTTGTAACTTCAAAATGCAGACATTCCTGAGAATGTGTCAAATATTTTAACATATGGTACACAAACTAATTAAAATCACATATGTCTAAATTTGCTGTTCTGGAATAATTTTGACAGTATGGAACACAATTTGCATTTGTTTATGCCTGCTGTTGCTTACTACCTATGGAAATATAATGTTTTAGCATTGTAAGGATATATTATGGTAAATTTTCAGATTATATTCTGTGATATTTCTTTTGATCTCTCAGTGCAATTGAAATTTACTTTCTGGAGTGGATATTACAGATCAGCTTCACTTTGTAAGGAACTCCCTCTTCTCATTTACTGCCTTTAACTGTAAAAGAACATAGAGGAGAAGCTTGTGAAAATATGTTTTACTTGTACCAGACCTAGAGCAGAATTGCTTTCTTACAATGCATATTCATATGTACAATTATTATTTATTACAGTAGTGCCTAGAGGTTCCAGTCATGAGGGAAGATCTATCATTATGCTAGAGTACAGAGTAAAAAACAGTCCTTGCTCTAAAGAACTTTCAATCCAAACAAAGAAAAAGAAAAAAAGTAGTAGCCAACAGCTCAAAAATACATAGAATGTTTATCACGTTTCCCCGAACCAGCCTTTCCTGTATTCTATGTATATGCCACAACCAACCCATAGTGGCCACCTCTCACCATGCCCACCCCACAAAAATTGCTAAAACTCAATCTGGGCGAATAAAACAAACAATGTCTTCTGGGAGAGAGTGCCAGCATGGTCCATTCCTCCCTCTGCAGTCACTGGCAAGCAGCTCCAGGCTACTTGTCAGCTCCCTGTGTTGGGGAAGATGGAGAGAAGAGAAGGGGCTCCTGGTGTCGCCTCATGAAGCAATATTCAGGAGTTTTTCCATTTGAAAGCCAACCCCCCACCCCAAAAAAAACGAGCATCCCCTTTGTTTCGGACAGACCCATTTGCCAACTTATGCTTTGGCAGAGCTGTGGGGTTAGAAATATGTGTTAATAGTATCATACAGGGGAATTTTATAGCTTCACATACAATGTTACACATTTTATCAGGACAATACTGATCAGCAAATTATGCTTTTTCAAAATACCACCTTACATGGCATACCTTGAACAACAGTATTGTGGTGGAATACACCACTGTATTCACAAACTACACAAATCCTCTTTATATTATTCAAGTCATGGGTTTTGCTCACTTTGTTTCAAAGCTGCACCAAGACTCTGATGCAGTCAGTCATATAGCCGTGAGGTTGCATACTAATACATTGGCTTCTTAGAGGCCATCATTTTGCTGTTTCAAACACCAGAGATGGGTGAAGCCGGAGAAACTGCAAGCAGGGTGTAAGCATGAACGCTCAGTAAAGGAATGTGAAGATAGACCAATTCTGGTCAGGGGTTACAGCATAGGAAGATGCTAAAGATAGTATACAGGAATGGATGCCCAGTGGGCTTAGAGGAAGGGATGTAAAGATCATATCTTGATTTTTGTGGCTGCACGTTTATATTGCATTAACCTTGAGAACACATTAAAAAAAGCTACCTCATGCTCTGCACTATAGCTCAGAGCATGGTGGCTGCTGTGCTGTGTAGCACTGATAGAGGCATGTGGATGTGTGAACGCCTACTATGTTAAAGGGGTGGTGGGAGAGGGGGAAAATAAAGGTTGAGCATGATGTTAGCATGCAGAGAAGATAAGGCCTCTGTCTCTTGCTCCAATTCTCCTTCTGAAGGGTAAAGGGTTTCCTGGTCTGTTTCCTAACTCTTGATAGATGAGGAAGGTCTCCTTTCTCTCTCTTCCTTACTTAGCTTCTGGTAGATGTGGAGAGGAAGGGAAATCTCCCCTCTGCGTCTCTACGAACTTGAGGGGAGGAGTCTCTCCCCCTACTTTTGGTGACTGAAGGAGTTTCCTCCTTCTGGATTTCTGATAGGAAGGTGTCAACTGAAGGGGATGGTCAGGCCTAATGGTTAGAGCATTGGTGATTGGGCCTAGAGATCAGGCTAGGACTCTAGCTAAGTGTCAGAGCAGAAACGAAGAATAGAACTGGAACAAGGAACAGTCTGTCTGAACCATCAAGTGGCAGGAATTACTCCCAGTAAAGTAAAGTAGTGATGTTGAGCAGACTGGAGTGGCTGCTGTCAATGGGAGCCTACATTCCTGGCCTTGGGGGTCACCTAGTTAGACCTTCACTTGTAGATTGTCAGTCAACCAGGGCTCAGCCATAGAAGCCTCAGATAATCAGGCTCAGAGATGACTAAAATTAAAGATTTTGTCAATTCACGGAAGCCTGCAACCTGTTTGACTTTTACTAAAAATAGCCAAGGGGTGGGCGAGGAAGAGAACAGTGGGAGCTCCACCCGGGACTGACCACTGGCTGCTGCTCCAGCCCTGCTGCTGCTCCTGTGGCAGGGGCTGACTCAGCCCAGACACTGTTCCAGCCCCAGGCCGCTGCTCTGCCAGCCGCAGCAGCCAACCCGGCCCTGGCCACTGCTCCCATGGCTGACTGCTGCTCTAGTCCTGATGCTGCTCCTGGGCAGGAGCTAGCAGCTTTTCCAGCCCTGCCACTGTGGCGGACTGAAGCCAAAGAAATCATGGAGGTCTGATAAAAATCTGAGAATCCATTACCTCAGTGACAGAATCGTATCCTTAGAGAGGACTGGATGATACATTCCCCACTCCCCATGAGGAGCTGGGACAGCAAATGTCAGGATATTGGGAGTGCACCCCCTACACACATACACAAACGGAAAAAAGATAGAAGGACATATTCTGCGTCCTTACAATGAGTGACTATGGTGCCACCTTTCTCCTCTTATTCACTCAACCTTGCAGTAACAGTGACATGCAAGTTGAAGAGCTTACAGTCTTGTAAAGCAAGTATCTTACAACATGAGCATGTGTGATAGAGTATATCGGCTCTGTACTGAAACCAGGAAAATCTGGTAATCACAATAAAACAATCCAATTGACAAAAGAGGTAGTGTTGGGTATATTTACATACCCTTTGTAATGACCTTATTACAATTCTTTATATGAACATAAAATGGCTTGCACAACAAGACTGATCCTCTGTATTAGTTTTACATTAATGTATTCCTTTTAGTTTATAATTTAACTTTGAATCAATTTTGCACTTGTGAAAAATGACAGATTAAGAGCCCAGCACCCTGAAGCCTCACATCCAAGATTGGATAGTACAGGCAGCAGCATGGCAACATTCCCCCTAAGAGCTGGAGCCACTCTGTCTCAATCTTGCTCTGACAGGCCCATTCAGTCCTGAGGCAACAAGGATACCAATTGGTGGTAGAGATTTGTGACTTAGACATTTGGAAGTAGCTGAAGCTATTAACTCATTTCATGTAAGGTACTAAACAGTCATCTGCTGTTCCAGAAATGCAGCCACTACCAATTTAAACTGAATTTGAACTGATAGATTAAGGTGAAAAGTTCCATATCTGATTACTAACATCTTGAGCCAAATCATATGAATCTGTTAACTATTGTGTGTATATATGTCTTTCCGTTAATAAACTGAATACTAATTAATGCCCTAAATTAAAGTATTAATTACAAAAAGTCTGCATCATAACTAACACCCAAAGTTCAATAATTAGTGTGAAAAGCGGAAATGTCATCTGCCCTTCAAAATGGCTTTGTAATTAAGTGAAAAATCTGGGCCTGCAATCCAATCCAGTAGGTGCTGATCAGTGCCGCTCCTGTTTGTCCTTGACTATACGCTTATTAACAACAGAGATGAAATCCAAACAGGCTATATATGATGTAAATTTGGAGGGTCTTCTATAGTTCCCTCTCATCCTATGACTATTTTCCACCTCCAGGCACTCAATACTATTCTCCATCATGACTGACATGTGACAGCCCCTTCAGCATACAAGCTTCATCTTCACCTGTCTTCTAGGCTCCCTGGCCGCTGATGACACCATGCATGAAATCTAAGAGTATGAAGCTGAAGTACAACTTTCCAGACAGTGAGCAGATGTACTGTTAGAGACTTCAATATCTGCCATGGCTCTCTCCTGGGAGGTGGGATATTCAGAAATTGATGGCTGTCAGCGAGGTTGGATGTGTGCAATTACAAGGTCCTTTGAGGCTCCAGAGGTCTAAGGCATATGGTGATCAACATAATTATGGCCAATTTCTTTAGAGTGGAGAAAACCCTCTGCTACTATAAAGTTTGGACCAAAATTCAAAAGTTGTATCTGCTAATTTCAAAGTCTAGAAGATCAGCAAAATTGTAAGCGAGGAAAGAATTTTGATAATTTGAGAAGATTCTGTCCTTATGTATCAATGAATCATTTAGAAGAATAACACCCCATTTAGTTTTCTACAATCCTCACATTTCATGACAAAATATTAATGAAGTTGCTTTAAAAAATGGCTGCTAATAATATTTCTCATCTGAAGGAAATTACTTGTGGTTGAGCAACATTACATTTTATTACTTTTTTCAAGGTCGATCTATAAATATTGTCAATTTACTTTCAGCACCAGTTTTTTAAAAAGAGGAAGCCTGACCCTAGAGTGAAAATACAATTTTATGTTTATACTTATATGATCTGTTAGCAAGATATTGAGCATAAATGGATGTATTTATTTGCATGTGCAATTAGGGTAACTGCAAGTGCAAATGAAGAAATGCAATTGCATGTGTATTTTGGCTTCACCTACCTCCTGAAAATATGACTCAAAGCATGAGAGCCCTTACACATCAGTTGATTAACTGCAGGTGGTTTTAAATGGAGCTTCTTGTTATGTCACCTAAGGTCATAAGTGTTCTTAGTTATATCAGCAGTGAACTAAAAAATTGAAACCTCTGTTCTTTGTATCTTTAAACAAAAAAAAATAGATTTCTATTTTTAGAAGCCAGGAACACTCCATCATCATTCTTGCTAAAACCAGAATTGCATAGTGGTAATCTTTAATACAATATGATCTGATGTTTCTTCCAGAAAGAAAGGAGCTTTAGCAACAAGTTCACACTGCATGGATTGCTTAATTTTCATGACATTTGCTAAGTTTTTTTTTTAAATAAAAGTTTAGAACACAAGACAGGCATGTGGACTATTTATAATAGAATTCAAAGGGGTTGAAGGTCATCATACAGAGCAGAGGAAGCCTTTCCTTTTGCTGCAGACTATTTTAGATAGAGTTTGTTGTTCTAAGAAATACAAATATAGCCTCATTCCAAGTTCATTTTTGTACTTTTAGCAGGGCCAGAAAGTTCTCAGCAAAGTCCTGTTCACAGGGAAAATAGAATCATAGAATATCAGGGTTGGAAGGGACCTTAGGAGGTCATCTAGTCCAAGCCCCTGCTCAAAGCAGGACCAATCCCCCAAATTTTGCCCCAGATCCCTAAATAGCGTCCTCAAGGATTGAACTCACAACCCTGGGTTTAGCAGGCCAATGCTCAATGAGCTATCCCTCCTCCCCTGAGCTATCTTCCCCCTTTCTTTCCATGTTTCCTAAAACAATTTTCATTTTCTCTTTATGTATTTTATTTCTGTCTTTGTGAATGCTACCATTATGCCAACTGACATGTAAGGCCTGAGTCACCACTCTTTTACATCAATGTTATCTTTAACTTCAATAAGGTATACTGGCATACAGTTGGTGAGTGAGAGAGTGGAGAATCAGGCCCATAGTTTGCAAAGTGTTTTAATTGGCAAAGGAAGCAGATATGTCCATTAACTGTTTTAACCAAAGGGTGTAATTATCTGGATTTTGGGCGTGTCTAGATAGTTTGTCACAATTGAACATGCAAGACAGAACTTTATTACTAAATTCTAATTTGTGGGGTTATGACAACCCATTAAACGCCATAACTCTTTTTCCTTCCCCTCCATCCTACCTCTGCAGAACTGAGCTAATTTCTCTGCAGGCCAAAGCACTTGGGACCCACTTCTCCTGCCACTGTGAAGGAAACACTGATTATTATTTCAAACTGACATAATAGCTGAACCTAGCAATACATTTCTAGAACCACATTATTCCAGTCAAAGACTGGAGAGCTTCCAGAATAAGTTGAAGGAAGTAGAATATTGCACCAGAGGACAGCATAGTTCTGATCACACAGGATGTGTCTGTGTATAATTTAAAACTCATTTGTCTAGCTACCAGAACTTTAGAGAACCTAGACAAATCTCAGTGGAGTTATATTATCTAACTTGAAAATAGCTGGAATTTCAGAGGTCAAATGGAAAGAATTTCAATAGAAGAAATTCACAAAATCTTCTGGTACAAGTAATTGGAGCAGATCCTTTCAGTCACAGCACAGAATTTGAAAGGGTGTCTGCAGACCTTGGCCCCAGCCCAAGTGTAGAAGAGATACCTAAGATGATTGTTCTGAAGCTACTGCACTTTTAAGAGAGGAGAATTTTGTACCATGCCAGGAAAAAATAGGCATGGATACCCTCGAAAGACTTTTTTTTTTTTAATTTACCCACACATCATTGTAGAATACAATGGACAATTACTAGACTTCAAAAGTGGGCTTGCTGCTTCTGAAGATAAAGCGATGGTCATAATACTGTTCACCTGATACATATACCAATTCCTCATTGTGATTTAAAAAGTTGCAATATAAGAGGCTGAATTTTTCTCTTGTTCTTTCCCTTATCCCATCAACTGGGGTCAGGTCATTGTACAAGCATCCACCATCTTCATCTGTCTGAGGTGTCACTAAGGTCCACCTGCTTTCCATCTTCTTTGATGCAATCCAACCATCGCTTCTTCAGTGTCTTTTTCCTACCATCTTCTCCTGGCATACTGTCAGCACCATGTCCCCTTCATTAATCCTCTGCATGTGTCGGAGCCAGCACAGTCATGCTTCCTGGATTTTCTCAGCTACACTACAGACTTGGACTTCCTTCCTAATACTTTCATATCTAAATCTGTCTCTTTGTGTAACTCCTCTTATGGCAAGGCAACATCTCAGACACCTGTAGGCATTGAACCTGCAGTCTCTATTGTCCATGCTCCTGCACCATACACCATTGCAGGTCGCACCAAGAGTCTATATCGCTGAGCTTTTAGTCTCAGTGGCATACACTTGTCATATACAATCCCTGAGATGTTATTCTACACTCTTCCAGCATTCCCCAAGCTGGACTGTACCTCATATTCAAGTTTATAGTCTTCTGTAACCCAGACACCAGCATACTTGAACTGATCAGTCTGGTTTAGTTTCACTCCATTAATTTCTGACCCACATGACCTCAGTCTTAGTCATGCTTATTTTCATCCAATGCCAGGTCACTGGTAATACCTCTGGTTTACTAGTTCCTCTAGGCCTTTTTTTTTTGAGGATGCCCTTATTGCTATATCTGCAGATAGCAGCTTCTCAACATTTCCCTTTGGGATCTTCCTGCTGACATAGGAATATGTCATCATATTGATGTCCATCAATATGATAAACAGCAATGGACTTAGGTATTGGGACCAAGATAGATTTGCACTAGTCCTAGGTTTCAGAGTAGCAGCCGTGTTAGTCTGTATTCGCAAAAAGAAAAGGAGTACCCGTGGCACCTTAGAGACTAACAAATTTATTAGAGCATAAGCTTTCGTGAGCTACAGCTCACTTCATCGGATGCATTTGGTGGAAAAAGCAGAGGAGAGATTTATATACACACACACACACACACACACACACACACACACACACACACAGAGAACATGAAACAATGGGTTTATCATACACACTGTAAGGAGAGTGATCACTTAAGATAAGCCATCACCAGCAGCAGGGGGGGGAAAGGAGGAAAACCTTTCATGGTGACAAGCAAGATAGGCTAATTCCTTTCCCCACCCTGCTGCTGGTGATGGCTTATCTTAAGTGATCACTCTCCTTACAGTGTGTATGATAAACCCATTGTTTCATGTTCTCTGTGTGTTTGTATATAAATCTCTCCTCTGCTTTTTCCACCAAATGCATCCGATGAAGTGAGCTGTAGCTCACGAAAGCTTATGCTCTAATAAATTTGTTAGTCTCTAAGGTGCCATGGGTACTCCTTTTCTTTTCACTAGTCCTAGGGAAATTCTCTTGTCTTGCTATACGGCTTTAAGCACTCTGCTCATCCATTTTCTGCCTCTCTCACCCAGGATTTTCACCGGGTCCACTGTCATTTCATCAGGTCCTGCTGCCTTACTGTTCATTTTCTGGATTGCATTTCTCACCTCCTTCTCTGTTATGTCAGACTCAGGCACAGCACTAGGATCATATGTTTGCAATTCTGCCCTAGCAGGATTTGCCTGATTTAAGATTCTCTCAAAGTATTGTTTCCACCTCTCCTTCCTGTGTTCAGGTGTTACTAGCAGTCTCCCATGATCATCATTTACAATACCATCCTTCTCTGAGTGTCATTTTTGCAATGCTATAGATCTTTTTGCCAGCTTGTTTACAAGTTCAATATATAAGTCATCTAAGGCACTTTTTGGCCCTTTTCACTCCCCTGTTGGCAGTTCACTTTGCTTCTTTGTATTAGTTTTGATGTTTTCATTTACTCTCATTGGATTCATTTTTCTCTTTATGACCATTTTCTTCTTTCAGATTCCTACTTGCACTTTATTGGTCCACTACCTCTCCTCTCTTTCCCTTGGTTTTCCCCATCTGCATCATCTACAAACCTCTTCTACCACCATGATCCATATTTGCCAGAGGATCTTGTGAAGGCCAAGACTATAAACAGGGTTCAAAAAAGAACTAGATACATTCATGGATGATAGGTCCATCAATGGCTATTAGCCAAGATGGGCAGGGATGCAAAACCATGTTCTGAAGCATCCCTAGCCTCTGTTTGCCAGAAGCTGGGAATGGGCAACAGGGGATGGATCACTTGATGATTGCCTTTTCTGTTCATTCCCTCTGAAGTATTTGGTATTGGCCACTTTCAGAAGATAGGATACTGCGTAGACAAACCATTGGTCTGACCCAGTATTGCCGTTCTTATGTTCTTTTAAGGTGGTGCCACTCCTCTTCAGTGGATGTCAAATCAGTTTCCAGACACTTATCCTGCACTGCTTCCACAAACTTCTCAGCCGCCCTTCCCATTAATTTCCCATACTTTCAGGGGCATACACAAGGGGGAGCAAACAGGGACAACCCCCTTCCCAATGATCAGCAGAGCACAGAACTACTCCAGCCCCAGGGCCACAATGGGGAAGATGAGCTCCTCCAGCCCCTGGGTCCATTGTGGGGCACAGAACATGCCCCTCCAAAAGCAAGGAAATTAAAATTCCTGTCCATACCCCTACATACTTTAATCTTGTTTCTTTTGGGCTTCGTTCTCTCCTTTCCCAACACTACCACAATCTCTTGATAGTCCATAACTATGCTCCTCTGAGATTTCCTCACCAACATCACATCAATCTGGTTTTTGTTTTCATCAGTGATGTAGGCAATGAAATTACTCACCCTCTCAACCATATATCACCTGTTATCCATTGTTTGACAACACACGTCTAGTAGTGCTTTCCCTTCCTCATTCATGCAGCCTAGACTGCATTTTCCCAAAAACGTTTCATAATCTCTTCTGTTTTTGCATGTGAGTGGATTCAGATTACCCATATCACCAACAGCTGATCGAGGTTGCTGTGTCCACTAGTGCCTGCAAGCCTTGGTGGAAACTCTCCATCACATCCTGGCTGAGGTGCTGATATCACAAACATGATGTACCTTTTAATTAGGGCTCAGTATAGCCATCAGTCTTCTTCCTCAGCTCTCCTCTCCCTGCCACCCAGACTCCAGTATGCCTCTTTTTGTCACCTGCATAGGAGAGGTTACAATCTAAGCTCAACTCCTTCATTATGTTCCCCATCCATCATCTTTCCTGTAGACACAGAACATTGATACCTCTCCTTAACATTGCATCAGCTACTTCTATACCTTTACCAATGAAACTAGATACATTCAGTTTTGCTGCTTTTATAATATGGGGCTTTTTTGGCTGTGCAGGTCACTCCTTTAAGTCTGATTCTTTGCTCTGACCCCTGGTCCCCTGACCCTTTATAGGGCAGTTCAGACACTGGCCACTAGAAATCCTATTGGGATGGTGCTGCCAGGCTTAGGGTGGGCAAACTGCTGGCATAGGGCTGAAATCCCCTTCCATTGTTAGTGGTAGTCCCTAGCAGAGAATCATACAGGCCAGTCTCAGCCCTCCTCATGAGTGTCAACTACAGCCCTTCGGTAACTTGCCACAAGAAGAAGAAATCTGCTTGCACTGACAGTCACTTTGTGCCAATAAGAACTCTAGTGTATTATTGACATACCCTATATATGCGAGTCTTTCTCCAGTTAGACTAAATACCTGCCCACTCTTCCCCACCTTGTTGGGATTGACTTGGTGAACCATCAACAGGAAGTGCTGGTGCCACCATTATCCAACATCAGGCTGCTTTTAATCCAAGGACCGGGAGTTGAGATCAGACTTTTCCTTCTCCTAGATAGGACCCTTTAGCCCAAGAGGACAGCCTATCTGTCCTGAACTAATGCTTATTTTAAAAGCACCTGATACCCACCTTTCACACTCTCAATTTCAATGAAAACATCTGTGGCAACTGAAGGCAAGTGAAGAGGAGTTTTGCTGTCAGAGGCTGTTATAGATGCCAGCCCTTTATAGATGGTGGGGGCTCATCCTCAACCCCAAAAGGATAAACAACCCTTTTGGGAAGCTGAATTCTTTTGAAACTTCATAAACAAACTTCTGCAATGATAGCATGAACGTCTCATGCGTCTAGAAATATTTTTAAAGTGACTTTGTAACGGGTATCTGTGATGGGGTAGAGCAGCCCCGCACTGGTACCGCAGGGGTTAACCCTTCCTTCCTCGCAGAGGAAGCCACGCCCCTGAGGCTCTGCTGGGCAGGCTCCAACTTGAGAACAAGTATAAAAGCCTGCAGAGTTGCTCTGTCTGGGTTGACCGCTGGAAGGGAAGAAGGCTCACTGTCAGCTCCTGAGGAGTGACAGCCTGCAATCCAGAAGCCAGCCAAGCCAGGATGTGCCCCAATGTCCAAATGGAGCATGTCACAACAGGGGAACAGAGTGAAGGACCCTTCGACACAGAGGACCCAGAGGTTATGGTAGGAAGTGACCCGGGGGAACTTTAGAGGAAAATACTGTTAGAGCCACACAGAGGCTTGGTGTGTTTTGGGCAGATCCCCGCTGAGCTGGTGGCAAGGGGAACTTGCCACTACCAGGGCCCTGGGTCAGGACCCAGTGCAGATGGTGGGCCTGGGTCCCCCTATCCCTCCCCAGCCACCTACCCTCCCCTTCCAGGTTGGGGGGGCCCAGTACAGAAATCAAATGGACTCCAGCCACTAGGCCTAGCTACCCTGCCTAAGAGGGGTGATTATATAGATGTCGGGCCACACTGCCCGGGCGCTGGGGTGACTTCCTTGGACTCAGGCCATGGACTACAGTAGCTAGGCTGCACTACCCCGCTTGCAAGGGGGATTATATGGATTCTGGCCATTGGGCCACACTGCTCCAATGCTGGGGCAACTTTCATGGACTCAGGCCATTGGGCCACACTGCCCTGACACCTGAGATGAGCCACATGGACTCCAACCACTAGGTTGCACTTGTGCCTGCAAGGTGGGGGGGTTATATGGACTCTGGCCACTGGGCCGCATCACTCTGACACTGGGAGCGATTTATATGGACTCCAGCTGTTAGGGCACAAAAAGGGGTGATTGCGTGGAGAGAGACCATTAGGCTTCATCAGGCCGCCCACAGAGAGGTGAGTACGTGAACTTGGCAGTGGCGAGGTTCCCAAAGGGGCAGTAAGGTGTCAGGCCTGTCACAGTAACAAAGATTATTCATAGTAATACTAGGGCCCAAGTGGTGCCTCCCTTCCCCTCCTCCCCATATATGGCCTTTGGAAAAAATGGCAGAGACGAGCCAGCCTCAGACTGCAGCCAGTAGTAACAGAAGCACCCAAAGCAGGGACTTCTAGACACTCAGGAAACATTGTACAGTTTTGACAGGACTTGGAGCCCTGTACTGATCAGCTGTTTGCTCCTACCCTTTCACTTCTCCCTAACACACTCTTCACCTCAGCTTTGTGCCACACTTGCCCTTCTTACTTTCTTCTCCCCTGTCCATTTCACACCTTTTCTCCCCTCTTTCAATTTAGTCGATGCTCCTCTTAACTAAACCCACTCTCCCGCACCCCCCAAAAAGAATTATGAAGCTAACATGCCATTTGCTGCCATAGCATTGTTCACTCTGCTTGTGTGGTATTCCCTTTCCCCACATGGTGTCTGTCTTGCCTATTGAGACTGTAAATTCTTCAGTGCAGAGACCATCTGCTACTGTGTTTGTACAATGCTTAGCACAATGGGGCCCCATTTTTGGTTGGCCTTTAGGCACTGCCAAAATAAATAATAATGTGGAGACTAGAAAACAATATAAAATTAAATTGTACTTTAGAATAGCTGATTGTTACAATTTTTGTTGTACTAGGTGTAGCAGAAGAGGGCTTTTTAAGTGAATGTTAAGAGATTGGGAAAAAATGAGACCTGAATGACTGAGAAGATTATTAAGTGGATTTGGGATTTTAGCACTAGATTGTGACCCAAGGTGGATTCAGATTAGCAAAAATCACAGCCATCTGAAGTCTCTCCAGTGCCCATTTTACATGAGTTTGTGGTCTTAAGCCAATTCCACAAAGAAAAAAAAACAAACAAACCTAAAATGCAACAAATGTCTTAGCACATTTGGAAGTCTCAACAGAGAGACCAAGGTTTGAATGGTTATGAAATCCGAACAATATTTTCCTCAATAAGTGATGCCTTCAGCCTGGTCTATACTATGAAGTTTTACCAGCAAAGCAGGCCTTTTGTCAGCAGAACCTTGAATGCCTCCACTCTCTATTTTAAATCCTGCTGCCAAAATCTTCAACTTCAGCTGGCAAAGTTAAACCAGTTCCTCAAACTTAAACCAGTTCCTTGAGTGACATAAGCACTCAACTAGCAACTTTTAAACTGGCACAATGCCTGTATGGATGTAGAAGTACCCATGCTAGTACAATAGGTCATCCAGCAACAAGCTTACAATACAACTGTCTCCACAGCAGTGACCACTCAGGCCTTTTTGTTTGTTTGTTTAAGTCTCTGCTGCCCAGGGTCACAGTGACTGGAGGCATCCCCTCTCCAATAGAAAAATTAGTCCTCAGCCTATTTTGGAAATGCCTCCTTTTCTGCTAACCCAGCTTTGCAAGCACATCTGTTCAGGCACTTTACCATCATGGTATTACTTGCTCTAGAAAATAGGTCCTAGATTTTCTCAACCTGTGTGAGGAGGAATGTGTGCAGGCACAACTGTGGAATTCCTTCAAGAAGAATAAATATGTACACTAGGAAATTGCATAGAGGCCCAGAGGTACAGCAGGGATAAGGGTCAGTGCCAGGCATAGGGAAAGGAACTCTAGAAGGCTTACTAAAAGATATGCCCCTATGATGAGCTACTCAGTACCATACTGAACCAGAACCCCACCACCTTCTCGCCAACAACAGTGGACATCTTGTGACCTGCATTGAAGGGCACCCTGGAACTGGTGATGAAGGGAGATACCACTGAAGACCTTGACATGGATGATGCCAGAACCAAGAGCCAGGTGCTCTTTGAGACCCAGCTGGATGCATTGGAAGGGGACTCCAGTGTAATTTAATAGGGCTGACCCATTAATACAGACCATTTTGTTTACTTTCTCCACAGTCCCTGAAGCATCATCACCGTTCTTTTCTTCCCTCCCACCTCTCTTCATGGTGGCCATTCACATGTGGGGAGAAAGGAATTCTGTTTTGAACTAGCTGATTATTTTAAGAGCATGAAATGAAATTAGCAGACAATAGGCCAAGATAGGAATACAAAAATAGGAACACAAATTTTGCAGCAAAGACAAAACATACAAAAGTATTGTTGTTAAACTACAGTGAATCCAGTAAGTGAGCACTCTAAATACATAGTCTTACAGAATATGATTTCTTTGAACCAATAAAATGCAATATCATGTAGTGTCATAGTAACAAAATAAAAGCACTTGCAATGCTTTTTAAAGCATTATGCAATGCAAAAGCACTTCTTAGCTACCGTGAAACTGATGAGTGAACTTCTTCAGTACATAATTTTACAGAACATGTTTGCTTCAAACCATCCAAACAAAATGCAACATCATTGGAACAAATAGAACTAATAAAATGCAATACGGTGGTAAATAAAAGGATCTAGAATGATTTTTACTCTACACTTTCATGCACTGAATTCAGGGAAAAGGGAGAAACAGTGATAAACTCCTGACTTATGTTAACTGGTATGGAGTGCCAGGACTCCCCACTGCTTGCAAAGGCCATTGATCTTAATACACACAGCTTTGGAGTGTGCTGGTAAAATTTCACACTACTTTTCTAGAAAGTAGTTTTTAATCTTTGCCTGGATGTTTCTAATCAGAATTGTCTTGTTTCTCCTGCCATAATAGGACACTTTCCCATGCCATTCTGTAAGGACTTCAAGGATCATAATTTTGAAGAGGCTGGCAGTAAATAGCCTCAGCCGACCACTAACCCTTTCAAGCAGCTTCCTTCTCTGGCCCTTGGAGACCAACCTCATTATATCCTCAAGAACTATGATTATCTGTAATAAGTTTAGTAGTCATTACTATTCTATGCCAAAAAGTTACCCAAGCCCCATGCCCAGCCAGCCCTCACAGCTGCAAGGGTTAAAACAACTCTCCTGTACTCACCATGCTGCATGCTCTTAAAGGCTTGTGAAGCAATGGGGATTGTGAGACATAGTAGTTTTATACACCTGAGATGAGAAAATGTAGACAGTTATAGTCTGCTGTCTGGCACCCCCCTCCTCAAACACACACAGCCCAACAATGGCTTTCTATTTGTTTATCAGTAACTTCAGCTGGGGTACCCTTTAAGCGTATCCATTCTACACCTACTGATCAACTGAGCCTGAGGAGGAGAGAGAGAAACAGACAAGAGAAGACATGGTTTTCAAATTGATCCAGACTACCCAGCCCAGAGTCAGATTCAAAAATGGTGGGACCATATGCTTGAGGAGAGAGAGAGGAAGACAGAAAGATTGAGAGGTGTCCCAACACATCCTGCAGCTCTTAAAGTGAGGTGTTGGAGCATATTATTAATCAAAGCACCCAAAGGCTAGCATCCCAACAGCCACTACATAGCTTGGAGAACAATTCCTTTTGGCTGTGGTGGTCAGAGCAGGAGAAAGGATCTAGTGCTCAGAGTAGGAGTCCTTAGCCAGGGGCCAGAGCCAAGCATCCAAGCTGGAATGAAGAACCAGGAGTCAGAGCCCAGAAGCAAGGGTCAAAGCCAATCAGCAATCAGAGCTGAGGGTCAGAATCAGGTTACCTAGAGTAAGGAAAAGCAGGAGCAGGACTGGAATGGACCAAGATGGTACAAGGCTAGGAACAAAGAATTATCCCAATCATGGTCAAATGCTTCAAGCAGCCAGCAGCTTCTCACTTTAAGAGCAGGTCTGCTAATCCGCTCAGCCAGCTGGGCAGTTTGGCCAATCAGGTGACTGAAATGGGGCCCAGCTGCATTCATTAGACTGCCTGGGTTAACCTAGCAGGTAAGCAGGCTAGCTGTGGGTCCTTACTCCTGACAGGGCCATAAACTCCTTTCCTCTGTAGGGTCTCCAATCTTTCCAGCAGCAGTATCCCTGGCATTCAGCCCCATTGAACAATAATGAGAACTGCTGTGAACACACCTACTGCCTGATGTGATGTAGCTGCATACACCTTGCTCTTTTTCTATATATTTATAGATTATAAATGATGTTTAATAAAATTCTATTTTATGAAAACAATTTATTTTATTTACAATGCAGAGATGAAAATCCCCCAAAGCAATGACCCTTCCTCCCCATTAAAAACACAATTGATAAACCAGTTACTGTATTTGCATAAGCCCAAAGTAACATGCTGGCTCCTGCTTACTGTCAAACTGTGCTCTTAAAGCTTCTCTAAACCGCACAGCACCTGTAGTGGTACAAGTTACTAACCTTGTCCAGGCTGCTCCAAATCACAGACAGCCTGGAAACCTCACCCCTCTACCCTGGCAGTAGTGTTTCCCCTCTAGCTTCACAAATGTTATACAGTACACAACATGCAGCAATAATATTAGGAGTATTTTCCAGCCTTGTCATGAGACACCTCCACCTGCCCTATAGTCTCCCAAAGGCACATTCTACAACCATCTTTCACCAGTCCAGGTGATGTTTAAATCTGTCCAGGCACCTGCATGAGCCAGGGAGAGAAAATGCAGTGTCCCCGAGTATCACAATTGGCACGGCAACCTCATTAATGTCAATAAGACAGTCTGGGTAAAGTGTCCTTGCTTTCAGCTTTGCAGAAAGTCCTGTATTTCTGAGATGTGAGCATCATGAACATTCCCTATTCAGACAACATTAATATCAGTAAATCATCCTTAATGCTTGCACTGCCGTGGGGATGCACCGTTTCTGCTTATATACTCAGAGGCAAGGCAGTGGGGAGGGGCATGCAGATTTAGGATATGAGTCCCATCTATTGCCGCACCACAGATCAGGAAGCCCATTGCATCACATCCATCTATCACTCCCTCAAAATTGCCCAGCATGAAACACTGTGCAACAAAATATGTTTAATCACCTTGCACACGTGGATAACAACTGGCCCCAAACTGATTGCCAATTGACCATTAGCAATCTGGGGTTGCAAGCTTCTAGACAGCAACTGCCACCCATTTCTCCACTGTCAGAGCAGTTGGTCTCTGCACACTGTAGAACTAGGGTGAGCTCAGCACACAACCTTATGATGTGGCCATCTGTATCTGAAAATACTGCAACCACTGCTGCTTGTCCCAGATTTGCATCACAATCCAATCCCACAATTCTGTTCTCATAATACGAGCCCCAAACCACTACTCCACTGTGTGCTGTTGGTTAGTGAATACTTGACAGCATTCCAGCTTCCTTTTCTGCTTTGCACTCAGGCTCAGTATCCTTGCTGTGTGTCTAAACACTTTGGTTCCACAGACACAAAATAATCTCTTGCTCTGTCCTTAAAATGGACAAGACAGCTCCACTGATCAGTAAAGCATCCATGTTTCCGATGGCAAGAAAGAAAAATGGCATAACAAAAAGTAGAGTATGGGATGGAACAGAGGGATTTACGGAAATTTTACCTCAAACTTCCATAATTCCCTAGGAGGGGTGATGCTGTCCCCAATACCTAGAAACAGGATCATAAAACACTGCAAACATTTTCTACAAGGTAGTGTGCCAGACAATGGCATGGGGGACACTGGGATGTCTTCCCAAAATGCCCTATGTCTTTTGCGCATATAACCTGTTTCTGTGAGGACATGCTGCACCAGCAAAGGCAGCCAAATGTGATTGAACTCTGTCAAAAGAAGCACATTGGTTGCAGTATGCTGGCAGAACTTCTGTCAATAAAACTTTCTAGTGTAGACATGGCCTTCATCAGGGTTGAAATACATTGGCAAGGCAGTTTAGGTAAGTTACACAGCTAGTAAACCTGTTCTGCTGATAGAGGACTTCATTCTCCAGGACACCCAATCTGTCACCCTTCACCAGCATTAAAATCAGTTGCCAACAATTACGAGAAACTTAAAATGATATAGGGGAAAATATTAACTTATTGATAAATTTCCTTCTTTTTTCACTCTTGGTTTGTAAGGCTGATTCTGTGAAAATGCCAGTGAATCTTACTATCTCGTGAATCCTAGCTATTTATTGGCTTGCATTGCATAGATGTCATTCTATTAAAAGGCAAACAAATCACACAGTTACTTCATGCCTAAAGCAAGCTTTTAAAGAGATGTTCATTTGCATACATATTCTTCTACAGGACTGGAATGTCAAACTGACAAAAATGTCATTTAAGGAAAGTCTATTGTTAAAAGGAGAAGGAATATACTGGCATTTAGGGTTTGGACCTGGGGTCATGGAAGGAACGTTAACAAAAGGAATGCCTGCTACATTTGCATTCATAGTCTAATCATAATCCAATATGTCAACCTGGCAGGGGAGATACCATGATCACGAAGGTGGTTTTCCCAGAGTGAGGCTCATCCATTGCACTGCAGGTGTATTGACCCCTGCGATTTCCCCAAATGCCGGAAACGTAACTGCATAAATTTGTGGTAGTGGGGGACTGCTTTCGCACTTTCCCCTGGCAAAAAAAACCTATCTTCTTAAATGCAATGGAGTGATTAGGTTTTGAGACGAAACTTTTGAATGCAATTCTGCAAATTGAACAATGAGTTTCAAAAAGTCAACAGAAGCAATGATGGCTTGTAACTTGTATGTAATCCAGATACATTACTTTATTACATGATAAATAATGCATTAACATACTGCATAGACCTGTGTTAGCTCTGTGTGTTTTCTATTTCTTACATAATGACTTGCATTTATCTTGCTCATCTGTTTTATTTTCTTTCTTCCATCATCAAGAACAGTACACCAAGAAAGTAGATATTAAAGAAAGGCCCAGTCAGTACTTTCTAGAAAAACTGAGTTTACACAAACAGAGGCCTAAACAGGAAAGGTCAAGCCTTCCACTAAAATTTTGTAGAACTATATTAAAAGCAGAAAAAACAGCTGCTCTGCAGTCTTTCATTCTTATCAGCTCTTCTCTGCTCAATAAGAAAAGGACAATGAAAAAATAAAGAATTTAGCAATGCTCAAACACTAGCCCTATACTATATGTTAGCTGAAGTTATATTCAGGACAATCATAGATGCAATACTCCATATAATAGTAAGAGAGGAAAAAAGAGAAGAGGTGAAAAATTGGAGGAGATTGGAGCAGAGGGAAGGATTGTGTGTGAGAGAGTGGAATAGGTGGAAGAGAGATTTATAGGTTACCTGAAAAAGAAAAAATAATCAAGTAGGAAACCATTTTTGCTTTTTTATAACATTGTGATGGGGTCTACAGGCATCAAGTTGAGGAGTAGAGCAATAGTGGGCTATAGAGTCCTGAACCCCTCAATAGGAGCAAGGCATGTTCCCAGTGGAGGAACAGTTTAAAAATGCACTGATCGTCCAGGAGAAGGGGGAAAATGAGTTAGCCTGCATGTGGCATAAGGAAGCAAGGCTGATGCTGAGAGCTGTGCCAAGGGTAGCAACAGCTTTGAAAAGGCTGTTTTATAGCAAGGACATGGTTTTCCCCCACTCCCCACCCCCACTTCTTTAGGAGTTAACAGCTGGTTAGTGTACAGGACACTAAAAGACCGAGGCCTGGTCTACACTGTGGGGGAAGGAGGGGGGAAGATCGATCTAAGTTATGCAACTTCAACTACGTGAATAAGGTAGCTGAAGTCGACGTACTTAGACCTACTCACTGCGGTGTCTTCACTGCAGTGAGTCGACAGCTGCCACTCCCCTGTCAACTCTGCCTGCACCTCTCGTGGCAATGGAGTACAGGAGTCAACGGGAAAGTGCTCGGGGGTCGATTTACCGCGTCTAAATTAGACATGATAAATCGACCCCCGCTGGATTGATTGCTGCCCACCGATCCGGCAGGTAGTATAAACATACCCTAGGCCAGTCTGCTAAGCCAGTGACCATGCCCCAAACTGAGGAGTTCCAGATTAGTAAAAAGTGACTCAGGGGGAAAAACATAATATGGGGTAGCTCAGTAACTGGGCTGGACTCTTTGATAAATCCCTAGGACTCTGATTTAGGACATGGTGGAGTAGGCCTACATCCCCGAACCTTGCTCCCCCCGCATCCCCGCTTGTTTGTAGTGACTGAACTCTGGGGGAGCAATCAGAGTACAAGGGAGTGACTGCGGCTGCATCCAGGGCCCTTCTGGGCTGACTAGACTGGCAGAAATTGTAAGGCCATGAGCTGACCACTAGGTCAGCTGCTCATCAGACCTTCCTGCTACAAATATATAAGGAGGCCTGAAAGGTTTATTTCTAAAAAACAAAAAAGAGATAGAAAGAAAGAGGGATTTTGTGTTTTGTTTGATTATATCAGGAATAATGAGCCTCAGTCTTGCCTTCTCTTCTTTGCTGGAGAACTCCATGGCGGACCAAAGAACTAGGACCTTCCTCGGTCATTAATTGAAAGAGCATGACTGTTATTTAACAAAATCTTTCCTCCCATCTGTGTATCAGGTGGTTTAATTAAAATAGGTATAAACCAAAAAAATAAAAACAAAGTTTTAAACTTTCAGAGGCCAAAAAATGCCTTCCTCTCTCAGTTACCTCCTCAATAAATGTAATGTCATAATTTTCCCAGTCATCGCTAGCCTCTAGTTGTCTAAGAAAAAAAAAAAAGACGAGAAGACCTGAATTTCTAATGGCGCAAAGAGGGGGGGGACCCCCACACATCTCTACTTTCAGGCCTTTATTATATTTCATAATAAAAATGGCACAGGTTCTTTTTTTTCTTTAAAAATTATATGTATTGCTTTAAAATGTTATAGAGTAAAATACTCAAACAATAACGACATGTATGTGTGCATATATTGTATATTTTCTTTTCACTGGATCTATTGTGGGTGACACACTAATGTTTGTTCTATGTATATAAACATAAAATTACACAGTTACTCTTGGTGGTAACGTTGGCCTTATCATAACCCTTGTCTGACACCTGTTGTCTGGTTATAGAAGAATGCCTGCATTGCTCTGAAATGTGAGAGGACATGCATTTAGTATACTAAACCTGAAGGCTTGTCCACAGAGACACACTCAGGAAAGTTGATCTGAATTAACTAAAAGGTGTTCATTTAATATGTTAAATGTATGTGCACTTTAACATAAGTTTGAGTTAAACTGCCTGAAACCGTTGTGTAGATACACTCATTCAGAATTAAAGTGGCCTGAGTTTGGTTTAGTTTCTACTAAACCATGTAAACAAGCCGGTCCTGCAGAACTTTCTTAGAGAAATCTTTCACTGAAATTAACAGATGTTTTACATAGTAATGTCTGCAGGAAGAGGCTCTTAAGTTTTTGGATAACTGGCAGTCAGCTTTGTGAATCAGATTTTCTTTATCTCCTCCTTTCTTAAGTTTTGATCCAAAGCCCAATCAAGGGAATGGGAATCTTTCTATTGACTTCAATGAGGTTTAGATCAGGCCCTCATCCCACTTTCTCCTTCTTCGGCTGTATTCTATCCTTATTATAGGCACAGATCAAGACCAAGTTATGGCCTAATTTTTTTGTTTACCAGTAATGATCATGAATTTACCAAGCCTGGAGCCCAAGGATAAAGAAACTTTAGACAGACATCAATAGAGGAGGCAGAAATGTAGAGAACTAGTTTTAATCTAAAAGCTAATAAAGCTTCTGCCCCACATGAGTATACAATCAACTTTCACAAGATACTTAAAGATCAGCTATTCCCCATATGACAGTGTGCAAAGCTTTTAATTTTGTGATTGAACAACAATAAGGTAAAAGAAAATTCAGTTGGCATTTATTTCAGTATTTTAAAATGCAGGAAGGGACTCGAGGCTACCAATTTTACAGACCAATCTTATCATTCAGTGCAGGCTAAAAATATTAATCAAAACATCAGCATAATGCCAGATAGCCTACTTCCCAAGGTGATGTAGGCAGGCTTTACAACATACCACTATCTGTCAGATGTTTCCTATAGTCTCTTATCTACCCTTGAAACTCAGACCCAGAAGGCCTGCCAGAAGTTATCTTGATGATGGACATAGAAAAAGCAGTCAACATGATGAAACGGAGCTTTCTGTTTGCAGTGCTGGGAAAATTTGGTTTAGGCAGCTCTTTTGTTAGATGGGAGATCATAAGCCTTGGCAACAGCCTTTTCCAACTGCATAGTGGCACCCAGCAGGGCTGCCTTTTGTCACTTTATTGTCTTCTTTGTTTCTATATCCTTTAGCTATAACTCAGTCTGAGACAGAGGCTATAGAAGGGTGGGATCTAGCCCTGTTTCTCTTTACATGCCAAGGATATTTTATTTTGTCAGGAATCCTGACTCAACCTTACCAATTTTTAAAGATGCATTATCATTTTTGATGTGATAGGCTGTAAAATTAAATTATCTAATTATTGAATAATTATCTAATTACTAAATTAGATTGAGTCTAATGCCACTGAAATCTCAAAATGCAAAGAATAGAATCTGTTGCTGAAGCTGAGGGCTTGTCTACACTGGGCCACTCAGGAAAATTAATCTGGATTAACAAAAGGTGTGAATTAAAAATGGATTAGTTAAACTACATTAAACCCCTGAGCAGACACTCTTATTCAAAATTAAAGTGAACTTAATTTGGTTTACCTTAATTCATAAGTGAATTGTAATTCTGAATAAGGGCTGGTCTATATTTGGAAAAATCCACATCCCTGAGAGACATAAACCATGCCAACCTAACCCCCAGTGTAGAGAGTATTAGGTCAACAGAAGAATTCTTCTGTATAGTTAACCCACCTCTTCCATTGACCTAGCTACCACCTCTTGGGGAGGTGGATTAACTACAGCAAGGGGAGAACCCCTCCCGTCACTGTAGTGAGTGTCTACACTACATTTTAAGTGAAAACATACCCTAAAGGTATCCACAGAGGGCTTTAATATGTATTAACTAATCTACTTTAAAAATGTATTTGGATCAACTTTCTTGAGTGCCCGTGTATAAACAAGCCTGGTGGTAGATTACAGCAGCACCAATACTGTATTTATTTCATAAATTATTTCTTGTTGTTAGTTAAATGAATAAATTCTACAAAAACCTGCTTCAGTCATCCGTGAAATTCTATACCTTGAAGTTAAACATCCTACCACTTCCTTAGCACTGCCTTCAATAGCAGATTTACACAGTTGCTGAGCAAGGTAGCTTGACTTTACTACCATACCTACAGCTTGTAGAATCAAGAGATAAACCTTATGAAGAGCACACCTGAGAGATCAATCTACTTTAAGTACCTCTGAATGATCAAGCCTTTACACTGGTTTGAAAGCTGAATAAACCCCTCAGTGCTGTTGGAACAGATTATGCAGTTTTGAAGGAATCTGGACACTGTTGCAGCAAGTGAAAGTTCTGTCCAATCTGAAACAAAAGGAGGTGGATATCTAGAAGTCCTTGTACCCGATTTTCCTGCGCATGTCTAGTCTTTGCTCCTTACACTTATCAGTAGAAACATCTGTTGATTTTGAGCCCCATCCTTCCTCTGTTTGTTTACAAGAACTAGAGAAAACTGAAGATGTTGTGGTGGGTTTTGTACCTCGTTGACCCCTTTGATTCCGGGGAGGGGGGTTAACCCTGCCTCACGGCTTCTATGCTGGTTCTACAACCTTCCCGGTAATCAGGGCTGTATGGGATAGCGCAGCCTAGCGGCCAGAGTCCCTATATTGTGCTCCTAAAGCAGCGTGGCCCAATGGCCAGAGTCTCCCGAAACTCTCTTCCTCTGGTGGGATAGCGTGGCCTAGCGGCTGGAGTCTCTATAGTGTGCTCCTAAAGCAGTGTGGCCTGAGGGCCAGAGTCCCTCTAAGTCCTTTTCCCTCGTAGGATAGTGCAGCCCAGCAGCCGGAGTTCATCTATCTCCTTTGAGGTTAGAGAGGGGTCGGTGAACTATGTCATCACAAAAAGGGGGTGGGGTTAGAGTCCCCCGGTAGGGGAGCCCAGGCCCACCCGCCTTTACCAGGCTCCAATCCAGGGCCCCATCATTGATGGCCTGATCCGCCCCAGGTCAGCGGGGAATCCTACCGCAACACGCTGCTCTCAGAGTGGTGGGAGATACCACTCCCTTCCCTTCCCTGGGTCACTTCCTACCAGTTCTCCAAACGTAGCAGTCCCTGTGGCATCAGGGTCTTCAGGTTCCTCAGCCCCTGGGGCTCCCAAAGCTGCCAGTCTCTGGTCACACTTCCTTGCCTCTCGGCTCCCTCCTGTATGAGTCGCCCCTGCTCCTGAGCTGGAGCCTCCACTGGGCGTCCTCCTTCCTCAGCTGCCAGCCCCAACTGAGCAGCTCTGCAGGCTTTTATACTCGACTCTCTGTTGGAGCATGCCCAGCAGAGCCTCAGGGGCATGGCATCCTCTGCCAGCAGGGAAGGGTTGACCCTCTCATTCCCAGTGCGGGGCCAGTCCGCCCTGTAACAATGTATATAAATAAGGCAAAAATACAGCCTTAATTATCTGCCGTCACCATTATGTTTTTGTGATTTGAGTTCTGAATCGTGCAATATTTTAGCCCATAGTAGGTATGATTATTTTTAGTGCCTTATCTCATTATCTTACATTCTATATGCTGAACTGCATGAGCTACTTTATCAGCCTCTACGCCTAATCTATTCAAACAGTTTTCAAGTGATTGGTTCTCCTTTATCTACTGGTCCATCCCAATTTGGTATTATCAGCAAAGTAAGCTACTGTTTGAAATTACATCCTCCCTTCAGCATCTTTTATATCCACAAAGAAACCAAAGTAAAATTGTAATAAAAAAGAGAAAAGGAAAAATTCAGTTGTGACTGAAATGTATCTTATATGTTCTGGGAGGTACAGTGTAGTTAATTAAAAAGCTGTTAAGGTAGCACCTTGTTGTACCTAATTTAAAAAGACATGACACATTTCAGCTCTGTTTGATTTTTTCCCCCTTCCTTTTATTGCTTTCTGTCGCAACCTTTAACATATCTTTAGTAAAAAGAAAAGGAGTACTTGTGGCACCTTAGAGACTAACAAATTTATTTGAGCATAAGCTTTTGTGAGCTACAGCTTACTTCATCGGATGCATTTGGTGGAAAATACAGTGGGGAGATTGATATACATACACAGAGAACATGAAACAATGGGTTTATCATACACACTGTAAGGAGAGTGATCACTTAAGATAAGCATCACCCCATGTATTAAATTCCTTGCTTGACTGGTTTTAAAGCAAAAGCATATTTTACTGGAGAAGCTGATATTATCACCATCGAAGAACACTGGGAAAATCCGATTAGGTAGGTTTCTTTAACTGACCTTAAAGAAGTTCAACTCTTGGGAAAAAAAACAAAAACAAAAAACCCATAATGGCCACGATTGTCCCCTCTCCACAATCCATGCACAGAGAAGAACCCCCATCCACATGAAAGAGTGAAGGTCAATCACCTCCTCACCACTCTTCCTCCAGATCCTGTGGCAGGTGCTTTGCAGGTCTGTGCTGTGGGAGGGGGTGGAGACTGGGGAGGCTAAGAGCAGAAGTAGGCTGTCTGAAGACAAGTCCAGAGAGATTAAAATCATTATGTACCTCTTACCCCACAGCACACAGGCAAAAGAGAATACACAAAAAGCAACAATCTCTTTTCACTGCCACAACGTCCAACAAGAGTCTCTGGTAATGCAGCTCCAGTGGAGCATTTTCTGGAGGTCAGAGAAGCTGTAGAGGCAGAGAGCCTCTAGATAGATGTCCCTAGCTTCCTGCAAACCCTAGGGTGGGAGCGTGTTAGGTTTGGGAGTGGGTTCAGTGGCCTGTTCTGCAGAGGGTCACTCTCCTCACAGGACAGGTTATTGCACCAATGGGGTGGTCCAGGCGGTGCTTGTTAAAACTGGCTATTGTATCAGACACTTGTTAAAATGTTGAGCACAGGGTAGTATCCAATCAAACCCATTTTCTTAAATATAAAAACATAAATTCAGGTCAAACACTGAGAATCTCCTCTTGTAGTCTCCTCTTGAAACAAAGGTTTACACATGAAGATTAGCCAGCACTGAATAAAAGCTTTCCCTAAGCATCTACTCTATTTTGCCTTTTAAATGTTCAGTTTAAAAAAAAAAAAGAAGAGGGGGAGGGGAAATGTCACAAAATAATAAAAAATGAACCCTCCCTCTTTTAATTCTTAATTTTTTACAATAAATAATATATAAAAAATGCTCCTTTGCCAAACTTTTTCCCAGCTGTACATTTTTTGCTGCATTTTAAACCTCTGCCAATTTAAATTTATGGTGGAAATACTGGCAGATCATTAGCTACAGTTTAATGCTGCACATGTGCTTCACCTTCCTCTGTAGCATGGGACCCGGGTCATCTGAGAGAGGATTCTCTGCTCCTTGAAGTCCTTAAACCACGATTTGAGGACTTCAATAGCTCAGACATAGGTGAGGTTTTTCGTAGGAGTGGGTGGGTGAGATACTGTGGTCTGCATTGTGCAGGAGGTCAGACTAGATGATCAGAATGGTCCCTTCTGACTTTAGTATCTATGAATCTATGTGATGATACAATACAATAGAAGTTAAATTGAGGTGGTTCTACTCTGAAGGGGTAACTCTCCCCACCAAAATCTGTTCATTATCACACTCCCTGCCACAGCTCTCTGCCAGGGGGCTACCTAGTCCATTGCGCCCACAAATGTGTTTTCTTCCATACTGTCCCGTATTCATAGAATTCTCTCGCTGAACTAATCTGTAACACCACTATCCTCTCCTCCTGTTTTCTCATTTGTTGTCCATCAAACACAGTCATGGCCTGGGCTCAGCAGTTCTTCCTTCTCAGTTTGCACAGGACCAGGCCTGCCCATCCCAGTATCTGCAACAGGCATCCTCTCCTCCTTCAAAATTTCTGTGATATCCATTTTGCTGTGATGCCAACAAGAAATAAACCAACTAATGATGGCTTTTTGAGCAGCAGTCATGTAACTACTTGATCATCATTACCTTAATACTCTTTAGCACTCTCTCCCTGTTCCCTCCTATTTGTTATGTTCACTTATTACATCTTATTTCAAATTAGGTCCTGATCTTGCAAATGGATTCATCTGAATGTAGGGGTTTGTCCAAACAAATCTAACTGTAGAATCAGCTTAGTCAGGGACTGTGTGTTCATATGAGTTTCCACAGCACTGAGCATAATGAGGTTCCAATCCAAGTTTGTCTTTTGCATGAAATCACAATACTACTACTGCTACTCTACCTGAGGACTGTAGCAAGGAGGCATGGCCTCCCTCAGACAGTGACAGGGAGGGACCAGAACATCCCCCCGGTGGGCCGAACCAGGAGAGTCATGTCCACCCCACCGGAAGCAGAAGGGCAGGACAGGAAGGGGAAGTACAAAAGGCACGTCCTGCAGCTCAGTTGGGCTAGAGCCACCATAGGAGATGGACACATCCCACCAGCTGCTGAAGTCTGCAGAGAAGCTGCCAGGGCTTCCTCCTGAGGACTGGCCAGAGCTCCCAGGACCACTGACTGACCAAGACACTGAGGAGTTGCCGGGACTGCCACTTGAGGACTGGCTAGATCTCCCACGGCTGCTAGCTGACCAATACGCTGAGGAGCTGCTGGGGATGCCACCTGTGGACTGGCCAGAGCTCCCTGAGATGACACATGCAGGCACACCCAAGGGGGAGAGTAGGAAGGAGCCCAGGGAAACCAGGAGAGTCTGGTTGAGAGCTGGCCTGACACAAGGTCAGTGTGTTGCGGTCAGATCCCTGCTGACCCAGTGGTGGACCACTCTACCACTGTTGGGGCCCTGGGCTAGGATGCAGTGAAGTTGGGTGGGCCCTTGCCATCCCACCCTTAGGGTAGCTGAATTCCCCCTCCTTAGGCCAGGAGGCCTGCACTCCTCAAGCTGAGTCCCATAGACTGCTTAGCTGCTCTGCCTTGATTGCAGACCAGAGCCTACCCATTGCTTTGCTGCCCTGCCCAGACTGGGCTGGGGCTCAGACTGGTCAGCTGATTGCAGGTTGGAGCCTACTAACTCTTTGCTGCCCTGCCCGAGGGCCCTGACTGTACTTTCTACCAGACCAGAGCACTAGGTGTAGCTAATTCCCTCCCCTTTGAGCTCATCTTTACAGGCCGTATGTCCTAGTGTACAAAGTACTGGACTGGACTCAGGGAAGCTGGATTTTGTTCCTGGCTCTGCCACTGGCCTGGTGAATGACCATGGGCAAGTCACTTCACCTCTGTGTCTGTTTCCCCATCTGTACAATGCAGATAATGATACTGATCCCCTTTGTAAAGCATTTCAAGATCTATGGATGAAAAGCGCTATATAAAAGCTAGGTATCATTACTATTACTACTAATTAATACTTAGTCCTGCAGTGAGTGCATGGGGCTGGACTAAATGACCTCTCTTCCAATCCTATGAGTCTATGAATATTCTAATAATTGGCAAGTGATTCAAACTTGTTACTACTTCAAACATTGCTGCTTCCTTTTATTGATACCTATTGTTAGGGCCTTACCAATTTCATGGTCCATTTTGGTCAATTTCAGTGTCATAGGATTTTTAAAATTGTAAATTTAATGATTTCAGCTATTTGTAATTGTAGGGGTCTTGACCCAAATAGGAGTTGGGGCAGTGTCACAAGGTTATTGTAGGAGGTGTTGCGGTACTGCTACCCTTACTTCTGCGCTCCTGCTGGCCCTCAGTCAGCAGCCACCAATCTCTGGCCGCCCAGCTCTGAAGGGAGCAGTGCAGAAGGAAGAGTGGCATGATATGGCATGCAGTATGGGGTACTGCCTTCAGAGCTGGGCACCAAGCCAACAGCCACTGCTCTCCAGCTACCCAGCTCTGAAGGCAGCACAGAAGTAAGGGTTGCAATATGGCAACCCGCTAAAATAACCTCCCTGCAACTCCCTTAGAGAAACGCTGGTCTTCCCTGTGAAATCTGTATAGTATAGGGTAAAAGCACACAAAAGACCAGATTTCATGGTCCATGATACGTTTTTCATGGCTGTGAATTTGGTAGGGCCCAACCTATTGTTGCCTGTTGCTTAATCTGTTTTTCCATTCATTTTATTTGTTTCACCTTTCTATAGTGTTTTCTGATTTTTGCTAAAAATTAATCTGTTCTGTAGTACAGTATCAAACACTTTAAGGAATTACAGGTATTCTTTTTCATTGAGTCAGCAAGGTAATTACAGATTTCAATAGTCAGGCTTCTTTCCTTTTCCTTCAGGAATCCACACTGTGTTCCTTAATAAATAAGGGCCCTATGCTACTTGAACAGATGAGCCCATCTGGGCCATTACATTTTCACAGAATCCCACTGAAGTCAATGGGACTCCACACAGACATTAGAATTTGCATGAGTTCATCTGTGTGCAGGATTCAAGCTTTTCATACCATGGAGCTTTATACATGGTCATTGTTGTTGGTGTTTTAACTACAAATGAAGTCAAGCTTGCAGATTTGTAGATTATAAAATCTTCATGGTTTAAATAAATATAGGAACTATATCAGCCCACCTCCAGCCCTTTGGTATAGGACTTTCTCACTATGCTCAACATTAAACTATCCTACTCTATTCAAACAGCATGTCCTCCTATACCCTCCTGGGATAGCCTGGGTGACATAGGAGAAAACTTTGAAAAACAACTCTAAGAATCAAGAATGGTTCCAGAAATCTGCATTTGGACAGTTCCCATGGAACTGATGGGACAGTCCCACAAAAAGCCACTAACACACTGGCCCTGCCCTTTCCTAAAATGCAGAACCCAAATAGCTTCCACAGCGTCATAGAAAGAAGGAATGTTGCTCCAGATATGACTCTACTTCCCCCGTCAGTTTGTACCAGCTTATTTTTGTCCCCTCCACCCACAGAGGCAGAAGAGATGATTTGGCCCTTAAAGAGTGTCTTAAAGTTGAACTCACTTGACTAAATAAATATCATAAGTGTTAATGACTTAATTTACATCATATAAAGTGTGCCCAGATGCCACAGTGAAGAGTGCCATACAACTGCACATAGAGCTAATAATTGTAATTAAAACGTATTGAAGATGTGTTCGGTAGACACAAATATAATAGTCTATTTTTTCTGTATTCAACCCTAGCTACATAGTATAAATGTATTTCAACGAAAAAGAGAGGCTCTTGAAAGGAATTGCTGAAGTTTTCCTATTGATTTCTCCAAAGATGGATTTCTAACACATCTAATATCTCTTGCTAAGACTGTCAAAGTGGATTCCCTAGTAGCAAATTCTAAAGAAAATATTAGGAACTAGAGGCAATCATAATTCAATGCAGAAACATTTGCTAACAAAGTTTGGACCCGTGGGTGAATATCTAACAGTCTTCAGTATGTATTAGAAAATCTTTAATAATTTTAAAGGAAATGTTTTTCTAATTAGTATTGCTATTCTTCTAGGGCAGTGGTTCCCAATCTTGTTCCGCCGCTTGTGCGGGGAAAGCCCCTGGCAGGTCGGGCTGGTTTGTATACCTGCCGCGTCCGCAGGTTCGGCCGATCGTGGCTTCCAGTGGCCACGGTTCACTGCTCCAGGCCAATGGGAGCTGCTGGAAGTGGCGGCCAGTACATCCTTTGGCCCACGCTGCTTCCAGCAGCTCCCATTGGCCTGGAGCAGTGAACCGTGGCCACTCGGAGCCACGATTGGCCGAACCTGTGGACCCGGCAGGTAAACAAACTGGCCCAGCCCACCAGGGGCTCTCTCTGCACAAGCGGTGGAACAAGTTTGGGAACCACTGTTCTAGTGGCTTAGGTAAAAAGAGAATATTTTAAAATGCACTAAATCCATATTAGTTTCCCATTCTTTTATTCAGATGGGGCCTAATCCTGCAAACACTTATACATGTGAATAATTACTACTCTCACAAGTAACAAGTGGATAAGTGCATTAATTTACCAAATTAGGCCTTTGTTGTTAAATATACCTTTTCTAAGACAATGCTATTAGCACCTGATTTCAAGTGACTGAAGTATGTTATAATAATAAAAAAAAAAATCAGATGATCAAATCTGTTATATTCCAGGATATTAGTTTGTATTTATGAACTTTCACTGTCATTAACCAAAAATTATACAAAAAATAGTGAAGTACTTAATCTTAGGGAAAGAAATTTGCAAGTTTGGTAGCAAGCATTTTTAACAAACCTATCAAATCAGGGGTGGTGCTGTATGATTGGAGAATAATAAAGATGGTACCTGTATTTACAAAAAAAAAAAAAAAAAAAAAAAAAAAGCGATCCAGGAATCCACAGACCTGTGAGAATGACCCCATTAGCATGCCAACCCAATTTCCTTTTTGGACAGGATTAATGGCCTAGTCAATAGGGAGAAAGCAGTAGACATGATATCTTGATTTTAATAAAGATTTGACACAGCCCCACACAGCATTCTCATAAGCAAACTAGAGAAATGTGGTCTTGAGGAAATTATAATAAAGTGAATGCAGAACTGGTTGAAAACCTGTACTCAAAGTAGTTATCAAAAAGTTACTGTCAAACTGGGAGGATATATCTAGTGGGGTCCTACAGGAGACCTATTCTGGGTCTGGTACTAGTCAATATTTTCATTCATGACTTGGGGATAATAGGGTGCAGAGTATGCTTATAAAATATGTGGATGATACCAAGCTGTGAGGGGTTTCAAGCACTCTGGGGACAGGATTAAAATCATGAGAACCTTGACAAATTAGAAAACGAGTCTAAAATTAACAAGATGAAATTCAATAAAGAAAAGTTCGAAATCCAAGGAGGAATCTTCAGGAGGAAAAATTAAATGTACAAATACAAAATGGGGAATATCTGGCTAGGTGGTAGTACTGCTGAAAAGGATCTGGGGTTATAGTGGATCACAAATTGAATCTGAGCCAGCAATGTGATGGAATAGCAAAAAAAAGGCTAATATTCTGGGGTGTATTGACAGGAGTGCCGTACGGAAGGCACAGGAGGTAGTTGTCCCACTCTACTGGCAGTAATGAGGCCTCAGCTGGAGTGCTATCACCAGTTTTAGACGCCACACTCTAAGAAAGATGTGAACAAATTGAAGAGAGTCCAAAGAAGAGTAACAAAAATGCTAGAAGGTCTAGAAAACCTGACCTATGAGGAAAGGTTTAAAAATGGGCATGTCAATCGTGAGGAAAGATGACCTGATAAGTCTTCACATATGTTAAGGGCTGTTATAAAGAGGACAGTGATCAATTGTTCTCCATGACTACTGAAAGTAGGACAAGAAGTAATGGGCTTAATCCAAAACCAGGGAGATTTAGGTAGATATTAGAAAAAAAAAAAAAAAACTTTCCAACTCTCAGGATAGTTAAGCATTGGAATAAGTTACCAAAGGAGGTTGTAGAATCCCCGTCACTGGGGACTTTTCAGAACAGGTTGGACAAACACCTGCCAGGGTTGCTCTAGGTATATTTGATCCTGCCTCAGCACAGTGGGGCAGGCTAGATGACCTCATGGCTTCTAGGGGTCCCTTCCAGAGCTAAATTTCTATGATAAGAACTGATTCTCTAGAAAAGGGTAATGCAGCAGATCTAATCTCCCTGGACTTCTGTAAAGCATATGATATAGTGCCACATGGGAATATATTTGTTAAACTGAAGAATATGGGGATTAGTACAAGAATTGTAAGGTGGATAAGGACCTGTCAATAGAAGAAGAGACAAAAGGTTTTGCTGAAAGGTGAACTATTGGGCTGGAGGAAGGTTACTTGTGAAGCTCCTCAAGTATCAGTCTTGGAACTGATATTATTTGGTATTTTTCATCAGTGACCCTGACCCAAAAAGTAGAAATGTGTTAATGAAGTTTGCTGATGACACAGAGTAGGGAGACATTATCAATAAAGAGGAGGACTAGAATATCATACAGGAACAACTGGAAGAGAGAGGGACCCAGATTGCATCACCACCTCTCTCAGCTCCAGCTGCGTCCCAAACATTGCCTAGGGTGAAACAGGATTAGATTTGAACAGCAGCAGCAGCTCCAGCCCATCTCCATTAAATTCTTCTCTTTTCTCCAACAGGACAGTTAGTAACATCTTTGATACCATCTAAGAAACCGTCCAACAAGGGAGTTTTTCCTTCTAAAAACTATCCAGCTAAAGTGAACAAGGCATGTAGTTAAAAGAAAAGCCTTACTTAATCATTTACATTTCAAAAGCTCTGTTTCTTTCTTTTCTAGATCTGTAATAAAAGGTTAAAATGATTTTGGATGGTGTGTTTGCCCTGGTATGAAGCAGGCTGAGGTCTCTGTATACCAAAATCCCAGACCTTGTTTAACACTGTTCAATACTGGATAGCGACTGGGTTATGTTAACACCATTAGCTCATATATTCCCTCTAAATGAATACATCACCCATACTCAATAAAGATTTATTCAAGCTGGAACATGTGCAAAGACAGGTTACTAGGATGATAAGTAATGGAGAGCCTGTCTTACAAGAGGATACTAGAAGACCTTGGCTTGTTTAGCCTAGCAAAATGAAAGTGAAGGCTGAGAAGGTATGAGATTGCTCTCTATAAATACACCAGGGGAGTAAATTCCAGGAAAGGAGAAGAGCTATTTAAACTAAAGGGCAATGTTGGCATAAGAACAAATAGGTATAAATAGGCCATGAATAAATTTAGTCTGGAAATTAGAAGGTTTCTAAATATCAGAGGAGTAAGGTTCTGGAACAGCAGCCCCACAGAAGTAGTGGAAGAAAATAAACCTATCAGTTTACAACTAGTATTATATGATGGGTTCCCTGCAATAGCAGGGGTCCGGACTCACTTACCCAGGAGATCCCTTCCAGTCGTGTGTTCTTGGGTTGGTGGAGTTCCTCAGCAAAAAATGTACACCAACCTTAACACACTTGTGCTAAATGAAGGGGGGGGCGTAGCTCCCTTTTATGAACCCCCAGCCAGCCAGCTTGGTATAAAATCCCTGTTAGTAGCTGTTCTCTACTTGCTTTACCTTTAAAGGGTTAAAAAAGCCCACAGGTAAAAGGAAGGGAGTAGGCACTTGAACAAAAGAGCCAATGGGAGAGCTAGAACTTTTTAAAATTGGGGGGGGAACTTTCCCTTTGTCTGTTGTTGTTCTCCAGAGAGGGGACAGAGCAGAGACACAGCTGGGACTATGCTGGAAGAGCTTTGAGCCAGGTATGGAAAGCCATCAGATCATACCTAGAACTACTCATTTGAACCCCAGATACATAAGTAGATCAGGAAATATCTAGGAAGATGCAATTAGGTTTTATCTCTTATTGGCTTGTGGACTCCTCTGTGCTAACCCCAGGTGCTTTTGTTTTGCTTTGTAACCATTCTTGATGCTTAATTATTATATTTTCTCTTTTTAAATCTAGCAATAGCCTAAGTTCCAGATGTGGTTTTGTTTGTTTTTAATAAAGTTTACCTTTTTTAAGAACAGGATTGGGTTTTTGTGTCTCAAGAGGTTTGTGCACATGTTGTTTAATTAGCTGGTGGCAACAGCTGGATTTCCTTTGTTTTCTTTCTCAGCTCTCCCCTGGAGGAGTGGGTGTGTGTAAGTAAGGGCTTGAGGGTACCCCACAGGGAGGAGTTCCCAAGTGCGCTTTCCTGGGTAAAAAGGGTTTTTTGCATTTGAGTGGGTGGCAGCATCTACCCATCCAAGGTCAGAGAAAAGTTGTAACATTGGGAGTTTAATACCAGCCTGGAGTGGCCAGTATTAATGTTTAGAATCCTTGTGGGCCCCCACCTTCTGCACTCAAAAGTGCCAAAGTGTGGAATCAGCCTTGACAACACCGTAATATAATTGTCACTAACATTGCATAATTAGCAAGATGGAAAATACAATAATCCTAAAAAGTATGCAGCAATAACAGTATCATCTTCTCCTTCCTGTTCCCTCCCTATTTCACACACTTCAAAAATCTCTCTACTATCCACACTTTAAAATTCAACAATTATTGCTTCTAAGAAGGTCACTAAATAGATCTGTATTAAACATTAACCTATACACCACTTCTCTGTATCCTTTAATTACTCAGGTTATTCATATAGATTTTCTAAATTATTCAGTTTGTTCCTATGTACATTAATCTCTTGAATCAATTTATGCTTGATTTCCTATTACAGTCCTCTAGGACTTCTGTGTGTTGCTCTGCCTCTGTGCTATTGACTCTATTCAAATGTTTCTGGATTTTCTAATATATCACTTTTAGCATGATCAAATTTTCCCCCCAGTTCCTTATTTCCTTTCTTCACATCTTAGGAGATGTATTTCAGACTCCAAATATTTTCTTCATTGTGTCTGATGCTGTTGAATTGGCTGCCTGTGAGTGAGTGGGAGAATCTGATTGCTCTCAGTTTATAGAATTGCCATGCTTTTGTTGCCTTTTCCTTACTCAACTTCATCTTTCTAGCTCGATATATAGTGCAAGAGCCATTTTCTGTCATACAAAGTATTCCCTTAATTGTACAGCTGAGTATTATAAAAATTCTTCATTCTGATGGCTTATAGAAGGAAGGAAAAGAGCTTTTAGAACCCCATCATAAGACCCCTCATTTTTCAGGCCACAGGCTACCCCTAAAACTCCACAAAATTTCACTTTTTATTGAGCTTTTCTGCCTATTGAAAATCTGCCTAAATACAAGAATAGCATTCCTGAGATTTCCTGCTCCTCAGTTACCCCAAACTCAACACACACACACTTGCAGAGCCATTATTATACAAAGGAGTCTCTTGTGGTGTCCAAGTAAGTTCAAGAGAAAGTGAAGCAGAGACCACATTTAGAGTGGGCCCTATCTCCACAGCCTTGCCACCCACTTTGCCCTGTTGCTCACCTGCGCCATTTAGCAGATGGTCCTCCATTTTTAAAACTTCTTCTCACAGTTTTTCATTGTTTCCTCTGAACAACATGGAATACTGGGAGCATTAAAAAGAACTCCTTAAATACAAGTTGTCTTGAAAAGAATATAAATTTTTTCAAGAATCCAGAGTGCTGATCCTGAATTCCCTTGACATACAAAAATCCAATGGCAGTTTTCATTGCTCAAGGAAGATAGAATTGGGCCCCAGATGTTATTTGAAATGGACAGCCTGCACAGAGATGAGCACTGATTGCAACCTATAAAGTATTCATAAATTCATTGAGAGAGCAGGTCATTACTGCATTTTTTCCCTTCTTTTCATTTTTAATTGAACACTTAGTATCTTCAAAGAGCTTTACAGTCATTAACTAATTAATCTTCACAGTCCCCCTGTGCATCTCTCTGCTAGGTAATTATTATTATCCCCATTTTACAGGTGAGGAAAAACAGAGATTCTATCCATATGGGCTTGTGATTCTTGAAACAATTTATTTATTTGCATTTATAAAACAAGAAGTTACTACCTCAAATAGGGTCGCCAGGCATTTGGTTTTCAACTGGAACACCCGGTCGAAAAAGGACCCTGCTGGCTCCAGTCGGCACTGCCGACTGGGACCCAGGGCTAAGGCAGGCTCCTTGCCTGCCCTAGCTCCACACGGCTCTCGGAAGTGACCGCCAGGTCCTTGTGGACCCTAAATATATGGGCAGCCAGGGAGGCTCCGCATGCTGCTCCCACCCTGAGGTCCGACTCAGTAGCTCCCATTGGCTGGGAACCACAATAGGAGCTGCAGGGGCGATGCCTGTGGGAGCAAGGGCATCATGCAAAGCCTCCCTGGCGCCCACGCATTTATGGGCTGCAAGGAGCTGGCAGCCGCTTCTTGGGAGCTGTAGTAAGTGCCACCGGGACCCCGAACCCTCTCCCATACCCCAACTCCCTGCCCCAGCCCAGAGTCCCCTCCTGCACCCAAACTCCCTCCCAGAGCCTGCAACTCCCACAACACTCTGCCCCAGCCTCTTCCTGCACCCCAACCCCCTGATTTCTGGCCCCATCCCAGAATCCACAACCCTAGCCTGAGCCCTCACCCACCCCAGCCCACTGAGAGTGAGTGACAGAGGGAGGGGGATGGAATGAGTGGGGGCGGGGCCTCAGATAAGGGGTGGGGCAGAGGTGTTTGGTTTTGTGCAATTAGAAAATTTGGCAAGCCTAATCTCAAACTGTAAATACATCTGACCGATCACTAAAACAATACATCAATATGAAAAGAAAACAAAGAGCTCCTCAAAATTTAACAACCAACTTTCTGAATAATTGTTGCGGGGCAAGCACTCCCTATCCCCTCTTAGGGTGGGGTAATGGTAACTACTTCCCTGGGCCACATCTTTATGACCACTCCTTGTCTTGAGGTAGCATGGCCTAGTGGTAAAAGTCAATATCACCGTTCTCTCTCCCTCAGGGTTATCTGGCCTGATGGCCCCTTTCCACAGGACCATGGGACCCAATGGCCCAAGTCACTATGACTACCCATTTCGACTGAGGTGTATGGCCTACTGGTCAAAATCAGTGTTGCCACCTGTCTCAGCAAGGCTGTGTGGCCTAGTGGCAAGAGTCAGTAGGGCTGTCCCCTCTCTCAGGGTTGCATGGCCAATGGCCAGAGTCAGTCTGACTACCCACTTCAGGAAAGCTGTATGGCCTAGCAGCCAGAGTCAGTGTGACTGCCCGTTCTCAGGGCTTCACGGCCCAATTACCAGAGTCAGTTCACCTGCTCTCTTTCAGGGCAAGATGTCCCACTGGCCAGAGTCAGCATAATGGCTACCCTGTTCCACAGGGCTGTTTGGCCTGGTGGCTGGTAAGGGGGATAGGCAGCCACTTGGGTGTGAGGGCAGCCAGGTAGGGAGAGCCAGGCCCTCCCTGCTCCACTAAGTCCTAGCTCAGGGCCTGGACAGTGGCAAATATGCTCACTGGGTCAGCGGGGAATCCACCCAAAACACATGGACATCACTCAGTATGATGGGTAGTACCCCTGAGCTACTTCCTTCCCTGTCCCTGGTGAAGTGGTCCTTGCATTTCCAAAGTCTGTAGGCTCCTCAACTTGTGTGGCTCCAAGGAGCCCATCACTCCTTGAGCATCTGCAGGGGCTAGGGCATTTGCCTGGGTCTTGGTGTCTCTGGCTTCCGCTGTCCCCGTACCTTCTGCGGTGGCTTCAGCAGCTTCCAGGCTGGAGCTTGCAAATGTGCATCCTCTCTCTTCAGCTGTCAGCCCTCAATCAGCTGAGCTGCTCCCTTTTATACTTAGTCTCCAGCCAGAGCATGCCCAGCAAGGCTGAGGGCCTTCTTGGCTCAGAGAGTAGAGTTAACCCTGGCAGTACCAGTGTGGGGCAAGTGCACCCAATCACAATAACCAAGTTTTGTAAGTAGTAACAGTCTCAGAGGCTCTGCCTAGACTAGATAACTGAGCTGTTGGTAATTGAACTGTCTGAATAGCTCCAATTTAAGCACCAGTAGTACTGGATGTCTACACTAGTCATGTTGTTATGGATACAAGCCAATTTCAGTTTTTTCTCATGTCCACATTAGCACTGTTGCAGTTGCACTGACCCCCCCCCCATACCTATTCTACAATTCTTAGAGATCGCTGAAGGAGTGGCTTATGGGAAGTTTTGTTTGATCTAGTGAGAGTTTTTGAAAAATTCAGAGGAATTGCAAAAGAAAAAGTCAAACTCCAATAATTCCTGAGTAACTCCCATAATTCTCCAGCAAAATACCATAAAAAGACAGGTGTCAGTACTTAGCCCATCTCTCAAAATGGAAGGCAGAGTGAAGAACAAATATCTATACAGAACCAGAAACCATCAACCAACCAGCTGATGGTATTCTTGATACCAAAGTTGAGTACCCACTATAACCTAAGTAAATGGCTGCATGCTGTACCCAAAGAAGTTCTTCTTTGTGTGGAGTACCATTTTCTGGGTCTCGACCACACACACAAAAACAAAGATGGGGAGATCAAGTTGTTCTCATCACCTAAGAGGAGCAGCAGTGGCTGCATGAAGGGGACTTTTCTGTGCTTCTGAGGTGAGCTAGTCCCAGCACTGTATTTTTTCCCATCCTAAGTTGAACAGATTGTTATTGTCTCAGACCTTATTATATTGGACCTTCAGTTTCTTTATTTTCTGCTAGCATAGCTTGCTGGTTTTGATGAAGACCGTCTCTGCCAGTCACTCAGTTACTAGGTTATATACTAATAATGTGACAATATGTCCCACTTGTACCAGTATGCAGTGTAATTGTAGTCATGTTGATCCCAGGATATTAGGGAGAAAAGGTGGGTGAGGTAATATCTTTTACTGGATCAACTTGGTTTTGGTGGGAGAGACAATCTTTTGAGCCACACAGAGCTCTTCTTCAGGTACCTTTTCCAGGCCTGAAGAAGAGCTCAGTGTGGTTCAAAAGCTTGTCTCTGTCACCCACACAAGTTAGTCCAATAAAAGATATTGCCTCCCCCACCTCTCCACTTTTACCACAACAGTCCTGTTTTTTCATTTTGTCAATCAAAATGTTTGGGGGATTTTATAACTACAAAATTTTTGTTTGAGATGAATTGCTGTGCTGAATAGAATTTGTTCTGTGTTTACCAGGAACGAATAATCCAGTGGAACAAGTGTTCAGTGTGATGAAATGTTTGGAGAGAAAAGTTGAATGAGTTTGCACATTATCAAAGCTGTTGTTTTGCTCAAAATAACATTGATGACACTTGTTCAGTGTTTTCAGATAAGCTGGTTCATAGGGAAAAAGTCTGTCCTCTGAGAAATATGCATGTGACTCTGTTCAATCAGGAGCTGGCAACAGTGAGCAGCACACATTGTAAAAACTGCATACTTTTGTCTCTTGAATGACTACTTGACAACCCTAGAAAGTGTAGCCACAAAAGCGTCCCAGTTTTTAAACACCACTTAGCACCTAATGTAGGCAAAGATAGGCATGTTTAAAAATGTAATTACAATATTATTAGTACCACATGAACCACTACCACTGACATTTGTTTTGGTGTGAGAATGCCTAGTGCCCCAGGATGCAGTTACAAAGGCTACTGTTATAGCTCCAATTCAAGAATGTTGTGCTTTAATCAAATTATTATTTTTTCATCTCTAGAAATAATCTAGCTTCTTTCTGTTTGCAGGATTCAAAGAGGATTTTTTATTATATAGATTGAATGTTGAATATTCAACATTCAGGCTGCTTGCCTAGTTGTAATTGATCACATACGTTGCATGCTATTGTTTGCATGAAAATTTAAAATCTGGGTTTCTGCAAAGACTTGTACAATCTCCTTCAAATTTTGCTTTCCGTGAAAACATAGGTGAGTAAAACTTGATTATTTGTTCATGGAAAATGAGCATGAAAGGAGTGTGAACATATCCAAAGTGAATTTATTTATATATTCAGACAAACATTAAAAAAAAAACTTTGAATAATTTACCTAGCTTTTTAAATTCCAGTATGACATGTATTAAAATTCAGAATGTTTCATGGAAATTTGAACGATAATTTCATTTTCTCAACATGGTATAGTATATTTTCAGTTTCTAAGTATGAAGAACTTTAATTAAAATATCATTTTATCTATCTATATATAGTAGATGCTATTTTTAGCTCTTCCAAAGTAATAATGCATATTATATTATTTATATTGTGTAACAGACAGTCCCCGCCAAGAGGAATTTACACTCTACATTCTCTCAGATCTGGGCTTCAAAGAATTTTTCTGACCATGCTCAGACAAGACCCCTAACTTCATTATCATTTATAGTAACAGGGAAGCCCAGAGCTGCATGTTTTGTTTCTGCATGGAATGTGTTTTAATGCTATTGGATCAGGTATATGCTCTGTAGAACTAAATTTCTGCTGAATAGAGACTTAAAAATCTGACTTCCTGACATACAGTCTTGAGTAATTATTTTGGATGGTATTTTCACATATAGAATTGATTTTTAAAATAAGGTAAAACAAGGACTTAAGTCTGAAATTATGTTGATTCTGATTTTTTTTTAAATGTCATCAATTAGAGGCAGGCATTAGTGATTAGAATTCTTATTCATAAAGTAATGTACCATAAGAGAAAATGTAATAGAAAGATAACACATTTTCATACAAAACTTAAAAGACAAATGCACAGAATTGCACTAGATGAATTAACTTCATGTAGAATTTAATATGACTCTTGTGGCTTAAAATCCTTTTAAGAGTCAATCTGGAAAATTGCTCTGGAACTATAAAAGCATAAAATCAAATCATGTTGAAGACTAATGGAGAAAGTGCATAATAGCAGTAAACATGTTGTCTTCTACTCTATATTCACAGGCAGGACATATTTGTTATATTTTTCTTCAAGCACATAAAAGGTGCAAGACTGCAACATAAAATGTGTATCTGCTTTTTATTTTTTAAATATCTTTCAAGATATGACAATACTAAAAAATGCAAAGCAGAAAATTAATCAATATTTTACAATATAAGATTACTGGGAGTTCAACCATTTATCATTTGTTATATAATATTTCATTTTGTTGACAGCACTCTCACAATTTAAGTACAACCACGTAACCAGTACAACTGTATAAATCACTATTGTCCTTGAGAATGTTATATACCTTGATGAAACTTCTATGCTTAATGAAATTAAAACATTTGATCATCTGCATATCTACCTAGTTCCCCTCCTCTGTATTTAACTATTAATTTAGTGTGATGGTGTCAATAACTGGACTGGTGTCAATGTGATTTAGGGGCCTGTTTATAGTGCCATCTCAGCTGGATTTATCTGGATTAATTTATTTTAACAGCTTTTGCCAGGGCCTATTACACTAATGGTTCAACTGCATACAGAATACCAGGCCAATCAAATATTTAATGACAATAAACATCAGCTGACAACAATGCACAAGTAAAACATACTGACTAATCAGATAGCAAAGGGAATTAATACAATGAAGACTTAAACACATAATGAGAGAACCAGACAATCCCCAATACTCTAAATAAACAGAAGCAGGGAAAAAGCGATGCCCTTACTTACAACCCATGAAGCTCTATTAAAGTCAATGTGATTGCATGTAGTATCAAGTTAGAATTTTTGACATTTCTATGAAATGAAGAGTTAACATCTAGAGCAGTATCTTCACTGTCTAGTGTCTTCCTGACTTAAATTTTAACTTTTGAATCAAGAGGAAAGGAAGGTTTATTTTTTAATAAAATGTATGGGCATGATAGTTAAATAGAACTTGCAGCATAGTCTTTACTATATTTAGAAAGAGCTAAACATGTTTTTCTGCCTTTATATTTATGAAGAAGACTGATTAACAACCTTTTCATTTTTTTCCTGTGATTTCTCTTTGCTTCACGCATGGGTCATGTGTGAATATTTGCAAATAATAGTATTATAAAGATATTCCCAGTTTTTATCTCTGTGTTGTCCATATTTAAACTTGGTTGTCATCCATCAACTAAAGGGAAAAATTAGCCTAAATTCACTGTTGGGGTAAATCCATTGAAGTTAGTGGCTTCCATCAGCATTAATTTGTCCCATTCTGTGTGTAAGATGTCTTGGACATGAAGTTTAAGATCCTACACTTTGCTTCAGCCTCCTCATTAGATGAAAGCATTTATAATCCAGGGTGTACAAGTTAAATATTTAAAGGGTAAGGCTTTGATTATACAGAAGACTTTTACCAGGCCTCTAATTAGTTAAAAGAAAAGGAGTACTTGTGGCACCTTAGAGACTAACAAATTTATTAGAGCATAAGCTTTCGTGAGCTACAGCTCACTTCATCGGATGCATTTGGTGGAAAAAATAGAGGAGAGATTTATATACACACACACAGAGAACATGAAACAATGGGTTTATCATACACACTGTAAGGAGAGTGATCACTTAAGATAAGCCATCACCAACAGCAGGGGGGGGAAGGAGGAAAACCTTTCATGGTGACAAGCAGGTAGGCTAATTCCAGCAGTTAACAAGAATATCAGAGGAACAGTGGGGGGTGGGGTGGGAGGGAGAAATACCATGGGGAAATAGTTTTACTTTGTGTAATGACTCATCCATTCCCAGTCTCTATTCAAGCCTAAGTTAATTGTATCCAGTTTGCAAATTAATTCCAATTCAGCAGTCTCTCGTTGGAGTCTGTTTTTGAAGCTTTTTTGTTGAAGTATAGCCACTCTTAGGTCTGTGATCGAGTGACCAGAGAGATTGAAGTGTTCTCCAACTGGTTTTTGAATGTTATAATTCTTGACGTCTGATTTGTGTCCATTCATTCTTTTACGTAGAGACTGTCCAGTTGGGCCAATGTACATGGCAGAAGGGCATTGCTGGCACATGATGGCATATATCACATTGGTAGATGCGCAGGTGAACGAGCCTCTGATAGTGTGGCTGATGTGATTAGGCCCTATGATGGTATCCCCTGAATAGATATGTGGACAGAGTTGGCAACGGGCTTTGTTGCAAGGATAGGTTCCTGGGTTAGTGGTTCTGTTGTGTGGTGTGTGGTTGCTGGTGAGTATTTGCTTCAGATTGGGGGGCTGTCTGTAAGCAAGGACTGGTCTGTCTCCCAAGATCTGAGAGAGCGATGGCTCGTCCTTCAGGATAGGTTGTAGATCCTTGATGATGCGTTGGAGAGGTTTTAGTTGGGGGCTGAAGGTGATGGCTAGTGGCGTTCTGTTGTTTTCTTTGTTGGGCCTGTCCTGTAGTAGGTGACTTCTGGGTATTCTTCTGGCTCTGTCAATCTGTTTCTTCACTTCAGCAGGTGGGTATTGTAGTTGTAGGAATGCATGATAGAGATCTTGTAGGTGTTTGTCTCTGTCTGAGGAGTTGGAGCAAATGCGGTTATATCGTAGCGCTTGGCTGTAGACAATGGATCGAGTGGTATGATCTGGATGAAAGCTAGAGGCATGTAGGTAGGAATAGCGGTCAGTAGGTTTCCGATATAGGGTGGTGTTTATGTGACCATCGCTTATTAGCACCGTAGTGTCCAGGAAGTGGATCTCTTGTGTGGACTGGTCCAGGCTGAGGTTGATGGTGGGATGGAAATTGTTGAAATCATGGTGGAATTCCTCAAGAGCTTCTTTTCCATGGGTCCAGATGATGAAGATGTCATCAATGTAGCGCAAGTAGAGTAGGGGCATTAGGGGACGAGAGCTGAGGAAGCGTTGTTCTAAGTCAGCCATAAAAATGTTGGCATACTGTGGGGCCATGCGGGTACCCATTGCAGTGCCGCTGATTTGAAGGTATACATTGTCACCAAATGTGAAATAGTTATGGGTCAGGACAAAGTCACAAAGTTCTGCCACCAGGTTAGCCGTGACAGTATCGGGGATACTGTTCCTGACGGCTTGTAGTCCATCTTTGTGTGGAATGTTGGTGTAGAGGGCTTCTACATCCATAGTGGCTAGGATGGTGTTTTTAGGAAGATCACCAATGGACTGTAGTTTCCTCAGGAAATCGGTGGTGTCTCGAAGATAGCTGGGAGTGCTGGTAACGAAGGGCCTGAGGAGGGAGTCTACATAGCCAGACAATCCTGCTGTCAGGGTGCCAATGCCTGAGATGATGGGGCGTCCAGGATTTCCAGGTTTATGGATCTTGGGTAGCAGATAGAATACCCCAGGTTGGGGCTCCAGGGGTGTGTCTGTGCGGATTTGTTCTTGTGCTTTTTCAGGGAGTTTCTTGAGCAAATGCTGTAGTTTCTTTTGGTAACTCTCAGTGGGATCAGAGGGTAATGGCTTGTAGAAAGTGGTGTTGGAGAGCTGCCTAGTAGCCTCTTGTTCATACTCCGACCTATTCATGATGACGACAGCACCTCCTTTGTCAGCCTTTTTGATTATGATGTCAGAGTTGTTTCTGAGGCTGTGGATGTGAATTATAACATTCAAAAACCAGTTGGAGAACACTTCAATCTCTCTGGTCACTCGATCACAGACCTAAGAGTGGCTATACTTCAACAAAAAAGCTTCAAAAACAAACTCCAACGAGAGACTGCTGAATTGGAATTAATTTGCAAACTGGATACAATTAACTTAGGCTTGAATAGAGACTGGGAATGGATGAGTCAATACACAAAGTAAAACTATTTCCCCATGGTATTTCTCCCTCCCACCCCACCCCCCACTGTTCCTCTGATATTCTTGTTAACTGCTGGAATTAGCCTACCTGCTTGTCACCATGAAAGGTTTTCCTCCTTTCCCCCCCCTGCTGTTGGTGATGGCTTATCTTAAGTGATCACTCTCCTTACAGTGTGTATGATAAACCCATTGTTTCATGTTCTCTGTGTGTGTGTATATAAATCTCTCCTCTGTTTTTTCCACCAAATGCATCCGATGAAGTGAGCTGTAGCTCACGAAAGCTTATGCTCTAATAAATTTGTTAGTCTCTAAGGTGCCACAAGTACTCCTTTTCTTTTTAATCTCGTGGACAGTGAAGAATCTAAACAAGATGAGCTGCTGAAGCATGACGGGAAGCAGGGTGAATAGGTGTCGGATTCAAATATTATGCAAGGTCTTTTTACTTTGTTGGTGGCATGGATGGAGCCAGAGATAGCATGGTAACAGATCCATAGCTCACAATACATCCATATTTTTTATTTTTGTGCTGACAGATCTAGTCTCCTGTGAGGGAGACAATCATCTTCCTGCTCTGGACCAGCTCCAGAAACCTCTTTTTCTAGCTGCACCCTGTATTTGCCTGTTGTCCAAGCAACAATTAGTAATTTTAAGAGTGAAATACAGCAACACACTCAGACTCTTTCCAGCAAGCCACATTGAATTCCAACATTGAATATTCATAACTTATGGCTCCCCATGTTTGTGGTGGCCAAAGAACAGTCTGGTGAAGGCAGAAATTGAGTGATTTTTCCATTTAGTACCACTGGTTTACCAGTTCTATCTCCCTGTAATGGCTAAGAGATGCCATACATTTCAAACATGTGAAAAACAAGTCACTCAATTAACCAGTTTATTTAGATAACTGAATTGGGATGCCAGGACTACACCACCCCTTTGTTTGAATCTTAGTGATCTAACCAATGTAAGGCATTATATTAGTTTGTACCCTTGTTGATCTTTTTCTAAGTTCATGGAGAACTTTCCAAACAATTTCTAGCTTATACACCAGATAGCTTTTGTAAAGGGAAATCATGCCTAATCAATCTATTAGAATTCTTTGAGGGGGGTCAACAAACATGCGGACAAAGGTGATCCAGTGGATATAGTGTGCTTGGACTTTCAGAAAGCCTTTGACAGGTTTGCTCACCAAAGGTTCTTAAGTAAAGTTAGGAGTCATGAGATCAGAGGGAAGGTCCTCTCATGGATCAATAACTGGTTAAAAGATGGGAAGCAAAGGGTAGGAATAAATGGTCAGTTTTCACAGCGGAGAGAGGTAAACAGTGGGGTCCCCAAAGGATCTGTACTGGGACCTTTGCCATTTAACGTTTTCATAAATGATCTGGAAAAGAGGGTGAACAGTGAGGTGGCAAAGTTTGTAGACAATACAAAATTATTCAAGATAGTTAAGTCCAAAGCTGACTGTGAAGAGTTACACAGGGATCTGATAAAACTGGGTGACTGGGTGTACCAACCCTGTACCACTTCAGCAGGGGTTAAGTGCAATCTGTAGGCCAAGGAAGCCATGCCCCCTCGCCCCTACTGGACATGCTCCAACTGGGACCAGGATATGAAAGGGAGTAGCTTAGCTCAGCTCAGTCTTGGCTGGCCATCGATGAGAGAAGATATGTGTTGTAGGGTCCTGCCAAGAGAGTCTCAGAGCTCCAGGACATAGAAGCCCAGCTGGGCTGAGACTCCAGCAGACCCCCAGCCAACTGCTGATGTAAGAAAGACAGAGAGGCCATGAGATTACAAACATTGGAAGGAAGGGTAGGAAGTGGCCAAGGGAATGGGACTGTAGTATCGGGTGAAAGTGCCCTGGACCGCGAACCAATGGAGAAGGGTGAGTCCGAGTCTGCCTATTCCAGCTGCCCCACCACCAGGGCAGCTGACACCCAGCAGGGCAAACTTAGCTGTTAAATGGACTTAGGCCCCTAGGCTGTGCTGCCCTGAACCACAGGACAGTCCCACTGACTCAGGCCATTGGGCCATACTGCCCTGAGCTGCAGGGCTGCCATGCTGGCTTGGGCCACTAAGCCATGCTTCCCTGAGCAGAAGGATGGCCTTACTGACTCTGGCACTGGGCTATATTGTCCTGAGCTGCAGGGCTGCCATCTAGATCCAGGCCACTTAGGTCCCCAAATAGCCATTTTGGGAACCCACACAATCCAACACCCTGTGACAGTGTACACCTACCCCACAATACTGGGCAACAAAATAGCAGATGAAATTCAGTGTTGATAAATACAAAGTAATACACATTGGAAAACATAATCCCAACTATACATACGCACTGATGAAGTCTAAATTAGCTGTTACCACTCAAGAAAGATATTGGAGTCATCGAGGAGAGTCCTCCAAAAACATATGCTCAATGTACAGCAGCAGACAAAAATTCTAACAATGTTAGGAAAGGGATAATGTCACTATATAAACCCATGGTACACCCACACCTTGAAGCCTGCATACAGTTTTGGTCATCCCATATTAAAAAAGATACATTAGAATAGAAAAAAGTACAGAGAAGAGCTACAGAAATGAAGGGAGCAGTAGTCGGTGTTCATGTCTCAGCTCCAGATTGCTATGGCAACTCTCGTCTTCTAAGACACCTGATCTCATATTGGTGACTTTTACATTGCAAGGATGCAGCCATCTCCACACAAAGTCCAGGTTGGTCTTGGTTACCTGCAGCAGTCTTATCTAGTCACTGTTAATCCAGACAACAGGATGAGATGCTCCATGAGTGGAGCTTAGTTTGGCCTAGAGTCTGCTCTCCTCACAAGTAGGTTTGACAAACCCTCTTCATTTGCCTCTACTTCCATTTCAGGGACCACCCGGGGTTGCTTGGGTGCTGTAACCATTTTCATCCTGCTCTTCTTTCAGCCTGTCACATTACAAACTCCAGAAGCTTCAAAGTAAAACAACCTGAAGTGCCAGGAAAGTCACTATGATTTAAAAATGACTACTGTGGACCGATTATGGGTCTTGCATAAGAAAACCACATAATATTAGAATGAAAGGGAGGTGATCAGAAAAAATACTTCTAGTCCTTGGCAACTATAGCTGCATAGAGTCACTGTTGAGTGTCCCAGAATGCACTCCTAAAAATATGGTTAGGGAGAGTGCTAGCTGTGGAGGCAAAAACTGAAAAGGTATTGTGTAAGCACAAATCAAACTGTAACTTGTAACTAGTTAAGATGACTGTACTACTAACCAGTGTTGATCACAGCTTACAGTTGCTGTGTGGAAGAGGCCCTGAAATTCAATATAAATCACGGATTTGGACCAGGTTGGACTGATGGCTTTGTGACACTGAGATGTTTTTTCCCTATAATTTTAGATGAAGCTCAGGTTTATCTTTTTGATAACAAATTGTGTCCTTTGTAAAATGATTATCTGCTGGACACATATTTTGCTAAATTATTTTGTATTGTTTAATATAATCTAATTTAGATGATTAAAAAACTCACTTGCAGAATTGGATAAAAATAATTATATAAACCCAAAGAATGCGCAGAGGCCTATTTGATAAAATACTTAGGATCTGATCCAGCAGGGCTTCTAGGCCATCCACAACAAAAGCTGGCCCAGCTGCAAAAAGACCCGGATAAAATCTCCTTTGGAGGGTGTGACACATAGGCCTATTTGTGATTCACTTCTCTTGTGTCAACAACTCGTCAGGCCTGACATACTCACTATACATAACACACTGTCGTCATAATTGGTCTCTACAAGGTGTAAGCTATCATATACAAACTGATAACATGCTGATCCTGAAACTCATTGCATGGGGTATGGAGAAAGAGTTCTGGATATGTACTAGTATTCTTTTCTTGAAATGTGTTCAGCATACTGTGCATAAGACCACTCTGCCCTATACAAAGTAATGTGTATTTGCTTTTTGACCAGCCTGGTTGTCAGGCAGAGACAATGACAGTACACTGACATATAAGGTAAACAAAGCTATCAAACTAACAAGCAGGGGAAAGAGAGCATGGTATCTATACTACAGGAAGAGAGAGAAACTGTGGGCTTATTTTTCAAATAATACATTTCAGAGGTTTAACTGGAGTATAAAAAGGGAGGGGATAACCCCATAGTTATCCTTCACCCAAAGAGTCAAAGAAACCAAGTGCTTCGGGCTCTGTGATTGGATCCTGGCTAAGAACTGGCCAGTCATGCTGGAAAAAAATGTGATGAGAATCTTGCTTTGAACAAAAGACTCTAGTTTAAGTTAAGGTTTTTTTAATCTCAGAAGCATATTTTTACTTTTGTTTGTAACCATTTCGATCTCAATTCCCTCTACTTGGTATCACTTAAGTATCTGTTCTTTGTTAATAAATGTAATCTTGTTTTATTACACAACCATCTAAGTGCAGTGTTTCGTACCAAAGAGTAAAATCCTCGGGCTAGCGCTGTGTACTGTCTCTTTAAAGGATCAGCGAACTTGAAAAGGTTTTATGAGTGCTAAAGCGAGAGGTGCTGAGCACTGCAGAGAAGACTGTTTTTGGGAAACTCACAGCTGGAAGGGCTATTGGTGTCACCCTGCAAGGAGTAACCAAGCTGGTGGAAGCTAGTGTGAGTTTAGTGTGCTGGAAGCAGGCTGTTGATATCAGGAGTCTGAGCCAAAACTGCACGGCACAGAGGCACCCAGGGTTACAGGGCAGGTTGGGACACAAGCCCTTACTGGTCTGGCTTGAACCCCAAAGCATCACAGAGGGATCTGCAAAGTTGAGTAGGGAAAGGAGAAGTCTCAGATGTCTAATTCTGGCCTTCTTAATCAACTGTGCTATGGAGCAGTGCAGTCAGCCAGCAAAGAGTGCATACTGTACAAGAGATGACATAATCACCCTCCACAGACACAAGACACAGAGATAGGAAGGCTGGGAATATTTCAAAGCTCATTAGTGGGGAGCAGAGATTCCTAACTCCCATTTTTCAAGGAATGCTTCTCCTTTATTGCTGTTGAACAGAACTCCATTGCCATCATATTGGAAAGATCTCCTCCAGTTAGAGTTCAAAAGGGCCTTCTTAGAGAGATGGGGTAACTGTAAGCCAAATGATCCTGTTGTCTGGCACATCTCACCTGACTGAGTTCTGGAACACAGCTGCTATGTGAGAAAAATCTATTGTCTTGGGACCATGGCTCCGTTAGCATTCTTCTTTGGTTGACACACATTCATTAAGACTGGGAAGAATTTGAAAACATGAACATCCAGAGGTACGTTCAGTTCAGTATGTCCCCGACACTGTTTTCATGAATCAAGCTAGACAGAATCACAGATTGTCACTTTAGGAGAAACCAGTTATAGACAGTATAATAGCAGTGTACGGGCATCAAACTTTGCTGCTATCGTCCTGTAGTGTAGACACTTTGTACAGCATCAGAGGGAGTTTTTCCATCAGTTTAGGATCTCCACTTCCCTCAGCAATGGTAGCTAAGTCAATGCAAGTATTCTTCCACCAACCTAGTTGGATGGAAGATTAGGTTGACATAGCTATGGCACTCAAGGGTGTGAATTTTTAAGTGCAAACCAGGCCAGAGATGGAAAGCCTGCAGCTAGGGAGAGAAGCAGAGTGAGCATGGCCCTGAGAGGAAGCGGAGAGAGAGAGAAAGAAGAGCGCAAGCTTCTTTGGGGCACAGAATTTGCTGAAAAGCCAGACTTGGATTTCTAAGCAAGGAAGCTGCCTCCTGTTTTGTTTCTTCAGTGATCAGGGAAACAGAACTTTGTGTACATTCTTTGTAAATAAACAGGATTGCACCAAAGAAATACCAGATTCATATAATCTATTTCTCTTTCTAATGGAAACAACCTAACAATTCCCCAAATACTAGCAAACCACTCAGGCCAAAAAGGGCAACAATACAGGATATAGCTCCTCGTTGGCATTAAAAGCAGACTCTGTGCTTCTGAGGGCCAGGAGCCACTCAAGCTTAGGACCTGCTTTTATTAAGGTTACAGTCATGTTAGGGGAAACTGTTTACATGATTTTTATACTTTAACTTGATCTCAGCGATGGCTCACAAGTGTAATGAAGATTGGACCTTAATCGGGCCTTATAACTTGTTAAAATTGATACTATTTAGTATATAACTTGGTTGTTGAAAACAAAAAAAAGTACATAAAATGATGGCTGAGATTTTGGTAATAAAAGGGTTTATCTTCATTCGCTTGGGATTACATTATGAGTAATAAAGCCATGCCAAACTCAGACTACATCACCCAATCATTTGTTGTCTATAAATATCTAACAATAATGTGATAAATGGTATCAGGTATTTTAAAAAATGTTAAATCTAAAATGTCAGAAAACCCAAAGTTAAAAGGTAAATACTATGTGAGAATACACACATGGTTTATACCAAGCTCCATTTCAGAAGATAGTGACTGCTGGAACTGACAACTGCAGGATGAGTCGGGATCTCCTCACCCCTTCCACATCTAGATTCACAAATATGGATTTCAGTTGCTAAAATAATTGGATTCTACTGCTTATGGCATGCAGTGTTTCTTTCCTTCCTCCTTCATATCAAATTTCTGTGCATAGCTCCCTCAAAGAATGGGATTTCCTATTATCTAGAAAATGGTGAACCTGAAATATGATTGCTCTTACGCATTATCATTGAGCTTACGCTCTAATAAATTTGTTAGTCTCTAAGGTTACACAAGTACTCCTTTTCTTATGCATTATATTAGAGTTGAATATTGCTGGACAATGTTTTGATGCTTATGCATATGGCAGTGTGGTGGTTTTGTTGATAGTTATGATTGGTTTTGGTTGATCGCTTTTTTCCTGCATCTCCCTCTTACTCTTTTACGAGCGTATTATGTGGAGTTTTTGATCTCTCATTCTCTTAATATTTCCCATACATTCCCCAACATTTCTCCAATTGAATCAAAATTTAGTGCACATCCAGTTTTTAAACAAGAAAATATTTTCTTCTCAATGACCTTCATAACCTGCCTCCCTTTCCCTGGTTTCCAGTGTGAGTGCAGCAGATTTAAACTTCTGTTTCAAGATCTCTTTGTTCCCCTCTGGTACTTTTTAAACTCTAAAAGGGCAGAACCATGGGACTTGGTCCTTGGTGCTTTGGAATGGTGACATGGCTACTCCAGAAGAAAGTCACTGGATCCATTCAGTGGGAGCAGATCTGCTAGGCTGCCCTTTCTGAAGCAGGAATGTGGACCTGAAGATAAAGGTAATGTGATAAGGGTAGAGTGAGACTCTCAGGGTTACCATACCTCAATAGGCGAGATCACAGCTCCAGGTAGCAGAACACGTAGGTACATCTACACTTCAATAAAAGTGTAGATGTTCGGGCTGGGGCTGGAGCCTGCACTCTGAAATTCCAAGAAGGGAGACTTGCTGCCATGGGATTTTTATTGCAGTGTATATGTACCCTATGCTCCCTCCTTTCTCCAGAATAATTACCATCACAGAAGAAGTGGGTGAGGCAAGGATAAAGGGTTAGTCCTGAGACACCTTCCTCTCTGAACATATGCATGAGGATGGGGGAACAGCAAGGACAGAGTTAGTCTGTCTCTTCAGCTCAAGTTATAGGGACTCATACTTTTAAATCTTACATCTGTACCTGGTAAATTGGTTTCAATGATGTTTAAAAATAAAATAATAAAACACATGGTAGATCATGGTAGGTCTAACCAGCACAGTTTCTGCAAAGATGTCTCACTAATCTATTAGAATTCTTTGACCACGTCAGTAAAGTACTGGATAAAGGAGAACCAGCTGACAATTCAGAGGGATAGCCGTATTAGTCTGGATCTGTAAAAGCGGCAAAGAGTCCTGTGGCACCTTATAGACTAACAGACGTATTGGAGCATTTCGTGGGTGAATACCCACTTCTTCAGATGCATTTATTTAGACTTTTGAAAGGCCTTTAACAAGAAACTATTAAAGAAATTACGTAGTTATATAAGAGATGCAAGATATTGACATGGATCAAAAACTGGCTAGGAGACAGGTAACCGGAGGAATAAATGCTCAATCAACTTTTATCATGGCAATATTTAAAAGCAGGGTTCCTTGAGGTTCTGTATTGGGTCTGGTGGTATTTAATAAATGGGTGTTGAGCAGTGTAGTAGCAAAATTTGCAGACTGTGAGGAACTTAAGAAGGAACTCCCTAAGTTGAATGGACAACACTGGGGCAGATGGAGTTATATGGTAATAATTAATACTGGAGGGTGGGGAAAATGAGCTACTAAGACCCCTTACTTACAGAGTTCTAAATTAACTATCAGCTCAGGAAAGGGACTGAAGTGTGATTGTAGACAGATCAATGAAGATCTCTGTTCAATGAGTAACTGCAGTCAAACAGCATGTTTGGATGTCTGAGGAATGGGATGGAGAATATAACAATGCCTTTATAAAAATAATGGTGCAGCCTCAATTGGAATACCACGTGCAGCATTAGTCATCCTATCTCAAGGGGATATTGCAGAACGGGAAGGGACTCAGAGAAAGTTGATGAGAATGATTAAGGGCATGCAAAAACTCTATATTAATATGAGATTAAAAAGATGGGAATTATTTACCCTAAAAGGAGATATAACAGGGGACATGACAAAAGTATATAAAATACTGAATGGCATACAGAAGATAGATGGGGAGCTTCTGTTCTCCCCATTTCATAACAGCAATGAGCTATTCAGTGACATTGAAAGATGGCAAATCCAACATGAATAAAAGGGAAAAAAATATACAATATATGGTTACACTGTGGAAATCACTGCCAAAGGACATTGTTGAGGCCAAGAATTTAGCAAGATGCAAAAAAGAATTGGACATTTATATGGATAAGAATATCCAGTGTTATAATAATAAATGATAACAAATTTCGGAAAGATACAAAATCTCATGCTTCAGGGTTTAAACCAGTCTCTGACTATAAAGAATTAGGATGAGACGTTCATGGAAATTAGATGATGCTGCATCTGCCTATTGGGGAGTTTCTTGTACCAACTTCTGAAGCACTGGAGACAAGATACTGGACTAGATGAACTACAGGCCTGGTATGATATTGGTATGTAGAGCTAGCCACATTTTACGTTTTTTAATCTTGACAAATTCAGAATTTGAAGGATGAGTGAAGGCTCAGTATAAAGCAGGTAAAAATGGTGAAATCTTTCACCAAATTCCTGAAATTTTGAAAAAATTTCCCATCAGCTCTTTTTAAGGGACATTCTTATTTCTTCCTTGAATCAGTGTACCAGTCTTTAATGAGAACCAATTGATTCACTGATGTTTGTATCTTGTATTCTTTGTCACTCAGAAGAAGATGGTGTAAGTATCAATATCTCAATGGAATGAGTTTCATGAGACACTTTGTTGTTCTCTTGGGTGTCTTGTACTTTGTCTACCCATTCACCTTTCTCCTCTTAAACTGGAAAGGAAGTGCAAAGAAGGAGAGGAATAGCCAAAGAGTGGAGGAAAATAGAATGTTAAAAGGTCACGGCAGTCTGGAATGTTATTTTAATTCGTAAAATGTGAGGCAGTCTAAATGCTTCCTGGCACGTCATTCTAGTGACAAATACTGTAATAAGAAGTACAAATGGCACAAATTATTCCATTCTCTTGACAAAGATTATGATGATAGTAGGAAATGGTGCAAAAATTAATCAGTTCCTTTTATATTTTATTCTTTGGCTTGTCTTTAGATGTGTTATTTAAAATTACCAAATAACAGAGCTATAGCAGCCATTTACTATGATAATAAAAGAGTAAATGGGCAGTGGCTTTCCTTAAATTAATAATCTGAGATTTTAAATAAAAGTCATCAAGAAATTGAACTACTCTTCCATCCTTTTCTCTTCACATCTACATAACTTGTTCTGCCATAATGTGTGGTATTAACTTTCCTCCTCTTTCCAGGAAATGCTCCATTGGAGGAAGAATCACATTTTTTACATGAGGGCAAAATTGATAAAAACCCATTAATAGGCTTCTTATTATCCTTGCTGAAGTGCTGCAGCACTATTTTTTAGTCTATTAAATATACTGGAGTTTATTATTATTTGTATCTTATGTTTTGTCTTCCTCTGTTTTAAAGGGTGTATGTAGCATGATTGTTTTGCTAAATAAAGATGCTATTTTCAATGTATTGCTTGTAGGGGGGGCACAGTAACTAGTACAGCACATGGTAAGCATAGAGTATGTGGTCTAATCAAGCAAATTCCTCTGCAAGTGCTGCTGGGATTGAACTAGGAGATGCTACCCGATATCATAGCTAGAGGTTACTGTAGCTACTTACTCTTTGCTTAACTGTACAGCAGGATCTCTGTGCCTGCCTTGTCTCTATTAGCTGCTGGCTGCACAAAAACTTCCTACTACAGGATATTTCAAGTTAGTCACTTTTCCCAGCTCTCAAGACAGAAATCTTGGAATTCTTCTTCGAGTGATTGTATATGTATTCTACTGCTTGTGTACATTCCTATTACTCAGATTCATATTATTTTTGGCCAGCAGGCTCCATTGGTGCTGTGCCCGTGCCCAAGGACATGAAGGGTATGTCTGCACTGTAGGTGAGAGCATGCCTCCCAGGCTCCAATTAGACAGACATGAATTAGCTCCGCTCAGCTAATATGCAAAAAATAGCAGTGTTGATGTTGCCACATGGGCAGTAGCATGGTAAATTGATGGTTCCTGCCTTAATGCAGCTCAGCTATAAATCTCTAAATTTCAGGGAGTTTATAACATTATATCCTGGTCACTCTTGCTCCAGAAAACAGGACCATATCACCCCTATTCTCATTGCCTCGGGGGATTCTTGTCCCTAATTCAATCAAATGCATCTATCCTGCCTCGCCTACCTCATTTCCAACTGTTCCTGTTGGTCCTCTCTTGATCTCCTCTCTTTCTTAAGCCCATGATTGTATATAGCTATGGGCTGCCCTTTCACTTGTGGTACCCCATAACAGTAGAACTGTCCCCTTTTCTTTTAATTTAGCCTTAAAATTTCTGTTTAACATTAGCGTATGGGTAACACTAACCCACAATCGCCTTTTCCCCATCTCCACTACTCCATGCTGCTTTTCTTCCCACACAGAAACTACCACAAAAGTACTCATTTGCATTTTTACCACTTTCAATTTGCAACTTTCTTAATTTGCTCCACCCCCTATATTACTGCCACTTTCTAACCAAAATCACTGCAACCAGCTCTGCAAGGCTCTCTCTCTATGATTCTTGTCTCTGTAAAGTGTTGTATGTTACTCTGTATAAAACCCATTATACAAAAAAATTAATTGAATTGTTATATTTTATTATGCAAACCTTTGTGAATGTATTTTCTGGAGAAACCATATCTACATTTTATAAATATTGTCTTAGTAAGAACAGGGTTTTAATAAAAAGCAGATATTACACAATAGTGCTCACAATAGACAAGCTCAAATATAATTTCTGGAAGAATATAGTCATAAAATATTGCTGAACAATACAACTGGAATAATAGAATTTTAAGGTAGAAATAAACCAAATCAGTGGCACTTATTTGAGGGCAGGATCCCAGTGCTTACACTCCCCTAGAACTCTTCCTTGTCTCTTGCCAGCTGCACTCCTCTCTAGGGAGTGATTGCAAAGCTCCTCCCTGCAGCAGCCTCTTAGTCTCTACTTCCGGGTTTTATTCTAGCTCAGTCTGCCCAGCTGGGCTTCATCGTCAATTAGAGTTTGTCAGCCCTGACTATCCTCCAGGTGCAGCCTGTCACAAGGTTAATTGGCCCTTTTTACTCACTGAGGCCTTGTGAGGGGTAGACACACCATCAGAGTTAAATATCACAAAAATGAACCAGGCACATTCTTAGGTTTTATTTTTTATCTGTTGTACCACAAGCCAGTGTGCTTCAAGGTGCTGGCATAATAAAACTGAATGTGCTCATGACACTGTTATACTAATACAAAGAGGTGGGTGGGAAGGAAGATATAACCCACAGCAACTACAGAAGAATTCAAGTGTAATGGAGAATTAAATATTATGGGAAAAACTTTCACACATGGGAGCTTAAAGTTAGACACCTTAGGCTCAGTCCTGCAAACACACACATGAAATGTGTCAGAGGAAAAGATACAGCTATACAGAAGTATAGGAGGAAGAGCAAGGCTGTGCAGTGAGTGTCAAAGATTTGCAGGAGAGCATAGGGATGGGAATTCACTTAAAAATTATAATGATCCATGTGAATAACTATCAATGTTGATAAATCTTTATTTAAAAGACAGGAGATTATGCCAAACAAAACTTGGTTAAACAGTTAGGATTGCTTATGTGCATATACCAATAATACAACCATAAAACTCTCCAAGGAGATAACTAGTGAAGTCCTTGTACAAGCATGATTTCACTTCCCCACATTACCTCTTACCTCCCCCACTTCTACCACTTTCCTCCATCTCCACACAAAACATGCAACTCGAACTATGAATATCAACTACTGAAGAAAACCAAAACACAATACCTTACTTCCTCATTATGTCACCTAAATCACATTACTCCAGACATTACACACCCTAACCTCTCAGAATGATAAACATTGTTACACATTACTTCTGTTGAAAAGCAAACACTTAAACATCACCATCCACTAACAATTTACACTTATACATTAACCATTTTCTTTAACAACATAACAATTTAGCATTCCAACCCTTTAGAAAATATACTATATGCTTTGAGTTAAAGGGTAAGGGCTTCATTCTCCACTTCATCCTAACTACATTCAGATGGAGAGCTGATTTGATGCTCCCTCATTTTGAGCTACCCAGTACAAATTAGGGCTGCTTGGGGGCAACCTTTCCCACCACCAATCTATGCCCCTGGAGAATCATGCATTGTGGAGCTCTGCTCCAATGTGTCCCATCCCCAGAATTCTCTGACATGCCCCCTCTTATGCCAGAGATAAGGAGGTGGATGGCATAGGAGACAGGAAAGCCACCATTGCCAGCTTTGTAGCAGCAGGCTTTCCCATGCACAGGGGGGATTCTTCTCTGGCCAGTTCCCAATGGTGCAAAGTAGCCTCAATGGATTGGAGAATTTAGCCCTATATGTTTTATGTGGATCTGGAGCAAAGAGCCACATGTGTTGTGAACTAGATGAAATAATGCAGAGAGAATGATTTAAGATGCAAGGGTTTGGCAAGGACCTAACTAAGGTCTTGCTTTTTCTTCCATTATCATATTTTTTAGGAAGTGGTTTTCTAAAACCTCAGAACATTTCACCATTTTCTCCTTAGTCAGCCTCCTGTGGGAGCAAAAGATGGGCATTGATTTCAGCTTATGTTTTTACAGACTAGATGGATCACCTAAAGAAGTTCACTCACTGTAGGTGTACCTCCTTGGGATTAGGTCTAGGAATTAGCTTTTGCCCCAGATCCATCAGTTGCTGATGCTACAGCCCTTCTCTTCGCATTACGTGGCCTTCCAGTAAAGTCATTATGGAGTCCCCCCAGATAAGCTACTTGTATGCTGTCTCAGGAAGTCTTCTGTTCTAGCTCCTGTACCACTTTGCCAATGGTGGATAGGGGACCCTGAGCCCACCTGCTGCTTTGGGTTCCTGCTTAGGGACCTTCTGCCCAACAACAATGCTTTGCTCAGTCTCAAACCCTGTTGCTATTTCCCTGAGCTTCTTATTCCCCCTCCCTCCAGTCAATCTGGTTGTCTGTTTCTGGGTTTACTTCTGGAGATTCCTTTGCTCCCCATGGCTACCTCACCCCTTTCATTCTCTTGCCAGATCCCTAATCCTGGGTATGACCCCAGAGTTTATTCCTCCCCTGGATTTTCACCTGGTCCCTAGCTAACTCCTTTTCCCTCTAAGAAATGACTGTAGACCTCCTTCTTAGTCTTACTTCCAGGTTTTATAATCCTAGCCCAGCTCCTCCACCAGTTGTGCTTTCTCTACAATTAGGCCTAATCAAGAATCATAGAATATCAGGGTTGGAAGGGACCTCAGGAGATCATCTAGTCCAACCCCCTGTAAGAGCTGGCTTCCCTCCAGGAGCAGCCTATCAGGTTAATTGCCCCCTTCTGTTCCACATTCACACCACCCAAACTCTGAGTGTGTTAACACCTCCAGCACAGATCAGGTTTGCTCAGTTGATGTTTGTGATGGGGGGAGGTGGGAGGATGTGTTTGCATTGCACTACTATTAGGACATTCCTTGCCAGTCACAGTTTACCATTTTTGGGCTACCAAAGAATGACAGAAACCTGAAATGGATGGGAGCAACTGCAGGATGTCCTCCTTATTCTCAATAGCAGAGAGTGATGTGGAGGTGTGCAGCCCAGAGACTTCTGTCTGTCTGGCACCAGAACCAGAGACATGATGGGGATGGCCTGTAAGTAGTAGAGTTGGGAATTGACTGCAAGGCCCAAGCATGCCTATTGCTTTGCTTTATGTCAAATCAAAGAGCAGTAGAGAAGGCCACCTGTGCATTCAGACCTGGCCTTACCATGAGGCAAACTGAGGCAGCCACCTCAGGTGCCAGACTGTGGGGCGGGTGCCACTAGGACCCAGAGTGTAGAAAATTGTGTCTGCTGCTGGTGCATATGTATTCTCTCTGCTCTAGATGCACAGAGATGGTGGAGAGCTGTGCTGGAGAAAGGAGGGAACAAGAGACATAAACAGGCAGGCAGGAGAAAAGATGAGAGGGAATAACAGAAAGCTGCAGGGAGAAAGAGGAGGAAGAGCTCTTATATACCTCTCTAGCACCCCCAGGAGCCTGGACTGATTAACACCAGTTTCTCAGGGAGCTCCCTGTTTCCTGCTGCTTCCCTGAACCCACTTCAGGAGAACAGGCAGTCAACTGAAGTAGTAGGAGCCAGTTAGGCCCTTAAGACGCTGATATCTTCCCTTGCTCAGGCTCTACTTCAGACTGCTTATTTGTCCCCTTCAATTAAGTGTTGAGAGCCACTATAGCTGGCACAGAACAGCTGTCATGAGTGAAAGAAGAAAATGTACCTCTGGTGCAGCATTCAGAAAAAGAAAGAAAAGCTTCCTTTGTTTTCTATCTAAACAGGAAGGAACTCTCCTGAGATACATAGACACAAGTGTTCGCGGTGAGCCTTCCGGCCCCAGTGAGGTTGTCAGTGGTGAGGAGATGCCTGGTCTTCCAGTTAGTCAGAGTGCAGGTGACCTGGCAGCTACTACAGCATCCATATCTCCATTCCCAAATGGATGTAACCATGCACATTCCTGAAGAAAAGTATAGATCAGAGAAAAGTGTGGTGGAGAAAGAAACAAGAAAACAAGGAACAGCTGCTGCTGAGTTTAGTTCCTTAAGTCTAGATGATCCAGGACTGTGGACCCACTTGAGCAGTAGCCTGAGGGACTTCCTTGTACTGCATGGGCCACAGTAAGTGAAAAACTTCATGTTCCCCAAAGGCAATGAAAATAGAAGTTTCCATCCAACACATTATTGGCATGAAATCCCCAATGGTGACAAAGTGGAGAGACCATGGCTTATGTACTCAAAAACCCAGAATGCTGCATACTGTTCTTGTTGCAAACTCTTCCAGTCTAATGTTCCAGCCACATTGGGTTCTACAGGAACAAAGGACTGAAAAAAATCTGGCATGCCATGAGAAGGCAGCAAATCACCAGAGACCATTCCATAGGTGGAAAGAGCTTGAGATGAGACTAAGGTCATAGATGATCAGCATCAAGAGAAGATTGCATCAGAGTCTCTTTACTGGCAAAATGTTCTGAAAAGGCTCATTGCCATTGTGAGAATGCTTGCTACCCAAAACCTAGCACTGCATGACACTTCAGATCAGCTGTATGTGCCAAACAATGGAAACTTCCTTAAAATTGTGGTGCTGATGGCTGAGTTTGATGCTGTACTCCAGGAGCATCTAAGAAGAGTCACCACCCAAGAAATGTACACACATCACTACCTTGGAAAAACAATTCAAAATGAGATCATACAGTTACTGGCAACAAAAGTCAAACAGAAGATTGTGGCAGATCTGAAGTCAGCAAGATATTACTCTGTTATTCTGGATTGCACACCTGACATCAGCCATATGGAACAAATGATTTTAATGGTGCGTTTTGTAACAACAACAGAACCTAATGAAAATATCCCTGCAATGGTGACTGTCAGAGTGTTTTCTAGAATTTATTGACATTGATGATACTACAGGAGCTGGTATGACAAGTGTGCTTCTTAAAAAAACTGGAAGATACGGGAACTGCAATAGCTGACATGAGAGGTTAGGGCTACGATAATGGTGCCAACATGAGAGGAAAGATCAGAGGAGTGCAGACACAGATCCGAGAGTTAAACCCTCAAGCTTTTTTTATCTCATGCAGTTCTCATTCATTGAACTTGGTGATCAGTGATGCAGCATCAGCTTCTAGCGAGGCTGCTGAATTTTTTTAATGTAATTCAAAGCATCTATGTATTTTTCTCTGTATCAACTCATTGATGGCAAATTTTGAAGCAACATCTGGGAACATCCTCTCTGACACTGAAACCACTGAGTGCCACACGATGGGAAAGCCGAATGAAAGCGATAAAGCCTATCAAACACCAAATTGAGAAGATAGATGATGCCATAGTTGCCATTATGGAGGATAATGCTATGACAGGAACTGTTCGTGGGAGAACAGTGGCAGAGGGAAATGAAATAATCAGAAACATACATAACTTCAAATTTCTGTGTGGCTTAGTGTTGTGGCATGACATACTGTTTGAAATAAATGTTGTAAGCAAGAGACTGCAAGTTGCTGACCTTGATATATCTGGAGCAATGGAACAACTGGACAAAGCAAAGTCATACCTACAGTCTTACCGGTCAGATGAGGGATTTCAAAACATTCTGAAGAGTGCACAGAAGTTGACAGAGGAACTTCACACTGAAGCTATTTTCCCACCCATTCAAGAATACAAGAGTCACTGAAGAAGACATTTTGATTACGAGGCACGGGATAATCCCATAAGAGATCCCAAACAACAATTCAAAGTTGAATTCTTTAACCAGGTGCTAGATTGTGCAATACAGGCAGTTGAAGAATGTTTCATGCAGCTCCAGGAACACAGCAGTATATTTGGGATGTTGTATGATATTCCAAAACTCCTCACTATACCTGAAGAAGACCTACACCAGAAATTCAGGGCACTAGAGACAGTATTGACACACGATGACAAGTGCGATATTGATGCAAGTGATTTAGGTGATGAACTGAAAGCCCTTTCGAGAGACATTTCAGCAGGATCAACTCCAAAGGCTGTTCTGGAATATATGTGTACAAATAAGATGACCATCCTCTTTCCAAATGCTTTTGTTGCTCTACGCATACTTCTAACACTTCCTGTAACAGTTACTAGTTTATTAACTTCACTTCTCCAAGCTGAAGTTAATAAAAACACATTTACACTCCACAATGACACCGGAGCAGCTAGTCAGCCTTGCAACCATCTCAATAGAGCATGAGCTGGCCCAGACTGTGGACCTTCAGGAAGCAGTTAAAATTTGCAACCAAGAAGGCACAGAAAGCACCACTTTGATTATTCAAACAAATAAAAATGCCAGTGTTTACTATGCAGACAAGAAAAGTTACATTTGCTGTTCAGACATTTGAAAGTTAAGTGTTACTTAAAATTTTTGAACAAGGCATTTTAAGTTGTTCATTCTCCTTTATTGGGGTAGGTAGCAGAGCAGTACCATGAGAGGAGTAGAACAGGAAGAAGGCAGAATTGAGACCTTTCAAAGTTTTGGCCAAAGTGAAGGGGTATGGGAGCATCATTTGAGCTCCCTGCCTCGGGTGCCAAAATGTGGTGGGCTGACCCTGTGTGCCTTATCTTCTCAGCTTTGCTACATTGGAAGCTGGTGTTAGTCTCTAAGAAGAAAATACAGAAACAGGCCACATTAAAGGAATTGATAATAGACTGGTAGGATTTGTAGGAAAGTGATCATCATCCTCAAGTTGTTTACAATGAACTCATCTTGAAGTCAGATGTTTCTCAAAAGTATTTGCTTTAAATTGGATATTGTGGGGATACTCAGTTGTTAGGTGAAAGGGGCTATAGATGTACCTAGATAGATCCTAAAATCAACTATTTTCAGAAGTATTAAAATCCTAATCTCCAGAATCAAATCCTTTTAGTTTTTCCTGTTGGGAAAAAAAAATTGGATTCTCCCTTCAAGAGTACAGCATAGAATAATTTTTACATTTTTGAGTCAGTGGCAGAAAAGATTTGTTGAATGCTAAACATTTCAGTGGGTAGAACAGAATTTTTTCTCTAACTGAAATGACCAGTTGCTTAAATGTACTTTTCAAATGACACAAAAAAGAAGAAAAGGGGACAACTGTAAACGATCAAAAAGTGACATATTTCATTATCTATTTTCCCACCCATATGGTATCATTATGTGACTACCTGTCTTCTCGGTGGTAGTGACCCAAATACCATAGACCATCTGTATGCATAAAATATTTCTATCAACCTGAAATGATGCTTTGATAATTCTATGTGGACTTCTTTCTGTTTTGAAATGTAAATATGGTCTAACTGCTGTGTCTTTCCTTTAAATTTAGTAGATCTCTTGTCGTGAGTGACCTGAGTTCACCATCAGTTCTTCCAAGCAAACATGTTGAAAGAAGTATGCTCTTGTAAGTTCATAAAAACAACAAACAGGGTGGTTACAGTTTCTGTGCACTCCAGCTGTTTTGTAAATTGATAATTATGAGAATGGTGGCTATTCTTAGCTTAGTTCCTGTGTATGTCAACTTGTAAATAAAAAAACTGCTGTCTGTTTTGCTAATGAATTCCACATCATAATGTAATGCAGATGGCTCTCTTATCTCTTGAAAAGATGTTCTCCCCAAGGCTTGATTCTGCTTCCCCTGAAATCAATGGGAATTTTTGCATGGACTCCAGAGAAGTGTGATGACCCCTTCTTATTGGACCCAGACAGCAATTATTTCATGCATTTAAATAAGTCTGTTTTCTTTTCAGTGGTTAATGCCAGCACAGGGAATTTGTCCGCTCACTGGCTGATATTCAGGATAGAACTGCATAATGTTCCTGATGAGAACACTTAGAAAGAAGAAATTTCTTTTGAACTGTCAGACAAGAAGAAAGATTTTGCAGCAAACAGTACATATATGTCAGCAGCTGCAAAGTAATTGGAATTAAAGATACATTAGATATGTGTGCACATTTACTAGCATTCAGGATCAACAGTAAACATGTTTGTAAGAAACGTGAGAGAAGCTACTGTAGGAACTAGCTAATGTGAATTGCTACTTTGAACAGAGTCTTTAAGGTTTTAAGTGTCAGACTGATACAGGAGCAGAATACAGGTCTGCTCAGCTTTGCTGCCTACTCTATAATCGCTCTACTGTCTCAAAGTACTTCTTGTTTCCTTTGCACTGGGTGGAGCTACAGTAGACACACAGGATTTCAGGTAGTAAAACTGGAAGATTTTTTTTTAAAATCTAATGTACATATAATTGTTTATGCTGCTTGTTTAATTTCTGAACTTTTTGCAGCTTGGATAATGAAAGTACTAGTAACTATTTTGCTAATCGCTTCTAATAAATTACACCTTCACATTCTTGTGCACTAGCACAATGCTGGAATAATTGGAATGCAAATGTTCTAAGACTATGTGCATTTGTTTAGAAAATGTTTCCATTGCAATTTAAAAAAAATCACTGGAGCATGTTTTCTAGTCTAAATTCTTATAAAAATGTAATTTTACAAAGCCTTAATTTTTAAGCTAAATTTGATCTGACAATGTCTGTTTGAGTTCAGGCATGCTACATGCACATAAAAAGAAAACAGATCTAGCCACGTGCTTAGAAGGGGCTCTCATGCCTCACAGAATGTATAAGGCTTAGACAGGCCTCAGGTTTACGTTGTGGGAGTATACACAGGGGCATAGTTAACTTTATTTCTAGATCTAGACCCTCTCTGCCCCACACCATTTCTGTTGCTCTGCCTGATGTGGAAGAAGCATGAAGTGCAAGGTTTTCTTTTAAAAGGCCACTTCACTATGCCCTGTGATCATTACAAATTCCAGAATAAGGAGCAAGAGGACAAGTCGGAAGTGGAGAGTTCAGCAGTAATTCTGTAGGCCAGGATTTCTGATCCTGTGAAATAAAATTCAAGGGCTAAATTTTAAATAAGTACATTCACATGCCAAAAAATTAACATGAAATTACAGCATTGCACACACAAATCAAATACTTAACTAGCCTTTTGGATCTGCCATTACCTGATTTGCAAAAACTATTGCATTTATATTTTTACACATGTATTTTTTCTGCACAGACTGGTCCACAATTTTTAATGGTACCCAAAGGGCCATTACCCATGAAGACTGGTTCATTTTCAACAAAAGCATGTAAGCTGAAATGAAAATCCAAATCTCCAATGCTTAAGCAGACCTCTCAGACTGAGCAAAAGTAAAATATACAGTATTGCCTCAAGATCCACCACTCCTGTAATGCCTAGATTTGGTCAGCCAATTTATGATGTCAGGTCAGGATAGTTGGAACTTACTTTATTAATTTTTTGGCAAACGTCTATGTTTAGAAAAACTGTATATACTTGATTTTATCCTCTGTTGACACACTTCATGCAATACTTATCATTCTAGGGCTGGAGTGGTGCTTTTATGCACAATGAGTCCTACCTTACTCCACAAGGAGACTCAGTGACTTCAGTGGGACTTCTAATGGTGAAAGGTTCTATACAACTTCAGCCAGGATACATCACATTTTGACAGTTAGACTGTAAAGCAGGGGTGGGCAAACTTTTCCGTCCAAGGGCCACATCGAGGTGCGAAACTGTCTGGAGGACCAAATAGAACCCCCTCCCCATCTAACCCTCCCCCATTCCCCGTTCCCTGTCCCCCCTCAGAACCTCTGCCCCATCCAACCGCCCCCTGCTTCCTGTCCCCTGACTGCCCCCCAGGATTCCCTGCCCCTTACCCAACCCTCCACCTCCTTACCATGCTGCTCAGAGCAGCATGTCTAGCAGCTGCGCTGCCCGGCCAGACCTAGACACGCTGCCACTCTGCGCTGCAGGAGCGTGCAGCCCTGCTGCCCAGAGCACTGCCTATGCGGCTCCATGGCTGCAGGAGAGGGGGGAGAGCAGGGGAGGGGCCAGGAGGGGCCAGGGGCTAGCCTCCCTGGCCAGGAGCTCAGGGGCCGGGCAGGACAGTCTTGTGGGCCGTAGTTTGCCCACCTCTGCTGTAAAGTGTCGGGGCGGGGGCTCTCTTCATGTATGTTTGTCTCTATCACAGTGGAGCCATGATTGAGTCCTATGGGAACTACTGTAATATAAATATGAATAAGAATGTAGTAAGAATATTACAAAATGTGTATGGTTTTCAGAGATATAATCATACAGTTGCATGTAGAGAGAGCTAAGAAATTATGATACATTTTGGCTCTGTACTACACTTTTTAGTGGTCCTGTTACACATTGGGGGCCAGATTCTCTAGCCCGGTAGATGTAAATTGGCCAGAAATGGCCAGTGGCCCTTCCATCTGTTCAGAGAAGCTATCACTGGCAGAAAGATGGTGAAGAGGACACAGATCCATCCTTTAATGATGGTGCGAGATAGGGAGGAGCAGCAGTGGGACGAGCCATGATATAGTGGAGCTCCACTATACCAATCCTCTGATGAAAAGTCTCAGTGGCTTAAGTAAGAAATGCTCCTCAGCAGTCCTAACGTCCCCGAAGGCCAGGTGATGCAGAACAAATAACTGCAGCTGCCGTCCTGCAGCGCTACCTCTCTGCGGTGCTGAGGTGAGATCAGGTAGAGTAAGGAATCTAACCACTAGTGTTCAGGAAGGTGAAAGGTATGTGTCCAAACACAATAGAACAAAATGTATTATTACATAGACATATATCAATTTGTATTTAAACTTTTAATTATTTTTACAAAAGAGAGTAATACAAAGATTAATTTTCTTATACTTATCAGGATAAACTATTGGCAGTCTGCATTTTCTCCCTTATTTGACATTCATTTCTTGTTTAACAATCAAAAACAATGTTGTGTGTGGAAATTACCACTTGGAAGACCTGGATTTGTATGCTTAATTGCTCATGTAAATCATAGCTTTAGACAGAGTGAGCCAAATTTGTCCCCAATGTTACTCCATTGAAATCCCAGGGATGAATTCAGCCAATAAGTGTAGTCTTTAGAAAATGTTGACCAAAGCACAATTGTTTTATGTTGACTGTCATATTTAAGTCATTTAGCTATTGAGAAGTTCACAATTTCCTGACTCCAAGGTACAGTACAACTATCATTTAGACCTTTCATTGGACTATTCACATAAGAAAAGATTTGCAGGATCAGGTTGTAATATTTTTTAATGTGTTTTTTTTATCAAGTTAGTCAGGTGCTAAAAAGTGTTAGAGATTTTGTTTGTTTTTGGTTTCTTGTGTAACTTGAAAATAAACTGCTTGATTTTCATTCAGCAAATATTTGAATCCAGGCTGATATCTTTTATGTCAAATTACTGCTTAATAAACTTTTGGCCCAAATTATGATAAATTATTTAAAACAGGGGTTTATGAACAGGCACAAACCAAGAATATTAAAGGGCACCAGATATAAATATATAAAATATAGGTGGGTATTTCATCTCCTTATTTAAGTGGTGTGTGATCTGTTCCTAAAGCAACAGTAGCTCAACTTTCTGTCAGACTACCAGAAGCTGAGCAAGAATACCGAACATATGGTGTTGCTTCTTCCTCCTTTTTTCCAAAGCTTCTAGAGAGGCATCTACTAATAATTACTGTAACTTCAGATGTCCTTGTTAGTCCTGTCTCCCTTCCTCCTCTCAAACTCAAGAATTGTTACTAGAAAGCATAATTATCTTTACAACTAAAAATTATTAATTTTCTTCTGGGAATTAGTTGTAGCAATTTAAAATGCCGTTGTGAATCTATAACATCTCCTAACCATCGCTGAGAGACTCATGTTCTAAATGCTAGCAGGACTATTCAAAGCAGAGCATAAATTCATGAACTAATGAGTAATACAGCATTGTCTGGCAGAACGTAACCTTTACTGTTACTAGCATATTGTTTCTAATATCACAGTCTACAAATTTAACACCAAGTAAGAATAATCAAGTGCAATATAGTTTTCCTTGACTATGCTTAAGAAAAGCATTTCTGTTAAAACAGAAAACATCTATATCATTAAATAACTGATTCACAAAATAAGACATGAAAAAGCTCTTTGGTTGATTACTATCCGAAGTTCACGCAGCCATGCATATTGCCCAGACTTTTTATGAGCTGTTAAGAAAAGAAAATGTATTTTATAGGATTTGAGCATATGAGAATATTTCAGTGACTGAAGTAATCCTGCCAAATCCCTCTACAACCTGATCTTCCCCACACCGCCACCCACCCTTCCTCCCTATCTCTCCACCCACTCACCCCCCCCCCCCCCACACACACACAAAAGGAGGAACTCGTATTCTGGGCATTATTAACAAAGTAGCTTTGGGAACAGCATCATAAGATTGGCAGGAATGTGTCATGACTCATTACAGCAAGGTTCTCTCTGACTACCAGAGGGAAAATTAGTTGTCACAGGTTAGGGATATCACTTGCAGGGATTTAGCCTGGAGGTATTGTAAGATGTTGGAAATGTGTCATTCCTCATTATAGCAATGTTGTCAGTCTGCAGTATAAAAAATACTATGTCACAGTTACTGTCTGAAATCTGTGCTGTTGATCACTTCTGTTCATATAATCATTAGTTCACTATCCTGACAGATCAGACTACTCTGAAATTTTGCACCTTAAAACATCATGCTTCAGAAGCACCAATGCTATTTAACACCAAGAGGATTTATACCAGTAGCTATAAAGCTAAGTTCCACAGACCACATGGGGTCAGTCATTGGAGAGCTAGTTGGTCAAATGGTGTTGCTTCCTCCTCCTTGTTTCCAGAGCTTCTAGAGGCATCCACACACTCTAGTGCAAAGAAAGGCTTAGGAACCTGTAGAAGCAGCTAGAAAGTGGGCAAGTCTGGCTGCCACTAGGGACAGCTGAAGCGTGAAAGGAAATAACACCAGCTCGCAGGAAGTAGAACTGTCAGTCACCCGTGTGAGCTGCTAAGAGGAGTACAACCAAAAGCTTACAATGTGGAAGGAATGTCCAGAGGAGAAGGGAACGTGAGTGTGGAGCAGTATGGCCAAGGGAGGAGTAGAGAGGAGCAAGTAGATAGGCAGTATATCCAAGGGGAGAAGAAAGGCAACTAGAAGGAAGCATACTGCATGCAGGACTAAATAGGAGAGTGTGATCGTGCAGCAGAGAAGCATGGGCAGCCGAAGCAGTTGAAGAGAAAGGGAACAGCATATGGGAGAGGCAAAGGGGAGATGACATAAATAACATTTTTTCTACAAGGACAAAACACAGTTAAAAGAAAAGGAGTACTTGTGGCACCTTAGCGACTAACAAATTTATTTGAGCATAAGCTTTCGTGACCTACAGCTCACATCATCGGATGCATTCAGTTTTCCTAATATTACTTTCCACACAAACTATTGCTGTTGTTGCCACAGGGATGTTCCACATTTAGGAATGTGGGATTGTGATCGGATGCTTTGGAGTGGGGATAGTCTGCAAGAAAATGTGTCTGTTTAAAAACTGGTCCTCAGGCATTCAGAGTCTATCTTAGATTTTATTACAACTTTAAGAAGATATTCTGCCAATTTTTTCTTGTTTAAATTGACTTTTCACTTTCCTGCAAAAAATGGGAATTTGGGGGAATTTTCTAGTTATGTTCAGTGTATGAACATTTTTGAAGGGGGTTACAAACATAAAAATAAGTCCAGCTTTCCCAAAAAAACAAATTATGGACCCGTCTCTGAAGTTTTTGAATAAATGTCAAAAATTGCCTGTAGGTTAAGCTACCACTTTCATAGATCAAGATCTGGAAAAGTGAGTATAATAATTGGTGACCAAATTGTGTGTCCAAATTTGCATAGACAGTTACTGAATTTTACAATTACTATTTAGCATATATTTTTGTTTGGAAGACTTAGGCATCCCATTTTCAAATTTCTCAAGTGTCCTGCAATTAAGTGTTATGATCAACATAAGAAGTTTCAAGAGCAGAAGTAGCTCTTAGTCCCAAAGAAGTAAAAGGCAAGTGGAAAAAGAAGTGGAAGGCAAGGCACAAGACCTAATAGAATCATGACAACAGCTAAAACCGCAGAAAATTTGAGTCACAGTCCTAAATGGCTAATCATAGAATCATAGAATATCAGGGTTGGAAGGGACCTCAGGAGGTCATCTAGTCCAACCCCCTGCTCAAAGCAGGACCAATCCCCAACTAAATCATCCAAGCCAGGGCTTTGTCAAGCCTGACCTTAAAAACCTCTAAGGAAAGAGATTCTACCACCTCCCACCACTCTCTTTGAGTGTTCCAGTTTTCATTCAAATTAATACTGAGTTACAAGGTGCATAAGGAGAGCCATTGATGGCAGGCACATGGAATTCGATCTTACACGAAAAAAAGTGGAAAGTAAGAATTGTGAACCACGATCTTCTGCTGTATGTCACTGGTAAACTCCATGCGGCACTAAATTCTTCTTAAGGTACATACTGGGGCATGCCCAGTTTGTTTTGACATTCAAAACAAGAACTCGGCATGAGTGAATGCACCTACTGGACTATGGTATGATGACTACTTTTTAATTTGATTATTGTGTATTTAATTTATTAGTACGATTAATTTTTATCTATTAGCTCTTCTATATCATGATGTTTGTCGTTGAATATTTTAATGGAGAATACTTTTCACATCAGATGGATGCTTCAGAATCTCAGGTTTCATTTACAATAATTATGTTTCTAGCCCTTATTATGTGAAGGAAATCTTAAAATTGTGAACTGAGTATAACAAATGCAGTATTGTCTGCTTCCGTCTGTCATTTCTTGTGTTTCATGGTACACATCATAGAAGAATGATATACTAAGAAATTTTTGTTTGACGTATTTTAGTTCCGACCTACGTTGTCCAATAGATTTATTAATGTTGTTCTCAGCCAATTTTTTAACGTTTCCAAATATGGTGAGTTGACAGAGTTGTGCTGCCCATGAGAATGTTAATGTTTGGGCTCATTTAAGTCATTTCAAAAAGTTTCCTAGTCTTTCTGCCAGTCCAGGCAGTTTCTGCAATGTGATGGTTCTGTAAACAGAACACCGAAAATGTCCATGTGTGGCCTAGACTTGCAGATCAACAAGTTTATTATGATTGGTTTTCCATTCGGGTCAGCCCAGATTTGGGCAACAGGTATCTGTACTATCCCAGGAGGATAGAATTCCTATCATGTTTCCTCCTTGGTTTAGGGCAGTGGCCCCCTAATTTTTCAGTGGCCCCCTGATCCATGTCTAGATTCCCTCCCCCTCCAAGTTGGGGCTGAGAGCAGGGGCCACATCTTCTGGGGGGGGGGAACACAGACTGGGGTAAGGGGGCCAAGGCTGGGGGCAGATGTGGGGCCAGAAACAGAGCTGGAGCCAGAGGCTGGGGCTTGGACTGGGTGCAAAGCCACGGCCGGGCCACATTCAGGGTCTGTGGCTGGAAGGTGGAAATGGAGCAGAGCTGAGAGCAGAGCAGGGCTGGTGGTGCTTCCTCCCTGCCCCCTGTGGGGGCTGTCCCAAGCCCTGCTGAACCCAGCTGAACATTCCTCTAAGTGTGCCCCACAGTTTGGGGACCTCTGATTTAGGGGGTAATATATTACAATTAACTTCATATCAAGGTGTACATTACCTACCACGCTCACACGCAGCCAACTATTCTTGGTGGGGAATGGAGGAGTTAGGGGTGTGGAGGTCCAACGCTCTTCCCGCCTGCCATCTTGCTCTGCCCCATTAGCTCACAATGGGCAGTTTGGGGTGAGCAGCCCCTGTTCTTTCCCCATGACCACATCCACAGTCTGAGCAGCCCTTAGTCAGCTGAGCATGAATCAAGAGGGTTGGGGGCTTTACTCCTCTTACTCCCCTCCTCAGCAAAGCAAGCACTAGGGACAATCTAGCCCAATGTGGCTACCTGTGCTGTCCTTGATGATGACAGACACTGACAATCCATTACAACTGATGACCTAAAAAAGATGATCATCACTGGTCAACATGATTGTGGGTCACCAACAGCTTCCACAAAAACAAAAGTGCACTATTTTTGAGGTAAATCTTTTTCATTTTTTATTGAAATTTGTAATTTTGTCCATGATCTATCAATGTTTCAAATTTCAGTATTTTCTTAGCAGCTCTAGTGTTGTACAATGCAATGTTTAACTTGGGATTTCCTTGTTTGTACTGTTTGTGTTACTTGTATGCTCACTTGAGCAACCTTAACTCCATTTCAGTGAAATTTTTGCAGGAGGATAGAAGATATACTGGGTGTAAGCCTGCATGGCCGCCCCTCCTGGTCTATCTCTGAGGGAGGCCACGCCTCCTCGCTGTTGTGCCTTTAGTATTGCAATCAATTAGGGGGGAATTAGCAGTCTTTAAAGCTGAGGCTACTTGCTCCGAGCTAAGCCATAGCAAGTATGTGAAGCCCAGCCCTCAGGCAGAGCAGGGCCGCAAACAGTTAGGGGCTCTGGCCTGCAATCAGGGCAGAGCTAAACAAGGGTCTAGCATCCTATCTCAGGGGACGATAGGCTAGCACAGGCCTATTGCCATACACTGGGGAGGCTGCCATCCCAGGGGTGGAGTGGCAGGGGGAGCTGGGCCAACCTGACTCCACCAGATCCCAGCCCAGGGTCCTAACAGTGGCATTGTGTTCTGCCACTGGGGTCTGTGGGGACTCCAGCCGCAACATGCTGACCTATCTGCAGGCAGCCACGCAGCCAGACTACATTTGGCTGCCCCTGGGCTACTTCCTACATTCCAAGGGTTTAGTTCTGCTATGCTGTGGGAGTCCTCCATCTCTCAGGGGTTGGGTGTCAGTGGCAGCCCCAGCAGCTTATCAGTGTCTCAGTTGTCCAGCAGCTCTGGAAGTCCTGGCCATTCCTCAGGGCAGCAGCAATCCCCCTCTGCATCCCATTCCGGCAGCAGGGGAAAAGCATCTGTCTCACTCAGCATTTCCCACTCAACTGAGCTGCAGGGCCCGCCTTTTATACTTCCACTTCCTGTCCCACCTCTCAGCTTCCAGAGTGGTGGGCAGGACTTTCCTGGCTCTACAGCCCCAGGGGCAGATTGTGATCCCTCCTAGTCTATCTCTGAGGGAGGCCACACTTCCTCGCTACACTGAGAAAATTAAAAATATGTGGAAGTATAAACAAGTCAGAACAAAATCCAAAGTATTCAAGCCCTGATCCTACAAAACCTTCCAATTCAGCAAAGCACTTGAGCACAAGCTTAAATTTAAGCACATATTTAAATTCCATTTACTTGAATGAGACTTAAGCATCTGCTCAAGTGCTTTGTTGGATTAGGGCCAGAATGTTCTGCATCTTGCAGAATCATGCTCCAAAACAAAATGATTGAAAAAAAATTAAGAAACCAAAATATGGGATCCTGATAAGTTAAGGTGCTTCATATATTCAAAAAAGAAATCATGAAATAAGATATTCTGTTGAAGATAAATGATGAGCTTGAATGGCCCCAAAGAAACTGTGAAAATTTCCTAACAGTTTATTGCATGACCACTATGAAATTCTACTAGTAGAAAAAAATAATTACTAGTCTTTTGAAGAGTCCATCACCAGATGTCCTTTATCAGCTCTATCGTATCCATATGGCAGGATGCCTTCGGTGCAAATGTGCTTCTTCATGTATGAACAGCAAACACAATGGGTTTCATCGGCTGTTGCAACATGAAAGAAAAATAAATGCACTCTTTTAAATGTTTCCTTCTCTTTAAGTTTGGTGCCTCAAAATCAACAAAAATACTTTCAAATATATACTCACAGGCTGCCTCCGCAAACTTTAATGATCAGTACTCTGGAATCATTGTTGTAAACAAAACCTAAAGGCCAATATAACCTTTTGAGTTGCAAAGGGGAATTTATGATGTAGTGTATACCATATGTAAACAGAGGCTTATTCTCTGAGTAGCATAATATTGGAGAATTTTCTTACGTCTTAGTTTCAGCTGGCTCTAGATTGGATCAAAAATACATAACACAATGGCTAAGTTACATTAAATATATGTATATAATTTATTGGGCATCCTAAACAGATGGAATATTTTGCCCTGCTAGGTATGACTTGGAATAACAAAGCCCAATGCAACTATTTATGTTAATACATTCATGAACATCAGAAACATGAGGGGATGCTATATTAATGCTGAGTTACTGTGCAAGTACATATCTCAGTGACTATTTGACAGACAAGGTGGGTGAGGTAATATCTTTTATTGGACCAACTGCTGCTGGTGAAAGAGACATGCTTTCAAGCTACACAGAGCTCTTCTTCATGTCTGGGAATGGTACTCAAAATGTCACAACTAAATACAAGATGGAACAGATTGTTTAGCATTAGTTAACACATATTGTAAGAGACCATTCAAAGTGAAGTGGACTCTTAAATAAGAAATGCAAGTATTGTTGAACTTTTCTACACAAATAGCTATCAATTTTATCTAAAACTCTTTTATGCATGTGACTTGGCCCAAGCTTCTGTCTGATTGCGTGTAATGGTCCATATTCAGATTCTTGTGTGCAACTCCCTTTTGAGTCATCTTGAGTTGAATGCATGAATATGAGAACAGAACTTGATCTACTGACTTTTAATAAACAGTGTGATGTTAGTTCAGAAATGAATATAAAGCTAGTGTTGTCATGGTGACATCTTTAAAATGCTGCGTGACTGTTTTGGTGACTTACAGAAAATTCTTTGCCCAGTTCATACAGCTAGTACAGTAATCACTCAGTATGTTTTAAAACTGTATTTTCATCATAAATCAACAAATAGCACAAGATTGAGCAAACAAAGTGGCAGCAATAAAGCAGAATCCATGGGTGATTACACAGACCCAAATCTCACACCCATGTAATATGTCTGCTCTACACTGTATTGGTGCTGTAATCCTATTTAGGTAGAAAACACACATTTGGTAGCCATTATCCAGTAACTTACAAAGACTGAAGGCACCATGGACAGCACTGCACAAAAAGTTCAGCAAATGAGACAAGGACCAAGGGCCAACTTAGTTGAGGGTCCCAAAAACATTTTTTCTGCTATAATAATTCTCACAGATGTTCGGGAAACAAAGATATTCCAGATATTGTGAATGACAGCTGAGCCAGTGACTACTGGCTTGGATCAGACATTTGCAATGTGCAGCTTCACCGAGTATTAGCTACATTTATTTGAAGTTCACCCATGCAGCACCAAAGCTTCCGTGGAAAATTAGTGTATATAACTCCAGATCATCTGTGACACTGCTGGTCATCTCCAAACACTCAATTTTGGGAGGAGCATTAACAACCGTCTATATAAAGACAACCCCAATCTCCAGTAATGTATAATGGTGATTCACAGAAAAAGGGCTATACAGATATCCTGTACTGAATGAGGCAGCAATGTCAATAGAACAGTAAAAACCTGTAAGGACAACAGCACAATTCACAAATGAATGTGATCCTCTGGTAAAACAGATGATCTACAATAGAGATTAAATTGAAGTGAAAGTAGTATATGTCTAGAGTGACCAGAAGTCCCATTTTTAAAGGGACAGACCCGTATTTAAGCCAGCCTGCAGGGGTCCTGACATTTTCTTTAAAACGGACAAACTGTCCTGTATTTTCTGTCCCATGTCCATGCCTCTCCCCCCCACCGCCCATCTGTACTGGCGGTGCCTGCTGCTGGCCGGATCCCTGCTCACCACCCACCCTTCCACCAGTGGTGAGTGGGGGGAGGGGTCCAGTGGCCGACAATGGGGGTGCAAGGCTGGTGGCAGGGCGAAGTTGCAGTGTGTGGGGCTGGCCACACCCCCTGCCAGCCTCTCAGTGCAGTCCCCACTGCATGCTGGCTCTCAGCTAGCAGGGCCCCACCCCCTGCCCTGTTTCCAGCTGGCACTGGCTGCACGCTGTGGGGCCTGGTGAGGGTGGGCAGGTGCCAAGCAGTGACCAGTTACATATTGCCTCTTCTGTGTTGCATTGGCTCTTTACGTGCTCCCCCTCTCGCTGTGCTTTCCCTGCTTTGCCCCTTCACTCCCCTGCCCTGCTGCTCCTCCATATCTCTCCCCTGGGTGGGGTACGTCCCACTGTGAGCGGTGTGTGGAGAACCAGCCCCTGAATGGAGCGCTCAGCTCACCAACAGCCTGACTGGCAGGCTCCTTCCTTCTCTCACTGCCTCTGGCTGGGCCGGTGCCCCAGGAAAGCCCAAAACCCTCTGGCCCGGGGTACGGGCCAGGAGGAGCCATGCCCTGCATGTGCCAAAGCCACACACAGCACTGGCACAGGAAGCCTCTCCACCCCTCAGGCGGAGGGTGGTAAACGATTCCCAGCCTGTTCGTGCCCCAGCCCTGCAAGCTCCACATCAGCCCTCTGGGCCGGGGTTTAGCACCCGCTCCATCTGCCCCCCAACCCTGGGTCCTACCCCAAGGGAGCACAGGGCTGCTCCATCCCCTAGGCACCCTCCCCTGCTGAGCCACCTCTCTGGCCAGGTTTGCTGAAGTCCCTGCAGTCAGATTCCTTGGACCCTGGTACACAATGCATCTTTAGGGCTTAACCCCTTCCTGCCCACGCTGTAGCAGGGGGACAGGAGGCAGCTGGGTTATGTTGGTGGCCAGCAGCAGCCTGGAGGTGTTAGCTACCTACTGACACTGTGCGGGCAGGAAGGGACAAAGACACAGGCCAAGTCATCCCTCCCCCCCTTCCCCTGTGGCTGGAAGCTACTCCCATCCCTTCCCTCCCACACAGTGCCAAAAGGATGCTGCTGGCCACATTCTGGTGTGAACCCTGACAGAAATATGGGGGGTGGGGCATCTGACCCTGCATGCCCCCCGACATGTTGCCTGGGGAACACATGGTGCCAGATACCAGGAAAGGCAGGACCATCCTGGGGATCCAGCCAGGCATGGTGGCAGGCAGAGAGCACTGGACAGGGAGGGTTGAGTCAGTCACCCTCCCTCTGTGAGAGAGGTGTACGGAGTATGTGTGTGTCCCTTACCTCTCCCTGTGTGAGCCCTAAAGTTTTAAAGATAAGAAGGTAACTAAAAATAATCCAACTACGCAGTATTTCTTTTTAATAAGGGCTTAATCAGCTTGATGTTAATTTGAACATTTGTACTGCATAGTTCTGATTGATTGCTTCAATACAAGTAATTTTACCAGGGATGTCCTATATTCAGCATAGGGAAATATGGTCACCCGATATATGTTAATATGGAAAGTGCTGTAATTATTGTGAATGACAATTCATGTTTGGATGTGTCAAGGTTCCTTCCCCACTCTGAACTCTAGGGTACAGATGTGGGGACCTGCATGAAAACCTCCTAAGCTTACTTTTACCAGCTTAGGTTAAAACTTCCCCAAGATACAAACTATTTTACCTTTTGCCCTTGGACTTTCGCTGCCACCACCAAATGTCTAACCTGGTTTTTTATTAGGAAAGAGCCATTTGGAAACGTCTTTCCCCCCAAAATCCTCACCAAAACCTTGCACCCCCCTTCCTGGGGAAGGTTTGGTAAAAAAAAGTCACCAATTTGCATAGGTGACCCAAACCCTTGGATCTTAAGAATAATGAAAAAGCATTCAGTTTCTTAAAAGAAGAATTTTAATAGAAGAAAAGGTAAAAAGAATCACTTCTGTAAAATCAGGATGGTAAATACCTTACAGGGTAATTAGATTCAAAACATAGAGAATCCCTCTAGGCAAAACCTTAAGTTACAAAAAGACACAAAAACAGGAATATCCATTCTATTCTGCACAGCTTATTTTCTCAGCCATTTAAAGAAATCATGATCTAACGCATATCTAGCTAGATTACTTACTAAGTTCTAAGACTCCATTTCTGTTCTGTCCCTGGCAAAAGCATCACCCAGAGAGACCCAGACCCTTTGTTTCTTCCCCCCCCCAGCTTTGAAAGTATCTTGTCTCCTCATTGGTCATTGTGGTCAGGTGCCAGCGAGATTATCCTAGCTTCTTAACCCTTTACAGGTGAAAGGGTTTTTCCTCTGGCCAGGAGGGATTTAAAAGGTGTTTACCCTTCCCTTTATATTTATGACAGGATGTTTCTAGGGTGTTTAACTGAATAATTGTTTAGTAATGATTATTGGAAACATAGTGTAGGTTTGTCATGAAATATTGTTGATGATAATATGCACTGGAGAGAGAGAGAGAAATCCAGAGACAGCAAGCTAGAAAGATTCATTACAGTGTAGCAGTGTGCTGGTTAGAAATCGGACACCAGCGCACTTTGACCTATACTCTGATTTTGCCATTATTTAAAAACTAATAATGATAAAAGAGCAAAACGTACATTTTGATAAGTGAACAGTTGTCTATTTTTCAATCAGCATGCTATTAGCATAACGACAAGCCATTCGGAATGGAAATTAGCCAATGGATTTCATCACAGGCTATACCCATAATAATATTTATGTTAAATTATTGTGTCTCAGCCTAGCGGATAATTGCACTTCGGAGGAGAAAAAAGATTTGAAATTTTGACTCTTCTCAGAATCTGTAGACAAGAAGGCAGGGCAAGGCACTGGCAACCAAGAATAAAGCATTGCTGTACATTGTAGCGCAGAAAACTACTTCATGAATAGAAACTTATCTAAAACCTGAGCTGTACATTTTGGCAAAACTGATATATTTTTTTCAAATTACATTACTTTTCAGACAACCAATGAAATCATAAATAAAACTCTCTGTGTTATTCCTGCTGGCAGTAGATTCTGCAAGGGGAGGAAATGAAAATCACAGTAGAAGATAATTACATAAAATTATTTTAACTTATAGTTTAATTAAGACATTAAAAACTAATTATGTAATAATTTATGTTTAAATTAAAATGCATTAGAAAAAAATGCATTAGAACGCAGTCTGAGAATAAGTAATGAAAATGAAGATATTATAATGTCTAATAGATGTGCAGCGTTTGCACTGAGAAACTAATTTTCATAGATAGTAAGTAACAATTTAAAAATAATTGCACTGTAAATTATAGTACATAGTTCTGGGAAACTTTTTTCATTACAAAGATAAGCTTTTTTTTTTTTTAGTTTGAACGTTGTCAATATAATCTCTAAAAAAACCCCATCTGCTTACAGTCTAATGAAACCAGGGACTTTTGATGTCATACCATCAAGATTCCTTGGAAAGAGCTTTTACTAGAGGTACATTGGTGTCTGCAGGCTTGGGGTCAGTATTGTACCTGCATATCACATGAGCAGTAGAACTGAAAAATGCCTGCTTTTGAGCTCACAAAAATTCTAATTTTGTAGAGTGGATTTTTTTCCTTCACCACAATTAAAGGATGATTGGGGGTTGGGGGGAAAACACATTTATTTGTCACACAATTTTTGCAAATAGCAAGTTGAATTGGTTGACTTTGATTGGTCGCATAAATCACTAAGTATTTGGTTTTGGTGCTCTATCTGGGCTGGAAAGTTAGCAGAAGAAGCTTTTCTGACTCATTTTCTAAGATGTATTTGCTCTTTGAGCCAGTCAGGATATAAATGGTTGGCATCAGAGAGAAATGTATAGGGAAAAGGTTTCTTATCCTTGATTAATTATCACCCTCATCCCTAAAGGTCCGGTTAGGATTTACCAGGGGTAGTGCCTCCATCTGGCAAAGATACCAGGACAAAAGCAGTCTAGCCACCAACAGTGCAAGAGGGGTTGTAGAAGACCACCTGTCTTCCTAGCAAAAGGAATATAGGGGGACTGTGTGAGGGAGGACTTAGAGCTGGTTGGAAAAATGAAAATATTTTCACAAAAGAACTGCAGAATGCTTTTTCCTGACTTGTCAAAATGTAACTGACAAAAAAAATAGAGTAGTTTCTGACTAACTCTGGTGAGCAGTGTGGCCGGGTGTGGTCCTCAGAGTTTCAGATAGTTCAAATAAATATCAAAAGTTTCAAAGTGTATTTATAGATTTCCCCATCTCTAGGCTTATTTGGTTTACCCTTTAAACATTTACTTTTACATAAGGTATTCATGATACTAGCAGTATTCTCCATTCTAATTGCTCATACGTAGAGCTTTCTATCCGCAGATGTCCGCATCTGCAGATGCACGATGTCCGCAGACCATTTTTGCAGATCGCAGTATGGCTGCAGATACAAATTTTGTATCCGCACAGGACTCTACAGTGCACACTCAAACTCACCCAGCCTGCAGGCTCCATCTCAGCTCTCTGACTGCAGCAGTGTGCTTGGCATTCTGGGAGTTGTAGCCCCAGCTTGCTTTGAGGAAAGAGGTAAACTACAATCCCCAGAAGGGAGTGAGCCAAGCACCATTTTGAAGGTGGGGCTGTTCTTTAAATGAGCAGGTGGCAATGGCTGTGTGTATGAGAGCTACTGCAACTGCATAGGGGTGTCTGAGCTCTCCAGGAGGATGGCAACACTTCATAGAAGGACCCAGAATTGTAGACTTCCTGCCCAGAGTGGGGAAGGAGATACGGCAGAAGTGGAGCAGGCAGCAGGTGTCTGGGGAGAAGTAGGGCTGAGAGGGTGGTTGGGGGCTGCGTAGTGAGCTGTGGAGCTGTTTAGAGCCCTGCAAATTCATGGATACAGATATCCGCAGACAATTTTTGCGGATCACATGATGATACACCTTTTTGTACCCGTGAAGGGCTCCACTCATACCACTAATACTGTATTGAATGATAATAAAAAGTTTAAATGAATTTAAGGTGTTCAAACTACATAGCCTAACTATGTTAAGGCTGGTTTACTGTCAGCATTTCATTGATTTTTGGTTCTCTGATTGGCAAAACCTACTCTATATGGGCTGGAAAGTTAGCAAAAGCTTTTCTGACTCACTTTCTAAGAGTCTTTGAACCAGTCAGGAAATAAATGGTTGGCATTAGAGAGGAATGTGTAGGGAAAAGGGTTGCTTATCACAGTCTGGCTATGTCAAGTGCTAGGATTTGAATGGTTATTTTATTCACCTTTTAGGCATCAAGTTATAGCAATCAGTAACTTTTTAAGTGCCTTGTGTGTTCCCTCTGAGAAAGAGGCTAGCACAGCTGTTGACAGACGGTAACAATTAATATACCTGCTGCCTCAGACTCACTTCCCTTGTTCCACGTGGCCAAAGTGCTACTTTAAAAGTATGTATCCTTGTCCTCAGTCACCTCTTGGGTCATCAGATGAACTGAAGGAAATGGAAGAGAAGCTTTCAGTGGTAGGACAAGGGAAGAGCCCACTACTGGTAAAGCTGTAACTGAGACACCTTCTGGGGGGGGGGGCAGGACTGTGAGTCACCTTGTTACCCTCACCCCTGCCTCAGGAAGAGAGAGATTTGCTTATGCTTAATTGGATATCAGCCCCTGGACCCTCCAACCAGTTAGCCACCGAAAAAATCTCTTCAGGCCTCTGCCTGCCTTTAAGGGGGCTTGGCTTTTCAAAGTAAAGACTGTTCTTCATTCACTGTCCGGCCCTCAACCGCTGGACACTCACAGAAATGACCAGATAAGCTGTCCCCAAATGACCAGTGCACACAGCATCTTGCTTAGTTCAACTGAAGATCAGCTCTATTACAACATCACAGCACTGAAATACATTTATATTGAAAAGAATCACAAGTTAAATATTAAAAGATTTATGAGATAGTAAATAAGGATAATGGAAACAAATGGTTACATATAAAACAAAACATAAAACACAAACCTGGGTCTACACTTATCGATGGTTACCTTTGCTATTTAATAAAGTGGATTTCTCCCTGCTGCCCCCCCCCAGGATTAAAAACCACGATCCAAGCATTCATGATCATCCCCACTCTTGTCTATGTTAAAGGATAACAAAATGTCTTTTTGCTTCTCTTTATATTTCCCCAAACCAATTTTTTGTCCCCAGAGTCAGGATGACTCTCCATGGCTCCCTTCCTGGTGTGCTGGCTCCAAGTTGCTTTCACATCCTTGTGTTGACGCCATGTGCAAATTGGGGCTTCCATTGTGTTGGCTTATAATGCTTAATCTACATATGAACCAAGGCAGACAGGTGAATCTACATCCCTTTGTCTGGCAAAACCTGTTTGTCCACAGATTTTTAAAATCTTTTCAGTACATATATACAACTCTTTAAATATCATCTGTACATACATCTCACAACATTTATGAGAAACAGTAAGCTTTTACGAGAGCTTTTACGAGATTTCACTTCTTTGAAATACTATGAAATACTATGAAAGCAATATGTTAGGGCTGACAAACTCACTATACCCATCAGGAGTTACTGTTATAGAACAATGAACCTTTTACCAATTGGCATGGAGGAGTTCTTGGGGTCACCAATATGTTTCCTTGTCCTCAGTCACTTCTGGGGTCATCACATGACCTGAAGGAAATAGAAGGGAAGAGAAGCTTGTAGCAGCAGGACAAGAGGAAGAGCCCACTACTGGTAACACAGTAGGGTAAGTGCCTACATTTCCTGCCTCCAATTCCATAGCACCCTGGCCATCAGCCTTGTGTGGTTAGGTTCATCAGCTTTCTAACTGCAAAATGGTGGGATGGGTCTCTGATTCCTGTTGGGAAGCCAGGGGTTATTCATGGTCCTTTAGTATGAAAGCCCCCATGAAAAGCTGCTGCTTTACCTCTGAGCGCCATCACACAGAGTTTTGTTGGCCTGGAAGACCTAGTCTACTTTCTCCCTGCTGGTGAGAATTTCACCTTTGTTAGTGGCACAGAAGCCAAAGGCTGGGAGCTAGAAAAGCTAGTGGTTCAGTTGGGAAAGCTTGAGGGGAAAAAAAAAAAGAAATCACGTCTCTCCAGACTCAAACTAATATTAATTAGAGACAATATACAACTAAGGGCATGTCTTCACTAGCAATGTTAAAGCGCTGCTGTGGCAGCACTTTAATATGGCTGTGTAGTCATGGCATCAGCGCTGGGAGAGCTCTCTCCCAGCGCTGTAAAAAACAAAACAAAACAAAACAAAAAACCAGGGTTTTTTTCACACCCCTGAGTGAGAAAGTTGCAGCGCTGTAAAGTGGCAGTGTAGACAAGGCTTATGAAGAAAGATAGAGCATTTGCTGAAGTGCAGACATTAATCATTTATAGTTAATGAATTTCCCAAGAGTTTTAGGGAGTGACTCTACAGAGGCTTTCAAGCTGTTTACATAGTATTAGATGTCTTTGAAATCTCTGAAAATGGCTGTTTGGAAACCTTTGTGATTTAATGTTTTTGATAATGAAGGTGGGACAATTGCGAGTGATTTGTCTCCACCTAAGGTTACAAAAGATCAAGACCTACAGTAAATGACAATTTACTGTAAGGGAATTAAGGGCTGGATGTATCCTATTTGTGACATTTCTGTTTCAGACCCATTGGGACAAGATTAAGTGCCTTGTTAGTCATGGAAAAATTGTACTTTTTAACAGCTAGAAATTAATTTGTCCTTAACTTTACAGCAGCACCTTGTAAAAGAAAATTGAATACGTATGTGAAGAAATAAGGCTAACCTGCAAAGTTTGGGGTCCAGCAACTACTAGTTCATGAAAAGCAGTACTGGCTAGTGTTGGTAAACCAGATTTTGAGGGACGTTACAATAAATCAGTGTCTAGGTAAGACAAGAGACAGATGCCATGTTAATACACAGCCACTAAAGGCATAAAAAAATCCTTTCCCACTGTTTGCAATTTTGTGACATCATGCACATATATAAATAAAACAGTAAAGACAAACAATGTGCTTTTGGGACAGTCAGTTTGAGGACCTGCAGAAACATGGAGAAACAGATGAATTCAACATTTTCAGTAGATGTTCAGGTGCTTTTCTAAAATTAACTTTATATATAAACACAAATCAGTGTTTATGTGCCAGATGGTTAATGAGGGCCAGCCAGGCAACTTCTATAATTCACAATAATGAGTATGTAATGAGCCTGCATTATAAACTGAAGTGCCGAATGATACATAGTACTTACTTCAACCAACAAAGCCTTTGGAGTGTTTGATACTAAGAAGAGAAACATTGAATCTCCATAAAGAAATATTGGAAGTAAAATTGAAAGATTCAGTTAAACCCTAATTTGATTGAAAGAATGCTCAAAGTTTGTTATAAATGTTTTCAACTTTATATCTTTATAAATGTAGTCAATATAGTAAACCAGACTAGAATCAAACCAAAAGGTAAAGTATTTAAAGCACAAAACAAGTGCAGTTTATATGTCTCCAACAACGAATTTTTCTATACCAGTATCTTCTGTTACTCTTTGCTTACATAAAGGCAACAAAACAGGCACATAAGAATGATTATACCAGGTTAGACCAAAAATCCATCTAGGCGAGTATCTTGTCTTCTGACAGTGGCCAATGCCAGGTGCCCCAGAGGGAACGAACAGAACAGGTAATTATCATGTGATCCATCCCTTGACGCCCATTCCCAGCTTCTGGGAAACAGAGGCTAGGGACACCAGCCTTACCTATCCTATATGAACTTGTCCAGTTCTTTTCTGAACCCTGTTATAGTCTTGGCCTTCACAAGATACTCTGGCAAAGAATTCCACAGGTGTACCGTGTTGTTTGAAGAAATACTTTCTTTTGTTTTTTTTTTAAACCTGCTGCCTATTAATTTCATTTGGTGATCCCTAATTCTTGTTTATGAGGAGTAAATAACACTTATTTACTTTCTCCGCACCAAACTGCTGCTAAGTACATTGATTTATTTTCATAAAATTAGATATGCAAATACCATAATTGGGCATCTACTACTTCTGTGTGCTAATAACATAGGTCTAATAAGCCATTTGGGTGTGTGATTTTGGTACTTGAACATGCAAAATAGGCATACTGTTTAAAAAAAAAATCAATCCCAATGTGTCTCAGACAGTCATGCATTCCAAAGAGAATAGAGAAAAATTCCTGTTCTCTGTAGCACTCAGGGGTCAGCTTGGCAAGCTCACGATGGCTCAATGTGGTGGGATGCAGAAGGAAAGGAATGGGAAGAGACTACATTGAGGCACTATATACATAAATTAAGACAAACACATTTCCTGCACATTTATCAGATAGCTGGTGGCTCATAAAGGTGGTGGCCACCGTTCAAATCCATGAATGGCTTCAGGCAACATGGACTGCAAGCACCATACTCTGCTGGGCATGAGAAAACCTGGGCAAAGGGTCCCATCTCTACCCACTGCCTGATCAGCTACCTTCACATTTGTACCCTCATGAAGTGCCCTTCACTTTTCTTGATGTTCTCCAAGATGCCTCCTTTGGCCTCCCAAAGCATTCATGTTATCCAGCATATCTGTTCAATCTCTCCTTCAGAGTGACCTCCATTGTTGGCATATTGTCTCCAAAAGAAGAAAATCATAGAATCATAGAATCATAGAATATCAGGGTTGGAAGGGACCCCAGAAGGTCATCTAGTCCAACCCCCTGCTCAAAGCAGGACCAAGTCCCAGTTAAATCATCCCAGCCAGGGCTTTGTCAAGCCTGACCTTAAAAACCTCTAAGGAAGGAGATTCTACCACCTCCCTAGGTAACGCATTCCAGTGTTTCACCACCCTCTTAGTGAAAAAGTTTTTCCTAATATCCAATCTAAACCTCCCCCATTGCAACTTGAGACCATTACTCCTCGTTCTGTCATCTGCTACCATTGAGAACAGTCTAGAGCCATCCTCTTTGAAACCCCCTTTCAGGTAGTTGAAAGCAGCTATCAAATCCCCCCTCATTCTTCTCTTCTGCAGACTAAACAATCCCAGCTCCCTCAGCCTCTCCTCATAAGTCATGTGCTCTAGACCCCTAATCATTTTTGTTGCCCTTCGTTGTACTCTTTCCAATTTATCCACATCCTTCCTGTAGTGTGGGGCCCAAAACTGGACACAGTACTCCAGATGAGGCCTCACCAGTGTCGAATAGAGGGGAACGATCACGTCCCTCGATCTGCTCGCTATGCCCCTACTTATACATCCCAAAATGCCATTGGCCTTCTTGGCAACAAGGGCACACTGCTGACTCATATCCAGCTTCTCGTCCACTGTCACCCCTAGGTCCTTTTCTGCAGAACTGCTGCCGAGCCATTCGGTCCCTAGTCTGTAGCGGTGCATTGGATTCTTCCATCCTAAGTGCAGGACCCTGCACTTATCCTTATTGAACCTCATTAGATTTCTTTTGGCCCAATCCTCCAATTTGTCTAGGTCCTTCTGTATCCTATCCCTCCCCTCCAGCGTATCTACCACTCCTCCCAGTTTAGTATCATCCGCAAATTTGCTGAGAGTGCAATCCACACCATCCTCCAGATCATTTATGAAGATATTGAACAAAACGGGCCCCAGGACCGACCCCTGGGGCACTCCACTTGACACCGGCTGCCAACTAGACATGGAGCCATTGATCACTACCCGTTGAGCCCGACAATCTAGCCAGCTTTCTACCCACCTTATAGTGCATTCATCCAGCCCATACTTCCTTAACTTGCTGACAAGAATGCTGTGGGAGACCGTGTCAAAAGCTTTGCTAAAGTCAAGAAACAATACATCCACTGCTTTCCCTTCATCCACAGAACCAGTAATCTCATCATAAAAGGCGATTAGATTAGTCAGGCATGACCTTCCCTTGGTGAATCCATGCTGACTGTTCCTGATCACTTTCCTCTCCTCTAAGTGCTTCAGGATTGATTCTTTGAGGACCTGCTCCATGATTTTTCCAGGGACTGAGGTGAGGCTGACTGGCCTGTAGTTCCCAGGATCCTCCTTCTTCCCTTTTTTAAAGATGGGCACTACATTAGCCTTTTTCCAGTCATCCGGGACTTCCCCCGTTCGCCACGAGTTTTCAAAGATAATGGCCAAGGGCTCTGCAATCACAGCCGCCAATTCCTTCAGCACTCTCGGATGCAATTCGTCCGGCCCCATGGACTTGTGCACGTCCAGCTTTTCTAAATAGTCCCTAACCACCTCTATCTCTACAGAGGGCTGGCCATCTCTTCCCAATTTTGTGTTGCCCAGCACAGCAGTCTGGGAGCTGACCTTGTTAGTGAAAACAGAGGCAAAAAAAGCATTGAGTACATTAGCTTTTTCCACATCCTCTGTCACTAGCTTGCCTCCCTCATTCAGTAAGGGGCCCACACTTTCCTTGGCTTTCTTCTTGTTGCCAACATACCTGAAGAAACCCTTCTTGTTACTCTTGACATCTCTTGCTAGCTGCAGCTCCAGGTGCGATTTGGCCCTCCTGATATCTTTCCTACATGCCCGAGCAATATTTTTATACTCTTCCCTGGTCATATGTCCAACCTTCCACTTCTTGTAAGCTTCTTTTTTATGTTTAAGATCCGCTAGGATTTCACCATTAAGCCAAGCTGGTCGCCTGCCATATTTACTATTCTTTCGACTCATCGGGATGGTTTGTCCCTGTAACCTCAACAGGGATTCCTTGAAATACAGCCAGCTCTCCTGGACTCCCTTCCCTTTCATGTTAGTCCCCCAGGGGATCCTGGCCATCTGTTCCCTGAGGGAGTCAAAGTCTGCTTTCCTGAAGTCCAGGGTCCGTATCCTGCTGCTTACCTTTCTTCCCTGCGTCAGGATCCTGAACTCAACCAACTCATAGAATCATAGAATCATAGAATATCAGGGTTGGAAGGGTCCCCAGAAGGTCATCTAGTCCAACCCCCTGCTCAAAGCAGGACCAAGTCCCAGTTAAATCATCCTAGCCAGGGCTTTGTCAAGCCTGACCTTAAAAACCTCTAAGGAAGGAGATTCTACCACCTCCCTAGGTAACGCATTCCAGTGTTTCACCACCCTCTTAGTGAAAAAGTTTTTCCTAATATCCAATCTAAACCTCCCCCATTGCAACTTGAAGTTGAAGTTGAACTTGAACTCACTGCCTCCCAGATTCCCATCCACTTTTGCTTCCCCCACTAATTCTACCCGGTTTGTGAGCAGCAGGTCAAGAAAAGCGCTCCCCCTAGTTGGCTCCCCTAGCACTTGCACCAGGAAATTGTCCCCTACGCTTTCCAAAAACTTCCTGGATTGTCTATGCACCGCTGTATTGCTCTCCCAGCAGATATCAGGAAAATTAAAGTCACCCATGAGAATCAGGGCATGCGATCTAGTAGCTTCCGTGAGTTGCCGGAAGAAAGCCTCATCCACCTCATCCCCCTGGTCCGGTGGTCTATAGCAGACTCCCACCATGACATCACTCTTGTTGCACACACTTCTAAACTTAATCCAGAGACACTCAGGTTTTTCCACAGTTTCGTACCGGAGCTCTGAGCAGTCATACTGCTCCCTTACATACAGTGCTACTCCCCCACCTTTTCTGCCCTGCCTGTCCTTCCTGAACAGTTTATAACCATCCATGACTGTACTCCAGTCATGTGAGTTATCCCACCAAGTCTCTGTTATTCCAATCACGTCATAATTCCTTGACATCACCAGGACCTCCAGTTCTCCCTGCTTGTTTCCAAGGCTTTGTGCATTTGTATATAAGCACTTGAGATAACCTGTTGATCGCCCCTCATTCCCAGTATGAGGCAGGAGCCCTCCCCTCTCAGACATTCCTGCCTGTGCTTCCTCCCGGTATCCCGCTTTCCCACTTACCTCAGGGCTTTGGTCTCCTTCCCCCGGTGAACCTAGTTTAAAGCCCTCCTCACTAGGTTAGCCAGCCTGCTGGCAAAGATGTTCTTCCCTCTCTTCGTAAGATGGAGCCCGTCTCTGCCCAGCACTCCTCCTTCATGGAACACCATCCCATGGTCAAAGAATCCAAAGCCTTCTCTCCGACACCACCTGCGTAGCCATTCGTTGACCTCCACGATTCGACGGTCCCTACCCAGGCCTTTTCCTTCCACGGGGAGGATGGACGAGAACACCACTTGCGCCTCCAACTCCTTTATCCTTCTTCCCAGAGCCACGTAGTCCGCAGTGATCCGCTCAAGGTCATTCTTGGCAGTATCATTGGTGCCCACGTGGAGAAGCAGGAAGGGGTAGCGATCCGAGGGCTTGATGAGTCTCGGCAGTCTCTCCGTCACATCACGAATCTTAGCCCCTGGCAAGCAGCAGACTTCTCGGTTTTCCCGGTCAGGGCGGCAGATAGATGACTCAGTCCCCCGGAGGAGAGAGTCCCCGACCACCACCACCCGCCTTCTCCTCTTGGGAGTGGTGGTCGTGGAACCCCCAACCTCAGGACATCGCATCTCATGCCTCCCAACCAGCGGAGTCTCCTTCTGCTTTCTCCCCCCAGACATATCATCTGGTCCACTCTCCGCAATGGTACCTGTGGAGAGAACATGAAAGCGGTTAGTTACCTGTGTCTGTGTTACTGGAACCCGGACATTCCGCTTACCTCTTCTGGAGGTCACATGTTGCCAAGCTTCTTCACTGGCCTCTTGGCTCCTCTGTGCAACCTGCTCTATATCTTTAGAGCTTTGTGCCCCTAGAAGGCTATCCTGAGTTTGGTCCAGAAAATCCTCAGTCTCTCGTATACAACGCAGGGTCGTTACCTGTTGCTCCAGACCTTCAATCTTCTCTTCCAATATGGAGACCAGCTTGCACTTTTTACAAAATCTCAAATAGGACCTTCCTCTTCTTCTTAGTTTCTGACAGGATGGCTAATTGAGATCCACCTGTAGGAGCAAGTGAAGTCACAATAGGAGCAGCTGACATCCCATCAGCTGAGTGTCATCTAACAACTTTTACTTATTATTTATCCATAGCTCATTACAATATGCTAATGACCCTGGATCCATACAGCTGTTCTGGACAGCTACCCACTCTGTCCCCATTACCCTGGTTTGGATCTGTTTGGCTTATGTGCTGCCTTAAAGAAGCATGCAGTTTGAAAAAATCTCTTTGAAAATAAAACTTCTCATTAGCTTTAATGCAAGACTGAGCCCTGTATGTGGGCCGTGGAGTGGTATTGCTGCACAAAACTCCCACTGGTTTCAGCTTAGACTTTCCTTTATTTACATACACATTCCAGCACTGTTTGAAGTTCTTAATTTCCCTCCAAAAAATTCTTGGCCCTTCATCTTCTAGATCTCAGCCAAAGCTTTCTAAGCTAATCACTTTATCATTTTGATGCAACTGCTTTGTAAATTCTAAGGGCTTGATTGGTCACTACCATACACCTTGCACAGTCACCTTAATCCTGGGCAACCTGCTGGTTTTCCTGTGGTCCTGGATGCTGGGAAATGTGCTAGCTTAACACTGACTGATTGGAGGAAAGTTCATTGTTTTGAAAATAAAATGCTAGCACTCTGCTCCCCACTGTAGGTGTTTCACTTTCCACCTTCTCTTCTCCCTCTTTTACTATTTCTCCTGATGCTCAGAAAATGTGCCAGTGTAAGTAAAACACATTACTAAGCCTCCACTATACAGATGGAGGGATGCTATGTGGCCAGCAGAAAGCAGATAAGAAGGTGCCTGCGTATTAATTCACATATGTGCAAAGTGGGTATACAATGCAATCAAATCAGAATTCGAGTGTTTGATGTTCCTTTTGTCCTCTCTTTGCAAAGCTGTAGATTATTATAGTCTCATAGACTCTTGGACTTTAAATTAGAAGGGATGATCTAGTCTGACTTCCTGCATATTGCAGGCCACAGAACCTCACCCACTCAATTCTGTAATAGACCCCCAACCTCTGTCTGAGTTACTGAAGTCCTCAAATCATGATTTAAAGTTTTAAAGTTACAGAGAATTCACTATTTACACTAATTTAAACCTGTAAGTGACCCAGACCCCATGCTTCAGAGGAAGGCAAAAAAATCCCAGGGTCTCTGCTCATCTGACCCAGGGAAAATTCCTTCCCAACCCCAAATATGGTGGTCAGTCAGACCCTGAGCATGTGGGCAAGACCCACCAGCCAGACATGTGGGAAAGAATTCTCTGTGATAACTCAGAGCCCTCCTGTAATGGGGTTCACTCACCACCGTGGTGCCTCCTGCTGGCTGTCTTGGGAATTAGCCAACATCCTCTTCAGGTGGTGTCTCATCACCATCACTCCTAGAACCCACATCTCTCCAAGGACCACAGCGTCCTCTTCAGCAACACAGCCCTTTGGCTGTGCCACGCTCTGTGCTCCTGCCTTCCAGGGGCCTTCAGTTTGCTGTTCAGCCACTTCCCTTAGTATCAACTGCAGCAAATTGTCCAGGCACTTCCTCATGGCCCCAGCATCCTCTTTACCCTTGCCTCAGGGCCTCAGCCTGCAAAACCCCGGCAGCCAGCCAGGAGCTGTCTCTCACTCCCCACCCCCATCCCTGCTAGGAGCACTGCTTTGTCCAGGGTGCTGGCAGTTCTCTCAGCCCTCCAGAGAGACAGAGAGTGAGTGAGTGAGTGAGTGAGTGAGTGAGTGAGTCCGTCCGTCCGTCCGTCCGTCCGTCCGTCCGTCCGTCCGTCTGTGGGATCCCAGCAGAGAACTACCTTCTTATGCCCTGTAGCTCCCTTTTTATATGGGCCTGCTTGGCTGCTCCCTTCAGCCCTTCTCTGATTGGCTACCTCCTGTGCAGCATCCCTAGGGCTCTATTAACCCCTTAGAGCCCAGTGTGGGGCAGACGTCCCCTCACATCTCCCAATCTAGGGTCCCATCAGTGGCCATTGGAGATATTTGCCACTAGAACAGATTAGCTACATGCCATTGTAGCAGTCTCATCATACCATCCCCTACATTAACTTATCAAGCTCAGTCTTGAAGCCAGTTAGGTTTTTTGCCCTCACTGTTCCCTTTGGAAGGCTATTCCAAAACTTCATTTCTCTGATGGTTTGAAACCTTTGTCTAATTTCAAGCCTAACCTTGTTGATGGCCAGTTTATATCCATTTGGTCTTGTGTCCACATTGGCGCTCATCTTAAATAACTCCTCTCCCTCCCTGGTATTTATCCCTCTGATGTATTTATAGAGAACATCATATCTCCCCCTAGCCTTCTTTTGTTTAGGCTAAACAAGCCAAGCTCTTTGAGTGTCATCTCATAAGGTAGATTTTCTATTCCTCTGATCATCCTAGTAGCTCTTCTCTGCACCTGTTCCAGTTTGAATCTATCTTTCTTGAACATGGGAGACCAGAACTGCACACACTATTCCAGATGAGGTCTCACCAATATCTTGTATAATAGTACTAACACTTCCTGTCTCTACTGGAAATACCTTTCCTGGTGCATCCTAGGACTGCATTAGCCTTTTTCACAACCGCATCGAATTGGTGGCTCATAGTCGTCCTGGATCAACCAATATACCCAGGTCTTTCTCTCCTCTGTCACGTCCAACTGGTAAATCCTCATCTTATAGCAAAAATTCTTTTTGTTATTCCCTAAGAGCATGACTTTGCTCTTTGCACAACTAATAAGATGCATTTTCTTCGGTGGGAGTTTTGCCCAAGTAAAGACAATAAGTTCAGGGGGTTGGGATAACATTTTTGCTTTTGGCCTAACTATGCTTTCATTTTCTTCTCTCTCTTCTTACCCTGAATAAGCACTTCAAGATCCCATCCTAACTGCCTTTTAATGCCTTTCTTTTGTTCCGTTCCCTAACTCAGTCATTTTCCATATGTTATCCTGTTTGTATTTGCTTGTTCTGCACAGTATGCCTTCCATTATCCAGTTTGTTTTTCTTTTTGTTTCAAACCATGTGGATTCCCTGCCTTCTTTCTGGCTGTTAGTTGCTTAGTTGTTTTTCAGCACTTTGATATAACTCACTTCATTGCTGCTTTGATTTGTTGCTCTGATTTGGTATATATTTTAGACATGCAGTATATGCAAAATGTTCAGAATTCTGTTCTAAAAAGAATCACTGGTCTTTATAATTATTAAAAATATTTCAATTTGCCAAATCAATTTGGAACACTAGCAACATAAACAGAGTCTGATTGAATGTTTTTTTATTCTGCCATTGCATTACCTGACTTTGGAATTGTTTTCAGTGTCCCCCAAATGTAAACTATTTAAATAGGATGAATCAAGCTTGATGAAGATAAGACTGTTAAGATTTTTTTATGGAAAAAGTAATACTACTCTTCTATGGGAGGAAAAACCAAATAGGTACCAGACACTCACCAATCACTCAGACAACCCTGAAAGATCTACAAAAAACTAGGAGAGATAATAATCTGTAAGGTTTCAATAACTCTGAGAAAAGGTCAGACAGGAAGGAAAATGAACTACCCCTAAGATTTTTGCAGGGAAAACTCACTTAGAAACAATTATCCTTACTACACAATTGTTTTTCGCATCATTCTCTTCGTAACATGCTCATATATGCTGCTTTTTTTCTGTCATTATCTACTTTTCTTTTTCTTTAAATTTTCTTTTCTTCTCCTGCTCCTTCATTGCTCTTCCTTCCTTCCTTCCTCTGTATTCGCTATTCTGATCTGCCTTTAGTTTTCCACAGTTTTTTATTTTATTTCCTTTATTAGCACAAGAAGAAATTGAAAATAAATAAATCCTACCAGAATAGGCTGATGACTTCCATTTACATCATCTGAGATAGCACCTGGAATCATGTTCTAGGAATATGGACACCCAAGGCTATATAGGGATAGGGATTTAACTGCCACTTTAGGTACCTGTGTCCAAAATGTAGATCCTCAAAAAAACCCTGCTCATCTGCCACCTAGCCCTGTCAGTGCCTAAGTTCCCAAGGAACCTAAGTTTCCACAGGTGAAGTTCCTATGGGTATGTCTACACTATGAAACTAGGTTGAATTTGTAGAAGTCAGTTTTGTAGAAAGTGTTTTTATACGGTCGAGTGTGTGTGTCCCCACACAAATGCTCTAAGTGCATGTAGTCGGCGGACTGTGTCCGCAGTACTGAGGCAACCGTGGACTTCTGGAGCTCTGCACTGTGGGTAGCTATCTCACAGTTCCCGCAGTCTCCACTGCCCATTTGAATTCTGGGTAGAAATCCCAGTGCCTGATGGGGCTAAAACATTGTCGCGGGTGGTTCTGGGTACATATCATCAGGCCCCCATTCCCTCCCTCCGTAAAAGCAAGGGCAGACAATTGTTTTGCGCCTTTTTTATTGAGTTACCTGTGCAGATGCCATACCACGGCAAGCATGGAGCCCGCTCAGCTAACCGTCACCATATGTCTCCTGGGTGCTGGCAGATGTGGTACTGCATTGCTACACAGCAGGAGTTTATTGCCTTTTGGCAGCAGACAGTGCAGTAAGACTGGTAGCCATCGTCGACGTAGTCTTGGGTACTCTTTTAAGCGGGCGCCTGGGCAAACATGGGAGTGACTCAGCCAGGTCATTTCCCTTGTTTCGTCTCATGGCGATTGAGTCCTACTGGCAGTGCACTGTCTTTTAATCTGCAGCCAGCAGAAGATGATGGCCAGCAGTCATACTGCACCATCTTCTGCCGAGCACCCAGGAGGTGACGATGGCTAGCGGTCGTACTGCACAGTCTGCTGCCAGCAAGATGTATAAAGATAGATGAAGTGGCTCAAAACAAGAAATAGACCAGATTTGTTTTGTATTCATTTTCTCCTCCCTCCCTCCCTCTGTGAAATCAATGGCCTGCTAAACCCAGTTTTGAGTTCTATCCTTGAGGTTTTGAGTTCTATCGTTGAGGCGGCCATTCAGTTTCTCGCAAAGCCATCCCCTTTGTTAATTTTAATTCCCTGTAAGCCATGTTGTCAGTCACCTCTCCCTTCGTCAGGGCAACAGCAGACAATTGTTCCGCACCTTTTTTCTGTGCAGACGCCATACCACAGCAAGCATGGAGCCCGCTCAGATCACTTTGGTAATTAGGAGCACATTAAACACCACACTCATTATCCAGCAGTATATGCAGCACCCGAACCTGGCAAAGCAAAACCGGGCGAGTAGGCGACATCAGCGTGGTTACGAGAGTGATGAGCACATGGACACAGACTTCTCTCAAAGTATGTGCCCTGGCAATGTGGGCATCCTGATGCTAATGGGGCAGGCTCATGCGGTGGAACTCCGATTCTGGGCCCTGGAAACAAGCACAGACTGGTGGGACCACACAGTGTTGCAGGTCTGGGATGATTCCCAGTGGCTGTGAGACTTTCGCATGCATAAGGGCACTTTCATGGAACTTTGTGACTTGCTTTCCCCTGCCCTGAAGTGCCAGAATACCAAGATGAGAGCAGCCCTCACAGTTGAGAAGCGAGTGGCAATAGTCCTGTGGAAGCTTGCAACACCAGACAGCTACCGATCAGTCAGGAATCAAGTTGGAGTGGGCAAATCTACTGTGGGGGCTGCTGTGATGCAAGTAGCCAACGCAATCAAAGATCTGCTGATATCAAGGGTAGTGACCCTGGGAAATGTGCAAGTCATAGTGGATGGCTTTGCTGCAATGGGATTCCCTAACTGTGGTGGGGCCATAGATGGAACCCATATCCCTATCTTGGCACCGGAGCACCAAGCCAGCGAGTACATAAACCACAAGGGGTACTTTTCAATAGTGCTGCAAGCACTGGTGGATCACAAGGGATGTTTCACCAACATCAACGTGGGATGGCCGGGAAAGGTACATGATGCTCGCATCTTCAGGAACTCTGGTCTGTTTCAAAAGCTGCAGGAAGAGACTTTCTTCCCAGACCAGAAAATAACCGTTGGGGATGTTGAAATGCCTATAGTTATCCTTGGGGACCCAGCCTACCCCTTAATGCCATGGCTCATGAAGCCATACATAGGCAGCCTGGAGAGTAGTCAGGAGCTGTTCAACTACAGGCTGAGCAAGTGCAGAATGGTGGTAGAATGTGCATTTGGATGTTTAAAAGCGCGCTGGCGCAGTTTACTGGCTTGGTTAGACCTCAGCGAAACCAATACTCCCACTGTTATTACTGCTTGCTGTGCACTCCACAATATCTGTGAGAGTAAGGGGGAGACGTTTATGGCGGGGTGGGAGGTTGAGGCAAATCGCCTGGCTGCTGGTTACACGCAGCCAGACACCAGGGTGGTTAGAAGAGCACAGGAGGGTGCGGTGCACATCAGAGAAGCTTTGAAAACCAGTTTCATGACTGGCCAGGCTACGGTGTGAAAATTCTGTTTTTCTCCTTGATGAAACCCCCCCGCCCCTTGGTTCACTCTGCTTCCCTGTAAGCTAACCACCCTCCCCACCTCCCTTCGATCTCCACTTGCAGAGGCAATAAAGTCATTGTTGCTTCATATTCATGCAATCTTTATTAATTCATCACACAAATAGGGGGATAATTACCAAGGTAGCCCAAGAGGGGTGGTGGAGGAGGGAAGGACAAGGCCACACAGCACTTTAAAAGTTTAAAACTTTAAAACTTATTGAATGCCAGCCTTCTGTTACTTGGGCCATCCTTTGGGGTGGAGTGGCTGGGTGGCCGGAGGCCCCCCCACCACGTTCTTGGGCATCTGGTAGAGGAGGCTATGGAACTTGGGGAGGAGGGCAGTTGGTTACACAGGGGCTGTAGCGGCGGTCTGTGCTCCTGCTGCCTTTCCTGCAGCTCAACCATACACTGGAGCATATTAGTTTGATCCTCCAGCAGCCTCAGCATTGAATCCTGCCTCCTCTCATCACGCTGCCACCACCTTTCAGCTTCACCCTCTCTTCAGCCCCCCACTTACTCTCTTGAGCCCGCCACCTCTCCTCCTGGTCATTTTATGCTTTCCTGCACTCTGACATTGTCTGCCTCCACGCATTCGTCTGTCCTCTGTCAGTGTGGGAGGACAGCATGATCTCAGAGAACATTTTATCGCGAGTGCGTTTTTTTCGCCTTCTAAACTTCGCTAGCCTCTGGGAAGGAGAAGATCCTGTGATCCTTGAAACACATGCAGCTGGTGGAGGAAAAAAAAAAGGGCCAGTGGTATTTAAAAAGACACATTTTATAGAACAATGGGTACACTCTTTCACGGTAAACCTTGCTGTTAACATTACATACGTAGCACATGTGCTTTCATTAGAAGGTCGCATTTTGCCTCCCCCCACCACGTGGCTAACTGCGGGGAACATTTCTGTTCAGCCATAGGCAAACGGCCCAGCAGGAATGGGCACCTCTGAATGTCCCCTTAAGAAAAGCACCCTATTTCAACCAGGTGACCATGAATGGTATCACTTTCCTGAGGATAACACATAGAGATAAAGAACGGATGTTGTTTGAATGCCAGCAAACATACACTGCAATGCTTTGTTCTACAATGATTCCCGAGTACGTGCTACTGGCCTGGAGTGGTAAAGTGTCCTACCATGGTGGATGGAATAAGGCTGCCCTCCCCAGAAATCTTTTGCAAAGGCTTTGGGAGTATGTCCAGGAGAGCCACGAATGCCAGGGCAAATTAATCATTAAACATGTTGGCTTTTAAGCCTTGTATAGTATTTGTACACTCACCAGAGGTCCCTTCTCCACCTGGCAGGTCCAGGAGGCAGCCTTGGGTGGGTTCGGGGGGTATTGGTTCCAGGTCCAGGGTGAGAAACAGTTCCTGGCTGTCGGGAAAACCAGTTTCTCTGCTTGTGAGCTATCTCATCATCATCATCTTCCTCCTCCCCAAAACCTGCTTCCGTTTTGCCTCCATCTCCATTGAAGGAGTCAGACAACGTGGCTGAACCCCCTAAAATGGCATGCAGCTCATCATAGAAGCAGCATGTTTGGGGCTCTGACCCAGAGCGGCCGTTCACCTCTCTGGTTTTCTGGTAGGTTTGCCTCAGCTCCTTAAGTTTCACACGGCACTGCTTTGGGTCCCAGTTATGGCCTCTGTCCTTCATGCCCTGGGAAATTTTCACAAATGTTTTGGCATTTCAAAAACTGGAACGTAGTTCTGATAGCACGGATTCCTCTCCAGCGATCAGATCCCGTATCTCCCGTTCAGTCCATGCTGGAGCTCTTTTGCGATTCTGGGATTCCATCATGGTCACCTCTGCTGATGATCTCTGCATGGTCACCTGCAGCTTGCCACACTGGCCAAACAGGAAATTTAAAATTTAAAAGTTTGCGGGCCTTTTCCTGTCTACCTGGTCAGTGCATCTGAGTTGAGAGTGCTGTCCAGAGCGGTCACACTCTGGGATAGCTCCCGGAGGCCAATATTGTCTAATTGCGTCCAGAGTACTCCAAATTCGACCCAGCAAAACCAATTTCAGCGCTAATCCCCTTGTTGGGGGTGGAGTAAGGAAATCAATTTTAAGAGCCCTTTAAGTCGAAAAAAAGGGCTTCGTCATGTGGACGGGTGCAGGGTTAAATAGATTTAACGCTGCTAAATTCGACCTCAACGCTTAGTGTAGACCAGGGCTATGGTACCTAAATTCCTGCTGTGTAAGTAAATTTTAATACCTAAATTCCAATGCCGCTGAGCTACTCAATGTTCATGTCCCAGCAGGATCCTCAAACTAGGCAAACTTGGTACAGAGTGAATTCATCAGTATTCACCAGTATGTTGTTTTATCAGAAATTCCTTGATGTGCATTGCATTCTTTGTCAAAATATTCTTGCTGACACATATATTTTAACAGAAAATTCTTTTTTAAAGAATTTGATTCAACTGCTTACTGAGTTGGTGTCAGGGATATGAATGACCAACCCATCATAGACTAACACAAAGGACCAAATTCTGATTTTAGTTATACTAGTGTAAAGCTGAAGAAAATCCTCTGAATTAGGCTTTTAAAGTCAAATAGATTACGTGACTACAAACTAGGTCTGATACATATGTTTGTGCTGAGCCCTATCCTTCCCTATATGGGAGAAACCCATATAGGGGCCAGGAAGCTCTGAGAGTTTGAACTGATGAAGATTCCTTTAGCTTCTATCACAGGACCAGGATTTGTCCATATATGGAACTGGGAGGGGGTGAAACCCATCAATTCTGAAATTATCCTGAGATCCATAGAATGTTCCTATGGCTCTCAAGATACCCCCAAAAAGAGAGATGCTTACGTAGAGACCTGGCGCCTGTTCGTTGTTTCCCAGGATCCATCTCTTCCATAGCAACATGTCTTCCCCTGCAGCGATACTCGCATGCACTTCTCAGCTCCCAATTGTGAGGTAGGGAGACTTTTTAATATGTGGAAGGGGGAATTTTCAGAAGTTAGTTTGACATATGTCAGCCTTATTTTCCACAGTGAAATCCCCACAGATTGGAGTGGAGAATGATGCTCGTGAAGGCATCCATTGTTAGGCCCACCCTGCCTTCTTCCATTCCATTCCAGGTACCTGCATATATTTAATATTTTTGCTATGCCATAAAATCACTCAAACACTTTTATCTAGTGCAATCCGTAAGGAAGCAAAAACAATTTCTTACTAACATGTGCAGTATAACATAGATTTTATGAGCTGTCATTTAATGCTTATTTCAAAGGAGAGTAAAAACTCTCATTGACATCAGCTTTAAACCAGGCCCAGACATGCCACTTGGTATTTTTCTATTATTTCAGTTTGGTTTTGACTGTAATGAACGCAGCACTGTACCTGCCCTCGTCAGGCTGAAACAAATCTTAAGACTTCACAGACACTCAGTTTACTGATTACCAGGCTCTATCTTCATCTGAATAGTGGGGAGAGAATATGTTTGCATGGGATTAAGAGCTCTCTCTCTCTCTCTCCCTGCAAAAGCTCACAGTGCTACTGGCAAAAGAGATAGGTGGCAGGGGGAAGGTAGGCAAAAAACCTCTTGAGCAGACCATCCTCTCTTGAGCAAAGGTCAACAACGTAAAAAGATACTAAAACAATAATGTTTAAGCTGTCTTCTATCAACTCACGAAATTTGGGGAAATCTGCAACCAGTGAATGTGGCTGTATTGAAGGTGGATGTTCCATTTAAGATAAAGGCCATGTTTAGCTAAAAGTATTTGTGGTTCTTTCAGGCCAAGAACAAAGCAGATTGCCTGCAACCATAACTATTAGCTGCTGTTAAGTGCAGAGGAATGTGGTTGCTGATGCAGCTTTGTTACTATGTTTGGAGCACCAATGTCTGCTGTACGAGCAGACAGTGCAGCATGTTAATTCAGGAGACCTTGATAAGAAAAACCACAGGCTCAGTTCAGTGGTGAAGGCATGCACCCAGATTATTATTGTTGAAGCATGGTCCTAGTGCCCCATAGGAACTACAGGTACACTAACACATCTAGGCCTATGACAGTGGACCAGCACAGTCAGCTGCAGGAGTTTCTGATATCCCTCGGCTGGACAAAAGTGCCCCTCCTATGACTTCCTCTTTTATACATTGATAAAAACAATTTACGTATTACAGTCCTGACGTGGTTAGTTACCACCCTTATTCTTGTACTTGCTAGTTCAAACAAAACATCCCCAGCCATTGCCCTGTCATCCCATCCTAATTGTACTTGGGGTCGGTGTATTACTGTACCTTCTCCTAGGAATGTGTTTACGCTATTCCTTGAGAACTCTAGGTGTTCCTGTACCAGGCTTACTCTGGTTCACAGCCTTTGTTTCACACTGTTACTTATGCTCATGGCTCCAGCAAAGCATACAACTACTTCAGAGGTGACAAAAGGTATCTCAAGTGTTCCAGAGATACATAAGAATTGCAACACTGGGTCAGACCCAGGTCCATCTAGCCCAGTATTCTGTCTTCCAACAGTGGCCAATGCCAGTTGCCCCAGAGGAAATGAACAGAACAGGCAATCATCAAGTGATCCATCCCCTGTCGCCCATTCCCAGCTTCTGGCAAACAGAGGCTAGGGACACCATCCCTGCCCAGCCTGTCTAATAGACATTCACGAACCTATCCTCCATGAATTAATCTAGTTCTTTTTTTAACCCTGTTATAGTCTTGGCCTTCACAACATCCCCTGGCAAAGAGTTCCACAGGTTGATTGTGCATTGTGTGAAGAAATACTTTTGTTTGTTTTAAACCTGCTGCCTATTAATTTCATTTGGCAACCCCTAGTTCTTTTGTTATGAGAAGGAGTAAATAATACTTCCTTATCTACTTTCTCCACGCCAGTCATGATTTTATAGACCTCTATATCCCCCCTTAGTCATCTCTTTTCTAAGCTGGAACGTCCCAGTCTTATTAATCTCTCCTCATATGGAAACTCTTCCATACCCCTAATAATTTTTGTTGCCCGTTTCTGTACCTTTTCCAATTCCAATATATCTTTTTTGAGATGGGATGCCGACATCTGCATGCAGTATTCAAGATGTGAGTGTACCATGGATTTATATGGAGTCAATATGATATTTTCTGTCTTATTATCTATTCCTTTCTTAATGATTCCCAACATTCTGTTAGCTTTTTTGACTACCACTGTACATTGAGTGGATGTTTTCAGAGAACTATCCACAGTGACTCCAAGATCTCTTTCTTGAGTGGTAACAGCTAATTTAGACCCCATCATTTTATATGTATAGTTGGGATTATGTTGTCCAATGTCCATTACTTTGCATTTATCAACACTGAATTTCATCTGCCATTTTGTTGCCCAGTCACCCAGTTTCAAGAGACGCTTTTGTAACTCTTCGAAGTCTGCTTGGGACTTAACTATCTTGAGTAGTTTTGTATCATCTTCAAATGTTGCCACCTCACTGTTTACCCCTTTTTCCAGATCATTTATGAATATGTTGAACAGCATTGGTCTCATACAGACCCCCGGAGGACACCACTATTTACCTCTCTACATTCTGAAAACTGACCATTTATTTTTACCCTTTGTTTCCCATCTTTTAACCTTTTACTGATCCATGAGAGGACCTTTCCTCTTATCTCATCACAGCTTACTTTGCTTAAGAGCCTTTGGTGAGGGACCATGCCAAAGGCTTTCTGAAGATCCAAGTACATTATATCCACTGGATCCCCCTTTTCCACATGTCTGTTGGCCCTCTCAAAGAATTCTAGTAGATTAGCGAGGCATGATTTCGCTTTACAAAAACCATGTTGACTCTTCCCCAACAAATCTTGTTCATCTATGTGTATGATAATTCTGTTCTTTACTATAGTTTCAGCCAGTTTGCCTGGTACTAAAGTTAGGCTTACCAGTCTGTAATTGTCTAGACCCTTTTTAAAAAATTGGTTTCATATTAGCCACCCTCCAGTCATCTTGTACAGAAGCTGATTTAAATGACAGGTTACATACCATAGTTAGTAGTTCCGCAATTTCACATTTTAGTTCCTTCAGAACTCTTGAATGAATACCAGCTGGTCCTGGTGACTTATTACTGTTTAGTTTTTCAATTCGTTTCAAAATCTCCTCTAATGACACCTCAATCTGGGATAGTTCCTCATATTTGTCACCTAAAAAAATGGTTGTATAGTAGGCTCTCTGCTTCTGAAGTACTTACAGAAGTTTTTGTTACTACTTTTTTGAGTCTTTGGCTAACTGTTCTTCAAATTCTTTTTTGGCATTTCTAATTATATTTTTACACTTCACTTGCCAGAGTAGTGGCTGCTAATAGGCAATACAAGTGTGGATGGTGAGAATGCAGTCCCAAATCCAAAGAGAGAACCTACAACTAATTGAGGTAAGACAGTGGTGTGAGAGAACAAATGTTCAGTTGACTCTGGTATGAAAGTTTGTGCTGCAGTAACAGTGCTACATCTAACTGTGCTGCAAATACAGTATTATTTGTGTTGTACTTACCTAATGCTATCAGCTGTGGAATGCGGAGTTCTCATTTTATGCCTATATTGTTGGCTATGCAGTGTATGGTTATATTCAGTCAAAACTCTTCAGCAGCATAGTCAAATGAAAAGGTTTAGTATCCATAACAGATATTTTATCTGATGTGTTCAGAGTCAAATCAGTAATAGAGACAGTGATTCCACACCCAGTTAGATAAAATGAGCATCAGATGCCATACATCATAGCTGCATAAAGAATCCACTGTCCGCATAATCAATATGCTAAACAATATGACCTTCTTGTAGCAAATAGTCAGATCAATATGGTAGCTGCAGCAGGAACCCAGTCTCCCACTGACTAATGATACATCAGCACCAGTATCTGCTGTGGCCCTAGGGGCAGAGTGGCAAAGATGCAAGAGAAGCATGCTTTGAGCAGGTTTAACTTGTTCCTTTTTTTATGCTGCTTTTTGGATGGGATAATATTAAGTAAGGAATCTGACCACATCTCTCTCTCTCTCTTTTAAATCCTTTCCTATATCTACAGCTCACCTCTAAATGAGAAAGTCCTAGGTAAAAGTATTGTACTGTTTCTTTCAGTCTGTAGCAGGAAGCCAGGGAGGAGTGGGGAAGAGAAAAATTCTAGGCAGATTCTGCAGTGCAACAGATGTAGAGATAAAATAGCTCAATATTGGGTTGTTGGGATTTTTTCATTCTAATAAAGGTCCTTGTTCAATGTAAATTATTTTTTTAACATTGTTACACTGACATCCTGTGCAATAAATTAGTGCTCCCCTTGCTCATTTAGTATTATATGCTAATATATCTTGTGTGTATTCATGAATAATTTACATACTTTTAAAGATTAGTCATATCTTGCATCCTTTTTATCAAGTGCATGCCATATGCCAGATGGAATAGTCTAGCGCCTTTTCTGAAGGACTCTTTCAAACAAAGGGCCAAAGGGCTTTTACCTGACGACAGAAAATAAAGGATTCCAAAATGTGAAAAAGCAATAAAAATATTATTTTATTTTGCCATGGTTGTTATTGTTACATGACTTCTGGGCTTAAGCAGCCATTCTGGCTTCGCTTCTTGCTGGACTCAAAAATTATTTAATTTATAGACTGCATTTATAGCAAAGTCACATGTGCTCAGTTTGTGTACATGTACCCATGCACACAGCTTTGCTTCATGTAGGAAATACTGGAAGTGCCATGCTGAATCAGACCAGTGGCCCATATAATTCAGATGTGCATTCTGGGTCTGACAGGAGCCAGTACTAGATACTTCAAGAAAAGATGGAAGCAAGCTGGCAGCAGATAGTTATGGAACATGCCCACAGAGCAAGTTTCTTCTAAATTCCATTTATTTTTGAAAATACGGAAGAATGTGGGGGAACAAAGTCAGCATGCTGGATGTTTATAGCTTTAGTTTGCAACAAGAAGGTGTATAGCACACAGCGCAATTTGTTGTTAGGAACATTTGACAAACATAACATTTCAAAAACTACCTGTAAGCTGATGGGGCAAATCAATGGTTCCGAAAAATTACATGCACATTTTAGACAATTTTATTCCTCCTGGTTTTATTCTTGGAAGATTTTAAAGTGTATTGATTATTAGAGACACAAACCAAGGTGAATTCACATAAAGAAAATAACCAAACAACTCTCTCAGCCTGGAGCCAACCAAGGCCTGTGACAAGGTGTGAAGTTAGTCAAAGACCTCCTAAAGGGGACATGCACAAGAGGGGATCAAGAAGGGGTATGCTCCCCCCATCTCCATGTGTCCTGCAACCTGAGGAGGGAAGAAGCAGCAGGGTAGCTGGCTGCCAGTTGAGCTCCTCCTCCCACCACCTCTACAGCTGCTGCTGCTTCTCCTTCCCCACTGCTGGAGTCCCACCCATTTCCTCTGCCTCCATCCCATGACTCACCTCAGTGGGCGGTCTGCAAAGAAGGCAGCAGCACTGGGACTCCAGCAGCAGGGAAGGAGAAGCAGCAGCTATAGGGCTGCCCTGCTGCTTCCTCCCTCCCCCAGCTGCCTCCTTGCTCCTGGGTGTCCACACCACTGATGTTCTGAGAAATCGGGGAGGGGGACTGTCACACGAACCTTTTATTTGTGTGTGTTTAAGATGCCCCTCCAAAAGCAGACAAATTTAAATTCCTCTGCATGCCCCTGTCTCCTAACTATCAAGTATTATTTTCCTTTATTCCCCAAGGGACTGAATGGGGGCTGCTTAGGCATACAGGTCCCAGCCTGTACACCTGTTTGAGGTCTAAGCAGTTCACTCCCTGCTTGCTGGGAAATTAGCAGGGTCTCTGGAAGCTGTCACATTATCAAAATGATAGGGTCACTGGACTTTGTTCACCTATCATCTTTTTTGGGTGGGGATGGTGTCCCTCGTCTTTGTTTACAAGAAGCTGGGAATGAGCGACATGGGATGGATCACTTGATGATTATCTGTTCTGCTCGGTCACTCTGAAGCACCTGGCATTGGCCACTCATGGAAGACAGGATACTGGGCTAGATGGACCAATAGTCTGACTCAGTATGGCCATTCTTATGCTTATCTTTGTGGGTTTCTATATCTCAAAGCAGTCTCATCACCAACCAGTCTTCACTGAGAATAATGGAATAAAATAAGTTTAGTGGCGAGGCGCTCTTGATAATGGGTTGATAAGAGAGAGTTACAGAAAAGTGAACAGCCCTAATATTTTAAGTTTTCATATCTTCCAATTGCTTTGCCTGATTAAATTAAATTCAAACTTTTCAAAATATTTCTTCTTTGGTGGGAAAAAACTGGTTTATTTTTACAGCCAATTTAGCAGTCAAATTTGGGCTTTAAATAGAAATGTACTCACAGCCTGAACTATAATTTCTGTATATCTTGTGAAGTTTTGATAATTTCCTTTGCAAGTCACTTTTGAAAAAGGTTTAGGTTCTGTTTGGATTAGTGGTTGGACAAAAGGTTGCATCTCTTCTTATTTGTCCTAAACAAATTTGATTATTTCTAATACATACAATAGTGCTTCATACACTCCTTATAGTTTCTTATTGATTTCCTGCATAACAGTGTGGTGTCAAATATGTAAGTGACACTTTCCATTTGATGCAGGTACTGAATCCTGAATGCACATTCTCAGAAACAAACATCTTGCACATAATGTCAATATTCTCCTTCACCGCTTACTTCTCTTTTGCTGACCTTTATCATGAAACAAACTGAGCACAAATCCTGAAACAAAATATGATATTAAAAATATCATGTTAACAAATACAATGGTCCATACACCAGAACTGATGCCAACAGCAATAGTCATAAAAATCATTCGCTATCTAGATGTGAAGTTGAGACTATGGATAGCCTACTAACTTGGGCCTTGTGTCTTTTTCCCTGAATGAGGCATTTATCATCCAGATACACTTCATCTGTAACTATATCAATAAAAGGATATTTCCATGAAGAAAAGAATACAGATATCAGAAAAGATCTTTTCACATATTGGGAACTGAGAAATTGGCTGTGGATGGCTCTGGTAGCAGATTAAATGAATAATATTGTACATGAGCATGGATTCACAATGGTATGCTTTCACTGAAATTTGAGCACAGCATCTAACAGTTGGCTACTACATTGTAACTTGAAACAATGCCAAAATATAAAGGGAACATACATAGCTTATAATACTAATCTATTTTATACAGGCTGCCATACAAACCGTGTACCAAAACTTAGTGCCTTCACTTCCTACAAAAAGATGTATAGAAAAGGACTTACTCTAGAAGGATTGGTACATCCTCATGTAGGGAAAAAACTGTTTTACTACCCCAGCTGGACACAGTATTGGTGGGAATGTGTGGCCAAAACGATGCATGGAGACTGAGTATCCATGGAGAAAATCAGGGACAAACAACTTAGACTTCAGAGCAGCTATGTGCTGCCTTCCTGACTCCATTTAACTCCTGTCTCCTTTGTCCAGCACTGGCAGCACATTTTGCAGAGGGGGATTACTGCTGTTCCAAGTAGCAGAAATGTATGCTATGTAATATGTCCCTATTGGAGACGAGTCCATGTGGTGCACAGCAGCCGTTACTTGACCCCTGCTCCCAGCAACCAGACCAGATATCCTTTTGAGATGCCTGAGTGGCATTTAGGGGCTGCTAATGACTAATGTAGTGAGTAGGCACATACCGCATAGCCAACTTATAGCTACGTCTGCAAAGCTGCTTAGCCACTCCTCCCAATTTTCCTGTGTTTAACATGCTTTTGTTTCCCTCTACCCTAGGCTTTGGATGAAGAAGGGATTTCTTACAGAACAAAGTAATATAAGACAGAGAATATAATGACAGGTTTCAGAGTAGCAGCCATGTTAGTCTGTATTCGCAAAAAGAAAAGGAGTACTTGTGACACCTTAGAGACTAACAAATTTATTAGAGCATAAGCATCCGATGAAGTGAGCTGTAGCTCACGAAAGCTTATGCTCTAATAAATTGGTTAGTCTCTAAGGTGTCACAAGTACTCCTTTTCTTTTAGAGAATATAATATGATATATATTTCAGAAACAAGGATATAAAGACATTGTATGGTGAGTAAATCAAAGCATTCCATCACAAAGCCAATAGTGGAGGAAGAAAGCAAGTAGAAGCATAGGCAAGGGAGAAAAGATAAGTTTTAAAATGAGATTTGAAAGGAGATGGGGAGTTAAAAAGTCAGGGAAATACAGATGGCAGGAAATGCAAAGAAAAAATATCTGGCACCAACAGCTTGGAGATTGTAGGAATAGAATAAAAGAGGAAGTAGTTTAAAAAAGTAGAGGGAGGGTGGAGGGAAAGAGAGAGGAACACAGTCCAAAAGTAAGCTGCAGTAAATCCAGATTCTTTTTTTGAAAGGAGACAGTTTTGAACTGGATCCTGAGATGAATTTGGAATGAAGTGGCAGAATCTCAGGATAGGGGTGATGCGTTTCCACTTCTTTGTCAAAGTAATAAGGTGGGTAGCAACATTCTACACATAGAAGGCAAGGAGATGGGTAGATGATAGAAATGTGAGTTAAGGGGTGAAGAAAGGAATGTAGAGATGAGGATTTCAGCAGAGCAAGACTCCAAGCAATTGAACAGCTGCAGAGGTGACACGGAGATTTGCAAACCCAGGAGATGACAGTGGAAGGAGAAGGAGAGTTCAGGATCAAGAATGATGCCAAGGTTATGGATCTTGGAATCACAAGGAGTTCAGAGATGAGTAAAATGATGGCATTATATTCCCAGGTGCTTCTCTTATTGTTACGTGATGGAATATATATTGATATTTGTTCCAAAATGAAGCCAGGAAAACAAAATGAAGAAAAGGCAAGTAAGTTTTGAAATTATCCACATGCCTGCTGACAATGGATGGATTCTGTATTAACTAGAAATGCGTACATTAAGTTCAAGTTATTGTTTAGCAGCCTATCACATCTCTAATTTAAAGACATATTGAGAAATGACACAGTGGATGAAAAGCCTCTTTTTAAATTATCATTTAATATTACACTCTTCATTATTTTATTAGAGTAACCTCAATAGTTCTGAGCTGAGATGTTTTTTGATCACATGCTTGAGTCCCATGAAGCCAAGGGTCCAGAAATCCCCCAAAGTCAATTAGCCAGAAAGCTGACAGGAGGAAAAGTATTCAGTGGTTTAGAGAAGAGAGAGTTAATGTCCTGTTACTAGGCCCTTCTCAAAAGCCCAGAATAGTGTGGTGTTTAGTAAAGTACACTTCATTGTATAAACAAATCAGAACAACTGCACACACAGAAATTGCTCTGATTTTTAAAAGAAGAGATTGAAATTTCAAAATAAAAAGCCTCAAATTGGTCCTTTAAGAAGACACATTAGGTCCCCCTCCCTTCTCAGAAACAAAGGATACTTGCTCTTCTTTCAGATTTCTGGCTTAGTAACTTCTCAACATGTCGACTTCTTGGCCTTTCAGCCATATGTCTGTTGACCTTATGGATTGTTGCCTTTATGAGATTCAACCATATGTCTGGATCCCATGCTCAGAGCAGCAATTCCTAGTAGTGGATTATTGCAGCAGCCTTAGAGAGAAGAGCTGACACAGCTCCCTATTGCTTCAGTAGCCTTTGCAAGCTCAGCAATACAATTAAACTCTCATACTTCATGGATTTCCTCTCCCTACTGTGCACCAATAGTTTCAGAAGTGACCTATTTGGAAGTCAGATACTATCCAAATATTTACTCCCCCAATAGCAGTTTTAATTCTAATATAAATTGCTTGTGTTAAATATGTTTGTGGTATATGAATAGCAGTAATCTCTTTATATGTAATCCTCTTTATGTAGTGATGTAGTATGTGAGTTGACACCTTATTCCCCACTCCAGAAAAAATGGCAGTGAAATCATTGTCATACCATGAAATTTAGATGATGTATGTTATTAATTTATATATGCTCTTTCTGGACTGGTTTATGGTAACCAAAATAAAGTGGGATTTACAGATCTTTCACTTGAAGGATATAATTTAAAGTGATCGTATTTAAATACATCAGAAAATTGATTATCTACACATTTCTGGTGTACTAAGCACCATAGCCTCCCTGAACCATGTTTAGAGAAACATATATGTAAATAAATACCTGCTCCACATGTACCATGGCCTCCCCATGCCTTTTAGTGCTCTTCCACCCAAACACAATATTCTTCTTAACTGAGTTACCCTTGAAATGTGGTACCCAGAAATTGAAGTTTTATTATCAATACAACATTGTTTACGGCATTTTACCAGAATCAAGTATTTCCTAAAATTATGTTATAAAACAGCAAGGGAAAATTTCACCACCACAAGTAGGAAATGACTCAGCAACAAATTACTCTCTTTCCCCTTAGCAAAGAGGCAAAACCTCCCAGTTGCCTAAATATTTACCACGGTTCCTGCAACATCCCTTAACTATCTAAGCACTTTTATCACATCCACTTACCCTTATGATAGGGTTTTAATCTTTTTTAAAAACTGCTCTAGTGAATTTTAGTGCTTCTGAAAATAGCTGTACTGACAGCCCAGAGACGGAAGTTCTCTGTTTACTCCCATAACAAGTACAGTACTGCAAATTTCAGCAAAACTGGAAGTTGCTACAGATTCACACTCTTGGGTCTTAAGCTTCAAGAACATGCATTGGCAGCTCCCAAAACTAAAGATTTTGAATTGTTCCCCCATCTTCACCCACATAACAGATGGTATATACACCCTGCACTCTGAGCTCACAGCCCTGTAGTGTTTCAACTGTCAGTTCCTTTTCAAAAACTGCTGGCAGAAGAGCTCCTGGTGATGGCTGCTCCTTCTGTTGTTTATTGTTGGTTAAAATAAATTATTTGGGTATTTTCTGGAGTTTTACCTTCCTTTTCAGTAAGGTAAAAGTAAATAGAGAGGAAAGTGCTATCATGCCATGTAGCGATTAGTATCTCTTCCTCTTTTTCTATCAAGGACATCAACATAATTGAATCACTTGGGGCTGGATTCATGAAGGGGTCTTTGACACCTAGCTGCCATTTCAGGCATCTAAGGCCAACATTTAGGTATCGCTGGTATTCACAAAACAACCAACCACTTAGCTGCCACCTTATCCTGTAGGTGCCTCAAGTCCCCTAAATTTCTGTTGGTGGATATGCACAAAGATATTTAAGTCCTGATGCCACTGCTCAGCACCTAACTCATGCCTAAGACCCAGAGGGATTCACAAGCTCGGTGTTCACTTATTGGGTCCAATCTGTTAGGGCTGCTCAGACATTGCCTAACTTTCACTAAAACATAACTGGGGCAAGTGCCCAATGGTTAGAGCACTCACCCAGGATGCAGGAGACCCAAATTCAAGTCACCACTCTGTGATTCAGAGCAGAGACTTGAATCTGAGTGTCCCACCTGATATATCACAGCTCTAAATACTGAGCTATAGGAAGATTATCCTGTTGAAACTGTCCCACTTTGTATGAAATACTTAGTATCACTCAAACAGCAAGAGGAGACTGAGTATAGTCTACTGGTTAGGGCCCTTATGTGGGAAGTGGGAGACTTGTATTCAAATCCCTGTTCTGAATCAGGTAGGGTGGGACTTTGAATCCAGGTTCTCCACAGCCTGGGTAAGTATGCTAGCAATTGGGTTTAAGGGGCAGTTCTACCCCCAACTTCTTTTCCTCTGTTTTTCTTTGAGAAAAGGGCTGACTTGGTTTAGACACTTAATTTCAGGAGTGGGTTCATAGCTGTGAATCTGGAGCGGAGTTAGGCCCCTCCCTCTAGCCCAAAGTTAGTGCCTAACTCCCTTTGCAGGGCAGGGCTTTGGCCACATCACTGTTCTTGGCATTTCTTATTGGCTAATTTAGACAAGCTGGCTTTTCTGAATCTGTTTTTTTAGGCACGTACTGCTCCCTATGCATTGTATAGGGACTCTGGGCACCTAACTTGGGCTTGTTAATTCCACTAGGTGGCAAGGCACCAAAAACATCTAAACTGCCCTGTGAATCTAGCCCTTAGAAGCTTTTTCAGTTCCACTGCCTCCTTTGGTATTTTAATTCTCTTGTCTGGCATACCCATGAACAGAGACTAGTAGATTATACTCAATTACTACTTCATTGTGTCACTCAGGATCTGAGCAATAGGCAGAAGCCTTACCTCATTCAGAGGTGTAAGGAAGTTAAAATCTTTCCCTCCAGGTATTTAGACAACAGTAAAGAGTCACCTACTGAAAGGTATTGATGAAATTTTAATGCTTTGAGTGGAGCTTCAAGACATTGGTACCGCACCTCCTATGAGAAGCACTAGCACAGAATCACCTTGATTCACTATTGTTTAAAGAGTAGCTGGTCATGTATTGTGACTCGTCTTCCAGAACTTTCAGGGAATTGAAACTCTCAAGCCTCTGTATGTCCAGTTATGCTGCCTCCTGAGTCTGAGACGTTGACAGATATGGGCATTTGGGTCCATACTTGGGACAGATATCAAAGCATCCCCTCTGTAGGCTCTGAGGCTTCAACACAGCATCATCTTCTAAAGACTGTCATTTCCACACACTTTTGTTTCTAAGCATAGAGGCCTTGATGCAGTCACCTCCTAGGACAAATGTCTAGGCAAGGCTTTGTACCATTGACTCCAAATATTTAGGCTTCCATGCAATGATGAAGCCCTGATGCAGCCCTGGAGTGAGGTACAGATGGATGTTTATTTCTACGTTTGAAAGCTCCAATGTGCCCTTACTGCTTGAAGCCAAAGCTCCAGTCCATCTTCCCTTCTAGGTATACACACACATACATCATTGCTTCCTTTCTGAGGCAGCGATGCATTTTGGTTAGTGGTCCTTAAAGCTCCAGAGAATTGTAGCTTCTTGACTCCAGTGCGCTTTCCTTAATTTGCTGTCTGATAATGAAGTCTGATATAGGTTCTACAGTCTAGAACCAAGACACATGCATCATTCATGCACTTAAGCTCCAGAATAGAATTAATCCTGAAACTAAAGCACAGATACTCTGGTGTCCAAAGAGAGAGACTCTAAATGGTGCTGTTTACAGAAACTGAAGCACTGATGTTTTTTTCCCAGACATTGTGGTTCAGACATAGTGTAACCTCTTACCACTAAGATGCCAGTCAATGTTGTCTTCTGGCATGGTGCTTATGTGATGACATTGGCTCAGGAGGCCATGGCATTCCACACAGCTTGGTATCCAGTAAGGGATACAGTGTTATCCCCAAAGGTCATGCCCCATAGAACTTGCTTGATTCAAGACTGCAATATTTATCCCCTCCTATTACACTTGTAGTGCATACATCATGTCTAGGTGGGTTTCAGTTTCAGGGGACATACACTTACACGGTTTGGTTCATACACAGCTAATGGTTCAGCACTTATGGATAAAGGATTGAGGTCCTAGCTTCTGAGATATGTGGCATTTGGGGTGGGGGTGGGGGAAAGACATCCATAGCAGGTCTTAAGCACAAGAAATGCAAGAAACTATCTGGGGAGAGTCACAGGGACCTTCCCAAGCTATACTGTGAGCGGTGCTGCCTAGCTGTTTTCGTGGTTTCCTAGTCACAAACACAGATAGCCTGTTTCTTTTTTACCACATATATCTTTAATCCTCAGTTACCAAATTTGCAAGATATAGTACAGCTATGGTGCATGTACAGACTTCTAACTCATATAACTATTCAGTATTTAGCATTTTTTAAAATTAGGCCCCTCATTTAGGTACCTAAATATAGGTGTAGGAGCCTAAATTTAGCCATTTTAAAAAAACCTTTTCATTAGTCTGTATTTTATGAAGATCTGCCTACATTTTATGTATTTCATAGCGAAGAGTTTGCAGAAGAGAAGCATCTGTGCAGGGATCTGTAGCAATCTAGGCTCCTGTCACAGTTTCAGTGTAACTACCTTTATTCTCTCTCTGTGGTCCCTCAAAGGCCCAACAAAAAAAATAACAGAACGCCACTAGCCATCACCTTCAGCCCAACTAAAACCTCTCCAATGCATCATCAAGGATCTACAACCTATCCTGAAGGACGACCCATCACTCTTACAGATTTTGGGAGACAGGCCAGTCCTTGCTTACAGACAGTCCCCCAACCTGAAGCAAATACTCACCAGCAACTACACACCACATAACAGAACCACTAACCCAGGAACGTATCCTTGCAACAAAGCCCGTTGCCAACTCTGTCCACATATCTATTCAGGGGACACCATCATAGGCTAATCATATCAGCCACACACAGAGGCTCGTTCACCTGCACATCTACCAATGTGATATATGCCAGCAATGCCCCTCTGCCATGTACATTGGTCAAACTGTACAGTCTCTATGTAAAAGAATAAATGGACACAAATCAGACGTCAAGAATTATAACATTCAAAAAACAGTCGGAGAACACTTCAATCTCTTTGGTCACTCAATTACAGACCTAAAAGTTGCAATTCTTCAACAAAAAACTTCAAAAACAGACTCCAACGAGAGACTGCTGAATTAGAATTAATTTGCAAACTGGATAGAATTAATTTAGGCTTGAATAGAGACTGGGAGTGGATGGTCACTACACAAAGTAAAACTATTTCCCCTTGTTTATTCTCCCCCCACCCCGTATTCCTCAGACGTTCTTGTCAACTGCTGGAAATGGCCCACCTTGATTATCACTATAAAAGCTTCCTCCCCTGCTCTCCTGCTGGTAATAGCTCACCTTAAGTGATCACTCTTGTTACAGTGTGTATGGTAACACCCATTGTTTCATGTTCTCTGTGTATATAAAATTTCCCCACTATATTTTCCACTGTATGCATCCGATGAAGTGAGCTGTAGCTCACGAAAGCTTATGCTCAAATAAACTTGTTAGTCTCTGAAGTGCCACAAGTACTCCTCTACTTACAGTCTCAGGCTCCCAGCTGTCAAGACGACTTGTGCCTCCTTATAGTGGGGGGCACAAGCTAAAGGGGAGTACATATGACCACCTCATGTGTCTCCCCTGCCCAATGATCCCTCCCGCCTTGTGCCCAGCTTGGAGCCGCAGTGCTCTCCCCGTCCCATGTTAACTGCAGGGAGGGGCTCTCTGTCCTTCTCTCCCTGTGCCTCCCTCTTGCAGGTTGGGTCACTCGCCCTGTTAGCTGGGCGGGGAGCAAGATGCAGCTGCTTCTGCCTGAGAGAGCCTGGCTAGTGCTAGAGAAGTGCCAGAGACAGCGTCCAAACATGCTGGGAGAGAGGAGCGAGGAGAGAAGAACAGAGCCCCTCTTCTTCTGAGCCACTGGAATTTGGAAAGGGGATCCTGTTATTCTCTGAATGGTCAGGAGTTTATCAGGGATAATTCTCGAGGGATCTACTACCTCCAGGCTTGCAAGTGGTACTTGGGCCCTAGTTTCCCCCCACCGCAGAGCCTTTTCCCATCCACTCCTACTTGGAAAAATGTTTTGTTGATTCTCCTTTTGGGTCTGAAATGGTCAGGTTTACTGAGTGGACTGTCAGGGAAAGATCTGTTTCTGCCATGGGTGGGACTGTTACCACCTGGACCCACTGTGGTTTAGCACTGGTCCCTTGTCCCCCCAGACCTGGGTAATATGTTACTTTATCTGGATAGAAATGGGGAGCCAACCTGGTATATCATGCCCCTAGTATTATCTTGCCACATAGGACAGAATCCTCACCACCAATACACCCTTCCAAAACTAACCCATAAAAGGCTCCAAGTCCCTCAAGAGGCAAGACAATGTGCAGATTGACAACAATGTGAACAGATCTTCACATTCCACTGACACCCACAGAATTAATTTAGCAAATTATTCATCTACAGGAGAACGGGGATTAGTCAGAGAGAACAGACAGAGTGGACAACTAAAGAGGAGATAGGCTAGCCCTTGCAATGACAACGGATGTGGAATAGTAAGAAGAGGAAGTAATAGGTAAGATTTAATTAAACAAGAAAGGGAAAAAACTGAAGTTAACTAATAGATGAAAGGTGAATATAAGAATTAGTGCTGAAGGGGAGAACTAGTAACAAAACCAATGAAATACATTAATAAAAATATAAAACAGTGTGATAAAACATTGTTATGAAAAATAGCACATTGAGAACTTAACAAAAATGAGAACATAAGCTAGAGTTTGTCATAAAAACAGAGGTTAACAGACAAGAGTTAATAAATAATAAAGGCAACCAGGCTTTAATGGGTTTTGAATCATGCCCTTATTGCATAGTAAATCATGTGTTATGCTTTCATGGGTTAGAAGTTAATTTGCCTGAGGAGTTCTCTCTTGTTCCACAATTAAGATATAAACGATGCCATTTACACATAGACAGCCATTTCTTTTCATTAAGACTGACATTTTTGTCAAAGTTATTCTTATGTTTCCATAAGTGTTGTATAAGAAACATTGTCAAATGTTTAAAAAGCTTAATCACAATTAATTGCGAGATTAAAAAAAAGTCACAATTAATCGCTGTTTTAATATCACTGTTAAACAGTAATAGAATACAATTTATTTAAATATTTTTGGGTGTTTTCTAGATTTTCAAATATATTGATTCCATTTACAACACAGAATATAAAGTATGCAGTGCTCACTTGGTATTATTATTTTTATTACAAATATTTGCACTGAAAAAAGATAAACAAAATAAATAGTATTTTTCAATTCACCTCATACAGGTACTGTAGGACAAGCTCTTTATCCTGAAAGTGCAACTTACAAATGTAGAATTATTTTTTTACATAACTGCACTCAAAAATAAAACAATGTAAAATTTAGAGCCTACAAGTCCACTGAGTACTATTAGTCCATGTTCCGTATTCCACTCAGTATTATTCCAAACAAAGCTGGTGATTTGAGACGTCTTTGAAGATTGAGAACAAGTTTTATCCATCAGCTACTTATAGTAGTTGAATAAAAGGTCACTTTTCAACTTTATGAATAATAGTAACTTAGAGCTGAACTTCTTAAACTTGTCTCTGTATGAATAACACAGTATGTTTAGCTCTCACTTTGTCTCTGACCGTGTGTCTTTCTTAACATATACTATAGTTTTCTCTCTTTCTCCAAAATGCAGTGCATTTCTCTGCCTGCCTCTGTATACATAGTTCAGTGCATGGAATACTTTTTCTCTCCACATTCTTGTACCAGGCCCAACATAAGTCTCTCAGTCATTCTCTCTCTGTACCTGTTTCTGTATGCACTATACAGTGTACATCTTTTGTGTGCTCTGTCTCTCTCTCTCTCTCTCTCCACAGAACAGTGTGTGCCACTTTGCCTATGTATCTCTACACTGCAATGTAGAAGTTCTTTCTGCCAGTTTCTCTGACCAGTGCAACTGCCCTCAAATGGAAGATGAAAAATTACCAGCCCAAGCCCAAAATCTTTTCTATTTGCCCTTTACCATGATTATATGGTTATAATGATGAAAAACTAACTACAATTTATTCAATAAACCAATAAACAACTCAAAAAGAAAAAAACAAACAAACCTCACTCTAGGTGAGATGTCAAGGCAGTTCAATTCAATTCAATAATCCTTTCTGGGCATGACAGGCTATACAAGAGTTGGCAAACTGTAAAAGAGACAGAAACCTCGACATGTCTGTCAGAGGTAGATGCAAACTCCCTGGTTAGAGCTGTAAGGAGTGCCTCTCTGCCTGTCACTCCCCATAGGGTTGCAAACTTCCTAGTCGCACAAAACCGAACACCCTAGCCCCATCCCTTCCCCGAGGCCACACCCCTGCTCCACCGCTTCCTCGAGTGCACCCCACTCACTATATTCCCCCTCCCTCGGTGGCTTGCTCTCCTCCACCTCACTGACTTTCACTGGGCTGGGACAGGGGATTGGGGAGTGGGAGTGGGTGAGGGCTTTAACTGGGGGTGTGGGCTCTGGGGTGGGGCCAAAAATGAGGGGTTCAGGGTGCAGGAAGGGACTCCAAGCTGGGGCAGGGAGTTGGGGTGTAGGAGGGGGTGAGAGCTCCAGCTGGGGTGGATAGGCTCTGGTGTGGGGCTGGGGATGAGGGGTTTGAGATGCAGGAGGGGGTTGCAGGTTGAGGCAGGGGGTGAGGTGCGGGGGGGGTGAGGGCTCTGGGCTGGGGGTGCTGGCTCTGGGGTGGGGCCATGGATGAAAGATTTGGGCTGAAGGAGGGGGCTCCAGGCTGGGGTGTGGAGCCAAGGGATTCAGAATGTGGGAGGGGGCTGTGGGTTGAGGCAGAAGGTTGGGGTGTGAGAGGTGTGAGGGCTCTGGGCTGCTGGCTCTGGGCTGCTGGCTCTGGGGTGGGACCTGGGATGAGGGGTTTGGGGTTCAGGAAGGGACTCCAGGCTGGGGTGTGGCTAAGGCAGGCTGCCTGCCTGTCCTGGCTCCATACTGCGCATTCCCCGGAAGCAGCTAGCATGTCCGGGTCCTAGGAGGAGGGGCCAGGAGACTCCATGTGCCATTCTCGCCTGCAGGCATTGCCTCCCCAGCTCTGATTGGCTGGGAACCAACCAATGGGAGTGTGGAGCCAGTGCTCGGGACGGGGGCAGCATGGAGAGCCCATCGCCCCCCCACCTAGAAGCCGGACCTGTTGGCCACTTCCTGGGCACAGCCTGGTGCCCCAGGACTGGTAGGGACTAACCTGCCTTAACGCTGAAGCACCGCTGACTGGACTTTTAATGGCCCGGTCGGCATTGCTGACCGGAGCTGCCAGGGTCCCTTTTTGACCAGGTGTTCCAGTCGAAAACCGGACATGTGGTCACCCCATCTCCCTACGTTGAACTGTAGTGCAGTATTCTGTGTGTGTGTCTGTGAATGTGTGTGTGTGTACCCTATTTGTGTGTCTTCACTGGGTGCATATTCTGTGTAGCCTGGTTGTGAGATTGGGTTTATGTATAAAGAAAAGGAGTACTTGTGGCACCTTAAAGACTAACAAATTTATTTGAGCATAAGCTTTTGTGAGCTACAGCTCACTTCATCGGATGCAGTCGGTGGAAAATACAGTGGAAAGATTTATGTACACACACAAAGAACATGAAATAATGGGTTTTATCATACACACTGTATGGTACCTTGCATGTGGTTCTGGGTATAGTTTGCCAATCCCAAGCATTTAATAATCACAAAACTGGCTTTAAATTTTTCATTTTCACATTTCACATTTTCAGGCTTTTCTCCAAGAGAGCTAGAAACTTTCCTTTGAAAACTGAAAGTTGAGATTCTCTCCTTGTCATTAGACTTCAGGAACTGGGGCTTAAGTACAATAAACACACCAAACATTGCAAAAGTTATCAACACTATGTATACTACTGTATGTGTCTGTCTGCTAGTTCTGGAGGGGCCATGGAAGGATGCAACTGTGTGTGTGTGTATGTCTCTGAGGAGGGGTGGATCTCTGTCTGTGTGTCTCTATGGAGGGTTGTAGCTCTGTGTCTGTGTGCAGCACTAAGGGGAGGAGTATAGCTCTGAGGAACTGTGTGTGTCTTGTTGGAGGGGTGTAGCTGTGCATAGCTTTGCGGGAGGATGTAGCTGTGTGTGTGTATAATTTGGGGGGAGGTGTGTAGCTGTGTGGGTGGCTTTGGAGAGGGGTATAGCTCTGTGCAGAGGGGGCTCTAGTGTAGCTCAGTGTGTAGCTCTTGGGGAGGAATGTAGCACTGTGCATCTATGTCTAGGGAGAGGTGTAGCACTGTATGTGTGTGGTTCTACGCAGCGGTGTATCTCTGTTGCATAGATCTGGGGGAGGAGGATAGCTCTGTGTGTGCGTGTTGCTCTAGAGAGTGGTGTAGTTCTGTGTGTGTGGTTCTAAGGAGCATTGTAACTCCATGTGTGTGGTTCTAGGGAGGGATGTAGCTTTGTGTGTGTGTGTGTGACTCTAGGAAGGGGAGTAGATCTCTCCTTGTGTGTAGCTCTGTCTCTGGGGAGGTGGGTAGCTCTGGGTTTTTCTACACTTAAAACGCTGCAATGGCACACCTCCATCGCTGCAATGCTGTAGCACTTCAGTGAAGACACTACCTATGCTGACAGCAGGAGTGCAAGTAGGACAGTACCCTCCAGTTCACAGTACTGGCAAGAGATTTTTAGCGGGTACAGGGTACCGGAAAGACTTGGGCACAACTCCGGGGGTGGGGAGGGGCTGTGCTCTGCTCCTTAAAGAAGCAGAACGAGGCTAGGGAGGGCATTCATTCTTTAAATGGCTTTAACAGCACAATACATATGCTAACAAACTTAAACAAAGGCTTTGTTTAAGTTTGTTAGCATATATATTGTGCTGCTACCTTGGTCAGGATTCCTCAAGAGGGGAGGGATGCGGGGGACCGAAGGTGTTTAAACAGTGTTTTTGGTACTGTTTCTCCCCATTGGTCTGAATTATCCATGGCATCCATACTGCATCACATCAAGTCTAAATCATTAGAGGAATGCCTCTGCTTGCACTGACCAGAGGATGTTTGGATTCTGATGTCAGCCCAGTTCTGCAGCCTGATGGGAATCACGAGTTGTCCCCAGTGTAGATATAATTCTTCTTTGCAGCCAAACTAGTCTACCATGCATTTTGTTAACTCGAACTGTAGCAGCAAAACAAATGTCTCATTTTCCAGCTTTGTGGGCGAGAGACCTATAAGTGAAGATTATAATGCCGGACATTGATGGCCTTAAGCCAGCTGCCTCAGGAATCTGCCAAGAACGTTGCTGAAAAATATGTTCCTCATCTTAGGAACAGAGCTAACACTTATCACATATCTGCCCACCTTTATCTGAATGACGCGCCTTCTGATCTGACAGCTCAGGCATTGTCAGTTTCATCCAGAACAATTTACAAACTTGGAACCTAATCCTGTAAATTCTTAATCATTTGATCAATCCCATTGAACACAATGGGACTATTTGCATGTCTGTGGATCACTTTTGTGGACTGGTAAGAGTTTCAGGAGTCTGTTCCTATAAAGGAAGTTGAATCCTGCATTGAAATGCAATGTTTCGGTACAATGCCATAATGCAGTTTAGGATACAGTTCTACTTAAAATTTGTCTTTTAATAAGTCATACATATGCTGAAATGGCTCCTCACCCCAACTCCCATATTGCATATAAACAGACTGAATACTACATATTTGGGAGGAAAGTGAGTAGTTAAGCATGTTGATGTTTCTGTATACAAAGGAAGGTGTCAGAGGGGATGAGAAGAGTGTGGGGGCCACGAGCTGGGTGCAGGGCGGGGAGGGAGACATATGGAGAGGTCATGTGCCCCCCGTTGTGTCCCTCCCATGAGTGCAGTACTGGCAAGAAATTATTTCTGTTTGCACCACTGGCTGACAGGAAGACTTCTCCCATTGGCATAGGTAATCCACCTCCACAGGAGGTGGCAGCTAGGTTGACGGGAGAATTCTCCCATTAACCTAGTGCTGTCTACACCAGGGGTTAGGCTGGTTTAATTGTGTTGGTCAGGGACATGGATGTTTCACACTCCTGAGTGATGTAATTATATTAACCTTACTTCTTAGTGTAGATCAGGCCTCTGTGTGAGAAAGTTTCTAAGGAGGGGTGTAGTTCTTTGTGTGTGCATAGCTCTGGGGGAGAAGTGTAGCTCCCTGTGTGTCTCTAGGGAGAAGTGTAGCTCTATATCTATGGCTCTAGGGAAGGGTGTAGCTTTGTGTGTAGGGTAGAGTCTAACTCTGTGTGTGTGGCTGTGGTTCTAGAGGGGTTGTAGCTCTGAGTGGGCATAGGGAGGAATGTATGTAGCTCTGCGTGTATCTTTGGGATGAAGTGTAGCTCTGTGTGTGGGTGGCTCTAGAGAGGGGTATAGTTGTCTGTGCATAGTTCTAGGAAAAAGTGTAGCTCTGTATGTATCTCTAGAGAAGGGTGTAGCCAGGGGTGATAGGAACAATTTTTATAGTGGGGGTGCTGAGAGCCATTGAACCAAACTGTAAACGCTGTGTATAATGGCAGGTTTCAGAGTAGCAGCCGTGTTAGTCTGTATTCGCAAAAAGAAAAGGAGGACTTGTGGCACCTTAGAGACTAACACATTGATTAGAGCATAAGCTTTCCGATGAAGTGAGCTGTAGCTCACGAAAGCTTATGCTCTAATCAATGTGTTAGTCTCTAAGGTGCCACAAGTCCTCCTTTTCTTTTTGTGTATAATGGAAATCACTTCAGCAGCACCCCTAGTTCCAGCATCCGTTGGTGTAGTTTCTCTGTGTGGCTCCAGGCAGGAATGCAGTTCTGTGTGGGTGGTTGTAGGGAACAGTGTAGCCCTGCGTGGGTCTCTAGAGAGGACTGTAGCTCTGTGTGTGGGGGGGCTCTTGGGATGAGGGGGGCTCCGGGTGGGCGCGTGTGGCCGCAGGGAGAGCTCTAGCTGTATGTGTAGCTTAGCTCAGTCATTTCCCTCCCCTGAAGCCTACAGCAGCAGTAGCTGCAGGACCCAGGGGTTCCCCTCCTCTCCCCCTTTCTGCAGGGACGGGCTGGTGTCTCCGCAGTGCGGCCCGGGATTGGCTGGCTCTGGCGGTGTAGCGGGCCGGGATTGGCCCGGCTGGCTCTCGCTGAGGCCGTGTGGGGGCCCAAGCTTTGGTGCCGGGGCCCGGCCTGGAGGAGGCGGGTGAGTCGGGACCGGGGAGGGGTGAGTGCAGGGCCCGGCCGGCGGGTTCGGGGGAGCGGCCCCCGCTGCGCGGTAGCGTGGCTGGCTCGGGAGGATGCCGGGGCGGTTAGGCCCGGCCGCGGCCTGTCACGGCGGGAGCCCCGGTCCCCGGCCTGTCGCGGGCGCGACCCGTCCCTCCTTGGTTTCCCCGGGGATGTGACCGCTTTCCCGGGGTGCCCGGCGCGGGGCAGGAGCGGCGCAGCCCGGGCCTGAGGGGAGCGCCTGGGCCGGAACCGCCGCCTCCCCCGGGCTTGACGACGGGTCTCGGCTCCACGCCTATCCAGGCTTGTGCAGGCCCGGGTGGGGGATCGGCCAGCGCCGCTGGCAGCAGGGACGAAGGGGTAGGAAGAGCTGCGGGGTGGGGCTGTGCATGGTCCAGGCAGTAGGGGTGGGGTGCCTGAGGGATGTGGTAGCCATCGGGGGGCAGGTGTGACCCATAGAGTGGGAAATAGGTGGCTGTGGGGGGCGCCTGGGGAGGGTAGTGGGGAGCAGGGTACATGTGGGTGGGGCTGCTACTCTGAAACCTGTCAGTATTTAATGTGTGTCAAGGCTGAGCCCTGGAAGCTGGAGGCTTGACAGTTCTTAGCCCGGCCCCTCTGGGCTTGCTGCATCAGTTATAAATGTAAAAAAAATTACTTGAGTCTCAGTACCGAATTACTGGAGGCCTGACACCTTTTTCGTTACCAGTTAAGCACTGTGGGGCACTGGGTTGTGAAGTCCTGGCCACAGTCAGAGAACACATCTGGGCCTCCATGCTGTAAACCCTTCCCCTGTGTGCGTAACTTCAAGTGGGTGAAGAGTCGCTTGAATCAAATGGGGCTGCTTGCGCAAGTAATGTTAAATATAGAACCATAGATATGTAGGACTAGAAGGGGCCTTCAGTTCATCCAGTTCATTCCGCACATTGAGTATACCTGGGCGCCTGCAGGATTGGGGCCATAAGTAGAAGCACATTCATAAATGTGTAGGCTGGTATTGCTTCTATATAAATCCATAGTATGTCCACATGTTGAATACTGTGTGCAGATGTGGTCACCCCATCTCAAAGAAGATATTTTGGAAAAGTTACAGAAAAGGGCAACAGAAGTGATTAGGGGTATGGAACAACTTCTATATGAAGAGAGATTAATAAGACTGGGATGTTCCAGCTTAGGAAAGAGACAACTAAGGGGGGAGATGATAAAGATCTATAAAATCACAATTGGTGTGGAGAAAGTAAACAAGGAAGTGTTATTTACTCCTCCTGATAATACAATAACTAGGGGTCACCAAATGAAATTAAGAGGCAACAGGTTTAAAACAAAGAAAAGGAAGTATTTCTTCACACAGTGCATGGTCAACCTGTGGAACTGTTTTCAGAGGATGTTGTGAAGGCCAAGACACTAACAGGGTTAAAAAAAGAACTAGATAAGTTAATGGAGGATGGGTCTATCAATGGCTATTAGCCAGGATGGTCAGGGATGCAAAACCGTGCTCTGAAGTGGTCCTAGCCTCTGTTTGCTAAAAGGTGGGAATGGGTGACGGGATGAATCAGTTGATGATCTACCTGTTCTGTTCATTCCCTGTGAAACACCTGGTATTGGACACTGTCGGAAGATAGGATACTGGCTAGATGGACCATTGATCTGACTCCATATGGCCATTCTTGTATTCTTATGATAACAGTCTATACATACTTAGGCTATGTCTATGCCAGGGGTGGCCAAACTGTGGCTTGTGAGCCCCGTGCATCTCTTTTACTGTTAAAGTGCAGCTCACAGTTCCCTCGCCATGCCCTGCCCCATTCTCCACCTACCAGACTGTGTGTGTGTTGGGGGGGGAGCTTGGGACCTCTGACTTGCAGGGGGTGGTGGTGTAGGGGTTTCTGCCCAGGGGGGAGGGCGTTCTCAGGGCTTCAGTCCTGCAGGGTGTGCCTGCTGGGGCTACTGGCTTCAGCAGGAACAGGGCTGATGCCCTGAGCCCTGGGAGGCCTGCCTTGGCTCTCAAACCTCTGAAGATTGTCGTATGCAGCTTGGAGGGTCAATAAGTTTGGCCACCCCGGTCTATGCTATAAGCGCTAAGTGGGACAATTGCTACATAGCGTAGTGCAGCTGGCTCGGGAAGCTCCCGGCGTGGTTGGCACCAATGGCTCCGTGCTGTGGCCTGTCCCGGGGGGTAACTGCTACAGCAATTGAAGGGTTTTTCATAGCTTTAGTACAGTGGTTTTCAACATTTTTTCATCTGCAGACTCTTAAAAAATTTTGAATGGAGGTGCAGCCCCCGTTGGAAATTTTATACATAGTTTGCAGACCCCCAGGGGTTTGCAGACCACAGTTTGAAAATCAGTATTCTATGGTAATGGCAACCTTTTGTGGACTGCTTAGACATAGTCTGTGGCACCCCACGGATCTGCAGACCACAGGTTGAAAACCATTGCTCGAGTAGATCCAGGCAGTAACTGGGTCGATGGAAGAATTTTTCCATTGATCTAGTGCTGTCTGTATTGAGGCATAGGTTGAATTCAGGGGTGTGATTTTTTTGTAGACTTCTGGCCCTGGCTCTAGGATCTTGCAGGGTGGATCCAGCCCAAGCTCTAGGACTCTCTCAGCCCCCCAAGCCTGAGTTGGCTGGCACAGGCCAGCTGTGTGGTTTTTCTTTGCTGTGTAGACATACCCTAAGTGACCTAATTATAGTGGAATTAACGATATTTTAAAATAAAGAACATTTTGAACACTTGCATGGTCTCTTACCACTGAAAGTGTTTTCACAGATGTGAGTTATACATTCATGTAAATACACATATATTGCACAATCTCTGCATATTAAAAGGATGAAAACAATGTTTAAAAAATTTCAAAAAAATTGTAAACTAAACAGGGTCATGTATGTGATACTATATAGTTCACAGAGGAGCCAGGTCTCTCAGGTTTACTTGGGTGGGTTTAAGGTGCTGCTCTGAGTTTTTAATGTCTGTGCAGAGACACCACTTTTCTGGTATGAATCTTGAACTGTGTTATATACACTTATCCCCCTAAACTGTGCTACCTTTGGGGCTGAAATTGTGCTGCATGTGAATTTCTTTTGTTACATTTGATAAAATTCCATTTGACCATCTTGGGGGATGGGGAGGAAGGGGGCCTCCCAGCAGTAAAGAGAACTTTCAAATTTTATTTTTGTGCTCTGATGGCTTTTTAAAACTTCTGTACTTCATGGACATGATGTTCATCTAAAACTAGTGACATGATTGAAAAAAATGGTTTAAAAATAAGCTGTGTAAATATTTATATATCTGTGATGCAGTACACCAGATACAAACCATTTTGTTTACTTGATTATACAAGTATATATTTGCATCAGAGATTGTATAGAAGTTATTTTCCCTAAAACTGTTAATGTAAGATAAATGTTTAAAAATCAACACACATGAATCAAGAAAGTAAATTGTTTACTGTAGCCATATTGCAGAGGTAATAAGGCAAATGCAAATGGTGTACAAGTAATAGAGATGACTACACATCAGCAATGTGATCAAGTTATTGTTGCTGTAGGAAACGTAACTTTTAAATTTCTTGACTTAAAATGTCAAGCTTGACATTGTATAAAATAGTGCTCTTTCACAGGTATTGATTTTTGTCTATTTTGCTAATTCAGTGCATAAGCAGTGCAGTAAAGAAAGTATGTCATTATTTTGCAAATCAAATCAACATCAAAACAGGCACCTTTTTGACCCAGTTTTATCGTGCTGAGTCAGTTGTGGAGTTTTTCCATGAAAAAGGACATGTTTTTTTTCTTTTTCCCCCCCCATGAAAAGAATTCAGTGTATTGAAAAGTGTTTAATCTAGTTTAATCTAGTGGGTTAACTCAGAGAATGCTGTGATGAGTATTAGAAGCAACAGTTCAGGCTGGCACCATCGTCGCTTTTTATAAATATACTATTTTGCATGGAATCAGAAGTACTCATTGGCTTGTAGGTCTGGTTTTTTTTTGGTGGGGGGGTTGCAGCAGCATGATTTAAGGATGGAACTTTTTGGTTTTGTTTGAATCTTCTTCATTTTTGGTGCTTCCAACAGCCTTAACTTTATTGACAGATATGGTATGTTGTCTGTCAAAGAAATGACCAGAAACGTTTGCAGTAATGCTTTGCTCAGCTGATACAAGGACTGTTATTGGAACTGTCAATCGTATGCTGACCCTGTAGCAGTGAAGATGAAGAATAAGATGTTGACCTCTGTACTACTACCTCGAAAGGGATGCAATAAGATTGTATCAGTGGCATTTTCTGTTGTCTTGTGACACATAAAAGAAAATGATGCTATAAATACATGGTGTGTTGGAACACAAGAACGTAAACAAGCTGAGGTTTTTAGTTATTTGTCTTGCAGAAGCACCTAGAAGTCCCAGTTATGCACCCGGACCCCATTGTGGTAGATATTGAACAAACTAAAAGTCAGTCCCTGCCCTAAAGAGCTTACTATCTAAGACAAAAAAGAAAAGGAGTACTTGTGGCACCTTGGAGACTAACAAATTTATTTGAGCATAAGCTTTCGTGAACTACAGCTCACTTCATCGGATGCATTCGGTGGAAAATACAGTGGGGAGATTTATATACACACACACAGAGAACATGAAACAATGGGTTTTATCATACACACTGTAGCTCACAGTGAAAGCTTATGCTCAAATAAATTTGTTAGTCTCTAAGGTGCCACAAGTACTCCTTTTCTTTTTTGCGAATACAGACTAACACGGCTGCTACTCTGAAACCTATCTAAACAAGAAACTACATGTATATACAAAAGATAGGTGGAGAATAAGGAAACACTGCGATAATACAGGTTAGCATGATAGTCAATGGTCTCATAGTGTCCCCAAAAGATTCAATGACAAGTAGTTTTAGTAGTGTGTATCTTTCTAGTTACAGTTGACTACCTCTCCATGGATTTATGAAATGCTGTTGCCAGATGGTGTTCAAATTCTCAAATCTCTAGAATTCTTTCCAAAATTCTGGTAGCATCTTCTTTGAGAATAGGGATATCACCTTTTACCCTTCCTTGAAAATATTCTATGAAAATCAGTGGCATGGGAGTCAACAAGCATAGCAGCTCAGATATCAACAATATCAAAACTCAAGTTCAGTTATTTGTAATCAATATATCTTCTCAAATAGATACAAGGCTCTTACTAGAACTCCTTTCAGTAGTATCCTCTCATCCATTTGAAGATAGGGCAGCTAGCAAGGACAATTACTGTTCTAGGAAAAGAAGTTTTATCAAGTGACAAGTTCTAGAAGATGAGATACAGCATGAACTAACTCAATATGCAGGAAAATATGAACAAGCACCTTCATTTGTCTGCTTGAGTTAAGTTACACATCTAGACATTGTGCAATACACCAGCTGCAACATGTGAAGAATGTAGTGCCCATCTTTAAAAAAAGGGAAGAAGGAGGATCCTGGGAACTACAGGCTAGTCAGCCTCACCTCAGTCCCTGGAAAAATCATGGAGCAGGTCCTCAAGGAATCAATTCTGCAGCACTTAGAGGAGAGGAAAGTGATCAGAAACAGTCAGCATGGATTCACCAAGGGCAAGTCATGCCTGACTAATCTAATTGCCTTCTGTGACGAGATAACTGGCTCTGTGGATGAGGGGAAAGCAGTGGACGTATTGTTCCTTGACTTTAGCAAAGCTTTTGACATGGTCTCCCACAGTATTCTTGCCAGCAAGTTAAAGAAGTATGGGCTAGATGAATGGACTATAAGGTGGATAGAAAGTTGGCTAGATTGTCGAGCTCAATGGATAGTAATCAATGGCTTCATGTCTAGTTGGATGTCAAGTGGAGCCCCAAGGGTCGGTCCTCGGGCCAGTTTTGTTCAATATCTTCATAAATGACCTGGAGGATGGTGTGGATTGCACCCTCAGCAAGTTTGCAGATGACACTAAACTGGGAGGAGAGGTAGATACACTGGAGGGTAGGGATAGGATACAGAGGGACCTCGACAAATTAGAGGATTGGGCCAAAAGAAATCTGATGAGGTTCAACAAGGACAAGTGCAGAGTCCTGCACTTAGGATGGAAGAATCCCATGCACCGCTACAGACTAGGGACCGAATGGCTAGGCAGCAGTTCTTCAGAAAAGGACCTAAGGGTTACAGTGGACGAGAAGCTGGATATGAGTCAACAGTGTGCCCTTGTTGCCAAGAAGGCCAATGGCATTTTGGGCTGTATAAGTAGGGGCATTGCCAGCAGATCGAGGGATGTGATCATTCCCTTCTATTCGACGTTGGTGAGGCCTCATCTAAAGTAGTGTGTCCAGTTTTGGGCCCCACACTATAAGAAGGATGTGGAAAAATTCGAAAAGGTCCAGTGGATGGCAACAAAAATGATTAGGGGACTGGAACACATGACTTATGAGGAGAGGCTGAGGGAACTGGGATTATTTAGTATGCGGAAGAGAAGAATGAGGGGGGATTTGATAGCTGCTTTCAACTACCTGAAAGGGGGTTCCAAAGAGGGTGGATCTAGACTGTTCTCAGTGGTAGCAGATGACAGAACAAGGAGTAATGGTTTCAAGTTGCAGAGGGGGCGGTTTAGGTTGGATATTAGGAAAAACCTCTTCACTAGGAGGGTGGTGAAGCACTGGAATGCGTCACCTAGGGAGGTGGTGGAATCTCTTTCCTTAGAAGTTTTTAAGGTCAGGCTTGACAAAGTCCTGGCTGGGATGATTTAGTTGGGGATTCCTCCTTTGAGCAGGGGGTTGGACTAGATGACCTCCTGAGGTCCCTTACAACTCTGATATTCTATGATTCTATGAAAGTATGTGTTCAGCTAGTTGTGGGAATACCAGCATCTACTAGAGTGCAATGTTGCAATGATGTTGGAGGAAAAGTATTCCAGACAGTTGTCATTTTGAAAGGATGGGTAAACTTAGTGGACACATGGAAACACTACAAAGCAACACAGATTTTCTGGAACTGAGAGTGGCAAAATTATCTTTGACTTCTTTAAAAGGGGCCTTCAGGGTCAGAGTCCTGCAAGACATTTCTATAGTTGGAATAACAGATAGGTATGAGAAGCTGTTTTTCATCAGGAAGTGATCAAGACTTGCTGTTCGTGTGACGCCCAGCAAAATAGGACTCTAATTTGACAGCGGCCTCTGGGTGATAGTGTTATACAAATAATCATTAAGCTGGGCAAATACAAAAGTAGATCAGTTCAATAGGAGCATTGCAACTGGAACTTCTCTTGAAAGACACTTGGAAACATGCAAGTGTGTTCCCAGGAACAGCTGCAATGTACTCATCTCATGACTTATAGTGGGGAAGGCATACAGTGGGGTGTTTGTCAATTGTACTCTCCAGAGCTCTTGAAGAAAAGAGCATCAGGGGCACCCTTCTAATGGGCCCCAAATTAGCTCAGCAGAAAATGATTTTAAAACAAGACTATCATTCAGGGATCCAGTACATTTTCCAAAAAATGTACTGTATTTGTTTCTTGAGATCATGAGTAATAAAACCCAAATCTATAAATACTAATCTAATAGCTTGGCATTTCAAAGTTCACTGTTAAACCAAAACAATTTTTTTTTATATTCGAAGGTAGATATTTAAAATTCCGGATGCTGCCTGTGCTAATAGATGTGAGACTGAATTAACAGTTTAATCTTCAGAGATTAGTTTAGCAAACAGCTTGGGGAACCTGCTGGCCTACAATGTAAGAATAGATGAATAGTTACTTAAAGCAATGTTTTTAAAGGCATTAAAAAAAAATTAGCAGATTAAGAATTACCCTGCAGTTTTCTGTGATGCACACGTGCCTATGCACCTTCAAACTTCTTAAGGAGGTTTTATTATTTTTTAAAATAGCATTTCTTAGTAAATACATTTTCTAGAAGAAAATCAGAGGAGGCAGTCTTGTTCTTGCTATAAAGTTGAAATAATTATCATGCCTTCTCTTACATTCATACCGAGGCTTATTTATTTAGTTCAGAGGTCACAGGAATTAAAGACTGGAAGAACTGTGCTTAAAATGTGGAAGAGAACTAAAGAATTAAGTCTAAACTACATCCCTATTTTCCACTTAGACTCCAGAGCAATAGAGATTCAAAGTTGATATCTAAGTGCATAGAAAGTAGGGATGTAAAATATTAACTGGTAAGCATTAGTCTTACCAGTTAACCTGCTTTAACTATTAACCCCTGGGCTGGCCCACCGGCCTCAGCAGCCCCTGCACCGGCCAAACCTGACTCCAGCCCTGGGCCTGCCGGAGCAGCCCCAACCCCTCTCCCTTTAATCGGTTAACCGTTTAAACAATATAATTTTAATCTCTGTGTCACAGAAGGTGAATGATGTAATACAACATGCTAATTTAAACATAATATAGCCAGTACGTGGCATAAGACAAAAGATAAATTATGCAGAAATACCTCTCGGGATATGATCTTTGTGCTGAGTCGTGGCTTTCTGTCATGTAAGACCGTGCTGACATTATGGAGCCTATGCCAGCATAATTTTTTTTTATAGTCCTAACCAACATAGTTGTACTGGAATAATTGTGTAGGGTAGATCAGGCCTTAGATTTTCAGAAATCTGAAATTCTACTTTGGAACCGTAGAATCACTTAGACAAACATTTTACAGTATTCGTCAAAGTGAGGGTGTAGCTTTTTGAACTGTCAGGTCCCCTGGAGAGAGAATATGTAATCTTATGATGGGAGTAGCAAGACTAAGGGTATGTCTACACTATGAAATTAGGTTGAATTTATAGAAGTCAGTTTTTTAGAAATCGCTTTTATATAGTCAATTGTGTGTGTCCCCACACAAAATGTTCCAAGTGCATTAAGTGCATTAACTCGGCGGAGCACTTCCATAGTACTGAGGCTAGTGTCGACTTCCGGAGCATTGCACTGTGGGTAGCTATCCCACAGTTCCCGCAGTCTCCGCTGCCCACTGGAATTCTGGATTGAGATCCCAGTGCCTAATGGGGCAAAAACATTGTCATGGGTGGTTCTGGGTACATGTCATCAGGCCCTCCCTCCCTCCATGAAAGCAACAGCAGACAATCATTTTGCGCCTTTTTTCCTGAGTTACCTGTGCAGATGCCATACCACAGCAAGCATGAAGCCTGCTCAGCTCACTGTCACTGTATGTCTCCTGGGTGCTGGCAGACGCAGTACTGCATTGCTACACAGCAGCAGCTCATTGCCTTTTGGCAGCAGACGGTGCAATAGGCCTGCTAACAATCGTCATCATGTCTGAGGTGCTCTTGGCCACCTTGCTAAGGTCGGTCAGGAGCACCTGGGCAGACATGGGTGCAGGGACTAAAATAGGAGTGACTCGACCTGGTCATTCTCTTTAGTCCTGCCGGCAGTCCTATTGCACCGTCTTCTGCTGATCAGCCAGGAGATGAGGATGGCTAGCAGTCCTACTGCACCGTCTGCTGCCAGCCAAAGATGTAAAAGATAGATGGAGTGGATCAAAACAAGAAATAGACCAGATTCATTTTGTATTCATTTGCTCTCCCTTCCCTCTGTGAAATCAGTGACTGATAATCGTTTCAGTGAGGTCTGTCAGGGGCACCTTGAAAAGTTTAATGGAGATTCAGTCCTGCCTGGAATATCGGGGGGAGGGATAGCTCAGTGGGTTGAGCACTGGCCTGCTAAACCCAGGGTTTTGAGTTCAATCCTTGAGGGGACCATTCTGTGTGACAGTTGTTCTTGTTTCTCCTTGATGTAAAGCTACTCCCTTTGTTGATTTTAATTCCCTGTAAGCCATGTCGTCAGTCGCCCCTTCCTCCATCAGAGCAATGGCAGACAATCGTTCCGCACCTTTTTTTCCTTGCAGAAGCTATACCACAGCAAGCATGGAGCCCGCTCAGATCACTTTGGCAATTAGGAGCACATTAAACACCACACGCATTATCCAGCAGCATATGCAGCACTAGAACCTGCCAAAGCGAAACCGGGCGAGTAGGCGACGTCAGCGCGGTGACGAGAATGATGAGGACATGGACACAGACTTCTCTCAAAGCAAGTGCCCTGGCAGTGTGGGCATCATGGTGCTAATGGGGCAGGCTCATGCGGTGGAACTCCGATTCTGGGCCCTGGAAACAAGCACAGACTGGTGGGACCACGCAGTGTTGCAGGTCTGGGATGATTCCCAGTGGCTGTGAAACTTTCGCATGCATAAGGGCACTTTCATGGAACTTTGTGACTTGCTTTCCCCTGCCCTGAAGTGCCAGAATACCAAGATGAGAGCAGCCCTCACAGTTGAGAAGCGAGTGGCAATAGCCCTGTGGAAGCTTGCAACACCAGACAGCTACCGATCAGTCAGGAATCAATTTGGAGTGGGCAAATCTACTGTGGGGGCTGCTGTGATGCAAGTAGCCAACGCAATCAAAGATCTGCTGATATCAAGGGTAGTGACCCTGGGAAATGTGCAAGTCATAGTGGATGGCTTTGCTGCAATGGGATTCCCTAACTGTGGTGGGGCCATAGATGGAACCCATATCCCTATCTTGGCACCGGAGCACCAAGCCAGCGAGTACATAAACCACAAGGGGTACTTTTCAATAGTGCTGCAAGCACTGGTGGATCACAAGGGATGTTTCACCAACATCAACGTGGGATGGCCGGGAAAGGTACATGATGCTCGCATCTTCAGGAACTCTGGTCTGTTTCAAAAGCTGCAGGAAGAGACTTTCTTCCCAGACCAGAAAATAACCGTTGGGGATGTTGAAATGCCTATAGTTATCCTTGGGGACCCAGCCTACCCCTTAATGCCATGGCTCATGAAGCCATACATAGGCAGCCTGGAGAGTAGTCAGGAGCTGTTCAACTACAGGCTGAACAAGTGCAGAATGGTGGTAGAATGTGCATTTGGATGTTTAAAATCACGCTGGTGCAGTTTACTGACTCGGTTAGACCTCAGCAAAACGAATATTCTCAGTGTTATTACTGCTTGCTGTGTGCTCCACAATATCTGTGAGAGCAAGGGGGAGACGTTTATGGTGGGATGGGAGGTTGAGGCAAATCACCTGGCTGCTGGTTACGCGCAGTCAGACATCAGGGCGGTTAGAAGAGCACAGGAGGGCATGGTGCGCATCAGAGAAGCTTTGAAAACCAGTTTCATGACTGGCCAGGCTACGGTGTGAAAATTCTGTTTGTTTCTCCTTGATGAACACCTTCTCCCCCACCCCCCTTGGTTCACTCTACTTCCCTGTAAGCTAACCCCCCTCCTCACCCCCCTTTGATCACAGCTTGCAGAGGCAATAAAGTCGTTGTTGTCTTAAATTCATGCATTCTTTATTAATTCATCACACAAATAGGGGGATAACTGCCAAGGTAGCCTGGGTGGGGTGGTGGAGGAGGGAAGGACAAGGCCACACAGCACTTTAAAAGCTTAAAACTTGAAAACTTATTGAATGCCAGCCTTCTATTGCTTGGGCAATCCTCTGGGGTGGAGTGGCTTGGTGGCCGGAGCCCTCCCCCACCCACGTTCTTGGGTGTCTAGGTGAGGAGGCTATGGAACTTGGGGAGGAGGGCGGTTGGTTTCCTGCAGCTCAGCCATACGCTGGAGTATATTAGTTTGATCCTCCAGCAGCCTCAGCATTGTATCCTGCCTCCTCTCATCATGCTGCCGACACCTATCAGCTTCAGCCCTCTCTTCAGCCCGCCTCCTTTCCTCCCAGTTATTTTGTACTTTCCTGCACTCTGACATTGTCTACCTCAACACATTCGTCTGTGCTCTGTCAGGACAGCATGAGGTCAGAGAACATTTAATCGCGAGTGCGTTTTTTTTGCCTTCTGATCTTTGCTAGCCTCTGGGAAGGAGAAGATCCTGTGATCCTTGAAACACGTGCAGCTGATGGAGGAAAAAAGGGACAGTGGTATTTAAAAAGACACATTTTATTGAACAATGGGTACACTCTTTCACGGTAAACCTTGCTGTTCAGGGGGTACTGGCTCCAGGTCCAGGGTAAGAAACAGTTCCTGGCTGTTGGGAAAACTGGTTTCTCCGCTTGCTTGCTGTGAGCTATCTACAACCTCATCATCATTATCTTCCTCGTCCCCAAAACCTGCTTCCTTGTTGCCTCCCTCTCCATTGAAGGAGTCAAAGCACATGGTTGGGGTAGTGGTAACTGAACCCCCTAAAATGGCATGCAGCTTATCACAGAAGCGGCATGTTTGGGGCTCTGACCTGAAGCGGCCATTTGCCTCTCTGGTTTTCTGGTAGGCTTGCCTCAACTCCTTAAGTTTCATGCGGCACTGCTTCGGGTCCCTGTTATGGCCTCTATCCTTCATGCCCTGGGAGATTTTCACAAATGTTTTGGCATTTCGAAAACTTGAACGTAGTTCTGATAGCATGGATTCCTCTCCCCAGACAGCGATCAGATCCCGTACCTCCCGTTTGGTCCATGCTGGAGCTCGATTTCAGCACTAATGCCCTTGTTGGGGGTGGAGTAAAGAAATCAATTTTAAGAGCCCTTTAAGTCAAAAAAATGGCTTCGTTGTGTGGACAGGTGCAGGGTTAAATTGATTTAACGCTGCTAAATTCAACCTCAACTCCGAGTGTAGACCAGGGCTAGGTGTAATTAATGATCTGAGTTACAACATCTAAACTAACCTTTCCTGTATCCATTTCCTTCCTCAGTCTGTGCTGCAGAAAAATAGGAGCAGGCAGCTTTAGGTATAGGGAAGGCCAAATGACCTGAAAGGTAGTGGGAGGGAAATATCACCCAACCTTTAATTCATGTCTGCACCTGGATCCTGTAGGCGTCTCCCAAAATGTATTGAATGCGATACAGCCTTTTTCAACACACCTTCATTGTGGGAGAACAACTCTGTCCAGGCCGTTTGACAGAGTCTGAGTGGATGGCTCAATCCCACAAAATCTTTATAGCTTCTTTTGATGTGGTAGGTTACTTTTCTCTTTGGTGACATTGACTGAAACAGCATACCACAGTAGAATTTCTTAAAATGAGGCTTATTAAAAATGGAAAATTAATGTAAAACTATTAATATATCTAGCGCTACACTTTTGATAAACTAAATAAGATAATGTCTTAATGTAGTAAGAGAAGAAAATCTAACGTGTTCCAAGAGCAAGTCCTGTCTCTGACCTATCATATGAAAGGTGATATGTTCCCCACGTTCAGATTTTTCCCATCCCAAAGCCAGGATACTTCCACCCTTACGACTTTCCCTATTTCCAAACCCAAAATATAGCACTTCCCAGCTTGTTCTGAAGTATCTGCCTACCCCATGAAGTTGATTGGTTTCTGATGGGCCTACCCTTTGTTCTTGAGGATGGTAGTTCCATATGGCTGTGTGGAGTTGTTTGTCGGGTCTACACTTAAAAACACTGTGCTGCTGTAGTGCTTCAGCATAGATGATACCCATGCTGACGTGTGGGATTCTTCTATCAGTATAGGTAATCCACTTTCCCAAGAGGTGGTAGCTAGGTGGATATAAGAATTCTTCCATCAATCTTGTGCTGTCTGTGTGGGAACTTAGGTTGGCTTAACTACGCAGGTCAGTGGTGTGCATTTATCATTCTCCCGGCCTACATAGTTGAACGAACCTTATTTTTTTAGTGTAGACCAGGCCTGTGTCTAAAACTTGCCTACTTGGATATGAAATATTAATTTACTGACTAATCTGTCACAGACTATTTCAATAGAAGAAATGTTGTTTAATTGTTAAATAATACTAATGTGTAAGGCCCTCCCAAATTCACAGTCCATTTTGGTCAATTTCAGGGTCATAGGATTTTAAAAATCATAAATTTCTTGATTTCAGCTATTTGAACCTGAAATTTCATGGTGTTATAATTGTAGAGGTCCTGACCCAAAAAGGAGTTGTGGAGGGGGGCGGGGGTCGCAAGATTATTATAGGGTGGGGTTGCGGTACTGCTACCCTTACTTCTGGGATGCATCTGAAGGCAGAGCCGCTGTCAGTAGCAGCACAGAAGTAAGCGTGGCCTGGTATAGTATTGCCACCCTTATTTCTGCACTGCTACTGGCAGGGTCCTGCCTTCAGCGCAGGGTCCCTGGCCAACAGCTGCAGCTCTCCAGCTGCCAACTCTGAAGGTGGCGCAGAAGTAAGGGTGGCAGTACCGCAACCCCCCTAAAATAACCTTGTGGCTCCCCCAAAATACCCTTTTGGTTCAGGACCTCCAATTTGAGAAATGCTGGTCTCCCCCGTGAAATCTGTATATTCTAGGGTAAAAGCGCACACAAGATAAGATTTCACAGCGGGAGACCAGATTTCACAATCCGTGACGCATTTTTCATGGTCGTGAATTTGGTAGGGCCCTATTAATGTGGTAGTACCTAGAGGCTTCAACTATGATCAGGGTCCCATTATGTCAGGCACAACATACAAACATATAGTATAAACATGCAGTGAGAGACGGTTCCTACCCCAAAGAGCTTATAGTTTAAATAGACGAGACAGAGAGGGCGGGAGTGGAAATGGGCACAGAAAGGGGGAGTGACTTGTCCAAGGTCACAAAAGAGGTCAGTGACAGAGCCAGGACTAGAATCCAGGTCTCCTGAATCCTGGTTCAGTATATTAATAAATATTGTAGAACATCATCACTCTACATGGTCTTGTCTAGATTTAAAAAAAGACACAGTCCCTTCTCCAAAGAGCTTATGATCAAAATTACACTCAAATTGCATGTTGCTTAACAGACAAAGGAATGATAGGGAAAGGAGAGAGGACAGTTAAAAACACATCATCTTACATACAGGAGTCTTTTTTTTTCTTCAGACAGAGAGCACATCCATCAAATTCAGTCCTTCTTTAGGTAAAAATGTACCTTTCAGTTGCAAAGCAACACAAGGAATTACTAGTTTAGTACACTTTATTAGTTTAGTTTTAATCTTTTGTCTATAAAAGAATTCTTCTGCCAGAATTAGTGTAAGGAGTAAATCACCCAAGGTTTAGCCAATGATTGAGAGCTCTCATGGCTGCCTTCATATTAGCAAAATGCACAACTCTTCTGTGGTGATTGCTGTGTAACCCACATTACATTTTTTTTCCTTTTTAGGTTTTTTAAACTATAAGATGTAGATTGGTTTTCTGATGAAGAAAACTTGTCTATATTTAGACATCATAATTATTGTATATGCACAGTAGTTACTTCTGAAAGCTTTTAGTATTTCAATTATTTAATCGCCTTACTTTTCTTGAATAATAAAACCGGTTTAGTCTAAAATGTTTCACTTTCTAATCTGAGTAATTTTGCTTTATAAGTGCAAAAAAATCCTACAGAATGCTTTTGCATTTACTGTAAAATCATTGACTATAGCAGCTTTTAAAAAGCAACACATTTTAAAAAAAAAAAAACACTGAAGTTGAAAATTTGTGTATGCAGTCCTCTTCCCAGAGCCATTGTGTTGAAAGTCTCTGAATTGGTGATGCTTTTAGGACAAATTTACAATGGTGCAAATGTTTGATTCTTTTGCGGTTCACTTGGATAAAGAGTGCATTACTGTCAAATGAATCAGTCATAGGGGGGAAATACTGAAATTACCAGTGAATGTGAAATTGTACTTTGGGGTTAAGATGTGTGGTAGGAAAGCAGTGAGATTAATGTAATCTTGATGTAATTAACGATATTGAGCATAAATGCTCAGCTCATATAACTTGATTATATCACATTTCTAGAGTATTTATCTTGGATTATGTTATACATTCTAGAGATATAATGCTTCATTGTTTATAAGGGTATCAATCTGATAATTGGTGCATTTATATATTTGACCTTATTTTTAAAGTTTTTTTGGTCATTTGGTACTAATCTCTTTTGGTCAAAAGGGAATGTCACCTCCTAAGAAGTAGAAAAAGAATGTGTTAGTGTAATCTGGTAGGAAATTTGATTACAGGAATATTTTTTTTCTAAAAGTGTAAATAAGGGGAACTTTGTATTACAATAGTAAATCTCCTTAGTCTTAAAGAAAAAAGGTTTAATCTTTTCTGGTCAAACCATATCAAGGCAAACATAGTTCCTGCCCACTAGCAAGAAAGCAAGTCTACTCTACTTCAATTCCTTTTCTTTCTTGCTAATAAAAGTATAATAGTGGACTTTTTTTGGAAGAAGTACTTCAACAAGGAATTGTTCTTTCCCATCCCACTGCATTTAATGGTAAAACCCTGAATTATGAACCTTACCCAGAGCCCAGTGAAATCTATGAGAATTGTTGACTTCAGTGGCCTCTGGATTGGGCCTTGTATACTTCTGGAGAAGATGCAGAAGGAATAGTGCAACTTGTTAGTAAACTAACTGAAAATAAAAACAATATAGTCTTGGTTAGACTGTAGAAAATGTAGCACTAAAAATTACGTAGTGATAATTGGCAGTGGCAAACAGTGAATGCAGCTTCATTATTTTGGACATAAAACATTTAGCCCCAAATTATATGAAGCATTTAGATTATCTTCTGAATGCTGCTATTGTTTGTATTATTGTAGTGCCTATGAGCCTCAGTCATGGATCAGAACCCAGTTGAGGTAGGTGCTGTATAAACAGAGCAAAATCCCCCACAAAAGCTTACAATCGAAGTAATACGATAAAAGGAAACAGATGGATACAGACAGACAGGAGAATACAAAGAATTAACGAGACAATTGTTGCCTAATCATTGTTAATTTTTTTGTAGGCATCATAAAAAAGGAGAGATTTGAAAGAGGATAATGAGGTAGCTTTGCAAATGTTTAAGGGAAGCGCCTCCCAAGAATGTGAGGCACCATGCAAGAAAGTTCAAAGGTGCTTGTTTGAAAATTTAACAAGTGGGCTAAGGAGGCTGGTATCATGGGCTATCACACTGACTGTGAATGAGAGGTGACAGGTAGGATGAGGATAGGCTGTGAAGGGCATTTGAAGTGAAGACAAGCAGCATATGTTTGATAATGATAGAAAAGGGGGAGCTAAGATTGGGATGCAAAGACAGGGCTGACATGGCCGAAGTGATGGGCTAGGAAAATGATGTTTGTAACAGCAGGCTGATTGATGTGAGTAGGGCAAGATTGCATTTGCCAAGGCCAGAGAAAAAGAAGTTGCAGCAACCAAGATGATCAGAGCCTGGGTGAGAGTTTTGGCTATGTGGAGGGATAGGAAAGCTTGTATTTTGGAGATATTATGCAGTAAAGATCTGCAAGATTTAGACATGGCCTGGATGTGAGGACTAGAAAGAAGTCCAAGTTGAAGATGATGCTTAGGTTATAGGACTGAGTGATAGGCAGGATGGTGGTATTATTTGTCATGATGGAGAATGGAGTTAGCGGGATTAGGGGTGGGGAAAGAGGCGGGGAAGGGAAAGACTAAGAGCTCTGTTTTAACCTGGTTGAGCTTGATCTGACAGCTAAACATCCATGAGGAGATGTCAAGGAATGAGGATGACATTTTAGTTGGGACAGGAGACAGGTCTGGAGGAGAGTAGTTGATCTGAGAGTCATCAGCATAGAGATGGTTGTTGAATGTGTCTTTGCAGATAAGATTACCTAGAGATAAGGTGCAGAGGGAGAAGGGGATCAACAACAGAGCCCCAAGGAATTCCCACAGAAAGTTGGAGGGGGAATGAGGAAAGTACTCCCAAGGACACTTTGAAGGAGTGATTAGAGAAATAGGAGGAGAACAAGGAGAGGACAGAGCACAGAAGCCAAGGGAGGAGAAAATTTCAAGAAAAGCATTGTCAACGGTGTCAAAAGAGAATCAGGATGGAGTACTGGTTCTGAGCTTTAGCTAGGAAGAGGTCATTAGAGTCTAGCAAGAGTGTTTTCAGAGGAGTGCAAAAGGTGGAAGCTGTATTGGAGAGAATCTAGGATGGAAGTGGAGGACAGAAACTCCATACAACTGTTGTAGACAGTGAGTTTAATGAGCTTGGAGAAGGGGCAGTTGGAGAGTCAAGTGGAGTCAAGGGTGGGGTTTTTGTGATGGGAGACACTAACACATGCTTCTATGTGATGGGTAAAAGCCCCGAGGAGAATGAGAGTTTAAAAGAAAAGCAAGGGATGGGAAGAGAGTCTGTGCAAGGGAAATGAGGTGGGATGGGCTCTCTGTGGGAAGTGGAGGGGTTACAGGAGAGATGCTAAGATGGTGCATCTCTGATAGGAGGAGGAGAGAATTGTCCGGGGGAGGAAGAAAGGTCACGTATTTTGCCAATTTTCTCTTGAAATAAATCAGTGAGATCCTGTAATGAGAGAAGAGGGGAGATTTTCAGAAGTGATGAAAGGTGGTGAAAAAGCACTGAGATTACAGGAGTGAGATTCAATTAAGTTAGAGAAGTTGGCTTGTTGAGCTAGGAAGATGGCAGAACTGAATATGAGAGAATGAATTTATAGTGGAAGAATTCAGTTTGGTCAAAGGATTTGCTCCAGAGAGACTGGAGCATGAGAACAAGAGTGGATGAAGTGCATGTTGCAGGCGAGCAAGGGCTTGGGGGTTGGCAGACTGGATCTTGCAATGGGAAAGAGGGACAGAGAGGCAAGGGTGGAGGAGAGTGAAACGTGGAGAGAATCAACCACAGTAGCAATGAAAGAAAGAAATGAATGAGAAGCAACTGGAGTTAGTACAAGACAAGGATAATGTGCATTTGCTCACATTAGTGAAACAGTTGTTGTTACTGAACAATTTAGCAAATGTAGTCTGAGAGGGTCCCTGACCGCCTTCCCATGGGCCTCCTCTGAACCTAGAGGGTCTTCCCCATTTTCTACTGCAGGAACCATCCCTCTGGTAGCTTTATATGGAAGCTTAAAGATTCCAGAACAGAATACCATATAGCAAAGAGTTCCCGTCCCTTGAGATTGAGCATACTACTTGTGTCTGGTTCTTCTAGATGGGCGGCGAAAGATCAAGTAGTCTCCAACTCAGCTCTCCACACCCACATCACTGCACTGCAAAGCTCACACTGAATACACTCGGGAAAGAGGAGTGGTGGCCACAAGCAGGAAATTAGTTTGTGCTAACACAGCACTTACTACCTCCCTCCTCTTACCTGTGCCATCACTCTGGAAGGCTGGAACTGGATTCTCCACTTCTTCCAAATCTGCCTACACAGTCTGGGAGCATAACATAGTAAAATCTCATTCTGTGGTCAAGTTAGTGATAGAAACGTAAGAGAGGTTTCATTTGACTAATTAAAATCTACAGAATTGTAATTTCAATGGTATTGCATGGCAAAGGGGATGTGCTGCTCCCAGCTCCAGGTTCTCAGGTTGATGGAAATTTTGATAATGTAGTGTCATGGGAAATGGGTCAAGTTGAGTATCGTTGGAAAGCCCCATCTCCCATGAACACAATGGTACCAAACATGACAAAGCTAGAACAGTCATGTAGATAAATATTTGAGAAAGTTTAAAAATCAACATTTTTAATTGTACGATGCATTGCTGATGGGGAAAAAAAGATATTGATTTTGAGTAACCATAGGGTAATCTCCCCCCCCCCCATTTAAATTTTTTTCAGTACTTTTAAAAAATTGGTAGTGCTATGTTATGAAAGTTATTAAAAATAAGCAAGTTTCTTTCATGACAAGTGTGTACATGGAAAAGCTCCAGCTATTACACCTTTAATTACATCACAGACATTTTCATACTGTGCCACCACCTGCTCCCTTTGAATTCCATGATATAATTCCCTATGCTTTGAATGGAGACATGATGGATCTGATTATAGTATAGTATTAATTGAAAGCAAATGTATATAAATGCTGATTCAAATATTAATATTCCTTCTTACTTTTCAGCTGATTATTGACTACCACCTTTTGATAACCTGGATTAATTTCTTCTTGAAAAGTTTTTAGCCTTCTCGATGTTTCTATGTCTCCATGGTTATAGATGCTTGAGCTCTTTTATTCTCATTCTTATAACAATTTAGAACTATTTTTATGGGGACAAAATCCACACACAAACACTGTAAGGGAAGTCACAATTCCTTAAATCTGCAGATAAATGCTAAAATTTTAACTCTAATTTAAGTAAAAGAAGGTTGATTACCATTTTAAATGTTTCACTATTTGTATTATTTTCCCCTCCTTGGAATTCAGGAAGAGATGGGTGTAAATACCTGCAGATATTTTTGTGCAATCAGATGTTCTATTGAGGGGAAATGAATTTGCACAATGCTCTATTTTTAAAAGTATTTTTACCCATCTTACAAGTATTTAAAAAAAAACAACTTTTTGCTTATTTAGGGTTGTTTGATGGGATGGGTGTCTTTTTGGTGAGGATCCAAAAGAACAGTTACCAAACTACAACAGCATATTTCAGTTACATTACCATATAAACAGTATGCTGCTGGATTCTATTTAAAATAGTAGTCTGCATTCACAAGTATGGAGTGATAATTTACATTAGCAATGATAAAAGAGAAAAAGTTTCTAATAGAGTAGGTAGCTTGGGGCTTGTTTTAATAGAATAGGTAAACTATTCTAGTTGCTTCAGCCTTACATACCCATCTCCTAAAGTAATTGTTCACTCTGGGTATTTCAAAGTTGATAGACTGGGTGGAGCCAGTATCCACTTGCTGTCTACCTCTGATAAGTGAGTATAAACATGTTAAAGCCAAGTTACAAATGTACGTATATGATATGGTATACTGTTTAGTTTGGAGTGACTTGGTTAACTAAGTTGATTATAGAAGACCCAGTCATGTACCTTCTGCAAACTTGCAAAGTTTGTGGATGATACTAAATTGGGAGGCCTTGAAGTTGCTTTGGAGGACAGGATTACAATTAAAAATTATTTTGACAAACTGGAAGTGTGGTCTGAAATAAATAGGATGAAATTCAATAACTACAAATTCAGAGTACTCCACTTAGGAAGGAATAATCAATTGCACAAATACCAAATGGGAAATGACTGTAGGACTGCCTAGGAAGGAGTACTGCAGAAAAGAATCTGGGGGTTATAGACGATCACAAGAAAAAGCACAAGAACAAATCCGCACAGACACATCCCTGGAACCCCGACCAGAGGTATTCTGTCTGCTACCCAAGATCCATAAACCTGGAAATCCTGGATGCCCCATCATCTCAGGCATTGGCACCCTCACAGCAGGATTGTCTGGGTATGTAGACTGCCTCTTCAGGCCCTACGCTACCAGCACTCCCAGCTATCTTCGAGACACCACTGACTTCCTGAGGAAACTGCAGTCCATCGGTGATCTTCCTAAAAACACCATCCTAGCCACTATGGATGTAGAAGCCCTCTATACCAACATTCCACACAAAGATGGACTAAAAGCCATCAAGAACAGTATTCCCGATAATGTCACGGCTAACCTGGTGGCTGAACTTTGTCCTCACCCATAACTGTTTCACATTTGGAAACAATGTATACCTTCAAATCAGCGGCACTGCGATGGGTACCCGCATGGCCCCACAATATGCCAACATTTTTGTGGCTGACTTAGAACAACGCTTCCTCAGCTCTCGTCTCCTAATGCCCCTACTCTACTTGCTACATTGATGACATCATCATCTGGACCCATGGAAAAGAAGCCCTTGAGGAATTCCACCAGGATTTCAACAATTTCCATCCCACCATCAACCTCGGCCTGGATGTGTCCGCAAAAGAGATCCACCTCCTGGACACTACGGTGCAAATAAGCGATGGTCCCATAAACACCACCCTATACCGGAAACCTACTGACTGCTATTCCTACCTACATGCTTCCAGCTTTCATCCAGACCACACCACACGATCCATTGTCTACAGCCAAGCTCTACGATATAACCGCATTTGCTCCAACCCCTCAGACAGAGACAAACACCTACAAGATCTCTATCAAGTGTTCTTACAACTACAGTTCCCACCTGCTGAAGTGAAGAAACAGATTGACAGAGCCAGAAGAGTACCCAGAAGTCACCTCCTACAGGACAGGCCCAACAAAGAAAATAACAGAAAGCCACTAGCCATCACCTTCAGCCCCCAACTAAAACCTCTCCAATGCATCATCAAGGATCTACAACCTATCCTGAAGGACGACCCATCACTCTCACAGATCTTGGGAGACAGGTCAGTCCTTGCTTACAGACAGCCCTCCAACCTGAAGCAAATACTCACCAGCATCCATACACCACACAACAGAACCACTAACCCAGGAACCTATCCTTGCAACAAAGCCTGTTGCCAACTGTGTCCACATTTCTATTCAGGGGACACCATCATAGGGCCTAATCACATCAGCCATGCTATCAGAGGCTCGTTCACCTGCACATGTACCAATGCGATATATGCCATCATGTGTCAGCAATGCCCCTCTGCCATGCACATTGGCCAAACTGGACAGTCTCTATATAAAAGAATAAATGAATACAAATCAAACATCAAGAATTATAACATTCAAAAACCAGTCGGAGAACACTTCAATCTCTTTGGTCACTCAATTACAAACCTAAAAGTGGCAATTCTTCAATTAAAAAAAACTTCAAAAACAGACTCCAATGAGAGACTGCTGAATTGGAATTAATTTGCAAACTGGGTACAATTAACTTTGAATAAAGACTGGGACTGGATGGGTCATTACACAAAGTAAAACTATTTCCCCATGTTTATCCCCCTGCTCCCCCACTGTTCCTCAGACTTTCTTGTCAACTGCTGGAAATGGCCCACCTTGATTATCACTACAAAAAGTTTTTTCTCTCTCCTGCTGGTAATAGCTCACCTTAAGTGATCACTTGTTACAGTGTGTATGATAACACCCATTGTTTTATGTTCTCTATGTATATAAATCTCCCCACTGTATTTTCCACTGAATGCATCTGATGAAGTGAGCTGTAGCTCACGAAAGCTTATGCTCAAATAAATTAGTTAGTCTACAAGGTGCCACAAGTGCTCCTTTTCTTTCTGCGGATAGAGACTAACATGGCTGCTACTCTGACGCAAGCTAAATATGAGCCATCAATGTAATAATGTTGCAAAAACCCCACAAATGAACATTGTTTTTTTGATGTATTAGCGGGAGTGTTATAAGCAAGGCACAAGAAGTAATTCTTTCACTCTGCTCAATACTGATAAGATCTCAACTGGAGTATTGTGTCCACTTCTGGGCACCACATTTTGGGAAAGATGTGGACAAATTGGAAAAAGTCTAGAGGAGAGCAACAAACATGATTAAAGGACTAGAAAACATGACCTGTGAGGAAAGATTTAAAAAATGGGGTTTGTTTAGTCTGGGGAAGAGAAGACTGAGGGGATACATAAGTCTTCAAGTATGTAAAAAGTTATGATAAAGAGAAGGGTGATAAATTATTCTCCTTGACCTCTGAGGACAGGACAAAAAATAATATGCTTAGATTGAAGCAATGGAAATTTAGGTTAGACATTAGGAGAAACTTTCTAACAGTAAGGGTAGGTAAGCACTGGAATAAATTATCTATGGAGGTGGTAGAATCTCTGTCATTGAAGGTTTTTAAGAACAAGTTAGACAAACATCTGTCAGGGATAGTGTAGCAAATATTTGGTCCTACCTTGAGTGCAGGAGACTGGACTACGGGCCTATTAAGGGCCCTTCCAGTCCTACATTACTATTATTTTTGTGATTCTGTGTGCTTGACATTCACAAAGTCAAAACTCACTCTGTTAAATATTTTCAAAGTATGCATTAGCACACCAAATAATTTTAAATATAAATTAATTCCCATAGTCCAGAATGGGCCAGGTACTGCTGAACAACCTGCTTTTGCACAAAGTATTTCACACTTATTAAATTATCTGTACAGTGCTTCTGAACTTTGATCTACTTTAGAGGAAATACTGGCTTGTTGAAAGGAGGAATTCCTGATACTTAAATTAAATGCTTAAATGCCACAAGACATCACCATCTGCTGTTTCAGTCATTAATGACTGAAATCATGACTCTAATCTGGGAGGTCAACCAAAAATCATGGTTTTCATTTAATTTAAAGTCAACCCAGTGGAAAGCTGGCTGCCATCTTATCAAAATCAGAGTACAGGCTGCTTTCAACCTGGGGCAAAGATAGCTGTAATAAAAGGTTGACAAAAAGAAAAAAATAATTAAAGCCTAAGAATAAATCCCTGAAGCACCCCCATTTGTTAACAATTTTGTATCTGAACTAACACTGCTTATGGAAACAACCAATATACATTTCTCAAGTAACCTATGAAACAGTTTTGAGTAGCTCTAAAGCATAATACTCTTAAGAGTTTGAAAAGTAACTTGCAGCTAATAAAAATCAAATGCCTTAAGTACATTTTAAATATTTTCCTACAGCATGGTCCTCCATTGCTTTAGGTAAATCCCAGGTGGCTAAAGATGGTGGAATGTCCTAACTCTGAACGTTAACTATTTTACAAGTGCACATAGTGTGAAATCTGTAAACTTAGAAACTAACATCAACCACAACTAACTTCAAGAACTTTTGTCACAAGTACTTGATTTGGGAATGGCCACATTGCGCTGCAGTGGTATGTCTCTTCACCACTCTAAGGTATTTATTTGCTCTTTCGTTTTCTCAATATTTTTCCTTTTTTCATCTGGCAGCAGTGAGATGTGGAATAACCTCCCCACCAATTTGAGCCTTAGCCAGCAAAACTGAAATAACTCTTTACTGATTCAAATCTGGTTCATCATTCTTTCATGCTTTCAAATATATCTTCTGGAAAGAAACAATAACATTAAGTATCAGTTACTAGCTTAATTATTGATGGCACAGGCAGCTTAAGGAATTTGAGGACTAGAACTTTTATTTGGAATTATGAGTCAGTGTTTTAATAACTTCTCAAAACTAATTGCCCAAAATAGAGAGCATCACTAATACAATTTACCAAAAACTTTTGCACTTAATAGAGATGGCTAAATTGTTATAATCTAAGATAGTTAAAAGGTCTCAAAAGTACTCATTTTGGTAGTTCTCTTCAGTTATATTGATGTGCCATATAATATTTGGGAAGGAAAGAAACTTGGGGAACTAATGTTGAGATTACCACTGTTGTTTTTATCTTTTCCTTACCTCCATTCCTTTTTTCTTTTTCTGCATCTGTTACAGTTCTTCTGTATGCTCTTTCTTCTCTTTGTCTGCTCAAGTTTATTTTCTCCCCATTTTTGGTTTTCCCTGAAATTGATTTATTTTGAGTTATTTTCTGAATTACCAGCAGCAATACATTTTACATAAAAGATCCCATAGAAAAACTGATTAGTATTGTACAATGCTAGGTTGCAGTCGTGCAAACCCTTTTGCATGCTTATAACATTAAGCACAGTAATATTTTCATTAACTTGTTTGTTGCTTAAAGTTACACATTTGTGTAAGTGTTTGCAGGACCCTAGTTAGCTTCTTTTTGCTATTTTAGAGCATTGCTGTGGCTGTCTGCTTCCATAATCACTGCCTAAGGTGCACCAAGGCTTGTGGTGGGCAAAACGGAGAAGAAGGGTGAGTGGTCAACGGTGAAGCAGATCAGCAAAGTATGAATGATTCAGAGGAAACTTAGTACCCTACAGCTGTTCTTTATAATTTACGGTTTGATCTTTAGCAGGTAGCTTGCATACTTTGAGTCTGTCTTTAAATGACAAATGGCGCTCAATCCAGCACATTATTTCTGATGGCTTCTAAGCCACATGGGCCTTAGAAGGCTGTGAACTCTGTGATAAATTCTTAGTCTGCTGAAACAGTCTACCTAAGGATGAAAGATCCTATGTTGTAAACTAGTTGAATTTCAAAGGGGATGATAACATGAAGATGAGCTTCACAATCCACTTCTCTTGTGATCCATAATTCTGGATTTTTCCATTCTGTTCATCTCTCCATCCTAGGTTAACAGTAATTCTGTGTGTAATAGTGTTAGGGGAAATGGGTCTTGTCAAACAAACCTGTTTTCATTCTTTGAGATTACAAACTTAATTGATAAAAGTAACTGCATAGGTGTAATATACTTCAATTTTTATAAGGTGTTTGATTTAGTACCACATAATATTCTGGTTTCAAAAATTAGCACTGCACAATATCAATAAAATATACCTTAATGGATTAAGAATTGGCTAATTGACAGATCTCAAAAAACAGTTGTCAATGGGAATCATCATAAAATGGGAGTGTAACCACAGGGATTGGTAATAAGCCTGATATTCAACATTTTCATAAATGATCTGGAAGCAAACATAAAATCACTCCTGGTAAAATTTGTAGATGACACAGATAGGTGGAATAGTAAATAATGATTTGGAGAGGGCAGTTATACAGAGCTTGCTTGTTAATCTGGGCCTATTAAAATAAAATGTGTTTTAATAGAGTCAAGTGCAGAGTTCATACACGTAGGAATTAGGAAAGCAGGCCACACCTAGAGAATGAGAGATTACCCTGGAAAGTAGTAACTTTGAGAAGGGCTTATGGGTCATAGTGGACAAGCAACTGAACATGAGCTTCCAATGTGATGCTATGGGAAAGTGGGCTAATAAGATCCTTGGATGTATAAATAGGAGAGTAGTGGAGAAAGGTGGTTTTACTTCTGTATATGGCATTGGTGAGACGTAAATTAGAATATTGTGTACGGTTCTGGTGTCAATATATTTAAAGGAATGGTGAAAAATTGGACAAGGTATAGAAAAGAACCACACAAAAATGATTTTAGGACTTGAGAAAATGCCTTGTAATGAGAGACTTAAAGTTCAATCTTTTTAGTTTGTCAGAAAGAAGATTGAGAGGTGACTTGTTTACAGTGTAACCAAGGGGAGAAAATACTGGCTACTACAGGGTTTGTAAATCTATTAGAGAAAGGCATAACAAGAACCCATGGCTGGAAGTTGATGTGAGACAAATGCAACCCACCTGCCTCAATGGGTGGGAAACTTGATGGGGCCAGCAATGATAGGGGCAGCCCCAGTTGAATGGAAAGGACATGATAAACACTCTAGGGGGAAGTTGGGTAATAGACCTGAGATTTTGCTGATGGGCTTTGTGCTCATGAATTAGGGGAAGACATTGTGGGTTTCACAGGCCGAGGTCTCCCCTCTTTAATACTCTGTGTGTCCCCTTCTTTGAGGGGAAGTGGTAGGATTCAAACAGGGTGACTGCCTGATCTATCAATCATGGAATACTTTAGTGGTCATTTCATACTAATACTTGTGGGAGTTCCCCCAGTCACAAGTGAACTTTGGGAGAACCTCTTTTGATCTTCCTTTTTGTTTTCTAATATATATAAACATATAAAATAAAACATAACAATATTAGGATTATTTGTTCCTTGGTTATATGTTTTATGTCACATGACTATGTCATTGGCTTTTTAATTTTGGGGGATTTATTTTATTTATTGTTGGAACAAACATTTTGGGGGCAATGGTATAAAAATTATAATAAAACTTTTTTGTGATAGCACACTATTTTAATATTAGAAATAGATTATAACCACCATTTTTATAATGGTAGTTCAATTCCTTTTTGCAAATGCTACTCATAAATTAGGTATATTTGCCTGCATAAACAATTTAACCCAGATGGTTTCTATATTAATCAAACTTTTTGTTCAAACTGTTGTTAATTTTGATATGGGGTTTGTCAAGCAATGTAGCCAGATGTTTGGCCAAACCCAAGTTAAAATATATAAATTCATTAAAAACAAACCATGGCAATATTAATATAGATTAATAGCTATGCATGTAATAGCTAAAATGTTTTATAATGTAACTATATATTTTTGGCTACTGGTGCCATAAATGGTTAAACATAATCAATTGAATGCAAATATAAAAATCAAGTCTCAGCTAAGTAATATGGTATTAGGTAGTTATTAGGATTGACACCCCAACAAAGGTGCACCCTAAATTTGACCTTGAGAGCTTTATCTTAGATCAAACTCTGATTGGTATGTGATTGAGTCAACTAATGGTGAATAAAGTTGATGCGGAAAGTCCACATTCTGCACAATATATTCTTCACAATACACCAAATTGGTGAAAGTGGCTTCTGGAATTGATTTTTGTGATGAATTGTCAATTAACAGTTCAACTGTCTTCTTTTTGGATTTTTATTTGGGTATGCAATGCCTTTATAAAATTTGTATTGTTGTGGTATTTGAGGGTTTACCCCTCAAATATGCAAGAACACTTGGTTGTTTAATATTACTGTTTAGCCAGTTTCCTTAGCAAATCCCTTTTATGTTCACAAGATAAAAGGTAATTGCAAACCGACCTTTTCTAGGTCCAAACAGTAAAGCTAATTTATTGACTAAAAAGGGAATGGAAGGAGACGGGATATATGCAGGCTATCACACATTTGAGAGTCAGCTGGTCACTCCTGTCCAATTTCTTCAATTAAGGGAAGTCGGGGTAAGGTTGGGGCGGGAAGGTGGATTAAAAAAAAAAATATACCATGCTAACCATTTAAAGCTGTAACAGAAAAAAGACATTGCAAATTTAGGTATTCCTGTAAAGACGAACCTCTGTCCTTCAAGAAGGAAATGTGGAATTGATCCTTTTGGAATTTGGGGGAGTGTAACAGGTTTACTTGGAACAGGAATATTAATTTGGAACTTGGTGGCTTTTGAAAGAATTAGAAGGCAGATTAACTGTATGGCTCAGGAAAAAGCCAACAAGCTAGTTAACCCAATATTAAAAGGCGATACAAGTTTTAGCAATAGAAGAAAGATTTACAATTTTTGACATGCATGAGATAACAAGATTGTTTGAGACAGACTAAAATTAATAGAACACAATAATGATCAGGGAAGAAATCAATATATGGGGAAGGAATTATCTGTTTTGCATATGGTGACTGTAGTAAATATTATTGCGAGCACCTTACAATTTTTAGAATTGGGAAAAGTGCCCAATCTTAATTAAGAATGTACACATCTTAAATTGGTATTGTCCCAAATTCATTCAAAGAAATGGAGGAGAGAAAGCAAAATTCCTGACTAAATGTCAAGTGATATTATCTGGTGCAATTAAAAACCTAGGATTTGGGACACCACATCCTAATCATAACTCATGTTGTTTAAGTAAAACATGTTGCAACTCAAAATCCTTGCATGTCTTGTTCATGCTGTGTTTGACCCAGATAGGGATGTATTTGGTCAACTAGTTGCTATTTACTCCATAGGTTGCCTAGAAGACAACATTATTAAGGAAGGACTGAAATTACCCCTGCTGGTGGTTTATCATCAAGAAACTTAGTTCTGGTCTATACTAAACAGGTTGGTTTAACTATGTCTGAAAGGGGTGTGAAAAATCCACATTCCTGAGCGGCGTTCGTTAAACTGATCTAAGTCCCTCGGTTGAGCTAGCTACCATCTCTCGGGGAGGTGGATTACCTGCACCAACGTGAGAACCACTTCCATCAACGCAGATAGTGTCTACACTGAAGCCCTACTTCATTGGTGCAGATGTGCTGCTGTAGCATTTTAAATCCAGACATGGCAAGTCCCGCAGACTGCCCGTTCCTTTCAAAAGGAGCATCAGTGGGTCTGTAGGTGTAATGTATTTGCGTTAGCAACCCCACTGTGTGGCCAGGCAGAAGGGTACCTATGGAACCTACTGAAAGCTAACTCAACAAAGCTAACTCATGTGCAGTGCAACTGACCAAATGGAAATCTTGCATGGAGCAGGAGACCTACCGTGGAAAGGGGCAATATTGTGTCTAACAAATCAAAAAGATATGTTTATTATAGTCAAATTAGGTGTCAGGTCACAATTCCAATTTTCTGTTTTAAGCCAAAAATACATATGATTATTGGACATACAGCAGTCTCCCTTGTATCTGTGTTTGAAAACAAAATTGTTATCCTTTTGTAACCTAGATTATCAAGAGCAAACAAGGCAGAGTACCCCCAGTCTTTCTTGCATCCAAACAACCGTTATATTTACAGCTAAAATAATTGTTAGACAGAAGACTGTGCATTTAATTGACATTAGTAATGACATGGACCAAGCGGAGCAAATACTGAATAAATTATTAGATGGAGCAGATGAAGTATTACCAAGCCCTTTATGTATGAAAATTGGATTAAAAGGAAGAATTGTCCAAGGTAGTATGATGATGATTTTGATATATGGGAGGAAGGATTATAACATTGTTGGGATATCGAGAAATATCAAGAAGTCAACCTTAATTGATCAATACCCATTCCTTCTCAACCATGGTTGCTCCAACAATCCATCACCACTGTAAAGACCACCGCATGTTATGGATATGTAAACATGAGCAGAATAAAGCCTTAGCCAGTATCAAAACATCCATATATTTCCATCCACTGGCAACAGCCAGTAAAAACAGCTTACCAATTGCAAGAAACTCCATTTAAAATAAATAAATAAATAAAAGCAACCATCCCTAATTTAGGTATTAATAATGTTTGCTGTGTAGTAACATATGTAACTGTGTTGCATGTAGAGCTAATGTAATCATCTGTGTGATGGGGTTCTTATTCATTCTTATTTAGAATCACCCCATTAAAGGGGGGAGACTTGTAGCCAACAATAAAATGTATTAAGTATATTTAGGATATAGAGGTGAAATATAGGTATTAATAAATGTTGTAATACAGGTTGTATAAGCCTGAGGCCTATAAGGCATTCAGTTTAGCTACACTAGGTGTTATGCCTCAACCAGGTTGGTGTGACTAGATGACAGACAGACAACCCTGTACCAGTAAAGTGTAAGATTACGGTAAAAGATGTGCTAAGTGCTGCTGATCTGGAAACTACATGACAATGGACTAGGAAATGTGCTGCAATGTATCAGTAAATATCACAAGATGACGGATGATAACGTTTTGGGGGATTCTGTAGTAACTTGAACGTGCTATGGTAACATATTGACATAGATATTATACTCCTGGGGGAATTCTGTGCCAAAAATTAAAAATTCTGCACACAATATTTTAAAATTCTGCAGATTTTGTGTATCAAAATAACACTATATAATCACATCAGTTTCAATTATTTTGGTAATTTATTTCAAAATACCTGTCAGCAACTATGTGTAATAATACAGAAACACACAAATATTCCCCAAGGAGTAGAGAGTTAAAGAAACCCCTACGACAACCCAGTTCCTGCTTCTCTGCCCCTCCCCTCCAGAGTCCAGCCGGGGAGTCAGATGCTCATACCCGCTTCCCCCTAGAGCCCAGCTATGTACCCAACCAGCCCAGATGCTCACCCCCCCACCCTGACCCGAGCCCAACCGTGGGGCTTTCCCAGGCCCAGACACTCAAAACCCCTATCCCCCAGAGCCCAGCCGCAGCCCACACCCTGGTCCAGAAACTCACACCCTCTACCCTTCAGAGGTGATCTGTGGGGGGGCCCCAGCCCAGACACCCACATCCCCTATCCCCCAGAGCCCAGCCACATAGCCCCCCTCCCCAGCCTGGACACACACACTTCCTACCCTCCTAGAGCCTAGGGATCCAGAGGGAGAAACAGCCTGATGCTGGGTCCCAGGCTTGCACAGAGTTTCCTGCTTGGTGCTGCCTCCTTCCTTCAGAGCGTGCTGGGAACTGCAGCTGCTGGGAACATTTCAGTTCCCTTCCCTTCCCTTCCCCCTGGCCTTGCCTTTTATTTGTGAGCTGGGCTCTGCCGAAGCCAGCGGCCCATAGGGGAGGCCAACATCTCTGCAGGCCATTTCTGTGGGGGGGAAAAATGGAAATTCTGTGCACACAACATTAATTTCTGCAAAATTCTGCATTGCACAGTGGTACAGATTTCCCCCAGGAGTAATGTTAATGAGAATTAAGGGAACTAAGAGGGTAGCCAGTGAGAAATGGGGCACCCCTAATTAGTGGGGTTTGGAAATATGGATAAGGAAAAACGGGTTGGAACCCTTGAGCCTTAAAAAGCGGAAGTATAACTCAGGATAAAAAGGTGTTGCTTGGCCAGTGTGCTGATGGAAGGGGAATGCATAGAGAGCCCTAGGATGACAATCTTGGATGATGATAATGACTTCAGGGTCCCCAGCAGGTGATATGAAATGTGAGATTTAAGTGGTGCCAGTCTTAGGGCTAAACATTTTGCACTGTCTTTCTATCTACTCTTGTATTTTAGTGTAATTGTTTATCTGCATAGTGGATTTTTTAATAAAGGGACTTTTGATATATTGCTTCTAGGGTCTGTTATTCTACGGATACTTATTATGATATTCCTGATTCTGTAGCCCTTGGGAGACCAAACCTTTCTTGACCACTGTCGTCTCAAAGATTGATTAATATTAATTAATCACTCAATCAATCACCAATCCATCATTAAGGCTACATTAGAGCCCCTTGACATCTTTTCCAGTTGTGAATGAGCCTGTCACAGAATGTCTTATTTGGTATTCCATGGTCACAGATGAGGAAATAAGTCTTCCTTTACCCCTAGACCCATTAGCACGGCAGAGCCCAGGAAACTCTTCAATTGTATCTGTAAAGATTATTTTTCTGTGAATTTTTGCTTTAAAACTATATTTCTCAATTATGTTAAAATTTCTCCACGGTATCTGTCTTGTATATTAAAATATGAGTATTCAGTTTAGTATTGTTGCTTGTAAGACAATAAGGGAAAATATTTAAACCACTGGAAGGTGGGGAGGGAACTTGTTATACCTTCAGAATGGATGGAAACACCAAAGGCAGTTTAAGTTTAGATTTGTTTAAAATGTACATTTGAATTTATACCCGTTTATCAAAAGAATGAAGCTAACTATAAATTCGTATTTAAACTGATTCAACATACCAAACTGAATATTTCTCCCAACGTCACTGTGATGGGTTAGGTCACAGAGACCCACTTGGAACTGTCTCCTGATGTGCTGAAACTACCTCTGAGCCCGTTTTCCCCTGTTGCTTGGGACTCCAGAGCCCTGTCTTGTTGAGCCAGACGTGCTAGCTTGCTGCAACACAGACCCGGGGTCTGAACCATGCCCCCAGAGTTGCAGACTAAACTGAAAATAGTTCAGCAAGTACTCCTGTCTCCAGCACCCAGACACCCAGCTCCTAATGGGATCCAAACCCCAAATAAATCTGCTTTACTCTGTATAAAGCAGGGGTGGCCAACTTGAGTCTGAGAAGGAGCCAGAATTTACCAATGTACATTTCCAAAGAGCTACAGTAATACATCAGCAGCTCCCACCCCATTTTCAGCGCCTTCCCCTCCCTCCCTGCACCTCCCAATCAGCTGTTTCATGGTGTGCAGGAGGCCCGGGGGGGGAGGGGGAGGAGCGAGGGGATGGCAGTTTCAGAGGAGGGGGTGGATTGGGGGCAGGGCCTGTGATAGAGTCAGGGGTTGAGTAGTGAGCACCCCCCAGCACATTGGAATGTTGGTGCCTGTAGCTCCAGCCCCGGAGTCTGTGCCTATACAAGGAGCTGCATGTTAACTTCTGAAGAGCCGCATGTGGCTCTGGAGCCACAGATTGGCCACCCCTGGTACAAAGCTTATACAGGGTAAACTCATAAATGGTCCACTCTCTACAACACTGATAGAGAGATATGCACAGCTGTTTGCTCCCCCAGGTATTAAGCACTTACTCTGGGTTCATTAATAAACACAAGTGATTTTACTAAGTATAAAAAATAGGATTTAAGTGGTTTCAAGTAATAACAGAACAAAGTAAGTTAACAAGAAAAATAAAACAAAACTCACAATTCTAAGCCTAATGCATTAAGAAACTGAATACAGGTAAATCTCACCCTCAGAGATGTTCTAATAAGCTTATTTCACAGACTACACTCCTTCCTACTCTGGGTCCAATCCTTTCCTTTGGTACAGTCCTTGTTAATTCCAGCTCAGATGGTAACTAGGAGATTTCTCCTGACTGGCAACCCCCTTTTTTCTGTTCCACCCACTTTTATAGCTTTGGCCTGAGTTGGGAATCTTTTTGTCTCTCTGGATCCCCACCCTTCTTTCTAAATGGAAAAACACCAGTTTTAAGATGGATTCCAGTATCATGTGACATGGTCACGTGTCACTGTAAGAACTCATTCTTCATTACCCACATACACAAGAAAGCTTGCAGGTAAATAGACCCATTCAGAACCAATTGTCCTAGTCAATGGGAGCAATCAAGATTCCAAACCACCATTAAAGCCACTTTGCAGTAGGATTTCAGAGTAATACTTCATATTTCTAGCTTCAGATACAAGAATGATACATTCATACAAATAGGTTGAACACACTCAGTAGATTATAAGCTTTGTAATGATTACAAGAGACCTTTTGCATAAAGCATATTCCAGTTACATTATATTCACACTCATAAGCATATTTCCATAAACATATGGAGTACAATGTCACAATCACGTTGCATCTTAGTATAGTAATCATTGCACTAAGATTAGTAGGACCAGGATGGATAAAAATCAATGATTTAGATCAGATTTTTTTTCATAAAATGCTTTTTGAGGGAAAAAAGATAGATACATTATAGCTCAAAGATATCTCATCATGGAATAAGGATTATAAATTCTAATTCTATAGTATGAGACAATATATTCATGTAATGTTTAAGAAGAGTTTTGTAAATTAGTTCCAATAGTTCATGGATTAGGGAACTAATCTTATGGGGTTCCAGGGACTTCTGTATAAATTATTTAGGTTAATCTTTCTATCTACCCAATGGACTCAGTGCTCAGTCTAGAAGATACCATCAGAGATGCTTAGTTTTGCAGTTCTCAGACTGTGGATTTGTCTCTCCAGAGATAACATGCTTGTTAACAGTAAAAATGTTTTAAAATAAATAAATAAATAAAATATATAGAGGTGAAAAATAACAGACCTCAACTTTGTCTCTCTGCAAATTTGTGCACACAGAGTCAATCCCTTACTTCTCTCTAACAGTGCAAAGTTTCAAAAAGTTCAATGAACAGAAGATTGTTGGGGGCAGAATAGATCTGGACAAGGAAAAGAAGTCTGGAGATGAATGTGAGAAGGGAGGGATAGGCAGTAGAAACAATAGTGAAACAGTTTGAGGAGCATATTCCAGAAGTCTTGAAGTCTTTCTGAGTGTAGCCTTCATTGATTTGAGGTCTACTATACCATTCTCTCATGAGAAGGGAAAACCTATAATGGCAGCAGGCCGTACAAGACACCCAGTTTGGGAATAAGAACCATTCAAGAAATACATGTTTGCTGATGATGTTTTAAAGAAAGTCACATCAGTGAACTGGTGGAAGTCACTTAAGCACTTGGATTCAGAGACCGTTGAAGTGATAATCTCACTTAACAGCAGTAGCTTCTTCTGCCACTGTAGAAAATAAGTTTTTCCTTTGGACTAATTCATTACAAATTGAGAAATTGTTTGGGACCTAAAAAAGCAGGAAAGCTTGTTTTTCTTTTCCAGGTTATGAACAAACAGGAAAATGAAGGTGAAGTTGACTGAGTTAGCTGCAGAAGCCAATATTTTAAGTTTCTCATGTTGGCTCTGTCAGCCTCTGGCTGACGTAGTCCATTTAATTTTTTTTTTAAATATTGAATTTAACTATTTTAGTTTAAAACAATTTTAACAAAAACAAACCTGATTTTAAAAAACTTGAATGTTTAACTAAATTCAAAAATTCAGATGCACGTTTGTTAAGATATTATATGTTTGCTGTTGAAGAAAAAAAACAGACTACATAACGTTGTTGTTTTAGGTAAATAAAACAATTTAAATGTCTGTCTGGTGGTGATCTCCTCTTAATACAGCATGGCAAGAAAATCCTCCAAATATTAATGATTAACCTGTTGAATTGGAGATAGTTTACCTCCCAATGACTTCATAAATATCTGTTTCAATTACCTTTGGTAAATGAAATAACCAAACAATCATTCATTTTCTGATATAGCTGTAAAACTAATGTGAAAATAAATCACTTAAAAATGTATAGTGTGTGCCTTCTAAAAATGAGACCTCCATCTATCTGAGTTGTGAAGAATATGTATTAAGATTATAACAACCAACAAGAATTCACTTTTATGTAGAAACCACGATTAAATGGAGTCTTCCTGACTAGTGATTTAAATCACTAGCCCGCTGCCGGTCTGGGGTCCTGGCTGCCAGCCCATTGCCAGCTGGGGTCCCTGCCTCAGATCCTGCTCAGCCTGCTGCCGGCCTAGGTGAATGGAACCCCAGGCTGGCAGCGGGCTGAGCGGGCCGGCAGCGCAAGATCAGCATTTTAATTTAATTTTAAATGAAGCTTCTTAAACGTTTTGAAAACCTTGTTTACTTTACATACGACAATAGTTTAATTATATAATATATAGACTTTTCGAGCGACACCTTCTTAAAAAAAAAGTTAAAATGTATTACTGGCACGCAAAACCTTAAATTAAAGTGAATAAATGAAGACACAGCACACCACTTCTGAAAGGTTGCCGACCCCTGGCGTAGGTACTCCACTTCCCCGAAAGGCGGTAGATATGTCAGCTGGAGGGCACTGTCTACGCCAGGAGTTAGATCAGTAACTATGTTATATTGACATAAGTTGCTAGTGTAGAACAAGCCTTAGAGTGGCTGGAAATATGGCAGATAATGGGAAAAAAATGAAATTTTAGCTTGAATAATTGTAAAATATTGTAGATCAAAATAGTTAGTGGAAGAGAGACATTTGAAAAAGTGACATAGGTTTGATAGCTGACAGCAAATTGTGTCACCTCTGGCAGGGCTTTGCAATATTATATGGCAGCAAAAAAACCAGTGCAATTTTGGGCTGTGTAGACAGTGATGTCATAGAAGGATGTGATAGTCCAGCACTATAAAGGTCTGAGCTTTCACCTGAAATACTGCATTCTGTTCTGGAATCATGCATATTAGCAAGCTAAAGCTATATGGAAGGATTCCAGGAAAAGGCAATGAAAGTGATTTAAAGTGGCTGGAAAGACTAAAATTACTAAATGTTTCTTGGTTTAGTGACTGCTAAAAGTAGTAGGTCAGAGGAGAGAATATATACCAAGAAAGAGAGGATTTATTTAGAGTGATTTAAGTGGATGAAATTAAGTAAGGGAAAACTTAAGCAGAATATCTGGAAAAATGTCCAGAGCAGAAGATCATTTGAACTATGGAATAGTCTTTCAAAGGAAGTGGAGGAAACTTAATTGCTTGATGTTTAAAAAACAGGATTGGAGGAAGTGCTAGGAACATAAGGCCAGATTTTCAAGATCTCAGCCAGGGTGGAGTGATTTAAATCACACAACAAAAATCTTGATTTAAATCATTACTTTTAATCTTTGTTTTACATTTGTACTTTAGTTATTTCATTGGTTGGTAACCATTAAAGCGTCCTGATTTGAAACTAACTCTAGTCTTGACACTAAATGCTACTAATTGTAGCCTATATGCTAAATTGGTGGTTCTTTTTTATAACTAAAAGGAATACACTATATCTTTACAAATTGACTTAAGCAGTTATATAGCTTAACATATAACATTCAGTCTTAATTTTTATATTTTTTATTATATTATAAAATGGTGAATGATACATTTCTTATTTAATAAATTAGCCTTTTTTTACTTGTGATTTGTGTGTCGAGCTCTATTTGAATGAAAATTAGAATTCAATTTAAAATGCACACACAAAAAATAAATTTGGGCTGTATTAGTTAAATAAAATTACCTTAAATGTGCTTGATATGTAAGAAAAAGGTTTATCAGAACATATTTTACATTTAAAACTAATTGCTCTATTAAACAAAGGCAGTATTATAAACTGAGTTGATTGTTTCTGGTCACCCAGTGTCTGTCAAGGCATTAGAGCTAGTAAGTAGATCTCACCCTCTCACATCTCCATTTTATTCATCAATTGAAAGAGGAAAACAAACTTTCCTGGTTTCTTAACTTTGAATGAAGTAGTCATTGAACTGAACTAGTTGAATAAACTGAAATGAAGAAAATATTCTCTCTGCACCTGCAAAACACTGTCAAAAGTTAGTTTAGCTGGAAGGGAAGAGGCGGGGCCAGAGCCTCTCCTCTTCTGGCCACGCTGCCTGATTCAGCGCAGCGGCTGTCCTGGGGCTCAGCTTCTCTAGGGACAGTCGCTGAATGAGCCGGAGCCCTCCTCAGCATGCTCAGAGTCAGCTCCTGTCCCCAGAAGCTGAGCCTGGGCAAGGCAGGGAGCAGAGACAGCAGCAGCCCACTCCCTACCCAGGCTCAGCTTCTGTGGACAGGAGCCAATTCTGACCATGCCGGGAGGGGGGACCTCCAGCTCACCTGGCCCCTGTCACCAGAAGCTGAGCATGGGGGGGTGGCTTGCTGCTGCCGCATCCAGGCGCTTTCCCAGGCAGCTGCTGTGCTGCACCAGGCAGCATCCTGGAGTGGCTCTGGAGCCTGGCTGCCAGAAGAGCAGCCGAACAGCCAGGGGGAGCCGGCCCGATACAGCAGGAGGACAGAGCCTCCCCCTGCCCTCAGGTAACATGGGATGGGGAGGAGAGGACAGGGAGAGCACAGGGGCCTTGGGCTTGGGGCAGGGCAGAGTCATGTGGGAGGTCACGCGGGAATGTCACATGTCCACCTCCTTAGATGGTGTCCCTCTTTATGTCTCTCGCACTAGTCACCTCTGGCAGTGTTCCTAGGCGCACGAGGGGTGGTACCAGTGGCAGCAAAGGCAACCGGGTGGACATGTGTACGCCCTGGCCATGCCGGAAGAGTGCGCCCAGCAGCACAGCCGGCAGCTTGCTGGGTAACAGCCAGCACAGGCGCAGCACCGCGGACTGTGTCCGTGCGGGCTGGGGGCCCTTTGTTCTGCCCCGAGGCCTGGAATTGTTGTCAGCGGGTCTGGGGATACGTGAGGTACTTTTGATGACAGTGTTTGAAAATATTTTTGGGGCTATAACTAGAAGTGAGTGGATTGAGTAAAACGAGTGACTGAACACATGAACCTTACCTATTTAACAATAAGTTTATCTTGGTTGCTGAAGTGGGCTCTGCAAGTTGTGAAAATGCCTGGTAAGAGACTAAGTGAAGATAATATGTGATTGACTTCAAACTGTAAAGGCTTTATGGACAAATAAAGCAATTCCTCGGATGTACTGAGGAGGCAGGAAGAGGTTAGCACACGATTTCTCTGCTTAAAGACTCTTCTGGCAGGGCTCTTCTGAGTTGCACTGACACAAGTAGGTAACTTTTCATTTATAATAGAAGTAGTGTTACCCCCAAAACCAGACTTGAGGCACCCCCACAATAGCTTACTTATTTCAGTAACTCAATTATCTATTTTGGTAGGTGAAAGGATATGGCCTGCCCTAGATAAATTGCCAGGTTTTACCAGGGTTTCCCTTCAGGAAACTCTTCATGAAGTGAGCTGTAGCTCATGAAAGCTTATGCTCAAATAAATTTGTTAGTCTCTAAGGTGCTACAAGTTCTCCAGAAAAGCCTAACTCTTTACCCTTGGGAGGACATGGATACAGCCTGGTGCTCGAAGGATCAGGCAGTAATCTTCAAAAACAAAATATTCTTTATTTAATGTATTAATATTCCTCAATACAATAAATGTTGAAAGCATGCATTAAGAAATAGAAACACAAATTCTGTTAGAACAAATATGTGCATTAAAGTACCCAATATTGCAATGTCATGGAAGTGGTTTTGAGTATGTTCTACATGCAGTGATAATCATATGTAGGATGCTGACATCAGTTTTAATTAAACACTAAACTTTATACACAGCAACAAACATACATACAGATGCATCCAATTTTATTATTCCCAGCATACCCACTTATGAACCTTATTTCTATTTTTATATATTTATATATATATTTATATTTATATATTATATATATATATATATATATATATATATATATATATACACACATATACACACACACACACACACTATGGCTGTCATGCTTACTTTCTGCAGGCTTCTTTTCCCTCGCTCGGGATCCTTCTGTTCTATCTCAGATGCCCCTTCTTCGCTGCTGCTGCTTCTGCACCACTGCTCGCGGTGATTTTCTTCTTCCATCACAAAAACCTAACCCTTTTCTACTCTCTTTAATGCTCTGATCTGCCTCCTTCTCCTACTTCTCAACCTTCTACTCCTGACCTCTTCCTTCTGCTAATTCAAGCCTGTCAGCTCTCTGCTTTATATACAGTTTTTGGCCTATTCTGACTGGTTATTCCCTTAATCCTTATAATTAGCATACCTATTCTCCAATCATCTTTAAGCCCTCTCTGATTGGTTAGTTCTTATAAATCAATCAGGGCTGCTAGATGTCTGTCAATCGAAGCTGGACCTAGTTGTAAACTTGCGCCTTGCCTCACTGACCCCTCCCTTCAGGTTTTGGAGTCATCTGTGTTTAATCTCAGCCTGCATGCTTGCCATAGGCCAAATTGCTCCAAGACTGCCATCTTAGTGTTTCTGATTGTGACTACCCCAAACTGCCATTTTTACTATTCCTAGCTATAAGCACTTGAAACTGCCTTTATAAATTATTAAATACTTATGAATATAAACAATTATCTTATTTTCTTTATATTTCTTTATGTATCTTGATGTTAAGATCTACTGCTGCTACTCCAATTGTTACTAATTTAGATAATTTTATTTCTATATTTCCCTTGCTTCAGCTAATGCGGGCAGGGCAATGTTCTTAATACTGAATTCAGTAACCAGAGTAGAGCAGCTCAAAAATCTCTTGTATCAGTGGGGGAATGGAAAAGGAGGTATGTCAACATAAATGGAAATTTTAAAAATTAATTTCTGCATGCTAACTTCCCTTTTCGCAATATTAAACCTACTCTGCATGCAAGCCCCCCATGTTTCTAATCATCACATCATAAGCCATGTATAGATTGAGGAAAAGCAAATTGATTACTTAAGCATTGCCCAAAAAGCAATTTCAGTCAAAATCTGTGGCAGTCAGACATTTCTGCTATTGCCGAAACTTGGGCCCAACCCTTTGTTATTGGATGTGGCGCTGCATTGACACCAGTGAAGATAAGATTCTATTTGTAGCTTTAAAATGTCTTAGCTATTCAGACAACCACAACACAGTTGTAAATAGTTGAAAGGCTTTTGTAATTTTAAACATAATAAATGATTATTTATCTTCTTTGCCGTTGCTCTAGAGCTACACTATGGGTTAGCGGCTCACTGGTAGACTCAGGCAGTGCTCTGGGAATTGGGTTGCTTTCCCAAGAAAGTGGGAAGAATGGTGGAAACAAAAGAGGGCCCAAAGTTAGATGCTGTGATGGGGAATTGGAACTGCATATCACTTGGCCAGAGGCTTGAAAAGTCAAATGAATCTGGCACCTACAAGAGAAGACTTTTTTTATATTAGCTCTTAATCTTCTGTGTAAACGTTGCTGCTTTTAACTATTGAATTATTTTTCTATAGTGATGGCTTCCACAGACAGATGTGTGGTGCTTTACTTAGTTAAAGTACTTGCTCAGCACTTCACTATATTGGCAATATAACCAGGAGGGTTTTATGTTTGAATGGCTAAGGTGGTGGTGGGGAAGTCTAATGGTCCTAAAACATATTCAGAGACACAGATTCAGTGAGTAAGAGGTAGTTGTAATGCTGAAAAGGATCTAGATAATGTAGTGGACAGTAAACTAGATAGGGGCTTGCAACATACTATGCCAAAAAGAGCCAATGCGATACAGAGAATCAACTATGAAAATTTTGTTGGGCATATAAATTATATAAAATCTTAGCTCTGAGGTCAACAATTACTTGAAGGCTCTTATCTTCTAAAGCTGATTCATGTGAATGAGTTCATTAGCTAAATACAGTTCTTAGTGACAAAAGTGCCAACACAGCTGGCATCTTTGTTAGCAAGAAAAGCCAGGGATTGAGTGGGTAAGGAAACTGCACTTATCTCTAATCCTTAGAAGAGGCCCATCACAGAGCAGAATTGAGGCATGTTGGTAGAGTAGTATAGAGAATTTTGCTTTCGCACTGTCCATGCTGTACATCATGGGATAAATAGAGGACCTCAATTTCCATGATTATTGATTTAGTACCTTTCTTGAGTGCTAAAGTCACACCAACTCTGAAATATAAAAGGGGGGAAATGTGATCCTGAAAGTCTTTCTTTAAGCCTTCAGGAATTCCTGTAAACCTCATGAAACTTGATGTGCATTTAATGTATAGATTAAAGTATATGTAAATTAAAATACTGCTCCAAAATGAGAATAGGTCACCCGTAATGGCTCTCCATATCTTCAATAATGAAGCATAAATAATAAAATGATTCCTTGTTTAATAGTTTATTTAAGATGCTATTTGCTTTAAATAACTTCTCAGAAAAAGCATAAATAACAAGATCCAGACTCACATAGTGCCTTTTCTTAGTGATGAAGTTCAAGCACAACAGAAGTCCTTAAATTGAGAGAATCTCCCAGGAACTTCCAAATTTGTATCTTTCCCAATTTGACATGAATAATATCTTATATTTATCACTCTGTAATTGAGGCACAACCTGGTTCTCCTTTAAGGTGCTTTATAGATGCTTTGTAACTGAGTTCCTAAAATTTATGTGAAATTATTCCATTAATGTTTACCTTGCACGCATTTTTCTTTGTGTTCACCATCCAGAAATTCTCCAGATTCGCCTTTTAATACTGAAACCAATATAACCATTGTCTTCCTCAGAAAAATGTCTAGTATCCAGATTATACTTTAAAATCACGACAGTTACAGTTCTTTAAACTTTTTTGAGAATATTGACATACCTGCAGCCCAAATGACTTCTGCTGGAAGCCCTTCGGTTGTAATAAGTAGCCCTCCTACATCCATTTCTTCAGCTGAAGTTTTTAAAGGGTGGTATCTTAGCTGAGAGAAGCTCCAGGAAAAAAAAAATTCTCTCCAGATTTTTTTCTAAGGATTGGCTCTGGCTTCATCCTGCTTGGAACAAAAAATTGCCTCCTTTGATGTGTCTGTGTTGGCATAATTAATACGTGCTTCAGCAGTGGTGAAGGTTTTTATGAGAGAGGTAGAAACACCAGCACCCCATCTACTCTTAATATTTATACTGTTACCACCTGTGCAGTTGCACCATTCTTGACAGTTGGCCTAATATAGGTACTAGCTTTGGTAGTAGAAAAAGTGCTTGAGTGCACATGCGGAAATCTCCTGATCATTGGCATCATATGTCTAAACAAACAACTTTATCGAGCTTGTCTCCACTGTCTCCACTTGTCTCCACTGAACTGAGCATGGTTCTTAAAGAAAGAATATTTGTAACAGCTAGGAAAAATAGAACTTCCATTTGAACTCCAAATATATTTGCTGTCTTTGAATGTGGGCTCTCAGAGAAACTAAACTCCCTCTTGTCCTTGCCCCATCTACATTTTGGTGGCTGTCAAGATTACAAAAGCTAAAGTGTTAATTGAATATCCAGCAAAGTTAAAGATGGCCAATTGACTGGAAAAATTACTTGTATGTAAGAAAGCTGCTGAACTTCTGAAGTATAGTTCTTTTAATTACATTAATTGGGGAAATTATGCAACATGAGCACTTCTATATCAGGCAGGCTGCAACTGGAATTAACATTGCACCAGAAACTTTTATAATATCTAGTATATCAGCATTTTTTCCTATTCAAGTTTTCTTATACCTTTGACTGTATCTTCTTGGTAAAGTCAGTAAGATCCATTTAGCCTGGATCTTATTACCATAATAGGATCGCACATGAGTTATTACTTTGCATGGCTACTCTTAATAAAGTTACCTAATGTAAAGAATCCATCACTACCCCTTGTGATTTGGAATGTTTATTCTAGAAGATGTGCTCTGACTACCAATATTTTTCCCCACCCCAGAGAGAGACTAACTGGAGCCAGCTAACTTTTGTGCTGTTACTGTTAGGCTTATTTTCAACAGTACTTAAGTTTGTGATAAAACTTCTTATGGTCCTGTAAAATGTCAAACCCATCAGCAGCAATGCATGTCATTTAAGGAAGAGCAATCAAGTGTTCTACGTTCTTTATTTGTAAATTTTTGCATATATAAGGAAAAAATCTAATCACAAAAACCAGAAAGTGTTTGTAGTGAAGATTTGAATTTGAGATATGATCTATTGACCTCACAGGGTGGATTGTGCCATGTTCAGTTCTGCCCTTTTAAAGTTGTTGCTTTACCTGGCTCATACAAGTGAAATTTTTTCTTTGAGGCAGCAATTCTTAAATCAGCACTTCTTAAGAAATACTGGATGTGAGCTACAGTTGTTCTTAACTCTTTTCTTAATCATGTTTTTGTAGCATATATTATGCCTTTATGACAAAATGCTAAGTTTATATAAATATAATATCAATATACTTTTCTTTTGCTTAGTGGACTACTGTAACTTCTGAACACTTTTTTTTTTGTAGCATGCGTTTAATGAAAGTAGATTGTTCTTTCAGCAAAGCCTTTACATAGATTGTTCTTAAAAATAAGTAGTTCATAGTTGTGCTTTGGATGGTTTATCAAATAACTAAATCCTAATTTTACAGTGCTGACTGTTCCAGATTGAGACATTTGTGTCACTCAGAAATATGAAAGGGATGAGGAATGATAAAAATCAGGAATAGAGCAAAATGTATTATGTCAAACTAGTTCCTGATTTCAGATGAGCTACATTAGGGATGAGTTTGGCCCAGTGTTTGTTTTTAAGCCTTTATTTACTGCAGAGTCTGTCTTTTTATCCTGACAGACTCTAATCAGTAAATATTATTTAAAACAAGGAGAAAAGTCTGGTCAAGTGTACTTTTATATGCCATTAGCATCAAAAGAACTAAAATTTAAGCTGGTAGTGTTCACTGGTTATATACAGATTTAAAAAAAATGTTCATGCCAATGCACCTCAACACTTTAAAGAGGAAAAATGGAAAATTTATTGTGGAAAATGATTCGCTGCTCAAACAAATCAAACTTAAGGGGAATGTGGGGAATGGATTTTTGTTTTCCCTCCCTCTTATCTAATGTATTTATTTTTTCCTGTTTTATTTCTTGCAGCAATGGGTCAAGAAGCTGGCAAACCTGCTTGGCCCAAACCAGCAGGAGGATATCAGACCATTACAGGGAGAAGATATGGAAGAAGACATGCGTATGTCAGTTTTAGACCATCTTTGATGAATCAAGACAGAAATTCAAGCCAACAGAATGGAGAATGTGAAGGATTAGAATTAGATGATGTTCAAAAAGAGAAGTCTTTATGTGCGTTCTCTGTAATTTCAAACTGAGACACATTTTCTTTGGGAGGGAACGGAGATGGAAATGTATAGAATGTTTAAAGTCATATGAACAAACTACAGGTCATATGTTCTGCATCAAAAATTCAATGTGAAGTTTAATGAACATTAGTATTTATCTTGAAATGTTTAAATTTACTTCATAAAATAAAGTAGAGCAACACTGAAAGATTTAAATTTAATAAAATCTCACAAAACATATAATTGTAACCATGACTATATTATAGAAATCTTATCTTACCCCAGCACCAGATTCTTGAATAATTCACATGTAAGAGGAAAATACATCATGTTTATTTGCTGCCTCAAATCGAGCTAGAAAACAAAATACTTTACATTTCATGAGCCAAATTCTTCCATCATGTAAGTCCATTGACTTAGCAGAGTTAACCAGAAGTTAATTCGACTATTTGTAAATAATTACAATAAAAATATGAGAGCGAAAAAGAAATACTGAAATAGCAAATGGACATTATTTTCCCCTTTTCATGAATATTCAGTTTTCTTTGGTTTGCTAATTTTAAACTTCATCCATAATTCATGAAGTTAAAGTAGCATTCAGTTAGAATAATTGAATCTAGAAATTCAAAATGACCTATTAGATCATATGTATAGTCCCTCTTCTTTTGAGTCTATCGTATATTCGTAAATGTTTTTGCAGTCTAGTCTTAAATGTGCCAAGTAATATTTGTAAAAAGAAAAGGAGTACTTGTGGCATCTTAGAGACTAACAAATTTAATTATGCAAGTAATATTTACCACTCTTTCACTTAAGAGACTATTCCAAAAGCCAGAAGATCTCACTTTTTTGGAAACTCTTCACATAATTCCATTCCATTATTTTTGAAAGCTTTTTTTATTGTGCTAAGAAATTCCTGTTCCCCTTTTGTGTTTACATCTTTCAAATGTTCAGAGTGAGTTTTATGCAGATATTTACCTTATTTGCATCTTAGTTTTCTGGTAGATCAGTGCTAACCCCATGACTATTTTTGTTGCTTTTTTTTGGTCTGAACTCCCTGTAGTTTGTCACTATCTTTTTAGATAATGAAGTGCCCACATTGAACATATTGTTTAAGGTGTTCAGAGGAGGTATATGGTAAAAGGAATATTACCTCTCTGTTCCATGATGTGACTCTTCTACAGATGTAGCTCAAACTTTCATTGACTTTTTGCTGCTATATTTTCTTGTAAACTTATGTCTAATAGTAATGTGCTGTGCTCTATAACCCTTAAGTCTCTTCTTGGCATTTCTACTTTCCATATTTTCCCTGTCATTTAATATTTGTGTTTTGGATTATTTTATTCCCAGATGAGCTTGCATGTTTCCAGGCTGATTCTCATTTTATACTGAGAATACTGACCAAAACACAGGAGTTATCCCCTGCTAAATTCCATGCCATCTTCAATATCTACTTAAACAACCACAAAAGATAGATAGAAGGGACCTCACTATAACGTTTCATCAAAGGCAGCACCTCTAACAGTGCAATATCCTTTTAGTGTTGCAATGACAGCATGCCATGTAAGCCCAAATTCTACTGTGGGAAACCACAACCCGCATCATTGTGTTCCAGAAATGAAAGTACTATCAACTCACCCTTCTGATATGCCGTATCTTTTTTCAGATAAGACTGAAGAGATAAATAAAAATGTTGGGCTACCATAATTAGAGGTGACACTATCTGTGCCACTTATAATTCAAGGTTCTGCAGAAATCTGAGTCTATATGATACAAGTGTCTCAAGCAGCCATCTGGATTCTAATAGTAGAAATGTAGGGCTGGAAGGGAACTTGAGAAGTCATCAAGTCCAGCCACTTGTGCTGTGGGAGGACCAAGTAAACCTAGGCCATCTCTGACAGGTGTTTGTCCAACTTTTTTTAAAAGCTTCCAATGATGGGGACTCTGCGACCTCCTCTGGAAGCCTGTTCCAGAGCTTAACTATCCCTATGGTTAGAAAGTTTTTCCTAATATCTAACCTAAATCTCCTTTACTACAGATTAAATCCATTACTACTTGTCTTACCTCCAGTGGACATGGAGAACAATTGATCACCTTCCTCTTTATAACAGCCCTTAACATATTGGAAGACTGTTATCAGGTTGCCCATGGGTCTTCTTTTCTCAAGACTAAACATGCCTACTTTTTTCAAACTTTCCTCACAGGTGAGGTTTTCTAAACCTTTTATCATTTTTGTTGCTGTCCTATGGATTCTTTCCAGTTGCCCCTGTCTTGCCTAAATTGTGGTGTCTAGAATTGGGGTCTCATCAGTGCCTAGTAGAGCAGGATAGTTATCTCCTGTGTCTTACATAACACTCCGATTAATATACCTCAGAATCATATAAGCCTTTTTTGCATCACATTGATGACTCGTATTCAGTTTGTGGTCCATAATAACCTTGAGCTCCTTTTCCGCAGTACTACCATCTAGACAATTATTCCCCATTTTGTATTTGTGCATTTGATTTTTTTCCTTCCTAAAGTGAAGTACTTTGCACTTGTCTTTATTGAATTTCATCTTGTTGAATTCAAACCAATATAACTTGCCAAGGTCATTTTGAATTTTAAACCTGATGTCCAAAGTGCTTGCAATCCCTCCGGTCTAGTGTCATCTGCGGATTTTTTCCACATACTCTCTACTTCTTTACTAAGTCATTAATGAAAATATTGAATACTGGATCCAGGACTGACCCCTGTAGGACTCCGCTAGGTATGCCCTTCCATTTTGACAGCAAACCATTGATAAGTATTCTTTTAGTACAGTCTTTCAATCAGTTGTGCACCTACCTTATAGTAATATAATCTAGACCACATTTCCCTAGTTTGCTTATGTATTTGAATAATATATAACATTTTTAATTATATTTTTTTTTAAAGAATATACTTGGGTACATCTATTTAACCATGCATATTTCATTCTTCTTTATTCAAAACTCTTTTCTCAGATGTATACAAGCTTTCTGTGCTTCTAACAGTGGTTTAAATTTCATAAGTGCATGCACTGAGTTATGCATGCAACTTGAGGTTTCCATGCAAACTTGAATATAAATGTTCCAACCCTGATTTGCATGTGCACCAGTCAGAGGTATGCAAGAATGTACATACTTTTGAAGATTTGGGTCACTGTTCACTTCAAAGCTGATCGGATGCTATACTTTCTTTTACTTATTCAACCTATTTCTAGCTTTTTCCACTCCGTTTTCAAAGTCTGCCATTCTTGATGTTCATTGTCATGTTACCATCAGAGGAGTCTACCCTCAGTTTTACTATCAAACCTAATTGCAGTTAAATCATTGTTGCTAATTGGAGCTTTTACATTTACTTGTTAATTTCTCTGTGTAAGTCAAGAATAGCATTCTTGCTTGCAAGTACAGAATAGCCCTATTTAAAATCCCATTTATGGTACCAATAAATGGCTTCTTCAGATCCTTGCAGAATGTGCATTTTTGCCCATTAATGTATGGGTAGTCTAATTATTAGCAGTATTATTATTAGCAGCAAATTTTTCAGTTTCCTTAACTTTTGAAACATACTAAATTCCTATAATTCTCATCTCAAACTTCTATTGTATGAAAGCAATTTAAAAGAGGCTGCCTGCAAATGTGTTTTTGTTTATAGGGCTCTTACTTATTTCTGCTGTCATGAGGGAAGCTGAAATTGTATCATTTAAGTTTGTTTGTTTAGACTTAGTTTAATAACTGGAACCAAAGATATATTAGCTGCACATAAGCATACATGTGATTAACGTACCTGATCATTCAATTGCACTGTTGTTCCAGTCAACTGCCAGCTTTTTCATGAGCAAGCATTGTTAATGAGAAACTTTATATTCAGTTTGATCACTCCAATGTATTCTTTCTTGCGATTTTCTATGAAGGTCCCAATCCATTGGTTCAAGTTTGTTCTGCTTTATCAGATGAACCTTCGTTACAGAATGGTGGATCTGAAGTTCTTGTTGGTAGAACTGAATTGAGAAAAACTGTCAAAACAAACACATCACCATTTTCTCCAGTATGCTATAATCAGGAAGGCAATCAAACCTCAAGGAGCAGTATGAATCCTGATAAAATTCCTGAGGACTGTGCAAAATATACTTCTGGCAAGTGTAGTGATCTGAATGGTCAGAATGGAATTGCTTTTGTAAACATTGACTCCTATGAACCAGATAGCAGTGATGGAGAGGATGATGGTGCACAAGTTGATCTTTCCTTAGCAAAAGAAGAAGCAGGCTTATTTCAAGAAACGCTGGATCACATGCTTTCTGAGTTGGAGAAAGAGGTAGAGTCCTTCAGTGGCATACAGTCACAATTGTCTACTTTTAATCATAATGCTTCCAGAGAAGTTTTTGAAGAACTAGGACCAGTGCCTTCAATGAGATATTATAGCATAGACTCAGATCTTGGCCATCGAAATAATAGGACATTTAAAAAATCATCTGCTGATGATGAAGCTAGAGGAAAAAATAACTTAAATGGTAGTGCCAGTTGTGAAACACAACCGAGAAAAATTATAGCTGATGTTGCAGTCAGGACCCCTGTAGGGATTTGTAATGAACTGAATACCAGTGATGGCAAGACTGATCAAGGAAATTCACCTGAACTGGTAGTGAGACCTAAAGTTAGAAAACAAAATGGTACAAACCCATTGGATAGAAAAAAGCTTACTAGTGATGATGAGGCAAAAAGCAGTACTAGAAGGAGGAGTGAAATTTTTGAAGCCCAGCAAGGCAGTGCAGAACGTGCCTTGAGAAATAGCAAAGAAAAAAGGAATTCCAATGTGTTCTTTGACCCAAGAGACTATGAAGATGCTCAAAAGAAAACAGAAAATGATCTAAAAACTAATGTAACCATCCAAGAAAGAACAGCTGCAGTAGATGATAGTGCTTTCTGGGATGAATTTGAAGATTGCAGCAGGCATTTACCTGGTTCCAACAAAGATGAAGACAGGTAAGATTTAATATATACATTATTGTAGCATCTTAAATTTGTAAAAATAATGTACTAATCTGAATAACTTTAGCAACTATTATGAGGTAATAGTGGTTTAAAAAAGACAAAGTAACTGGGGAATGAATATATAAAATGGCAAAACAAAAAATTTCTCTCTAAATTGTTTGTGACCTTTTCATGAGTTGCCATCTTTCTCCTCCTCAAATTGCTGTGCAATATTAATATATGTTGCTGTACCGAAAGCCAGAAATGCATCATTGTAGATAGGGTTTTTTAATTTTAACCAGCCCGTTTTTCATTCCACTAATATGTAAGGTATTTGTGCTTCAGTAAGAAGTGATAATTTAAAACCATATTGAATTATAATTTTCTGCATACAGCTATTTGTAGAGAAAGATTACTGAAATAATGACCAGTAAATACTATCTGTAATTTCCTGCTGTAGAAGCATTTCTTTTAAAAGATGTGCAAGGGTATGGTAGAGAGACTTAGCTGCTACAGTTGTGTATTGTACTAGGAGGTTTTAGATTTCTGAAACACTGACCTTCCTGCTATGCTTCAGTGTCTCCATTCTGTATTCAGCCCAAAGTGTACTATAAGCTAAAGCCCTCCACATACCATGGGACTCTTGGGGCATGTCTATACTTACCTCTGGAGCGATCGATCCAGCAGGGGTCGATTTATCGCGTCTAGTGAAAATGCGATAAATCAACCGCTGAGCGTTCTCCCATCGACTCCAGTACTCCACCAGAGCAAGATGTATAGGCGGAGTCGACAGGAGCGGACAAAGTTGACCTACCGCAGTGAAGACACCACGGTAAGTAGCTCTAAGTACATCAACTTCAGCTATGCTATTTTCGTAGCTGAAGTTGTGTAACTTAGACCAACTTACCTCGCGCCCCCTCCCCCTTCTCCTCCCAGTGTAGACCAGGCCTTAGTCTTTGTCAGAAACATAGATTATCATCCTGCATTCCAAAACAAAATATTTTGAAGATTGGTTAGTGGAAATGCAGTTGGATGAAGTAAGCATTTTGTTTTTGTAAGCTTATTTAAACTAATATAAAGAGAAATTTTGGAAGTCCTCTGTAGTAGCATACATAACGGGTGGCCAAACTGTGGCTTGTGAGCCACATTCGACTCTTTACCATTGACGTGCGGCTCACGGAGCCCCCATTCTTCACCTACCAGAAAGTGTGTGTGGGGGGGGAGTTTAGGACCTCTGCCTTGCAATGGGGTGGTGGGTTAGGGGCTTCTTCCCAGCGTGTGTGGGGGGTCTTTGGACTTCTGCTTAATAGGGAGGAGGATCTCGGGGCTTCAACCCCACAGGGCGCACCTGCTGGGGCTTGGGGCTTTAACAGGAGTGTGGCTGAAGCCCCGAGCTGCAGCAGGTGCCTCCCACGGGGCTGAAGCCTCAAGCCCCGGCAGGTGTGCCCCAGCTTTCGAACTTTTGAAGACTGTTATATGTGTCTCAGAGGGTCAGTAAGTTTGGCCACCCCTGCTATATAACTTTTAGAAGACTTCTCCTTCTTCCCATAGCTTCTGACTAGTTTCACTGACAATGAGTGTAGCCAGCTGTATAGTGAAATTGATGAGTATCTTGCATGTTGCACTTTTCATTTTCACTCTTTAGTTTGCCTTGTATACCCCATGACAGCAACAACCTAGTGGTTACTGTAGCTTGGTAAATATCCAGGAAATCCACCATACATAAGCATCTTATGCTGTGAGTAAACTTTAAATGTTATGAAATGCATAAAATGTAATTTCTGTATTTGAGAATGACATGTAGTATTCGTTCTTTAATTTACTCTTGTAAGAAAGACCAACTGCTGATATGATCCTCATTGAAGTTTTAGTGATCATACTGATCTGCAAAAACTATAAATAGAAGAAATATCCATAGGTGTAATACCCAAAGGAAGAATTATTCTAAAATGATTACTAAATTGTTGAGATCTTAAAATCTTTTTAAAATAAGTCTTCAACTTGTTGCTGTATTTTTTTGTTTTTGTTATAAAAATACTAACTACCAAAACGACATTAATGGAACATTAGGCTTGCCTCCTTGTGTTAAATTTAAAGATAGAATTAAGGTTCACAGGCCATCCATAAACGTGTTTTATGTAGCACTTTCTAGCCTAAAGATCCCAAGGCAACTTTTTAAAACTACTACCAAATCTTACAAGCGTAGGTGCCTAAATTAGATACCTAAATAAGTGGCCAAGGGGTGTGTGGATGTTAAGAGGTGCAGAGCATCCTAGCTACCACTGAGGACTACTGCTTTTACTGGTAGGAATAAAGGAAAAAGGGACAAGTTGTTAGTTATTCACCTGTTTAATTTGGTAATTTCTTTTAAACACTTCGCCTTGGTTGGTCAGGAAGTTAAAGGTCCTTTACTGTGAGGGAATTCTTGAACTCTCTTTGGGTGTTGTTCAGGGTGGATTTGATTTAAATCACGATTTAAATCACTAGTCAGGAAGACTCGATTTAATCATAAAAGTGCTTTCTTGTTGGTTGTTATAATCTTAATACATATTCTTCATAACGCAGAGATAGAGGGAGGTTTAATTTTTAGAAGGCACACACTATACATTTTTAAAGTGATTTATTTTGAAAACTTTTCAGATTAGTTTTACAGCAATATCAGAAAATGAATGATTGTTTGGTTATTTCATTTACCAAAGGTAATTGAAGCAGGTAGTTCACCTCCCAGTGACTTGAGAAATATCTCCAATTCAACAGGTTAATCATCATTAATATTGTGAGGATTTTCTTGCCATGCTGTATTAGGAGAACATCACCACACAGACATTTAAATTGTTTTATTTAGCTAAAACAACAACGTTATGTATTCTGGATTTTTTTCTTCAACATTAAACGTATAATATTTTAACAAAACAAGCATCTGAATTTTTGAATTTAGTTAAACATTCAAGTTTTTTAAAATCAGATTTGTTTTTGTTAAAATTGTTTTTAACTAAAATAGTTAAATGGCATTTTTTTAAAAAATAAATAAGTCGATTATGTCAGCCAGGTCAACACGAGAAACATACAGTATTGGCTTCTGCCGCTAAGTATTGTCTTCACCTTCATTTTCCTGTTTGTTCATAGTCTGGAAAAGAAAAACAAGCTTTCCTGCTTTTTCAGGTCCCAAACGATTTCTCAATTTGGAATGAATTAGTCCAAAGGAAGAAAATATTTTTTCTACGCCAGCAGAAGAAGCTACTTCTGTTAAAAGTGAGATTATCACTTCAACAGTCTCTGTCTGAATCCAAGTGCTTAAGAACTGGAGGAAGTTCTCTGGTGTGCCTTTCTTTAAAACATCATCAGCAAACTATATTTCTTGAATGGTTCTTATTTCCAAACTGGGTCTTTTACAGCCTGCTGCTGTTATAGGTTTTCCCTTCTAGTGAGAGAACGGTATGGTAGATCTCAAATCAATGAAGGCTACACTCAGAAAGACCTCCAGACTTCTGGAATATGCTGCTCAAACAGTTTCACTTTTGTTTCTACTGTCTGTCCCTCCCTTCTCACATTTATCTCCAAACTTCTCCTTGTCCAGATCTGTTCCACCCCCAACAATCTTCTATTCATTGAACTTTTTGAAACTTTCCACCTTTAGAGAGAGGTAAGGGATTGACTCTGTGTGCACAAATTTGCAGAGGGACAGTAGGGTTGAGGTCTGTTATTTCTCTCCCCTATATTATTTATTTATTTAAAACATTTTTGCTGTTAACAAGCATGTTATCTCTGGAGAGACAAATCCACAGTTTGAGAACTGCAAAACTAAGCATCTTTGATTGTATCTTCTAGACCGAGCACTGAATCCCATTGGGTAGATAGAAAGATTAACCTAAATAATCTAGACAGAAGCCTCTGGAACTCCATAAAATTGGTTCCCTAATCCATGAACTATTGGAACTCATTTACAAAACTTGTCTTAAACATTAAATGAATATATTGTCTCATACTATAGAATTAGAATTTATAATCCCTATTCCATGATGAGATATATTTGAGCTATAATATATCTTAATTAAAACTGTTTTAGATAGGTTTTTTCCTCAAAAAGCATTTTATCAAAAAATCCTATTTAAAAAAAAATTTTTTTAAATCATTATTTTTTATTCCCCCTCCTGTTGTTATGCTTGGGACTTGTATGATATTCTCCATCAAAGTCTCACTTTCATGTCTTCCAAGAAAAATATATATTTCCCTCTTTGTGCCTTACCAATTTCCTTTGTCTTTTACAAGCTGTTATAGCTAGTAACAGTTCTCTATTATAACAGTTATGCCTTAAATAATAGTGAACAAGAGTGACAAGCTCTAGGTGACTGATGATCAAGGACATCTGTGGCAGCATTCATACTCCCATAACCCTTTTTGGACTCCTTTTTGGGCAGAGAAAATAATTTTTTTTTTTACGGCCCACTTGTACTACTCATATGTTGATGAGCACTTATTCACACAAGGAGTCCCACTGAAATCAGTAGGATGCTATGTGAGCATTTAGTCAATGTGAGTAAGGGTTGCACAACTGAACCCTTAGTGAGGGCTGCAAGTTGAAACCATTATTCAGCATCTGTTAATTCTCTAAGCATCCATGCTCAATGCAGCATTGTTTCTTGGGAGTCTATTATTTATTATTATTGTTGTTGATGATTTATATTGCAGTATCATTGAGGATCCCCAGTCATGGATCAGGACACTGTTATGCTAGCCACTGTAAAAAACAGTCCCTGACCCAAAGAGCTTACAATCTAAGTAGTCTTGTAGTCTAAGTATCCTGCAAGCCATCTTTCATGTGTTCTGTTATTTAAAAATACTGTTTTTTACAGTTCTTTTGCAGTAACTTCACTTCTCCCTGCTTATCTGGTAGTGCTTGATGCACCCTGGTAGTTGACTAGGTTTGACTGATTTTACTTTATTGAGAAAAGGACAGCTTTGTCATATCTATCAACTTGCCTCATATTATATATCTGCCAATGTAGAGCTTCTGTCCTTTAGTTTTGCATGTGTTTTTGCTCTTGTGGATGATGATCACTCATGCTAATCTTTAGGAGGTGATGGCATCAGTCAGCATCTCTATATATGGCTCCAGGTTGCCACAAAAGATAAATCATTCTATTTATAAAATACCTGTGTTATCACCATGTTGCTTACACTAGAGATTTCTTAAGCAAGTATGAAGTACTAACTGACAAAGTGGGGAAGAGAGAGAACATAAAAAAAAAATCAGCCAAACCGTCATCTTCCTTCTTATATTGAAGAATGACATCTTAAAGCCTATACATTTTTAAAAAAATGATATTCGTTGCTTTTAATAGCTGAGCATCTCATAAACACTATGGTATACTTCTGATTATCCAAATACTATGGATAACATGGATTTTCATTGGATAATCAGGAGTTCTGATAATCAAGAGGGCAGGAGCCATTCAACACCTTGGTGGACTCTTCCCACAGCTGGGGTCTTGTCATCATCATCTTTCTGGCAGTCCTCAACAGGGGTCTCTGCTCTGCCCCACTTGCTCATTCTCATGACAGTGGCTGCAGAAGTCTCCTTGCACTTCCATAAAGCAGGTGACACCCTATCCCCCGTAGGTGCAAGGGTGCGTTGGGGAGCCTGTGGTCCCGGTGAGACAAGAGCAGAGATCCCCGGCTAGGACTCTGTTCTGCTCTGCTCTGCCACAACCACAGCCTTCCCTGCAGCTTGTCTTTGCACGGATTGGATGTCAGTGACTGCAGAAGTTCAAGGAGCCCTGTTAAGGTTCCTTCCCCACTCTGAACTCTGGGGTACAGATGTGGGAACCTCCATGAAAGACCCCCTAAGCTTATTCTTACCAGCTTAGGTTAAAACTTCCCCAAGGTACAAACTTTTACCTTTTGTCCCTGGACCTTAGGCTGCCACCACCAAAGTGTCTAACAAAAATAACAGGGGAAGTGCCCACTTGGAAAGTCTCCCCCCCAAAATATACCCCCAAGCACTACACCCCTTTTCCTTGGGAATGCTTGATAAAAATCCTCACCAATTTGCATAGGTGAACACAGACCCAAACCTTTGGATCTTAAGAACAATGAAAAAGCAATCAGGTTCTTGAAAGAAGAATTTTAATTAAAGAAAAAGTAAAAGAATCACCTCTGTAAAATCAGGATGGTAAATACCTTACAGGGTAATCAGATTTTATACATAGAGAATCCCTCTAGGCAAAACCTTAAGTTACAAAAAGATACAAAAACGGGAATATACATTCCATTCAGCATAACTTATTTTATCATCCATTTAAACAAAACAGAATCTAACGCATATCTAACTAGATTGCTAACTGACTTTTTATAGGAGTTCTGATCTGCATTCCTACTCTGGTCTTTGATCTAGGCAGGTGTTCTCTGTCCTTGGGGGGCAAAAGATCCAAGAGCTATGCAAATTGGTTTACAGAAGGTGCTGTTTGACAAGTTATGTAGACTGCTTCTGGAGATTCAGCTAATGTCTCTACAATGTTAATGCTGTTATAAGCCAAGAAGTAACATCCAGTCAGATATCATCTACTGTGCTCCTTTACTGCGGGTGGGTGTTGTGGGTGAAAGTTAAACTTCCTCAATCTTTACCCTTTTCTTAGGAAAAATGTCTCTGCCATTGGTTCTTTTAGACTGGGATGGGCAAACTTTTTGGCCCGAGGTCAATATCTGGGTATGGAAATTGTATGGCAGGCCACAAATGCTCACAAAATTGGGAGTTGGGGTGCGGTAGGGGGTGAGTGCTCCGGCTGGGGATGCAGGCTCTGGGGTGGGGCCAGAAATGAGGAGATCAGAGTGTGGGAGGAGGCTCCGGTCTGGGGCGGGGGTTTGGGTGCGGGGGGGGGAGGACTCTGGCTGGGGGTGCAAGCTCTGGGTTGGGGCTGGGGATGAGGGGTTTGGGGTGAAGGAGGGTGCTGTGGGCTGGGATTGAGTGGTTCAGAGGACAGGAGTGGGATCAGGACTGGGGCCGGGGGTTGGGGCACAGGAGGATGTCAGGGTTGCAGGCTCTGGGTAGCACTTACCTCAAACAGCTCCCAGAAGCGGTGGCATGTCCCTCCTCCGGCTCCTATGGAGAGGTGCAGCCAGGCGGCTCTGCATGCTGCCCTAGCTTCAAGTGCCACCCCTTCAGCTCCTGTTGGCCGCAGTTCCCGGCTAATGGGAGCTGTGGGGGCAGCACTTGGGGCAGGAGCAGCATGCAGAGCCCCCTGACTGCCCCTACACGTAGGAGCCAGAATGGGGACATGCTGCTGCTTCTGGGAGCTGCGTGGAGTGGGGCAAGCCCCCACCCTGCTCCCTGGCTGGAGTGCCAGAGTGGGGCAAGTACCAGACCCTACTTCCCGGCGGAAACTCGAGGGCCAAATTAAAACATCTGGAGGGCCTAATGCAGCCCCAGGGCCATAGTTTGCCCACCCCTGTTTCAGTAGTTAATCAGTTTTTTTCTCCTGTTCCTTCAATTTATATGTCGAATTCACATATAGAGATTTTTTTTTAAAGTACCAAATAGTGTTTAGAAGTGGAGGATCAATGTCCAGGTGTGAAGTCTTGCATGCCATGGGAATGAGGCCATTGCTACTCACTTGTATCCTCCTGGCTCCTCTCCAGGGTCTTGCCATCCTCTTCTTTTCCCAGGGCAGCAAGAGAAAGGGTTCTTATATTGTATCTGGAGTGAATATTTTGAAGGTATTTCATGGACTCTGAAAACATGGATGGAGGAGGGAAAAATGAAAAATTGTGCCAAATATGGACATGATTTTTAAAAATCATAGTTATAAGAAGATAAACCTCCTCTTTATAAAGAAGCAACAGCTTTTATTCATAATGGTAAGATACATGAATGGTACAAAATTAATGTATATCAGAAATATTGTTTATATTTAGAAACAGTTCTCTACCCTTTTCATGAAATAGCTAATAATGAATTTTAACTTTGGCTTTTTTAAATTTATTTATTTATGAACCTGTCAATACTTTAAACACAACATTGGCTTGTTTCAAATTGCAGTTCTGAATGCAGTGATGGGGAATGGTCTGCATGTTTGCCCTCCTATTTTGCTGCTACAGAAAAAGACCAATCCTCCAGCGATGAAAGCTGGGAGACTTTACCAGGCAGGGAGGAACGTGAACCTGAAGTGCAGAGCAACAGTAGTGGCCTAGAAGAAGAAAACACAGACTTCTGTTTCCAAGGCGGGTATGTGTTTTAGTATTTCAGAAAGTGATTTCTACTAATAAGTGAGAATTAATAATATGATGTGTACTCAAACGTATATTTAATTATTGCCATTTTTAATTTATTTAAGTACAGGTGACCAAATATAGGCACTGATGATTGAAAATGTTGTTCTTTATACTTTTTTTAAAGTAATTGGTACAGCTTATATAGTGCTGCTATATTAGTGACAATAATAGTGTGGTGAATAATTTTCTAAATCAACACTTCTCAAACTGATTTGCAGAGCTGTTTCGGTCTCAATGGTTAGTGTAGTCTAGAAATTTCATTTATCTGGAGAAGTCCTCAGACTTCATAGGGGTGTGTTCTGTTCCTGTGGGAGATTCCTTGTATGGCTCTGTGTCCAGGTTGCTGTGCAGGAATTTGCCTATTAATTAGTTTTTGAGTGTTTTTTCTGGTGTAAATTCAACTCTGATCAAATTTATTGACAAAAAATAAATTGTAAAACTTAAACAGAGAGTAACACTCTGAGGCAATTTGGAGAGATTAGAGCAGAGTGAAATGTAGGGATATTTGGTATTAATAAATATTGGCTCTAAATCCAGAAAGAGGAAGTAAATAGCAGAGATACTGTATCAGATTAGGAACATATGTCCACTTTAATTCTACTTAATTATTTTATTTTCATCCCCTAATGGTGTTATAGGACGTTTTCTATTAATTGGATGTGATATATCTTGATTTTAACAAAGTTTTTGATACGGTCTACCACAATATTCTTGCTAGCAAGTTAAAGAAGTATGGATTGGATGAATGGACTATAAGGTAGTAGAAAGCTGGCTAGATTGTCAGGCTCAACGGTTAGTGGTCAACAGCTCGATATCTAGTTGGCAGCCGGTATCAAGCATGGGTTGGTCCTGGGGCCAGTTTTGTTCAACATCTTTATCACTAATCTGGATGATGGGATTAATTGCACCCTCAGCAAGTTTGCAGATGATACTAAAATGTGGAGAGGTAGATATGCTGGAGGGCAGGGATAGGGTCAAGAGTGACCTAGACAAATTGGAGGATTGGGCCAAAAGAAATCTGATGAGGTTCAACAAGGACAAGTGCAGAGTTCTGCACTTAGGAAGAATCCCATGCACCGCTACAGGCTGGGGACCGACTGGCTAAGCAGCAGTTCTGCAGAAAAGGACCTGGGGATTACAGTGGATGAGAAGCTGGATATGAGTCAACAGTGTGCTCTTGTTGCCAAGAAGGCCAATGGCATGTTGGGCTGTATCAGTAAGATCATTGCCAGCCGATTGAGGGAAGTGATTATTCCCCTCTATTAGGCATGGTGAAGCCGCACCTGGAGTATTGCTTCCAGTTTGGTCCCCCGACTACAGAAGGGGTGTGGCCAAATTGGAGAGAGCCCAGGGGAGATCAACGAAAATGATTAGGGGACTGGGGCACATGATTTATGAGGAGAGGCTGAGGGCACTGGGGTTATTTAGTCTTCAGAAGAGAAGAGTGAGGGGGGATTTGATAGCAGCCTTCAACTACCTGAAGAGGTTCCAAAGAGGATGGAGCTCGGCTGTTCTCATTGGTGGCAGATGGCAGAACAAGAAACAATGGTCTCAAGTTGCAGTGGGGGAGGTCTAGGTTGGATATTAGTAAACACTATTTCACTAGGAGGGTGGTGAAGCACTGGAATGGGTTACCTAGGCTTGACAAAGCCTTGGCTAGGATGATTTAGTTGGTGTTGGTCCTGCTTTGAGCAGGGGATTAGACTAGATGACCTCCCAAGGTGTCTTCCAACCTGAATATTATGTTGTTCTATGAATCAAGAACTAAAGGTGTTGAAAGTGTGTGAAATTTGAAAGTTGCAAGGGAAGTGTACCCTAGGGTGGATATTTAGTTTAAGGAGGAGTCTAATATACAATCTCTTAAATAAAGCTGTGATTTTTCTCTTTGGGGTTATTGGTGGCCTGGGCAGAGAGAGAAAAAGTTTTTTTGATAAAAACACAAATATCTCATGAATGACAATGAAACTGTCTTTTATGTTCTATGCAGGGCAGGGCATTTCTTGTGTATTTGTCTAAAATATGTTAAATCTGGATCGAAAACCAAAACAAAATTTGAGCATTTACTGTTTTTTTTCTTCTCTTTTAACTTACAAAGTCTGGCCAAAAATATAGAATGTTGTCTTCCCAATGTGCCATAGGCTTTCTTTGGGTTGTCATAATTGGAAGATCAGTAAGCATTCAAGGCAGTGCTAGAAAGGTCATTCATTATGCAATGGAGAAGGAAATGGATTAAAGAAAAACTAGGTAATTTTACCTAGGACATTCACTGTAGTGTGCATTCAGTTACCTTGTTGACCAAAAAGCTGCACAAGACTTGCTTTGGGTTTTTTTTTCTGTCATTCAAGCCATTCAAATTGCAATCTTGAGGTCAGTGGCATCAACAGACTGATTGAATTATGATCATGTACTACCCAAGGGAATACATTTTTCTGTATTTGCTATATTAAATAGAAGAATCATCTGAATATATCTAATCTTTTAAAAATAGCTTTCCTTTCTGACAAGCACTAGAGTTCCATCGCTGTGTTGTAAAAGATGGCTTGTGGCCAGCACAGTGCAAGCATTCTGGCATGGTAAATTTACCACCTGAATTTTGCTTTTCATCAAAGCAGTGTCTGTGGCTTGTCATGTTGGTCAACAGTGTTGTGTACAATAGCCACACAATACCCATAGTCCTATTATTAGTGGTGGTCTCTTCAAGGCCTTTGCCTTCACACTTGGTGAATGAATAAAAGTGTTGCTTAACTAGTATCGGAGCAGTGGTAGTAACCTGTTGCAAACAACTGCTGAGATTTAGTGTGATTCATCCTTTTCATATGTTGGATTTTTTCTAAATTGGAATAAAAATATAGACATAAGTGCTTTTATCCTTTCTGTCTGAACCGTAAAACAATTGAAAAAGAGATTTTTGCATTCTCTTCAGAAATCATGCAATTCTGCATTACGTAGCCAAGAAGCTGAGACTCTTGCAGTGTGTCAGAAGTGAAAATCGTATTTTCTAAGGACAGTATACAGTACCGTCTTTACAGGGCAGTTACCCTCAACAATTCCTTGATCTGCAGCACACACAAAAAAGTGGGTCAGGGCCAGTGTGGCTGCCACTTTATTTAAAAAAAAAGTGTGTGTGGGGGGCAAACCTGGGATTGAAGGCCCCCTAGACTCACCTAATTGCAGCGGGAGAAAGCACACCTGCTGCCCCTATAGGGGAAGTCCATATAGGTCTGTGAACAGCAATTGAAGGCAGCAGAAGGCAGGTTTACACTCCCAAATACTTGAAACCCTGTATTGCTGGGAGACAGCAAATGCAAAATATACTGAGTAATGAGGGGAAAGGGGACTGGGCACCTGCAGCAATATTTCTCTTCTGCCCTCTTCCCTCTTGCCCAGTGGTTCTCAAACTTTTGTACTGGTGACCCCTTTCACACAGCAAGCCTCTGAGTGCGACCTCCCTAATAAATTAAAAATGCTTTTTAATATATTTAACACCATTATAAATGCTGGAGGCAAAGTGGGGTTTGGGGGTGGAGACTGACAGCTCACGACCCCCTGAGGGTCCCGACCCCCAGTTTGAGAATCCCTGCTCTTGCCAGACATCTCACTGGGCACTAACAACTCTGTCAGAATGTTATAGCCTCTGCAAGATTATGGAGAGTTGCAGCCTACCCCCCAGATACATGAATTTGAACATGAACTGCTCTCTCTCTTCTGCTACAAACACGGTTACCCCAGTTTTTCACTGTAGTGAGGCAGCCTGTTTGAAGTGTAGTGTGTGGTGAGTAAAGCTATAGGCTGTATTTACCCAGCATTCCTTGCCTATCCCTACTTCTGTCAGACATGGATGTAGCACCACCATCCTTTTGAGAGGGAGTATAACTGAGGTGGGAGAAGCTGTTTTATCTCACTCTGCCTTTTACAGTTGAAAGGGACCACTAGATTGCAGTGAGAAGTCAGGACAACCCTGAATGCAATAGGAGGGAGGGATTGGAGAAAATCAGATCACGGATGATTATGCTGGGCAGAGCTAGCCCTTTCCACATGTTGTAACTTGTTCATTTCTTTATAAGTTCTTATACTTTTGTCATCTCTGTAGTATATGAGAGGAGTTAGTGCCCAGTGTGGGGAAGGGGACTATAGGCAGGTGACATCTCAGGGGTTTTGTTGGTGCCTGTTCTCTCCTATTCAGGTACTTGTACTGAGCCCATCATGGCAATATTGGAGTATCTTCCTGTCCCTACCCCAGTAATGTAGCATACTGAGTCCTATTCAACGTCTGATAGTTGCTGAGATTCCAGGAGAGGCACAACATTTGCAGCAGTTGAGTTGTCTCCTGCTATCTGTTCTCTGCTGCAGATAGACAGGCTCCTTCTATGTTCTTGCAAGGAATCAGAGTTATTTCTGATTTCTGGGGATGGGGATTCCTTGAGGCCCATAACCTCAATTTTCCATTACAGAAGCACCTTAAAATGCCCATTATGGCAATTACAGACCTTGACACTTACTGACTGGGAAAGTGAGCAGTCTAGAGCCAAACACTAACTTTTTAATTAAATTTTTTTAAACGCTATTAAAGACTATCTTACCTGAAAAAATGGTAACATGGGTGATGTCAATATATTAATTCAACTTTATTCTCAGTTAGAGACCCAGTAATTTATCAGATTTAATCCTGGTATCCCTTTCAGTGAAAAATTAATTGAAAACTTACAATTCTTTTTAAAAAGTGAGCAAGTGTTCTCTCAATTGAGCAAGCTTAAACTAAATGAAGCTTCTTTCAATTGAGCTAGTTCAAATTTATTGAAAAACTCATTTTACACCAGTGTAGATGCAGTTTTACACCTTTTAACTCAACTTCACCTATAATTCAACCTGCTAAAATCAAGCTGAAGGAGTGTGTATATTCATGTTACATGGAGTTTTCAGATGAACTAACTTGGTTTAAGAATAGCAGCCGTGTTAGTCTGTATTCGCAAAAAGAAAAGGAGTACTTGTGGCACCTTAGAGACTAACAAATTTATTAGAGCATAAGCTTTCGTGAGCTACAGCTCACTTCATCGGATGCATTTGGTGGAAAATACAGTGGGGAGATTTATATACACACAGAGAGAACATGAAACAATGGGTTTTATCATACACACTGTAAGGAGAGTGATCATTTAAGATGAGCCATCACCAGCAGCGGGGGTGGGAGAAAGGAAGAAAACCTTTAGTAGTGATAATCAAGGTGGGCCATTTCCAGCAGTTGACAAGAACATCTGAGGAACAGTGGGGGGTGGGGTGGGGGGTAGAAATAACATGGGGAAATAGTTTTACTTTGTGTAATGACTCATCCATTCCCAGTCTCTATTCAAGCCTAAGTTAATTGTATCCAGTTTGCAAATTAATTCCAATTCAGCAGTCTCTCGTTGGAGTCTGTTTTTGAAGTTTTTTTCTTGAAGGATAGCCACCCTCAGGTCTGTAATCGAGTGACCGGAGAGATTGAAGTGTTCTCCGACTGGTTTTTGAATGTTATATTTCTTGACATTTGATTTGTGTCCATTTATTCTTTTACATAGAGACTGTCCAGTTTGACCAATGTACATGGCAGAGGGGCATTGCTGGCACATGATGGCATATATCACATTGGTAGATGCGCAGGTGAACGAGCCTCTGATAGCGTGGCTGATGCGCTTAGGTCCTATGATGGTGTCCCCTGAATAGATATGTGGACAGAGTTGGCAACGGGCTTTGTTGCAAGGATAGGTTCCTGGGTTAGTGGTTCTGCTGTGTGGTGTGTGGTTGCTGGTGAGTATTTGCTTCAGTTTGGGGGGCTGTCTGTAAGCAAGGACTGGCCTGTCTCCCAAGATCTGTGAGAGTGATAGGTCGTCCTTCAGGATAGGTTGTAGATCCTTGATGATGCGTTGGAGAGGTTTTAGTTGTGGGCTGAAGGTGATGGCTAGTGGCGTTCTGTTATTTTCTTCGTTGGGCCTGTCCTGTAGTAGGTGACTTCTGGGTACTCTTCTGGCTCTGTCAATCTGTTTCTTCACTTCAGCAGGTGGGTATTGTAGTTGTAAGAATGCATGATAGAGATCTTGTCGGTGTTTGTCTCTGTCTGAGGGGTTGGAGCAAATGCGGTTATATCGTAGCGCTTGGCTGTAGACAATGGATCATGTGGTATGATCTGGATGAAAGCTAGAGGCATGTAGGTAGGAATAGCGGTCAGTAGGTTTCCGATACAGGGTGGTGTTTATGTGACCATCGCCTATTAGCACCGTAGTGTCCAGGAAGTGGATCTCTTGTGTGGACTGGTCCAGGCTGAGGTTGATGGTGGGATGGAAATTGTTGAAATCCTGGTGGAATTCCTCAAGGGCTTCTTTTCCATGGGTCCAGATGATGATGTCATCAATGTAGTGCAAGTAGAGTAGGGGCATTAGGAGACGAGAGCTAAGGAAGCGTTGTTCTAAGTCAGCCATAAAAATGTTGGCATACTGTGGGGCCATGCGGGTACCCATCGCAGTGCCGCTGATTTGAAGGTATACATTGTCCCCAAATGTGAAATAGTTATGGGTGAGGACAAAGTCACAAAGTTCAGCCACCAGGTTAGCCGTGACATTATCGGGGATACTGTTCCTGACGGCTTGTAGTCCATCTTTGTGTGGAATGTTAGTGTAGAGGGCTTCTACATCCATAGTGACTAGGATAGTGTTTTTAGGAAGATCACCGATGGATTGTAGTTTCCTCATGAAGTCAGTGGTGTCTTGAAGCTAGCTGGGATTGCTGGTAGCGTAGGGCCTGAGGAGGGAGTCTACATAGCCAGGCAATCCTGCTGTGAGGGTGCCAATGCCTGAGATGATGGGGCGTCCAGGATTTCCAGGTTTATGGATCTTGGGTAGCAGATAGAATACCCCAGGTCGGGGTTCTAGGCGTGTGTCTGTGCGGATTTGTTCTTGTGCTTTTTCAGGGAGTTTCTTGAGCAAATGCTGTAGTTTCTTTTGGTGACTCTCAGTGGGATCAGAGGGTAATGGCTTGTAGAAAGTGATGTTGGAGAGCTGCCTAGTAGCCTCTTGTTCATATTCCAACCTATTCATGATGACGATAGCACCTCCTTTGTCAGCCTTTTTGATTATGATGTCAGAGTTGTTTCTAAGGCTGTGGAAGGCATTGTGTTCTGCACGGCTGAGGTTATGGGGCAGGTGATGCTGCTTTTCCACAATTTCAGCCCATGCACGTCGGCGGAAGCACTCTATGTAGAAGTCCATGCTGTTTCGACCTTCAGGAGGAGTCCACCCAGAATCCGTCTTTTTGTAGTGTTGGTAGGAAGGTCTCTGTGGGTTAATATGTTTTTCAGAGGTGTGTTGGAAATATTCCTTGAGTCGGAGACGTTGAAAATAGGATTCTAGGTCACCACAGAACTGTATCATGTTCATGGGGGTGAAGGGGCAAAAGGAGAGGCCCTGAGATAGGACAGATTCTTCTGCTGGGTTAAGAGTATAGTTGGATAGATTAACAATATTGCTGGGTGGGTTACGGGAACCACTGTTGTGGCCCCTTGTGGCATGTAGTAATTTAGATAGCTTAGTGTCCTTTTTCTTTTGTAGAGAAGCAAAGTGTGTGTTGTAAATGGCTTGTCTAGTTTTTGTAAAGTCCAGCCACGAGAAAGTTTGTGTGGAAGGTTGGTTCTTTATGAGAGTATCCAGTTTTGAGAGCTCATTCTTAATCTTTCCCTGTTGGCTGTAGAGGATGTTGATCAGGTGGTTCCGCAGTTTCTTTGAGAGTGTGTGGCACAAGCTGTCAGCATAGTCTGTGTGGTATGTAGATTGTAATGGATTTTTTACCTTTATTCCTTTTGGTATGATGTCCATCTGTTTGCATTTGGAGAGGAAGATGATGTCTGTCTGTATCTGTGCGAATTTTTTCATGAAGTTGATAGATTTCCACTCTATACGGCTAAATTCAGTGCCTTGCATAATGACAGGTTTCAGAGTAGCAGCCGTGTTAGTCTGTATTCGCAAAAAGAAAAGGAGTACTTGTGGCACCTTAGAGACTAACAAATTTATTTGAGCATAAGATTTCGTGAGCTACAAAGAAATAGTTTTACTATTGTGTAATGACTTATCCATTCCAGTCTCTATTCAAGCCTAAATTAATTGTACCTATTTCTCTTCTCTAAGCAAGGCCTTAGAGGCCATTAGGGATAGCTCTGTGGTAACAATTGGCAAATGTTAACTCTTATTAGCTTCTTCTTTAACTCCACCTCCTGCTCTCCACCTCAATGCCACATTGTACCCAATATTATGTGTACTAGTTATGTATTGTTCAGCCTAGTACCTGTTGTCTCAAGTTGCAGGGTTTCCACCACTTATCTTGTGAGATTATTGCACAGTTTAAATTTTCATGTAAAAAAGCTTTTCCTGAGATTCAGACTAAAATTTGCTTTGTTGATTTCACCACTTTAGTCTTGGCTATATCCCTATGTACTATTCTAATTAAATAATTCCTGATCACTTATGTTGATTTTTCTCTGAACTTCCTCCAAATTGTCACTATCTTTCGAATAAAAAAAATCAGGAATCAGTATGATGATCAAGGTGCAGTCACTCCAGAACCTAAAATGCAATGTTTAGCCATCTTGTAGCAGATAAAACAGTATCAGGAGACCAGTAATTGGCACCTGTTAGCTCAAGTGGCTATATGCTTGTGACAAAAAATGAGGGTGAGCAGATGCTAAATCCAATGATTTTCCTTTTACTTTGTGCCAAACTATGATGAGATGTGTGCCAGCTGTTAATTGGGCTTGCTTCTAGCAGTTAGAGCTGCTACTTTTCCTCTAGTGGCCCCATCTTGATTTCCAGAATCTAAGCTTTCATTTAAAAAAAGTTTAGCTTCTCCACTCTAAAGGCTAGAGACTTAATCTTGAAAATGAGTGTAACCCATGCAGTTTTGCCTCCCTAGATCTCTAGGCAGCCTGAAACAATAGCACTGAGAATTCTGAAAAAAGAAAAGGAGTACTTGTGGCACCTTAGAGACTAACACATTTATTTGAGTATAAGCTTTTCTGTAGCTCACGAAAGCTTATGCTCAAATAAATTTTGTTAGTCTCTAAGGTGCCACAAGTACTCCTTTTCTTTTTGCAGATACAGACTAACACGGCTGCTACTCTGAAACCTGAGAATTCTGAGTATCGTTTCTTCATCTGGTGTGCTAACTCTGGGGCTGCTTGATTTAAATGTTAGTTTAAGTATTTCATTAGTGATGAAAATATGCCAGAAAGAAGGATGGTCCTCTTATGGTCATCTTCTCAATTTACTATGTGACGCATCTAATTTTGGCAACAAGAGTGTGTAGTTCTTGGGTTGATGGTGGATGGAACTTGGTAGAGTACCATCTCCTTCTGCTCTCCATCTGACTCCTACTTAATATTTGGATTCCAGAATCATTTAAATGTATTGCCTGTTTTCGCAAGTGACTTGCCAATGGAACAGCTATAGTATACTGATATTCTAGTATAATTAATATCTATAGCTAGTAGGTTTTGCATGTCCACCAAAGTAGATTTCAATTCTACAAGGATAAGCACCTTATTCAATCAGGTTCTGGATTGAAATATGGGATGAGAAACACCATCAACAATTGTAAAAATAGGAATGAAAATGTATTTAAAAGATAAACCAAAAGTGAGCATGACACACAGACGGTATTAGATGCTAAAAAAACTAAAATGTATTTGTACCTTAAATGACTTAGTATCCAACTCCTTGTGAAATAACATTTCACTCTCCTATACCAATTTTGATCTGAAATCACTTAAAAAAATATCCCAAATTAATTCCATAATATCCCCGCTAAGGTAGGCAGGTTTTAATCCCAGGTGAAGGACGTCTGAGGCATAGAGACAAAAAAAAAAAAAAGTTTGCTCATGGTCATGCAGCAAGTCCAGTTGCAAAGCCAGGTAGACTCCTAACTCCAGTCCAGTATACCAATGACTGGATATATGTACTTTGCTGGGCAGTGCAATTTTAATTTTTTTTGTTTAAAATGTATATTATGCTGTCTAGACTTCACACAATCAGTCCAAAAGGGTTATGATCAGAGTACCCCTTTTTCCCCCATTGTTGATCCTGTACAAAAGTCCAAATTTTGGGGCAACAATCAAAGTGTAAATTTAAAATATTAATTTGAGATTTTCCCTGAGATCATAATAATTTTCCTATAATTTTTCCCCAGATTCCTATTATATACAACAACATATACAAATCTGCCAGTGAGAAAATGGAGTGCATCTCTCTGCCTGCCTTATATTAACAGTAGCAAAGGAAATGGAACAGTTTAGTGCTATTCTCCAGACAGGCCAGTTGGCCAGCCTACAATTTTGGCTTTCTAGCTCCACTGTTGCAAGCTAGACTCCTGTTCTTGGTCACCAATCCCTTGCTTACTGGTTCCATGGAACATTTCAAAGAGCATGCACTGTAATCCAGTTAACTGCCCTCTTGTAGGGAAAGATTGATAGCAAAATTCAGCAGGAAACTGGGCCCTGGCAGGACAGTGAGACAAATGCCTGATTCTGGCTGCAACAACATAGCAAGTTCTGCAGTAAAAATGCTGATTTCTGTGGCATCTTGAGGAAAAGCCAATTCCATGATCACAGAATTATGGCTGTCATGGGGCTCTGATTTTTGGTGAATGGGCCAGGTGATATCTCTCGGAGCTATTGTCTTAGGATCTTGGCATTGACATTGGATTCAGAGTCTCGTTCTTCTGAGCCCTGGTCTATACTGAGGGGGTGGGGAGGTACGATCTAAGTTACGCAACTTCAGCTACGTGAATAATATAGCTGAAGTCGATGTACTTAGATGACTTACTGTGGTGTCTCCACCGCGGTGAGTCAACTGCTGCCACTTCCCCGTCGACTCTGCCTGCGCCTCTTGTGGCGCTGGAGTACAGGAGTCGACAGGAGAGCGCTCGGGATCCATTTATCGCGTCTAGACTAGACACGATAAATTGATCTCTGCTGGATCAATTGCTGCCCGCCAATCTGGCTGGTAGTGAAGACATACCCTCAGTCTGAGAAAGGTGCATTTACAGCCCTTAAGAGTAAAAGAAGTATCCTCCATTGTTTATATTTACTTTAGTACCTATTTTGTTTACGTTACAGCTTTTCTAATATTTGTTTGTAGGGAACAGACCTCTTTGGAGGAGGGAGAGATTCCTTGGCTGCAGTACCATGAAGAAATTGAAAGTAGCAGTGATGAGGAAAATGATCCAGTTAGCCATTTTGTGCATCCAGGATTTTTCATGTTGGATGGGAACAACAACCTTGAGGATGACTCCAGTATGAGTGAAGACCTAGATATGGAGTGGAGGTATACACCTGTGCATAAAAGTGATGGGTTCTCTGTGTGAGATGATATTAGTAGTTAGTTTTTCTGTCATCTTGCACTTCGTGCTATATTTAGGAGGCCAAAAATTGAGCATTGTTCTACTGCTTAAACAAGCCGATGATACTGGAGTTTCAGGCTTAACTTGCAATAAATGCTGTTTCTTCCAACAAGAAGACTAAGACATTGTGTCATATTGCTCAGGTTCAAATTTTAAGATGGTTCTGATGTACCACGTGGTAATTTCAAATTGGAGATCCTGTGGATGTAATTTTGGATTCATTTCCAGGTTGATAAGTGCCCCTATATAAATGTTGTTATACGCATTTTTGATTACATAAGAATATTCATCTAATTGAATGTTGAAGGATATATGATCTTGGTAAAAGGTTTTTATTTTGTAGTTACTCCTCTGCAATTATAGGGATTTAGGTCTGCATTATAAACCTTGTCTTATTTCTCTTTTCATTTTTACATAGAAATCATTTTTACATGTTTCTTTCCATTTCAGTGTTAAGATTACTTAGAAATATTGCAAAATACCAAGATAATTACAGTAGGAATAGGGAGATGACTTTGCCTCCATATGCCATTCATAAGACCATTACTAGAATATTGCATACAGTCTGGTATCCACATTTTAAAAATAAAGTTGAAAAATTAGAGAGTGCAGAAAAGAGCCTCAAAAATAATTTGAGGGCTGGAGAAAATGCCTTAGAATGAGAGACTTAAGGAGTTCAATCTGTTTAGGTTATCCAAAAGGAGAGTAAGAGGTGACTTGATGACAGTGCATTAGTAGCTTTATGGGGAGAAAACAGAGGGTGCCAAAGAGCTGTTTAATCTAGCAGAGAGAGGCTTTATAAGAACCAATGGCTGGAAGCTGAAGCCAGAAAAAATCAAGTTAAAAATTAGTGTCCAATTTCTCACAATAAAGGCGATTAACAAGTAGAACAAAGTACCAACAGAAGTGGTGGATTCTCCATCTCTTGCAGGCTAAACTGAGACTAGCTAAAGCATTTTTTCCAGAAAAGCAGTCAAACACAAGTTATGGTTTAGTGAAACACAGTTTATTGGGCTCAATACAAGGGTACCTGGGTGAAATTCCATGGTCTGTGATGTACAGGAAGTCAGATTAGATGATCTAATGATTTCTTCTGGCTTTAAACTATATAAATCTATCAGATAACTGAATCTGGTGTCAAAAATAGGGGTGTTGGTTTTCATTTCATTTTTTTTTTAACCTTAGGAATATCAAGTCTGGTTTTCCAAGTACAGTGTTAACTTTCAGCCCTTAATTGAAAAGGTGGGATGTTGAATTTTTAAAATAGTCTACATTCAACATTTTTAGGTGTTTAAGTTCAAAAGTGTGACCAAAAACAGTTTTAAGCAGCCTAATTACAAATCCTACCTTTACAATAGTTCACCTTTCACTTTTATTGTTGTGGTGACATCACAGTCTCTTCCAGGCTAAACAGGACCTGAGTTCCTAATGTAGAAAAATAAAGAGGAAATAAACTTTTTTGTTGGGAGAGGAGCAAGAGCTTTCAGAGTGTGGCTTAGCATCATGAAGACCTAAAAGGCACAACCCGAAGTCTTGTTTCAATTTTTTGGAAAACAAAAATTGGTAATATCTTTTAGAGGTGATAAGAAAACAGAAGGCATATCCCTTATACCTAGCAAATGCTGATACCTGCATCTTGCAATATCTGCTCATATCAAAGCGTTGACACTAAATTATACTGATGAATTTATAAAAAGTAGCTCTAAAATAAATTTCTTTTATTTTTCATGAGCATAATATAGAAAAGCATCAGATATAAGTGCAGAAATTGTGTCAGAAGCCTTATATGGGATTGTTCCATTGCAGAGTGTACAACTTTACTTAAAATAGATGTAAATGTTTCTGAAAAAGTATAGACACTGTGTTTAGTCTATCTGAACATCTGTGTGCACAGACATGAAGCATAAAATTTTCAAATGGGCACACTCCTGATTCACAAACATCCTCTAATTGACATATACAAACCCAGCTTTTATGCACTGGGATTTGTATGCAGTATAGTTGTAGCTGTGTCAGTCGTAGGATATTAGAGAGACAAAGAAGGTGAGGCAATATTTTTTATTGAACCAATATCTTTGGTTTAGTAAAAAGATATTACCTCACACACCTTGTCTCTCTCATTAGGATTTGTCTGGTTTCTGTCTGACAGATCAAGTAATTTTTCAATTGAATATTGTTAAAGCTACGCTTAAAATGGTGGCTCTGTTTCCTAATATTGCATTTTTGGTGTTTTCAGACTACTTGATGAATTTGGTGATGGCCTAGGAGTTGCTCAAGCCATTTCTTATGTGGATCCTCAGTTTCTCACATATATGGCACTGGAGGAGCGTTTGGCACAGGCCATGGAGGTATTGAAATACGGTTTCTGACTTCTGTGTAAAAATAAAAACGGAACACATTAAAATGACTTAAAACCATGTCACCAGACTAGCTTAAAGGAGCCTAAAGATGACAGTTTTCTTTTTGTTTTGAATAGTAACGCACCAGTGTGTTCCACTGTATAGTCCCTGTGTGTATTAATTCATATCCGCTCACTTTTTAATGACACACATTTTTACTACTTTTTATACTTGTAAGCTCTGCTGATCTAAACAAGTATGAAACAGTGAGCTAGATGCACTTGCTAGTGTGTTATCATTTCTTAGTGCATCATTCACTTAGGTGAAAGTAATCATGAAATGACAGATTTCATGATCCGATGGAGAGCAGCAGAATAAGGCCAATGGACTTCAAAAAAGAATACTTGAGGAAAATCAGAGAATTAGTGGGTAAGGTTCCACTGGGAAAAAAAATCTAAGGGAAAAAGGAGTTCACAGGAGCTGGCAGTTTCTCAAAGAAACCAGTATTTAAGGCTGTAGAGGGACAGTTAACCTGCTCCAGTGGAAAAAGACTAGGCTAATTGGGGAAGCAGCCACAGCTGGGGTTATGCCCTATCAGGCCACAGCGGGCCTATAAAAGGGCTGTCAGTCAGGAGCTGAGTCAGTCTCAGAAGGACCTCGCTGCCTGGGAGAAAAGGGTACCTGAAGCAGAGCAGGGCTGGGGAAAGGCAAGAGGATCTGGGGAGCTCCAGTCTGGCAACCTTGTTAGGGGCCCAAAGCAGGTACTGGGGCTAAAAAGGTGTAGCCCAGGGATAGGCAGAGGCAGCTGGTCCAACCCCCTTATCGATGATGAGTGGCCATTACAGACTGCAGTTTGCCCCAGTGAGAGGGGGCTAGATGATGACTGGCAGTAGCCACGGAGGCAAGATGATCTTAGAGGGTTGGGGGTTCCCCTGGGAGGGGAGACCCAGAGTGTGAGGGTACAGCTGGGGCAGAACCCAAGTTAAAGAGGCACTGGGGTCTGGGAGGGACACAGTGACCTGAGGCATATGAGCCACCAGCTGGCGGAGGGCACTCCAAGGCTGGAAAAGAGCTAATTTCCAGGACAACCAGCAGGATGTGCCAGGCTGATGAGTCATTGCTCTGCTACGAAGGCACAACAGCAAACTGTCCTGATGCAAAGGAAAGATAAGAAGAATAATAGTAATAGGCCAGTATGGCTCCATCATGAGCTCTTTAATGACCCGAAAATCAAAAAGGAATCCTACAAAAGGTGGAAACATGGCCAGATTGCTAAGGATGAATATAAATGAATGCCACAAGCATGTAGGGACAAAATCACAAAGGCTAAGGCACAAAATGAGTTACACCTAGCAACGGTCATGAGACAGGAGAGATTCTATAAATACCTTGGGAGCAAAGAAAGACACAGGAAAGTGTAGGTCTACTAAAGTAGCAGGGAAGGAGAACTAATACTAGATGGCACCAAGAAGACTGAAGTGTTTAATGCCCGTGTTACCTCAGTCTGCATTTAAAAAGGGGTGAATGGTGACCAGATGTTTAACAAAATTAATATTAACAAAGACTAGGAAGGAATACAAGTCAGAATAGAGAAAGTACTGGTTGAAGAATATTTAGATAACTTAGATGTATTCAAGTCAGCAAGGCCTTACAAAATTCATGATAGGGTACTAAAGCAATCTTTAAACCATTAGCAATTATCTTTGAGAACTCATTGAGGATGGGTGATGTGCAGGAGGATTGGAAGGGGCGTATAGTACATGTCTTTTATAGGGAAACTTCAATATCTGGAAAGATACTGCAACAAATTGTTGAGCAATCCATTTGTAAGCATCTAGAGGATAATTGAGTGATAAGTAACGGCCAATATGGATTTGTCAAGAACAAATAATGCCAGACAAACCTAATTACTTTCTTTGACATGTTTACTGGCCTAGTGAATGGGGGTGAAGCAAGTAGATATGAGATATCTTGATTTAGTAAAGCTTTTGGTATAGTCCCATATGTTCCCCTAGGTCCCATAGGGAAATGTTGTCTAGATGAAGTTACTATAAGGTGGATATGCAACTGGTTGAAAAACTGCACTCAAAGAATAGTTATCAATGGCTAGCTGTCAAACTAGGAAGACCTATCTCATGCGGTCATGCAGGGTTCTGTCCTGAGTCTGGTACTAGTCAATATTTTCATTAAAGACTTGGATAATGGAGTAGAGACTACGCTTATAAAATTTGCACTTGACACCAAACTGTTAGGAATTGCAAGCACTTTGCAGGACAGGATTAGAATTCAAAAGACCTTGACAAATTGAAGAATTGGTCTGAAATCAACAAGATGAAATTAAATAAAGTAAAGTTAAATGTACTACATGTAAGAAGGAAAAATCCCATGCATAAATACAAAATGGGTGAATAACTGGCTAGATGATAGTACTGCTGGGTGTTATAGAGGACCACAAATTGCACATGAGCCAGCAATGTGAGGCAGTTACAAAAGAGACTAATATCATCATGGGGCGTATTAACAGGAATGTCATATGTAAGACACGAGGGGCAATTGTTTTGTTGCGCTTGGCATTGTGGGGGACCCATCTGCAGTGTTGCATCCAGTTTTGGGTGCTCAAACTTAAAGAAAAATGTGGACAAATGGGAGAGACTCCAGAGGAGAGCAGCAAAAATTATAACAGGTTTAGAAAACCTGACCTATGAGGAAAGGTTTAAAAAAAACCCAAAAAACTGGGTATGTTCAGTCTTGAGAAAAAGATTGAAGAGGGACATGATGAGTCTTCAAATATGCTGTTATAAAAAGGATAGTGATCAGTGGTCCTTCATGCCTACTGCAGGTAGGACAAGAAATAATCAGCTTAATCTGCAGCAAGGAAGATTTAGGTTAGATATTAGGAAAAACTTTCTAAATCTAAGAAAACAACAAGGAGTCTGGTGGCACCTTAAAGACTAACAGATTTATTTGGGCATAAGCTTTCGTGGGTAAAACACCACTTCTTCAGATGCATTTTCTAAATCTAAGAATAGTTAAGTATTGGAATAGGCTACCAAGGGAGGTTGTGGAATTCCTGTTATTGGAGGTTTTTCTTCATGTTTGCATCCATGTGTTCCACTTAGGTATGTACTCACCCAGCACACCAAAGCTGGAGAACTTTGCTAAGCAGTATCTGTACAGGTGGTGCTCCTACCCATACCTGTGTCAGTTCCTTCTCACTGCCCAGAGCTTGAGTCAGAGTGCTCGTTTTGGTTTTTACCCAGGCCTTGTTTCATGGTGCTGTCTGTGGTTCCCCCCCCCCATGTATAGTTGTTAGTTGTAGTTCGTATAGTAGTACCTCTAGGTTTAGTTTACTAATAGTTAGTTAGGATTTTGCCTGGTGTGATGCCCTCACTGTTGTGTGGTGTAGCAAACCCTTATAGTGGGCCTCAGACTTTTTTGGGGAAGGGCACGTTAAAGAAATCTGCAAGTCATTCAAGAAGAGAAAGGCAAAGAAATGCAGATGGCCAGAAGCTTTCACTTGAAGCAGTACCTTCTGGAGCAGACCATGAGGTCTGCTTCAGTGCCAGGGACCTCCAAAGATTGCCAGACCCCTTAGTGGGCATCTCAGCCAGCACGAGCCGTTGTTTGGGCCAGGTTTGGATTCCTCTTCCAGGAGGAAGAGAGACTGTCTCCCTTCCTCTGGTCCTCCTAGACAAAGATCTCATAAAATGGACCAGGGCTAGGAGAGGTTTCTTCTCCCCTTCTAAGAGGAGTGCAAACCAAGATCGTGATTCATCTGATACATGAGATAGAGCAGGGATATCTACCTGTTCTCTGGTACCAACGTGCAAAGTCTGTACTATTGACTCTGGTACTCTGGCGTATAGGGCAGTATCAGACTTGTTTTGCCTGTCTGTTCCTGACTGTCTACTAATTGAGGAATGTTCAGGTGTGATGGCTTCTTCTTCAGTGTCCTTTGCGCCATGTGAACTTATTACAGACATGACGTTGTTGACACCTTCTTCTGCACCTCTTCCAATTTAGGGCGCAGAGTTGAGGTTGCCCACCTATTTGGTACTGAGGGGCTTGTCAGGGGCTGAGGAGCTAGATCAGATACAAACTTTGGAAAGGCAGTTCTGCAGTTGTTCTACAAGTAGACTCTGATCTCACCTCCTACTCATTCGCTTGTGAGTCACCTGATCTGCAACCACTTGAAGAAGAAAAGACAGTTACTTGGTATCTCATGACATATAGATTGAGAAACTGGAATAATATAAAATTAACATGGCACACGTTAAATGGATTAATAACTGGCTAACTGTTAGGTCTCAAAATGTAACTGTAAATGGGGAATCATCATCATCAAGCATGTCTGTTTCCACTGGAGTCCCACAGGAATCAGTTCTTGGTCCCATGCTGTTTAACATTTTTATCAACGACCTGGAAGAAAACATAAAATAATCACTGATAAAGTTTGCAGATGACATACAAATTGGGGGGGGGGGAGTGGTGAATAATGAAGAGGACAAGTTACTGGTACAGAGCAACTTCAATCACTTGGTAAAATGGACACGAGCAAACAATATGTGTTTTAATGGGACTAAGTATAAATATATACGTCTAGGAACAAAGAATGTAAGGCATACTTACAAGATGGGGTACTCTAGCCGCAGAAGTAGTGACTCTGAAAAAGATTTGGGAGTCATGGTAGATAATCAGCAGAACATGAGCTCCCAGTGTGACACTGTGACCAAAAGAGCTAATGGGATCCTGGGATGCATAAACAGGGGGGATCTTGCGTAGAAGTAGAGAGGTATTATTTTACTTGGCACCAGTGTGACTGCTGCTGGAATACTGAGTCCAGTTCTGGTGTCCAAAATTCCAGAAGGCAGCTGATAAATTAGATAGGGGAAGAGCCACAAGAATGATTGAAGGATTAAAAAACAGTGATACTCAAGGAGTTCAGTCTGTTTAGCTTAACATGTTATGGGATGACTTGATGCCAGTCTGTAAGTATCTACATAGGGAATAAATATTTTTTAAATGAACTCTTAAAATACTTTGCTGTTCCTCATTAAGAGAAGTTAATCTCCAACCAATACAATAACAATAACGATAGCCATCATGCATTCATATAGATACAGTTCAAACTGTTCTAGGAATATGGAACATCCAGTAATGGTAGGATTCATGCCCAGAAATTATTTCTGCTTAACCCTAATTCTAAATTCTTTTTCCTCTTTTTGCCCTTTGATCCCACAGTGGTGCAGGATATATTTCTGCTTTAGATTTGGCTCAGGTCCATTTTAAGAAAAGGTGGCGATTTTTCCAGTCTTAATTATCTTGCTCTGGTAGACAACAGATGACCTCTTCTCTGTAGCATCATACAGAGCATTGCTTTAAACTTTTAGCAGTTGGCCTTCTCATGTCAAAACTAAAATTCAACAGTGTAGCCCAGTTTGGTATTCCTGTCGAAATAAGATTTTGAGGTCCCATGTAGTTTAATTGAGGGTCTGGAGAGGGGAGTGCGTGGAGAGGTGAGTAGATAACATAAAGTGATATAGGATAGTCAGGAGCATAGGGGACTGTGAGGAATTTCAGAGAGACCTAAATAAGTGAGGAGAAAAGACAACAAAACGGCAAACACAATTCATTGTCAATAAATGCAATGTAATACACATTGGAAAGAAAAAATTAAACAACTTATAAGTCAATTGTATCAACTCAAGGAAGCGACCTGGCCTCCATTATAGATAATTCAGTGAAGAGTTCTTGATGTGCAGCTGTAGTTTAAAAAAAAACGTTAGGGTGCATAAGAAAAAGGTTTGAGAATAGTGCAAACAATATTAAATGCTCTTATATAAAGCTGTGATGCAACCTCATCTGGAATAGTGTGTACAGTCTTTTCTCCCCATCTCAAGAAGAATATTACAAAATGGGGGGACGGGGGGTTCAGGGAAAAGCAAGAGTGATGAAGGGAAGGGAAAAATTCTCATATGAAGAGAGATTGAAAAGCTTGAGAGAATAAGAGGAGACATGAAAAATATGTAAAATAATGAATGGTCTAGAGAAGATGAATTAGGGACTTTTCTCCTGTCTCATAACACAAGAACAAGGAAACATATGATTAAATTAAAAGATGAGAAATTAAAAATAGATAAAAATAAATGTTTTACTCCATCTGTAATTAAACTGTGGAATTTGCTGCCATGGGATATCGTTGATGCCAATAATTTAACAAAATGTCAAAAGGAATTGGATAATCTATATATCAGAATAATTAGTCAGAATTATAATGCATGATCATAAAAGATTTGGAAGAGATTCAGATTGGCTAAAGATCAAATGTTAGAGGTCAGGGTGAGACCTAATGTGAGGAGCAGATTATCCCACACTTGCCTGCTGTGGAGTTCTTCACCTTTTTTTGACATCTGATACTGGTCACTGTCAGACAGGATACTGAACTATATGGACCATGGGTCTGACCCATTATGGCAATTCCTATGTTCCCAGACACCTCAATCTTAGGTTACATTGTACAAAAGAAGTGCTAAATGGTGCTTTTAGATGTGTAATGTACTGTTGTAAAGTAATTGCTGCAGTGAGTGCCTGGTATGTGATGCTGTAAATGCAGGAACAACATCATTTGACTACCAATCCATTAGTTCAAAGGGGTAAATTCAATAGACTAATTTGTTGTAGTACACATGGAGAATATATTAAATCTCTGTCTAGAGCTCACTCCCTTAATATATTGATCATGGGCCTCTTCAGTCCTCTCCTGGTAATAGCCGTGGGAGGAGATCTGGGAGATGAAAAACCCCATGAGGATCCCTTCACATTTTTCTTCATTTAATCAGGGGACAGGGGTTGTAGCATCAGCAGTGATTCTGTTCCCATGCCACCTAGGTTCCCTAAGACCCACGAGAAGTCAGGGCCATCCAAACAAAAGTCATACCTCTGCATCTGCTCTAGGCCCTCTACCACTCAGCTCTACCCAGATCCTTAACAGCACATCTCAACTGGAGACAAATTGCTTTACCTCTGCTATTCCTTTACTGAGTCACAGGTTTTTGTTCAGGGTGGATTTGATTTAAATCATGTTTTAAATCACTAGTCAGGAAAACTCGATTTAATCATGGATTTCTACATAAAAGTGCTTTCTTGTTGGTTGTTATAACCTTAATACATAGTCTTCACAATTCAGAGGTAGATGTAGGTTTAATTGTTAGAAGGCACACACTATACATTTTTAAAGTGATTTATTTTGAAAACTTTTCAGATTAGTTTTACAGCAATATCAGAAAATGAATGATTGTTTGGTTATTTCATTTACCAAAGGTAATTGAAGCAGGTAGTTCACCTCCCAGTGACTTGAGAAATATCTCCAATTCAACAGGTTAATCATCATTAATATTGTGAGGATTTTCTTGCCATGCTGTATTAGGAGAACATCACCACACAGACATTTAAATTGTTTTATTTAGCTAAAACAACAACGTTATGTATTCTGGATTTTTTTCTTCAACATTAAACATATAATATTTTAACAAAACAAGCATCTGAATTTTTGAATTTAGTTAAACATTCAAGTTTTTAAAAATCAGATTTGTTTTTGTTAAAATTGTTTTTAACTAAAATAGTTAAATGGCATTTTTTTAAAAAATAAACAAGTCGACTATGTCAGCCAGGTCAACATGAGAAACGTACAATATTGGCTTCTGCCGCTAAGTATTGTCTTCACCTTCATTTTCCTGTTTGTTCATAATCTGGAAAAGAAAAACAAGCTTTCCTGCTTTTTCAGGTCCCAAACAATTTCTCAATTTGGAATGAATTAGTCCAAAGGAAGAAAATATTTTTTCTACGCCAGCAGAAGAAGCTACTTCTGTTAAAAGTGAGATTATCACTTCAACAGTCTCTGTCTGAATCCAAGTGCTTAAGAACTGGAGGAAGTTCTCTGGTGTGCCTTTCTTTAGAACATCATCAGCAAACATATATTTCTTGAATGGTTCTTATTCCCAAACAGAATATTTTCTAGGCTGTTCAACTGTTTTCAGACATGGTTTAAAGTGCTGAGGAGACTTTAAAAATTTTATTAATGCCAAGAATCAACCCTACATGTGTAATATGTACCTTCCAGGCTGGAAGGGAATTGGCTTTCACAATATGAAGGAAGCAAACTTTCACACATAATTAACATCAGTACAGAAAACCTGATTTATTATAATAGTGGCTACAACTTCTTATAAGACAAGAAACCAATACAACAATATCAGCATTCTGATTAATAACCGAGCCTAATGAAAATGAGTAATTTTGAGGATTTTGAGTCCTAATATACGCGTACACCTTTGCATTAAACATTTTATGATGTAAAGAATAGCTACCCATGTGAACCACTGGTAAAAACCTATTGGCATATCCGTCTAAAATTTGCATTTCCAGTAATCATGAGGGGGAGACTATAGGTATCATGTTTTAGTAGATCGCTTCCTTAAATTCTATAACTTGACCCAGTGCACTTCTGCCCAACTCTGTTCTTCCAAGAGCTTCTTCCTTTTAATATGGCTAATGTCAATGCGTCTTCCTCTCCAAACTTAAATCCATGAAGCAATTTGAAAAATGGATATTGCCTGTTTCTGATTTGATTATCAGTTGTATCTGCTTCTTTCACTGAATTGAAAATCTGGCATATGTCAAGGGTTGTCATTTGCTACCCCCTTGTCCAAAAGAACAGACTTATTGCATTGGTTTTCTGAATGTAGGAAATGTTTAATCTCTGATCATGTTATCTTTAGATATGTTAAATTCCCTACCCTCTACTATCTAGCTATATTGGGAAGATTTCTGATCAGTAGAGCATCCTATATATTTTTGCATACTTACTACATTCAGAGTTACAGAATATTTTCTAAGCTGTTCAACTGTTTTCAGAAATGGTTTAAAGTGGTGAGGAGACTTTCAAAATAGCAAAAAAAACTACATCTATATTATTTGATTATACCAGAAACAACAGGGATTTTGAGACGATCTCAAGATATGTACTCCAAATCAGAATTCTATAGATGGCTCACCTCTACTCTGAGCTTCAAGATAGTTACAAAAATTGGCCAGAAAACATCAAGAATTATCCAACATATGGCTTGGTTTCCTTTGGGAGAACTTTGTATGTACCTTCTGGAACTTGAAAAGGAAACTGACTGAAAATCTGTGCTACCCAGAGGACTGTGTGTTTGGCTTTCATCTGGTTTTTGATCTACTAAGGTCCCATGTTTGATGAGCATAGCCTGATTTAGAAACGGGAAATACTGTTTTAAATTCTCTTACAAAAGGTTCTAGAACCGTAGTGGGCAGCCTGTGGGCCGCGGGCTACTGGGAGCTGTCGGGGGCCTGTGGATGGTCAACGTCAACATGTCTCGTGGCCCGCAGTCAGCTTACCCTGATGGGCCCACAGGTTGCCCACCACTGTTCTAGAAGCAAGGGCGGGTCTACCAATTTTGCTGCCCCAAGCAGTCGCCAGCGAATTGCTGCCGTGGTGGGGGTGCCGCCAAATTGCCACCGTGGGACACGGACTGCTGCCCCATTCTGAATGCCGCCTCAAGCACCTACTTGGAAAGCTGGTGCCTGGAGCCAGCCCTGTCTAGAAGATGGAGTCTAACATGATTTGGCTGGCTAGTGTTACCCTAAATTAAGGCAAGCTACTTAGTGTAGAACACTGTAGAAAAGGTGCAGCACCATTCCACATTAGTTAGGCACACAGTGCTAGAAATTAATGTTCCTGATACTGTTTTCAAACCAAGTTTAAATGATTCCTTATCTTGCTTTTAGGTCCCTGTAGATAGAGCCTTTAAATGGTGCACCATGCAATTGGAAAATCTAAAATTGATGTGAAGCAAGTAAAATAAAATAAAAATCTTGGAACAGAGAATGACTTACATTTCTCAAAATACTGGCATAATGGTACGAAGGTTTTCTCTCCTATTTAGTATCACTGTCATAATGCCCACAAACATTCCAGCCCTGGAATTACATTTTTCAGAAAAATAATCTTTTAGGCTAGCTTGTTCTGGGGTATAAACAGTTAAGAATCCTGCACTCCCTTTCACTAACCTGAGTCTTTTCAAATTCAGGTAACAAGCATGTTCATGGAAATGACTTATCACAGTCTACAGGTATCGGCAATTTCTGATTATCTACATATACGGAATGTAGGAAATATGTTGAATATGGGATAGTAAATAGCATTTTGTTCTGTAGCTTAAAAGGAAGACTGGCTGCTCCCTGTCAAATACAATGAGGTGTCCAAGAGTATCACAGTTTGGCAGCATTTTGCATGTGGGGTTAAGGGCGTTCTCAAAGTCTAACCCAGGGGTCAGCAACTTTTCAGAAGTGGTGTGTTGAGTCTTCATTTATTCACTCTAATTTAAGGTTTCGTATGCCAGTAATACATTTTAACATTTTTAAAAGGTCTCTTTCTATAAATCTCTAATATATAACTAAACTATTGTTGTATGTAAAGTAAGTAAGGTTTTTAAAATGTTTAAGAAACTTCATTTAAAATTAAATTAAAATGCAGAGACCCCCGGACCGGTGGCTAGGACCTGGGAAGTGTGAGTGCCACTGAAAATCAGCTCACGTGCCGCCTTTGGCGTGCGTGCCATAGGTTGCCTACCCCTGGTCTAACCACTGATTTGAAATACTATGTACGATTTTTTGATATTTGAGGAACTAGTGGGTTGATTTTAATGATATCATCAAGAAAATCCTATCTGTCTTGTGACAGTGCAATTCATTCTTTCAGAGGTACTAATTTATTTAAACCCCCTTCCTCAATCGTCCCAAAATTTCTAATGTTCCTTATCTGAACTAGCAAATTCATTTGCCAGATACCTTTCCCCGTGACAACTTAACTTTCATCTAAGTCTATTTTAGCTCAGAAGTTATTCAGAAAATCTCTCTACCTAGCAAAACCAATTTGCTGTAGCTAAGGAGCACTTGAAAGGGGCGTGAAACTGTAGTATTGCAAAAATCCAAGTTTATCTTACTCTGGGAAAGGGAGAGACTGAGCTGTCACAATTAAGCACGACTCTATCAATTGGTAGATTAGCCAATTTTTTATTAATAGATTCCAGAATCTTACTGAATGTCAAAGAAAGCTCCGCTTCAGTGTCCAGTAAACTTAATCTTATAAACCATTGTGACAATTTTCCACCTGTTCTAATTAAGCTATAGAACAAGTGCTGGTATGTCCTTCTACTCATTTCAGAGTACAAGATGGGTTGTAGGCTCAGATAGGAGGATGAGAGTGGAAACCTGGCTGGAAGTCTATAGACAGGAGGTGCAAAAAAACCTTTAAAATAAGCAATAATTAGGAAATGCATCAGTCGGGGAGGAAGTAGAGGCCTGAGGTTGATTCCCAGGTGTTCTCATTAACTGTTTTTAATAACATACACGACTACATTTTGTAGCTTCAGGATAGCCATTTCTTTGGACTACTTTGATATTTAGGCTTGGGGAAAAGGATCAAACAAATTATTATCCCCTCCTCCCCTTCCCTACGCCATCCTTCAGATTTTTATTTTCATGATTTCCCAAATTTCTTGTCCATTTCTTGCTTTTGATGTTTTTTTCATCTTAAAACTATGTTATGTAATACTGCATTTAAAGATTTAAACATTTTTGAAGATTAACACTCAAAGATAATATCTTATATAGGAACATAAATTAAACCAATTCTAACCCTTTAGAATGTTGGACTTGGTTCTGTAAACTTTCTCCCTATTTAAAGATTGAGATGGACACACTCAAAGTAAATCCAGATATAATCCAACATAGTAGTCCCTTAGTTTAGTGTATTGAGTGCTTTCCCCTTTTGTATTTTACGTTAATTAGTAATTAATTGGCTGCTGTAGATCTCAGTAACATTTTCTGTAAATATTATGTTAGTATTTAAGTTTTTTTTTAAATATTAGTATTCAAACCTAATGAGTTTTGTGTCCATTAGAATAATTAAATTGGATGCTGACTCCCCCCCCCCCAAATCCATGCCTATAACATATATGTATTAAAGTGGCATCTTAGCTGTTCAGTTTCAATTGCTATTGTTCTATTGTAAGACTATTGTTAGGTCTATCCTAAATTGAAATCTGTCAAATTTCAGAGCAAGTTGGGGGATGGGGTGGGGGGATGGTAGGGGGTTGTACTATGTCTCTTCTTATCATCTAGTGTGCACCTTGGGGAATAATAGATGTTAGTTTGCTTTAATCTGCTGAAGTGCCTTAGAAATTTGAAGAATTTGCAGTTTGACCTAAGTACGTTCTTATGCAAATCTAAAGTAGTTCTTCTGGTTTTACTGGATTTTGAAAACTTATTAAATTGATGCCTCATCTCAGTCTCAGACTTCTTATTTTAAACACTAGGGACCTGAGTTGCCAAGTATTCAGTCAGAGTCCACATTAGATATGCATATTCCAATATCTTTCTGATGAACCTCAACTTTGAAACTTGGGAACCTGTTCAAATGTCATTTATTAGTTTAGTGTGCTGTTCTTAAAAGTAAAATGTATTTTTATGAATAGCTTGTGCTTATCTCTTTGGTGATAAGATGGATGGCTTGTTAGTGATGAAATATGTGTCTCTGGGTGGAAGAATCAAGGAGACACAGTGTAAAATGGCTTAACTTGTTTTGTTTATTTGTGTTTGAACGTTTGTCACGTTACGTATACAGAAATATATGTTTGAGTTAATATATATTGATAAATATTTATTTACTTCCCAATAAGAATCTCTTTTTAAAGAAAGAGGTATCATAATTATTGAAGATACTAGGCATTAAGAGCCATGTGGTGCCAGTTTAATAAAATATTTATGTTCCAGATTCACTCTCCTGCTCAGTCAGCCTTGTGCCATACTAGCTACTTGAAAAGAGGTCTATGAGTTCCTGCACAATCCCACTTTCCCTTGGTCCCAGCATAAGGAACGTGACAGGGGAGCTTGCTATATCTATGTGATCCTCAGCTGCCAGGATAGATTTTTGGGGCCAATGGTAACTAGCAAGTGAGAGCATAGCCAAAAAGTTGCTGTCATTTATGTGAGGTCTAGCATTGGGGACCCTCAAAAGTGGCTTTAATGCCATCCTTGTTTCCGCCCTCTCTGGATTTGTGCTGAGCGGAATTCAGCTGGTCCAGTGAATATAGGCTTCTGACTTTAAAATCTGTTTTTCCAGACTTGCAAGGTCTGGTTTGCTCAGTGGTTTTGCCTGTGATCCATTATTCCAGTATTCTTGGCTTTCTAGCTTGATTTAAATTTTTTTTTAAAGGATTTTCTATATTTAAGATGTAAAATCTATTTAACATGTCATCCACTCCGTATAATAGCTCAGTATTATGTTCATTTGCTTCGGCTTTTCATGTTGTAAGTACAATAAATGTTCTTTAAGTTGGGAAATAAGAAAACAATAATAAATATACCAGTACATTTCTACAGTACCTTTCATCCAGGAATTGTAAAATACTTTACAAATAATTGATTAAGGCTCTCAACGTCATTATAAGGTAAGTAAATATTACATGGGGACCGCTTCTCTGTGCACTGAAAAGCAGCTACACATTAGATGGAACATGTTTTATGTTATGCTACATAAATTAAGGTCAGAAAATAAAGAATACTGTATCTAGTTGAAACTGAAGTATGAATTTTAGTTGGACAGAATGTGACTAATCATGTCGTATTTGGTCAGGGACACCAGTGTTAACTCCTTACTCTTAGAAAAGGTGATCTTTAATGACCTTGTATTGGTCAAGATCTTAAGTTGTAAGTGTTAACCAAGAAATGGCTCCTCAAAGAGTACAGTGCTTTTCCACTCACCACTATATGTTGGTTGAGTAGCTAGCCACAGGGAAGAGTACCATCTACTGAAATATCCCTACTCCTTGCATTACTTGAGTCTTCCTGAAATGTCACTCATCCACATAATGACCTCGATGGATTCTGCTTTCTTTCTGAAAACTAGTATTGCTGCTGATACATAGTCAAGCCCACTACTATGGACTTAATTTCTCGTTTATAGTTTTGGGCTATGTTGTAATTGAAACTGGGAAATCTGTTAACTTGAAGCCATTGGTACTGCTTTCAGAAGGTGACAACAGCAGTGTGTTATTAAGGAAACAGTCAATTCTGACCTCCTGCATCCTCTAAATCATTCCTGAAAAGACATTTTCATGCCATTTTGTTCAGCCACTGTATGATACGAGTAAATATTTATTAGGGAGTAGTTTGAGACCATAACTCTCTTTGCTAATAACCTAATTGATATTTGAAACCAGGGATCCAGAAATAAGTAGCCAATCAATTAACTTTCTGTTCCATTTGACCTGTAAAAATCTAGCAGTAATGCTGCTCTACATAACTTGCATAACCCTTTTGCTTAATAAAGTAACACAATAGCTATATTAATTTTTTTTGGTCTGTTGGGTTTTTTAAATGTGAAGTATCTCTGTCATGAATAAGGAAATGTAACTGTTTTAAAAAAACTTCCTTTTTAGACTGCTTTGGCACATCTGGAGTCTCTTGCAGTGGATGTTGAGCAAGCTCATCCACCAGCCAGCAAAGAAAGCATAGACTGTCTGCCACAGATTATTATTACAGAAAATCACAATGGTATGGAAAAAGCAGCCCACTAAAAATTTAAATTCCTGCAAAATGTATCTAAGCTTAAATTTGTTATAGTGTGGTAGTGTACATACAGTATTTAAAGGAAACTGACACTCTGTTACGCAGCACAATACTGAGTGGTAAATTCAGAAATTATCTGTTCACTCCGAGTAGAACATAAGGGCCCTTTGGAAAATGACTTGCTTACTCTGGTAAACTGTATCATATTATGATTAGCCACTGATATCTTCTTAACATATTTCACTTGATTTTTAATTAAACTTAAATTTTAAAATTTGTGATGTGTCTTTATTTTTTTTCCCCTCAAGCTGTTGGTCAGGAGCAATGTTGTGCTATCTGTTGCAGTGAGTATGTGAAAGAAGAAATAATAACTGAGCTGCCCTGTCATCATTTCTTTCACAAACCCTGTGTAACACTTTGGTTACAGAAGGTGAGTTCTCCTTTGCTTGCTTGCATGATTAGTGGTGAATTTGTGCTTTTTTAGTTAGAACAACATGCAACTTTTTCTGAAAACTTATTATGAGATTTTTTCACAAAATAGTTAATTGAATTATTTTAATATTTTAAGAAACAGTTTTGTTGGTAGTGAAAAGAAATCTATAGGAGTATGCAAGGAGCAAAGTTGATTAGTCTTGACTATTTAATATATACAGGACCCATAAACAATTTAGACATTGCTTGCAATGTGTGTACAGCCCTAATGTTGAACTGCAGCAGTGATGGTACCAATATTCTTTAGAATGACCAACCCCTAGAACACCATACTGTGCTTCTCATTACTAGGAGGAAAAAAGAAAATTTAAATGGGTTAGATAAAAAAATTCTTCTTGGATTGGAGGAATTGACTTAAACTTGTTTAATTTAATTTTTTTCTTCATAACTTACCTAGGAAGAGAGAATAGCAAACTACAAGAGTGAAGAGTGCAACATCACTCAAGATGAGGAATTGTTTAAGGTGGTTCAGAGCAATTTAACTAGAAGTAATAACGTTAAATTGCACTGGAAAATTTAGGCTGAGGTCTATTTGGTTGTGGAATTTTCTCCTCAGCACAGGGATGAAAACCTCAGTGGTTGAGACATTTAAAAGATGGGTGAATAAAGCAGTTGAGAATTGCTATTGGAAAACGTGTAGAGTCATGCACACTTTGCAATTAACCTGTTTCTTTTTGTCTCTTCTAGTCAGGAACATGCCCGGTGTGTCGTCATGTGCTTGCACCTGTACTCCCTGAAGCAGCAGCTGCTGCTACTTCCTTTCTCTCTGATCATGATTCCCCTCCAGTCCACAGTGCTGCAGGAACACAATAAAATTAACCTCTGGTATGAGATGTTGCCCCAGCAAACTAAAAATGTAAATTTCTTCTGTTTTAATTACAATGTGAAAACAATTATATATAAAATATATTATATATAAAGGCTATATATAGTATATATTTTAGTTTAGAAAGAGAATGTAAGACTTTCTAAACTGTTTAGATTTACAATAATAGCTAAAATTTTCAAACTGAAAGTTAGAAAAATTTGCATCAGTTTTCTGCTGTAGAAATCTTGCTGTTAACCGTAATATCTAAAGCTTGTATTATGTTAAATTTGTCAAAAGAATGATCATTAATGTGGCACTTTATGTGTTCAAGTTCTTGCAACTGCAGTGCAGTTGGATCTTATTAAAGTTATGCTTATAACCTGTTTTACATAATATAACTGAACAATGTGTTTTTTGTTTTTTTGTTTTTGTCAGATAGTTGCATCAAGTGACTTTGTAATTGATCTCTCATATTTGCATCAAATGTGAAGACGTTCTGTGATCACAGCCATAGTAAAATTTGGTTTCACTGGAAATAAACTGCATAATACACTTTTTTTATCTTATGACTTTTTCCATAATACTCTTTTCCCATATGTGTGAACTACTGCTTATCTTTTATGGATACTACAATGTGGAGATTTTAGAAATATTTGCACTAGTCTTGAGCATATGGCCTGTCTTATAAATAAATAAATAAATAAGTGGGGTCTGAAATGTAATGCTGGGATTTTCAAAGGAGTCTAAAGAGTTAAGTCAATGGGAGTCAGATGCCTAATTCCTTTAATCTCTTTTGCAAATCCCATGCTAAATATTTCAGTCTTGAGTTTTAGGGGACTGGTTTTGCTTTGCTCACTTTGTGCAAAGATGTTCAAAATAGTTTCTTGTGTCTGGGAATGTTTGTCTGAAAACTGGAGTGAGGACTCTTCAGACGGAATTGAGAAAAACCCAGAATACTGTAGTAACCACAAAGGCAAAGGATGGAATATGGCAATGGAATAAGCTGTTCAGTGAGATAATTATGACAGAGTCATTACTGGTAGTATAAAAATAGGTTAGACTTCTAGTATTTCTGCTGGCTGCAATCAACTGCACTAGATTTTATATTCTAAAGCAAAAGCAAACCAAGAAACTGAAAGGACTGTAAGAAACATCTCAGACTGTACTATATTTCTTCAATAACCCTTCATGTTCTTCTTTTTGCATACATAGAAAGCAAAGCGGACATGGCAGGAATGCTGGGCTCAAGGAATTGTATATTCCCTCTAACAACCAACTCTCAAAAACTTCCATGGGTATGGGTTAGATACATGTTTCTTACAACCTGATTCCATGGGAGCAATATATCTGGCGTCCAGTTCAGCTCTCACTAAAATTAGTGGCAGTTTTTTCCATTTACTTTAATGGACCTGGGCTGGGTCCTTGGAGAAGAGTTACTCTTGGAAAATAACCCCTTTTTCAATTCTGGTCTTGTTCTTCAGCTACTCAGAAATATTCCTGATTATGGCCCCCAATACAGTAAAAAAGTGATCATCTTACAAACATTAATGTATTTTCACAACACCACTCTGAGGCAAAGTATTATTCTCATTTTTCAGGAGAACAGTGAAATAAGGTGACTTGTCCAAAGATCATACGTGAAATATGCAGCAGAAAAAGGAGTTGAATCTAGATGTCCTGAGTCCTAGTTCAGTGGCTTACCTACGGAACTATCATTCCTCTGCCTTGGAGTACAGTAAAGCCAAAGCACTTGGATCCTGGAGGAGAGATGCAGAAAAAGTGGTTAGCACAGTATGATTTTTCTTCTCGTGGAAAGTCCCTACATCTAAATTCCACTGAAGTCAGCTTCAGCAGAGATTTGGGGGGAGGAGCAGGTGACAACCATTGCGCTTTTTTGCAGATCCACCAGCTTTCCTATTAGAAATCAGACCTAGATTCAATACTGATCCAAGAAGCATTAACTCTCATAGAATCCCTACTATAATCTGCTACTTTGGAGTCACTGGCAAGGTGGACATTGGCAACACAGATCCAGATGGTGCCATGGTAAAATGAGGACAGCAAGGCAGATGTGTGATCTTTAAGGTTCTTTCAAGGTCTACATGAATCTTGGGGCATTTGAAGATTTCGGAGGAGAGACGTGAGGGAAAGTGCAGAATTTAAAACAGATACCTGTCCCCTTCATAAGAAAAACATGCAAAAAGGTGGATATAGTTATGTGGGGCTGAGTTTGCTCTTCGTTAATGTCATTGTTCTATGTACTAGTGCACATGTGCAACTGATTATACTACAGATTTCTTGACAGGCCTATATGTATTACTTGGCTCTGTTGTTTACTGGCTCTGCATTGTAAGATGCCTTTTATTTCCTTCTCCTAAAGACCAGTTGTTTCAAAGAGAATTCTCACAGCTTCTGTGTTAAGATTTAGAAACTGCTTGCCAGTTGTTCAAAGTTTTCAATTCTAAACTCAACCAGCAGTGTCCAGAGCTGTTAGGGTTTTTCTTGTTGTTGTTCTTGCCATCTGTTGCTGGCCTCAGCACTTGGCTCCCTACTGTCTCTAAAGAGCTGGTATACAAAAGTTGTTTAAAAGATTATTTTTTAAAATCTGTATTTGTAGGTCTTCCTTGTATATCTTTCAAAATCTTGGCCCTTAATTGAGGGATAACACACAAAATCTGTCTCTTAACTAGTGGTTGAATCAATAAATACTAGATAAAATACTAGATACTGGTAATAAAAGATTACCAGTTGAATTATATCTGACACAAAAAAGAGGAAGAGTCAAATGATGAACTGTTGTCCAAATGTTACAGCTACTGTTTTGTTCATTATGGAAGCAGTACCCTATGGATGTGCAAGTTTCTGCTTTGAATATAAAAATATATCTGGCCAAAATAGCTCCTGTACGGGTGTAAGTGCTCTGAAAAGCACTGTATTCCATAATCAGTTCAAGGAGACTTTTATAGGCTATAACTTTGTTCCCAGAGAATAGTCTACTCATCATCTTAAAGGAACTCTGATCAACCACCAGACGAAATACTTCTATTCTTCCCGGTCACATAAAACAAAACTTTCAAGCTCTTACTTCTTTACCCATGTAGACAGATTAACATGACAAGTTACGCTCACTTATTTAAAAGTACTTATTCTTGGTCTTCTGTGCGTACAGCAATATGTTGCAGAGTCTCCTTAAAAAAAGACCACAAAAATGCAGCACCACAACAAACTACCCCATTTTGAATGTTTTTGTTAATAATACAGTATTCATTCTCCAAAAGCAGTTAAATATATGATATAAACTGACTGCACTTAATATTGTAATAAAATATTTCTAGTTCCAAAATTAGAATGCAGATTTTTGTTAGTAAAAAGTCTAGTATTACTCACTTTGGTTCCCTCTCCTCCCTTCCTCCCTTTCTCACTCCTCCCCCATATACGTTGAAAGAAAGAGACTTTGGTTGGAAAAGACAGCCTAAGAAAGTAAGTTCTCTATTTGTGCACAAAGTAGATCTGGCTGGAGTAGTGAAAGCGTTCTGACATGCCCATTATTAAATGAAAGAAACCTCCTCAAGGGGCAAGAGGATAGTTCAATCCAGTTTTCATGTCTATTCAGACTCCTCTCTGCTGGGAACTGCAGTGAGACCACCAATTTGTTTAATGTGTCCTTCTTTTAAAAAAAAGAAATTTAATTTTGCCCTTGCTTAAACTCCTGAAAGATGCTTTTAGATTGAGATTTCTGTTTACTACACAGGTTCGTTATATGTGCCAAGACAGCCTTTTGAGAAATATGTATGTTGTAAATAAATCACTTGGGGTATTTTTATCCTGAAGAAATTATGTTCCAGGTATCACAGTTGAAATGGCAGCCATTGAGAAAATAGCATTGTGCTTTTTAGAATTTTTAGTTGTTACACACATGTGCATGCGCAAGCACACACAATCCTACAATATTAATATCCCATAACTGCTGAAACAGGTTGTCCAAGCCCAGCCAATCTACCTAAACATCAAGATACCAGAATTCAAAACTGAAGTTTCAGGTAGTAAAACAAAATAATGAAAACCATTGATTTGGGTAAATGCTTCTGTCTAAATACATATGAGGGATAGTTAGGTTCATATCTCAGTTTATCAAGCTCTGAAAAAACTATATGATAACAATTGTTACCCAGACCAACGGGTTGTTTGTTATTTTGTTTTACCCTATTTGATGCCCTCCAGAGGAAACTCAGTTTTTCTCTTAAATGATTTCATGCCATATTCATGGAAACTTTTTGATCCTTTTTATTAATTCTCATATGTACTTAATAGGTTAAATCAGTTATTGTACATATATTTCTGTCCAGTCCAGTCTCCTTCCAAGCCAAATAAACTATTTACATCAAAAATTGTTTTAACAGGAATTTTAGTGTAGCACTACTAAAAACTTTATATTGTATTACACTTCAAGCTGTTGCATGACATTGCTGTCATTGAAGGTTCACTGTCATTGAAGGTTTTTTTAAATATTTTCTACATGGAGGCAGATACTAACAACATGAGTTTACATGGTGTAGTTAGATGTTGATAGATTTTTGGCTGCTTGTGTGTGTTCCCTCTGTGTGCTGCCCCAGCCCTGCGCAGACAGCTAGCATGGCAGACCTTGAGTGAACTGCCCAATGACCATAAGATCCATTAAGGGACAAAGGCAACCAGTCAGGTTTATTGTTGACAAAGTACGGTACTAGTATTCCACAGACTCTACTGGACCACTAATACATGTATGCCCATAATAATGGACCAGCTCAGTGAATGGCGGGACTTTCCGGTCCTCCCTAGGCCAGACAAAGATACTCCCTCTGAGCTACATCTTTGTACTCTGATACAAACAAGTTAGTACTGCCCCTCTGACATAGTTAGTTACTGCCTCCAATGTGGCTAGTTATTACCCATCACCTTGTACATGTTGGTTCAATTAAAACATTTCTGTTATGTACTGTTATCCTGACCTGATCTTTTGGGAGGGGTCAGTATGTTCCTGTTATCCTTGGGGAATGTTTTTGTACCATCCTTGATATTGGGATGTTTTGGTACCACTTGATATTGGGATGTGTTTGTGTGAGTACTCTGTGACTAACTCTTCTTAGGAATGTGTATTTCTGCAATATTAGCCTGGTTCTTGCCAGATTCTGTGAGCAGGTACTGCCTCATACCAGGCTCCTGATACAAAGGCTTATTTCTCAGGCTCTTTTCCTACCACATTCCCCCTCTTTTTTTGTCTTTTTAAGGGGAGGATATTTATCCATTGTCCTAGAAAAGCATAATGCATGGACTGAAGTTGGCCCAGTGGGCTAAACACTTATGTGGCCACCTTACCTTCCTATCCACACATTCATGCCCCATCTGTCCCTTATCTGTATGTTCCCTCGTTTGACTGATGGACAGATTTTATTTTCCAGTTGTGTTTAGTCCCTTATGGTGGACCTGGGAATGTTAGGCCAGGGACCATGATTGAGGAATGTAGTTTTATGATTGAGCCTTAGATTGTTTTGAATAACGTGTGCCTTACTTTGGATTCAGATCCCAAAGTGTGGCTGGTACTACCAGAGAATTTGTTTTCCAGTTTGTAGTTACTGTGTAACTTAATTTTTTTACCAATTTGTTTTTTCCTTGCCTTCATGTTGTTTGCTGCCATTCGTTTGTTGATTTTTTTTTACCTGTGTGCTGGTTAAACAGTTTAGCAATGTTATGCACATTGTAAACATTGTACAGCAATAATATAGTTGCTTTTACTTAGCAGCCAGGTTTAACTGACAATGGTTTCTAGCTGATTGCCAACTTAATTGTTCATATATGGTAGATTGAGGTGTATTTGACTAGTCTCTTACTTATAAAGCACTTCATTTTTCTTTTTTTTTATGTTGGGGGTTCCTTGTACCTTGGTTCATTGTATACTAATATTTTCTGGTGTCTTTGTGGTGTGATATCTTCTGGTGTCTTTGGTCTGTGGGATGCAACCTTAAACAGTTTGAGTTAGTTAACATAATAAAGTTTTTGTTTGTTTTACTTTTTTTTGTTTTTAGTAACCAAAATTTAATACACAGGTTAACTTAGTGTGTTTACAATATAATAGGGACCCAGTCTTTTATAACACATGGTATACTTTTGCAATTGTTATATAGACATTCATTTTTACTTGAGATGCATTACTAATATTTGATATTAAATATAATACTTAACTGCTAAAAAAATGCTTACCAATCGTCTATGAAAAGGTGTATTGCTTTCCCCAACTGAGCACTCTGTTTTAGCAAAAGAGTTAATAACAGAATTTTTACCAAGCTTTTTAGAGTTAATTTGCTTGTGATACCAATTCCACTTTTGTTAACTGTTTAGAAGCATAAATGTTAACAACCACTGGTTCCCTTTAACATAACATGGAAGAAAAGTGTATAAAATTAAACAAAAATAAATTTTAAATGCAAGTCTATGCAAACACATTGAGGGTATTAAATGTTCATGACACTTTGCTGTGTCTGTGAACAAAGGTGGAAACCTGTTGAAATTGTTTGGTTAGCTTTATGCATAAATTGTTGTTTTTAAACATTTTTGCTATGATATTTTTATAACTATATTTAAAAGTGAAAACAAGCTCATAAAAACCCAAATAAGAAATTGACATTTTGTTAATATTATCTTTACCTTAATGTTGAAGTTTCCCCTCTTTTTTTGAATGAAAAATTAAAAAAAAACAACTCGGTGATTAATAAAAGAGAATTCTTTTTGTTTTTTATTGTATTTTTTGTTGAGGCAGAAATATATGTACATATATTTATAACTGAGACCTTTTTGAACTTTAAAAAAATGGGTATTAATAATATGATTATACCTCAAACATCATATTAAAATAGCCTGGTACCACTTATATTAAAAAATGTATAAAATTGACTTTTGTTGCAACAAAATAAAAATAATAAAAAAGTCACGTGACACACACAACATACATGACTTACAGGACAAATTACAATTAAAAACAAATGGCTCCAAAATTCTATGTATAGCTATACAAAATAAGGTAAACACAAATAAACAAAAGAGTTAAACATTTAAATAAACAAATTATTACCTTTATATTTAAAACTTTTATTAACAATTGATAAAAATGTATATTATTATTTGCTAAATTTGTTGTATTAATTTAGTAACATAAGGCATTTTTATTACTTTATATTATATTAAATTTTATTTTAAAACTCCCGTATCTACTCCCTGCAAATCCCCACAGAATTTCAGCGCTCACTTACCAGATCAGCGGTCGTGGGTCACCAGTGTGGTTAGATAGAATCATAAAATATCAGAGTTGGAAGGGACCTCAGGAGGTCATCTAGTCCAACCATCTCCTGCTCAAAGCAGGACCATTCCCCAATTTTTGCCCCAGATCCCTAAATGGCCCCCTCAAGGATTGAACACTCAATCCTGGGTTTAGCAGGCCAATGCTCAAACCACTGAGCTGTCCCTCCCTCCCAATGTTGATAGATGTTTGGCTGCATGTGTGTGTTTCCTCTGTGTGCTGCCCCAGCCCTGTGCAGACAGCTGGCATGGCAGACCTCAAGCAAACTGCCCAATGACCACAAGATCCATTAAGGGACGAAGGCACCCAGCCAGGGTTATTGTCGACGAAGTACGGTACTAGTATCCCGCAGACTCTACCTGACCACTTATACGTGTATGCCCGTAACAATGGACCAGCTCAGTGAATGGCTGGACTTTCCGTTCTTCCCTAGGCCAGACAAAGATACTCTCTCTGAAATACATCTTTATACTCCTATACAAACAAGTTAGTACTGTCCATCTGACATAGTTACTGCCCCTTGACATGGCTAGTTATTACCCATCACATTATACATGTTGGTTTCTATTACGTACTGTTATCCTGACCTATCTTTTAGGAGGGGTCAGTGTGTTCCTGTTATCCCTGGGGAATGTTTTTTTTCACCATCCTTGATATTGGGATGTTCTGGTACCACTTGATATCAGGATGTGTTTGTGTGAGTACTTGTACTTAGGAATGTGTATTTTTGTAATATTAGCCCTTTTCTTGCCAGATTTTGAGAGTAGTTTCTGCCTCAGACCAGGCCTCTAATACAAGGGCTTCTGTTTCAGGCTCTTTTCCTACTACACATAGCAGCACCACTGGGAATAGTTTTGTGCAAAGAGACCATATTTCTACTTTTGGGTTCAGCCCCCTAGTGCGATACAGGATGAAGCTTCTCTACCTATCAAACTTTGTTAGCCCTTTGAGGCGCTGGCGAGTCAACCTCATTCTAAGACCAACTGTCAATGTCTCTGTGCCCTCTCGAAGACTCTCATCCAGTTCTATTCTGACTGTGCTCGGCTAAGGAATTCCCTGTCTGATCTGCAGTCATGTAGGCTTATTTCTTCAGTTTTTTGATCTCTTTGATTTTTTTCTATCCAGCCTCAAGTGGCTTCTCTGTGATATTGGTTGTCTTTGGTTTTAGTTGTGGACCTGCCGTTGTCTTTCAGCTGGTGGTAACCCTTTGAGACAATGAGAGTTTTTCAGCTGCCCCAGTTCACTGTTGATTATTGTGGCCCACTGTGGGTCACTCACTTCATCATTTCCTTTATGTGTCCTTTGGTGCTTGATGCTTCAGGAGCTTCCATTCTTTATTAGTAGCATCACCTTCTTACCATGTTATGCTTCTGTGGGTTCAACACTTGCCCTAAAATTTCATATACCCCATCTAAATTTACTGGACTTGGCTCCTTGGTGTATGGTATTGATGCACAGTTCCCTTTCACAATACAAAGTCTATGCACAAGTGGTGTTGGTGCAGAATTCTAACTACACATTCATTATAGGCTTGAAATAGTTGATCAGGAAACTGATGCATGCACTGCTCAGAATCTGACTTTGTTCACTCAAGACTGAACAGGAAGTAACTAGTTGTATATAATTCAAATAAATATTTTTCTTGTCTGCATTCTTATAAAAGCACTTAGCATGGAAGTTCAGTGTATAACACCTTATTTCTAGTCTTCTCTTGGTATTACAGAACAAAGGGTCCAATTCTGCACAGCTAAACCCATTCTAAATATTTTCTCTTCTGTCTTTAATTTGTTGCATGTTTGAGTTGCATAAAGTGGATACTTGCATCTTGTAGACAGAGCTCTTTAGTTTCCAGGAGTCTGTATGCAGCACTACTTTTATACAGAGTGGTTATATTACTTACTTACTGGATGTGTAATTGTTCTCTGAAGATATTTTCTTGCATCCGTCAACACCTGCTCTATTCAGTTTGCATCAAGAGTTGCCATGTTACCTTGAGCCTGCAGTGGGGATATACAGCAACCTAATTTTTACAAAAACTCTCGCAAAACTAGCAAGGTACTGTGTAATTATAGTAGCCTAGAATTCAGTATTTTATCTTAATGGACAGTGCTGTCATCAGTTTTAAAAAGCTGTTGTGCATGTATTTCTTTCTATAGAACAAAACAAGGGGGTCAAGTTAAATATGGGTGGACCGTGTAAAGAGAGTTTGAAGTGAAAAGTGAATGATGAAGCATTTTAAGAAAGAGGGGAAATGAAATGAACTGTTAAGGGATGCAACCAGAACTATTAACTCTGTTTGGGTTGGTATCATCCGGCTCTATTGAAACGCACTTTCAACCTTAATTCTTCTTAACATTTTTGTTTGGGAATTACTACAATGTTTAATTTCAATTGTCTGAAAATGGTTGGTTGGTTGTGTTATTTCTTTGCCTTAAGGAAACTATTGGGTCTGGTATGTTTACATGTGTGAACTTTTTTATATATTATCATAGACTAATGGATAGTTGACATGGGAAAGTTCCAGAATAGACTTCTTATCTGACGAGTATATTTATTTTTGTTTGCCACACTCAGGATAAGAATAATCCAGTTTAACAAGATTTTATTCTAACCTTTTTGAAGAGACAGAATGCACAAATAAATGGCTTGTTTATTAACTGAATATATGGAAATATAAATGGGCAGATGCTTTCAGCATTTTGTAAATAAAAAAATAAAGGAGTTACGGTTTGCTTGATAGAAAATCAACCACTGAAAACAGTTCTAGAACCTATGGATAGTTTCATAACAGGTAGGAGGATCACAGTAATCAAAGATTGAAAAGACTTGACTGAGTCCATCCCTCTACAAGAAGAAAATACTATTCTGTAATTGGATGAATTACAGATTATTTATACTACATTCTATTTTAGCTAAAAGAGAAGGAAGAAACCAAAAAGGCCAAAATGAAGAGCTTTTCTCTTTGATTGCATGGTTGTTCCTGCACCTTGGAGCTACCTGTATGACTCCTTTCTTGTGGATTCAGTTTTAATGAATTTATGCAGAGTATTGAGGATCTCCACAAGGTGCACCTCCTTAAAATCAAGACTGTGGATGTCTTTCTAAAAAATACACTGTAACTCAACCAGAAGAATACAGAAATTAGTGGGTGGGGTTCTATGGCCTCTGTTATCAAGATCATAACGATCTCCCTCTGGCCTTAACAAGTCTGAACTATGTCAGAGATTAGGAGCACTGAGTGAAATGTTCAAAAGTCCCTAATTCACACTGAAAGTCAATGTGACTTGTGTTCATCTCTCACTTAAATGCTTTTGAAAATCCCATCCAAACTAATTGAAACAAAAATTGGTCCCCATTTTGACCTTGTTCTTCTTCTGAACCATACCCACATTTTTAGAGGTCACATTTTGATGGATTTAAAATTATTACTTTTTACATTTCCTTTTACTCTGATTTATTTAAAACAGATAATAGAAGTACCTATTCCAAGATTTGATTGCTTTTTACAAAAATTAAAATTCACAACAGTAAAAAGTAAGTAAATTAAACTATTTAAATACCCTTCCAGCCCCTCTCTTATACCCTACCCTGCACCAAATCATAAGAGGAACCAGCTCCAAAATCAAACTAACTAGAGCAAAATGTAAACAATCAGGTTTTGTAGATATAATGTGGACTGTTGCTATTGAAGGAAAAGGCTGTGAGCAGACTGATGTGGGAGGGTGTAATATGCAAATGTACCAAAGTAACCAGGCATGCTTGCTCACTAAATGACTTTTTTTTTTTTTTGGACACCTCGAAGCCTCTTACTTTCAGGGATGCTGCTTTATTGATTGTCTTGTCTGCTAAATACACCTTTATGAGTGCAGTATCTGTAACTGGAATTTGCAATGTACTTTATAGTGTATGCAGAGACTTCTTTTTCACTACTATAATATAGGCCATGATCCTTCTAACATGCAAATGCTTAAGTTTAAAGTACTTAATTTTAAAGTTAAGAATATGTATAAGTGTTTAGAGGATCAGAGTCATAATGTATGATCCAAAGTGCATGCCTGCACTCAGAATTTCTAACTTAAAGAAGCAAGACATTTTCTCTTTTCTGTCATCTATCCTTGTCTGATTATAAGATATTCTTTAGTCTTGCTCCAATATTATTACTTCCTTTGTGTTGGGGGAAAGGTTGCCTGTTAACTATTCAATACAGAGACAACTGTGTCACAAAAACTATTTCAGATTATGTTCATTAGTTTAAAAAACAAACAGTATTTAACAAATCAGGTGACAACATACTAGACACTGATAAGAGAGTAGAATATTTGTGCCTATTGGACTTTCTGGAAAGAACCGTAAAAGTTCTCTCATCATGCCCATTTTTGCAATAACTAGATGAAACTGACGTTCTGGGGGCTGCCCTAATTTTTTTTAATATTATTTTCTATTAGAAATATGTGAATTATTTTTGGAGGAGTTGTGATCATTTGGATGCATCTCTTCTTTTATAGTGAATGATGGGGATTTTCAAAAAAGTTCAACTCTTACTGACTTTTGGTGAGAATTGCACACCTCTCTCTCCTTTAGGCACTTCTGAAAATCCTGACCAGTATGTCACTTTTCACCAGTGCTTTGGGCAACTAAATACAGATTCAGAATTTGACTTGTGTCTTATGCACTTGTTCCATGACACATTATTTTATTGATGGGCCATAGGAAGAACTACCAACTTCCTCAACAAAAACGAAATTATTCATTTTCTAGTGGATTCACCTGGCCTACCTCAGCTTGTTTTTTTTTTAATTTTGTTGTTTTTTATGTGGAAATAATTGTATAATAAAATTTTGAACCCCACTTGTAATTTTTGGCTTTATCCAGTCCAGGACATGGTGACATTTTCTTGTACTGTACTGATAGTGAGCCTTCATCAAAAGTCTGATCCATCTGAAATTATTTGGGAGCCCTCTTTCCACTTTCTTAAGCACTGTTTGGTATAGTATGGTATGATATTCAATCACAATACAATCGTTGGTTGTGTGTTTATATCAAATGCAATGATGTGCATTATCTATCAGCTCTACCTGCCAATTCCTTTCTTGTTCAGCAGGTTTTTATTTCTCCCTTGTTTTACTTCCTGATAATTGATATTCATTTTAAATACCATGCTTGGAGACTGAGGAATTTCACCAGATGGTATCTGTATTCCTTTCTTTTTCTAGTACAATAAAAAAACAGAAAAAGAAATAATCTGTATTTGCAAATTTTGTTTTCATGCTGAAACTCCATATTGGAAATTAAGTGATTTTTTTTAAACTATTTGCTTTAAACATTTCAGTAGGTGTATTTTTGAGGTAGAGGTCCTGATATCGTTACTGTTTAAGAAGCATTGGTTTGATGGTGTCTCATACGTTAAAGGCTAAAACATAAAGGGCTAGATTCTCATTTACACTAAAGTCCTTCTGCACAGATGTAAAAGTAATTTATGCTGCCACAGCAGTATAAAGGAATCTTTATGTAAATGAGAATCAGGCCCAATGTTTCTTAAACGGCCTTGAAACAAAGGTAAAAATAGAATTGGTGGGCACAGTCTTCAGCTGTTAAACAGAACCATATTTCACCTATTCAGACAGAAGTTTTCCCAAAGGCTTCAAAGAAAGTCAATTACACTTCATTGTAGGAGCAAGGTAATTTTTTGAAAGTTTAAGGTTGGGTACTTTGCACCAGATTCTTTTATTAAAGAAAACAAAAGATGAAATGTTTAGTATTTTAACAATACCTTGAATAGTCCCTGTTAACTACTTATGCTAAACTAGGGGTTGACAACCTTAGAAGTGGTGTGCCGAGTTTTCATTTATTCACTCTAATTTAAGGTTTCGCGGGCCAGTAATACATTTTAACATTTTTAGAAGGTTTCTTTCTATAAGTCTATAATATATAACTAAACTATTGTTGTATGTAAAGTAAATAAGATTTTTTAAATGTTTAAGAAGCTTCATTTAAAATTAAATTAAAATGCAGAGCCGCCCCGGACCGGTGGCCAGAACCCAGACAGTCTGAGTGCCACTGAAAATCAGTTCGCATGCTGCCTTTGGCATGCATGCCATAGGTTGCCTACCCCTGTGCTAAACAATCTGTTCCATCCTGTATTTATCTGCACATTAAGTTTCCCAGAGCTTAACAAGAGCTCTGTGTAAGCTCAAAAGCTTCTCTCTCTCACCCAGTAGAAGTTGGTCCAATAAACAATATTACCTCACCTACATTCTCTCTAACACTGATTAAGAACAGCTAGGCACTAGTGGCTGCTTGATAGCCTGAAATAGGAAAACCAGATGAGTTTTTTTAAAAAGTACAATAAAGGAGTATTTTTGTCTTGTAAATTGAATAACAGTATTCTACTGTGACCTGTTAATGTGTAAGATGATTCTGTAAAAGTGGAGTTAAGCTTCACTGCACATGAGCAGAATTCTCATTACAAAAATCTGAAGTTAAGGTGTGTTTTTCTAATGCTTCTTGAAAATTATAGTATAAATTTAGTATATATAGTATATAGTATATATACTATATATATAGTATATAGTATAAATAGTATAGCTGCAACAATATTTGCATAGATTTGAAATAAATATATTTACTTATGTCAGTCAATTCCTTATAAAACAAATTCTGTCTAAAACAGACATTTTGATTACATTTGCTAGTTTAGGAAGATGCCACTGTGAGCAGTATAGGAAGTAGGTTGCCCCTTCAGATCACCACAGTGGAATGCATTACAGGTGGGTTAGAGCCATTCATGTATCTCTGATTTATGCCTGTTTTAGCAAGACAAGGTGGATGAGGTAATATCTTGTACTGAACCACCTTCTGCAGGTGAAAGAGATAATCTTTTGAGCTACACAGACTACTTCCTCTATTTTGTTATTTTGTTATTTTACAAACTTGAAGCACAAAATTAGCTCAGGAAAGGGAGTTGGGAATGTTTGCTGATTAAATCATAAAAATGGGACCTAGTCATTCAAATGAAGTAATGTAATGTTAATCTGGGAAGACTCTCCTCTGGGTTTTAAATAACTAGTTAAAAATGCACCATTCCTTAGCTTGAAAGCTTTGAGAGAGGCTCTGCAGCAGAGGAGTACAAATGGATGGGAATGAGAGGAGCCATTTCAGTGAACGATGGTGAAAGAGGTGAGTTCTGTACAGAGTGCAAAGCACTATTCTGTTTTGTAAATCTACTTTTATAATCAATAGTAACAATGTAAATTTATAAACCAAATTATTTTTTAAAATGCAAAGTCATTGAGATGTGTATGATTAACCAAAGCAACAATGTGAACTTGTTATTTCAGACTCTTTGTCTCAGGTTTCACTTTGTCATCACATGTTTTGTGTTTTGTCAAAATTTAGGCCCACACTTGCAGAGGAGCATAACTTTACTCCTGTGAGTAAAGCTCACTTCAGTGGAACTATTGCAATACTTGAAGTTAATTCATTTGTCTGGAAAGTACGAAAATAATAATCAGAACTACTGAGGGTCAGATTTAATCCAACATGTGTCCAGTTTAGTCATTACGCAGATTTTACAGTGCTTACAATGAGATAGTAGGACTTTTGGGGGAGGGGGAGAGGGAGTTAAATGTGGGAAAGGGAACATGGAATAAGAGACATCAAAAGAAGGTGCATTTACTAAAGGTAAAATCCTAAATTGAGGGGGCTCAGAGACTCCCCTTCTATAAATCTTTTGGAAAAATAGGTTTCAGAGTAGCAGCCGTGTTAGTCTGTATTCGCAAAAAGAAAAGGAGTACTTGTGGCACCTTAGAGACTAACAAATTTATTAGAGCATAAGCTTTCGTGAGCTATGCATCCGATGAAGTGAGCTGTAGCTCACGAAAGCTTATGCTCTAATAAATTTGTTAGTCTCTAAGGTGCCACAAGTACTCCTTTTTTTTTTTTTTGGAAAAATAGATCTCTCTCAACATTTTGATGCCAAAAGAAATGTCAACACTCTGTCTCTATTTCTCTATTTTCACTTTGATGTTTGTTTTTCATACCTTAGGTCAAATTATTTTCTCACTCTTGCATCTTCCCAATGTGTAATTCTGCCATACTGCATGTAACATGTCCTATCTGTTATTACCTGGAGCAGTGTTTCTAGAAAGATGAATTGTCTGCCTCTTTACTTTGACTTTTGTTTTCTTCCCGGTCTTTTCTGGTTCCCCCTGTCTTTCCCTTTTCTCTCTTTTTTGATTTTTAGTCTTCCCTTCTGTCTTCCCCCGCAATCACTTGCCTCCATTTGTACAAATGAGAGTCCCATTTGTACATACATAAAATGTGCATATTCCAACTCGCCACCTAGGAAACTCACTTGTGTGTAAACCATGTGCTGATAGTTTTATTGGATTTTATGTGGGCAATTTCTCTACTTTCTGTGCTAACCTAAATCACTATTTTAAAATTTGGTCCTTAAATTTATTTTAATTCATGACATACAATTAAAAGCTAATTGTGTCAGTCTCAGCTGTGTGAGAGACAGGAAAAGGCTCAAGCATAACAGCAAGTTTAGAAAATTTGCAAAATTCCTTACAAAAAGATCAGAACTTAAACAATGAATTTATTACTGAATTAAGTAACTTGGGATAATGGTGAGTGGCCAAACTTCTAAAACAGTCATTGCCTGAGCAGAGGAATAATTCAAATAGCAAATGAACATTCAATAATATTTAGCTATAGACAAATGTATATACTCAAATTTATATGGCAAAACCAGTATTGAAATAATAGGCTGCTAGTGTGTTGTTTTTTCCTTTGTTGTGTAAGAGAATAGGAAAACATTTATTACTGTTTACATTTCAATGTTGGATCAATTGGCATGTCTAGGCAAAAGAATGAAGCACCAATGCGTATTAAAAATATTTTCTATTGCTTTACAGAAGACATACTGGTGAATTACAGGATTTGAGGTGTTAGGAGATGAAATATAAAAGGCATAATATTATTATCTGTATAGTCATTATGCATATTCATGAGAAACTGTCATTTTGCATGAAGATGCAGAAAGTTACTACTTTCCCACCCATATACCAGTGAGTGAAGACATTTCTTTTTATGTAGAAGAAACTCCAGATCTTAGTATTCAAAGGCAGCTTGCAGATGTTTCATCTTGACAGCTGGCAAACGTTTATTATCAGAAAAGTCAATTAACAGTAATCAGGTTTCTAAATAATTATAGTTCTTTTGTCCTTCGTTTTGGGTTGCTATTTGCTTTTCTTGCCCAGTGAATGCCATTCACCTTCTGTATTTTTAAGCTGTCACCTACTATGGTAAGTGTAAGGATCAGACTGTCTAGATTTAGTGCCAGTCTTCCCCTTCCATGAGAAGAAAAGGAGTACTTGTGGCACCTTAGAGACTAACAAATTTATTTGAGCATAAGAGCTCTTATGCTCAAATAAATTTGTTAGTCTCTAAGGTGCCACAAGTATTCCTTTTCTTTTTGCGAATACAGACTAACACGGCTGCTACTCTGAAACCTTCCATGAGAGTTTGTCTAGAATAGGATTAAGAAGCTTTTTTTATCCAACAGGTTCTAAAACTGGAGTCTTAACACTGCAAATTTAGTAATGTTTAGCTGGGTGAGTTGAACCCTAGAAAAGAGCACGTGTAACTAGATTTGTGTGGGCAGTTCTCTAGCTAAAGGAGAGCCTAGGCTTCAGCTCAATTTAACACATGCTAAGTACTGCTTGGCTTATCGCCACTGTGATTTTCATTAGACCATCCTAACTAATGCATACAACAAACATTTTTACTCTAGTCTAGACCTACCCAAACTGACAGAAGGTGCCAAAATAAGGAGAGCTACTTCAACCTAGCTCATCAATGGGACACTGGACAATATTTCCAGAAGCAGACAGTGGATCCCAGTAGTCTCTGATGACTACTAGGTTGGCAGAGCTCAGCCTTTACATAATTTCAACACTCACCAGAAATTCTTCTGAATACTCTAACGTGATAATAGCACCTGCCCAAATTTAAATGTCTGAATAATATTTGTGACTTTACAAAAAACCTGCCCTTTAAGCAAGATTTTCATTTATGCACTGCAATACAGTACAATTCCTAATTTTTGTTTTAAAGCCTTGAAGATGTTATAAATCTTAGGAGGGTTTATGTGATTGGAAAGAAAGTGCTTTTGAGGTTCAAGAAGTTTATTGAAAAATAGCAAGCTGATATTACAGCAGGTAAAAAGAAGGGCTAATTTTGTTAAAGTATTATTTTCAGTGAGAAGTGACCTATTGCAAATTTGAGCTAACATTAGATAGCCCTTAACAAAGCTGATTTGTTCATGTACATTTTGTATCCACATAAGAACCGAGCTTTGGTAAGGACCTAATGCTCCAAAATTCCTGTCACTCTTTTAATGAATCAAATTAGTATTTATTCACAATCCCAAATGCAAAAGGCCATTGCAGTGAGCTATGCAGAACCTCTTCCATCTCAGTGGTCTTGGCATTGAAATAGAGACTCGTAGAGTAAAAAAGATGCAGAGCCTTTATCTTTATATTTTGTCTTTATCTTTAAATTAGTAAGCCTTTTTTTTTCTTAGACTTAATGACTAATTTTGTGGAATATCAGTAAATGACTTATAATGGCATTGCTTGCTGGATAACATTGTGAAAGTTGAGTTTTAAATCTTAAAATAATATTAATTGCAAAGAGGCTTATGGGCTTGCAAGCATTTACATTTTTATCTGTACCTCTTAAGGGTATCTCTAGACTGTATACTTCTTACAGTGGCATGTAGAGTATATATGCCACCTGTCGCCCTAGCACAGATATAAATAGCAGTGTGGATGGTGAGGCACTGATTTGGCGAGTAAAGATACACCAGAACCTCAGAGTATGTACCCTAAAGAGTTCTTTACGTGCCAATGACGTTCTGCATTGGTGATGTCTAGACCAGTGATCTGCTAGGCCTCTGTAATCCTTGACTATGGGAGCCAGCCTTACCCTGCATTTCTGTGAGAACCCCCACTCCTGGGCTGTTCACGCACAACCTCTGACATGTAAGCTGCTCCTATACTACACTAGCTAGTATCTCCAGTCCCAGAAACAGCCCTAGGAACCTCCATCTTGCAGTGTCCAGTTATGCTCACTGCAAGCTTATATAAATTCATCAATTTAACAAAGGAATGATATGTACTAGGTTTGTTCTCCCAAGGGGAGTTTCTGACACACTGCAAACCAAATGCACTGCTTCAGGTAGAATAAACAGATATATTAACTATAAAGGTAGATTTAAGTGAGTATAAGTCAAAGCATAACAAGTCAGATTTGGTCAAATGAAATAGAAGCAAAACACATTCTAAACTGATCTTAACACTTTCAATGTCCTTATAAACTTAGATGCCTTTCACCACAGGCTGGCTCTTCAGCCAGGCTCTCCCCTTTGATCAGTGGTTCAGTCGCTTGGTGGTGGTGGTGCTGTCTGTAGATGTAGGCGGAAGAGAGAGAGCATGGTAAAATGTCTCTCCCTTTTATCATGTTCTTCCTTCCCTCCTGGCTTTGCCTCCGCTCTCTTGTGGTCCCTCCCCCCCCCCCCCAGTCAGGTGAACATTACCTCATCGCAGTCCCAAACTGCCCAAAGGAAGGGAGTGACTCCCTCGAGGGCCTAACAGCTCCTTTTGTTGCTTGGCAAAACCAGTGTCCATTGTTCTTGTGAGGCTGAGCTGGGGTTGTCCCATCCCGGCCCTGATGAGGTGTGAACTGCCTCTCTGTTCTTGGAGAGTTTTTGCATGGGCTTGCTTTTAGCCATGAGGATACATTTTCAGCCTCATAACTATATACATGAAATTATAACCTGTAACAATTATGATAACATCACTATAACAACCTTGCTCAGTGCATTATGAGCCTTCCGAAGATACCCAATATGACAAACTTTGCATTGGATACCACACAATCGTTTTATAAAGATGAACATGGGGGTGTAGGGTGTTCCCCCGAGGTACAGCGTGTCACAGTGCCCAGGCAGTGCCCTCCTCACCACCACCACCACCACCATCTACACTGCTATTTTTAGCAGAGTAGTGACTTCCTGCTGCCAGAGCCTTTTCCCACTGAAAGGAAAGGCTCTGGCAGTGGAGGAAAAGCTTTGGCATCTCCCTGCTACAGAGGCCTTTCCCTGCTGCAGGGATCTGCTACAGTCTTTCCCTGCTGCAGGAAAAGACTCCAGCAACGGGAAAAGGCTCTGGCAGGGGGAGGCAGCACAGATAGACTCCAGCAACTCTGCTGATGAAGCCTTTCCCCGCTGTCTCCCACCTGCCAGAGCCTTCCATTGTCATGTGGCAGTGTGGACGCAGCCTGCTTTTCACTGTGGAATATAACTACACATGCCATACATGCCACTGCCAGTAGTATACAGTGCGGACATACCTTGAGGGAAGGAGACAAGTGTTTATCTACCAGTGTTAACCTAAACTCAAAATACTTTTCCAAAAGTGACAAGTACATTTCAGATTGAGAGTCTAGTTATAATGAAAACAAATAGCTAACTCGTCACTGTGGTGGGAGCATGAAACTCCATCCCTGGTTAGAAAGGATTATGATCCATTAGTTACATCTATTGCAACTGTATTGTAATTAATTAGTTACTTTTCAGCCAGAGGAGCAGGACTAAGTAAGAGGCATGCGTTGATAACTTAATGGACACTTGGGCCTCATAAAAAGAGAGAGAGTTCAGACTGAGGAGAGGGAACTATAAGGAACAGAGGGGCTCCTGTGAAGAGGCCTTTGCCAGTGTCTGCAGGAGAACAGATGCCTCAGGAAGACTCAGTCTGAAGAGCCAGTACTCAGTTCTTGAGTAGCTGAGAAAGGAGATTGGAGGAGAGGAATGCTGATTTGATGAGACATCTTGGACCTTAGTTTGCATTTGATCAAGGGATTTGAACTAGGCACCTTTTCGGACAGAGAACTGAATTGCACACAGAGGCAGATGCCTGTAGGGGGTGCTGGAGACAAAGGCTCCTTTATCATTGTGCCCTGACACAGTGAGGCATTGTGGTGGTGAGTGTGTGCACCATAAGTCACTTATAATAAAGATAAAATTTCAATAATTTATTCCTACATAGTTTACTTTTTGAATATTATACAGTAATACATTCAAACACAAATCTTTTGTTGTCCACCCCTTCATTTTACATATGATTGGTCTTTTAAAATACTGCATTATGTTGACTTTGAAATAAAGTTTCAATATGAAGTTTGTTGAAGAAAATCTCTCTCTTTCGTTAGTGTAGTGAGGTGATGTGACATCCCTTCAAGCCAGAGGGGGAGAAACCACTCTCTCTCCCCGGGTGGGCGGAATCAGGCTGGGCTCGGCTCTCCCACTGGAAGTTGAGAGGTGGGGCAGGAAGTACAAAAGGTGGAGCCCCTAGCTCTGTTGGAGTGAAGCCAGGGAAGGAGACAGATGTGCTCATAAACTCTCCTCTGCCTGAGGATTAGAGCTCATAGAGTGCTTTGTTGCGCAGCTCAATCACAGGCCTGAGTCTACAGGAGGGGTTCTCAAACTGGGGGTTGGGACCCTCAGGGGGTCACGAGGGTTATTACATGTGGGGTTGTGAGCTGCCAGCCTCCAGACCCGCTTCACCATCAGCATTTATAAATATATTAAAAAGTGTTTTTAATTTATTGGGGGGGGGCACACTCAGAGACTTGCTATGTGAAAGGGGTCACCAGTACAAAAGTTTGAGAACCACTGGTCTACAGACTGCTTATTAGCTCTATATTGCCCAGGGCCGGCTGTAAGATTTTTGCCTCCCCAAACAAAAAATTTTTTGGCCGTCCCTGTTTCTTTTCGTGTCCCCCCGGCTCCGCCCCTTTCTTAATCCCTGGCCCCGGCTCTTCCTTCGGGTATGCTGCATTCCCCCCCCATTGCTTCCTGCAGCTCCCCCCCCGCCCTAGCTCACCTCCGCTCTGCCTGGTCCCCTGAACAGGCCGCTGGTTCACTTCTCCCCCCCTCCTTCTCAGGCGAGGGAGAGGCAGCATATTCAGGAGAGTAGGTGGAGCAGAGCTGAGTGAGGGTGGGGGGAAGCATAGGAAGTAATGGGGGGGAACCGCTCCCCGCCCCAGCTCACCTCCGCTCCACCCCCGCGTCTCCCCCAAGTGTGCCACCACTCGGCTTCTCCTCCCTCCCTCCCAGGCTTGCTGCGTGCAACAGCTGTTTTGCGTGCAGCTAGCCTGGGAGGGAGGGGGAAGAAGTGGAGTGGCGACAGTGCGCTCAGGCGGAGGTGGAGCGGAGGCGAGCTGGCGGGGGCACATTTCTAGGGGCGGCATGGCCGGTGCCGGAATGCCGTCTCTAGAAATTGGTTGCCCCAAGCACCTGCTTGTTTTGCTGGTGCCTAGAGCCGGCCCTGATCCTGCCTTAGGGATAGAGCTGATGGATTGCTAGTTAACCTAGCCCTGCCTGAGGGACTAGGGCCTATTGGCTATTGAGGGTTCCACCATGTTGCAAAGGGCCAGGACACCAACACCTGCTCTGCGAATTCCCCTGACAGTAGGCCACACTCCCAGTGATGTAGTGAGGTGGTGTGGCCTCCCTCCGATTCAGAGGGTGAGGGATGACTGAGGCACCACTACAGTTAGGAACTAGCTTATTTATGAGTATAGAATGTCACCTAATTTTATCTACACAAACTATATTTTTTTTATACATACACCAGTTTTGTTGCCTGAGTACACAATTTGGAAAAAGTTAACCATTCTGTTTTAAATATTTCAGTTTTAAATGCCTTATAGTGGTGGTATTTCAAATGAAATTTTTCCAGTGAATTTTGCACTGTTTTTGTGCAGAGTACTTAAGGTTGTCAAAATTCAATAATATAAAGAATTGTGATGCACAAAAGGTCCACTCCAGTACATAAAAGCCCATTTCATTTGAAGAACTGCTAGGCAAGCTCATTTATACTGGTATTGTAGGATAGTGTACACTAAATAAGAAATAGAAAATACAATGGAATTACCAATATTCTACCTCCACCAGTGTCCTGTACAATCTGGCCATTGTCCTCTCAAAATGAAATAGCACATAATGCTCTTAGCCATTTGAACAATGTTATGACTGAGTGTAGAGAGTGGGAGGATTCTGCCTACAATTATCAAGAATGCTGAAGCATTCAATGTGATTATCCTTATCTTTACTGTTATCTTAGTATAATCTTCTACCTTGTGATCTCACCTGTCCTTCCTCTATAGCTTGTAGTGAGGAATTGTCAAATCTCATCAATTTTAATACCTATTATGCCTCTTTCTTTCTTGCTTCTATTACACACACTCTAGCTTTTGGATGTTTAAAGTCCCAGTAGATCATGTGACATTGATCTCACTAGCTCATTTTCTCTCCTGAACAAACACACAAAACTCACTGGATAATGCTAATCAGCTAGCAGTAAGCCTTTGGACTTTGAATAAAAATGGAAGCCCTTTTCAGTGGTCTTGGAATAATGTATTGATAGGGCCTATGTCAAACACTGTGTGACAGTATTTTTATATTTGTTGCAGCAGAGTTCAAAAATACATGTAGAAGGTTTGCCCAAAACAAAGTCAGGATTCAACACCAACATGGGTCAGAACATAAATATACAAATGTAGCCACAGACTCTGCTGCAAACTGAGATTTTATCTAACAGTGAGCCTCGAACAGCTCCCAAAGGGCCTCTGAAGGTTGGAATGCACCAAAGTGTTACAGACCTGTCTCTGATATTAACTCTGGTACTTGCTGTTGTCCCAACAACTGTGGCATCCACTGCTAAAGCTTTTTTGTTAAAGTGGTGCTGGATTCCCACCACTAGAATGCACTGTTATGGAGAAGGCAGGAGGCTCTGTGGTAACATCTACCCTCTCTGCTACTCCTCACTAATTCCCTGGCCATTGGGGGGTTGCTAGGCAGAATGAGAGGGAAGTGCGAGAAGCTGGCAACTGCCCCCTGCTCTTTAAGCACAGCTGCCGCACCTTTAAATGGTCACCAGGAATTACAGGGTGAGTGAGCCATTGAGGAAGGCTTTATTCTCCCACCCGCAATGCACAACACACTCTGAGGGAGGAAGAGAGAACCAGGGGGACTGAGAGGAAGAGGGAGATTGCCTCCTGGAGTTTTACATAGAGAACATACAAGCTGTAGTGCTTGTGCATCGGGCCAGTTGCATGACGATCTATACCCTTTCACACCAGCTTCCTATTTACATAGAATATCAGGGTTGGAAGGGACCTCAGGAGATCATCTAGTCCAACCCCCTGCTCAAAGCAGGACCAATCCCCAATTTTTGCCCCAAATCCCTAAATGGCCCCCTCAAGGATTGAACTCACAACCCTGGATTTAGCAAGCTAATGCTCAAACCACTGAGCTATCCCTCCCCCCTAGTTGTTGAAGGACTGACATCATCCATGCAATCCTACCCTGAAGAACCTGGAGAGGCTGGGAAGGACCTGCTGTCCTCTGTCTGAACACACTGGATGTGGGTGACAGGCCTTTGCATCCCTCATCTTCCAGGAAGACAGGTACAGATTGTGGAGAGTCTGTGGAGTGCTGCTGTGGATTGTGAGACCTGATGGTTAAATTAAGTATCCAGATACAAGGCTGCTTAGTTGAACCTAAGCCTTCTGAGGGTCAGGTATTTTTACAGCATCACATAGAGGTTTTAAAGTGGGGCTGTTGTTTTTTAAGCTCCTGCTAATTGTTTCCTATTTGAAAGTAGCCTTAAATTCCCCAGAATGTGCACACAGCCTCTCGCCCTCCCCCCAGTTAGTAGAAGGGATGCAGGACAAATGTTTAAATGCTCTCCAGGTTTTATACCAAGTTTATAACTTTCCAGTAACTTTAAAATACTAATGTCTGAAAAGTCAAGAAATTGGAAGGTTGTATTTTTAAAAATTGCAGCAACAACAAAATGTAGGTACCAGAAAGCATGGAAATGCTAGTTAAGGTTCCACGTGCAATATTAATTTGGCTACAAAAGAGCAGATCTCAATTTCCCATATAGATTTCTGTTGCAAGTCTCAAAACCACAACTATTGCACTCATTAGGCTAAAAGGGAAAGTTCCTAGACCTAGCCATTTCTCAGATATAAAATGAGAAAAAAAGTTAGGGTTTTCCAAGAACAAAATTCAAATCCATTTGGAAGTTGCCTAGCATGACGGCTAGGTTGGTCCACCTTAAATTTTGCAAAGTAATTATTCCCTGGCAGTTGGAAATTTAAACAGAATTTCTGGTGAAAAAGAACTTATTTTTTGGTGGAAACATTTATGGCTTTACACTGCAAAATGTATTATTACTATACTGTGGTTACATAATTAAGAAGAGCAAAGACTAAATGAAGAGCCTGATGAATAATGGTAAATACAACACAGTGATATTTGTTAATTTGATGGTTTATGTTTCTAGAAACAAAGCTAACAAAATTATGCTGTTAAATTACTAAAATGGTGCTTGAAAAGATGTTGCTTAATTCACTGTAGGTTGTATGTTAAAATCTGTACTGAATAGGTAGCCATCACCTGGACATTTATCAGACTTGGATAATGATTTGCCTTAAGGTATAGGGAGCAGAAAGAGATTAAAGGTTTTTTTTTTTTTTCTGCTGTCAAAATGTGGATACTGCAATGTAGCTCCAAGTCTCCAGTTAGGAGTTCTGGTTTATAATGTCTATAAATTGACAGTTTCTGTGGGAGGCAAAGATATGTGCAGATCACTGTCCATGAAGCTTTGTGCCAACAATCATGGAGATTAGGTTGTCAAGTGGTTTTTTTTTGTTTTGTTTTTCAGAATCAGCATTGCTTTTTGGGGGGAGAAATATTGTAGATTTTCATTCATAAATAATTCTGTTCATTTAATGAAATCACTGGAAGATAGTTTTGTGTTTCAAAGGATTATGTAAAAATGGTATTTTTAATGCATGTAAACTTCTGTTTGAGAAAGCATTACAAAATTGTTGGTTTATACAGATATTTAGGTAATGAAGGGTCTGTTTAGAAAATGTACTGTCTCAAAGGAATGAGTTTTAAAAAAAAAATAGGAAAGAACTGGCTGGCAATTAGCCACTAACTGAAAAATAACTCAAATGAGGCAGTCTTGCAGCCCTTACTCGGGCAAAATTCCCATTGAAACCAATGTACAAAACCCCATAAATAATATTTGAAAAGTACTCTTGCTTTGCTTTCTTCACATCAATGTCATTTAATCTAGAAACATAGCTCTTAGTTGAATTAATAGAAGCATTTAGTATTTGCCATTAACTCCAAGGCATTTGCAATCTGTTTTCCTTAATTGTTAGTCATCCTATATTATTATTTTTTAAATTATTATTTGTATTACAGTAATTCCTAGAGGTCCTTGTCAAGAATTAGGGCCACATTATGTATGAACAAATTAAAAGAAAAAAAATATGAAAAAGAAATGGTTGCTAGCCTAAAGTGCTCACAATCTAAGATTATGAGAAAATGCAGTAGGTGGAAGAAACATACAATAGCGTGGGATAGAGGGATGAGAGAATGAGATGATTGTAAAATAAGCATATTTTCATAAATATTTAGTCTTTGCTTGCCACCTGCCTAACCATTATCAGATTGCAATGTTAGTCATCATGGCAGAGGGTTAAGAAGGGATTTGAAGGGGAAGTCATGATAGTAGCTTTATAGATATTCAGAAGTGACTGGACTTGCTTTTACATGTTTAAAAATTCCTGTCTCAGTGGAAGTTCTGAGTCAGGACTATAGAATTAGCTGCTATGGCCCAAATGTTTTCTCTGGTGCCCACACTGAAGAGTGTGGCTGTGCATGAGGGTATATCTCAGGAAGAGAGAAAAGCTCCTCAGGCTGCAGTGTAGCAAAAGAGATGCTCGTAGTTACTACTATAACATTAGGGCTGCAGTAGTTCCTATGACATTGGTCCCCTGAGCCCTTATGTGGGGGAAATGGTCATTGGGTCTGGACAACAGTACATCCACTTGGTCCTTCAACTGCCATGTCTTCAAATGCCTAGTGCAATCTAGTACACGTGGGGCTCTCTCACAGATGAGTTCCGTGGTGCCTAGAGGCTTCGTGTTACATGTGTGCTCTCTAGATTTGCCCTCCTCTAGAGCAGAAGTACTTATTTTGCCCAGGCAGGAAGAGGCAGAGTTTGTACTTTGGTGTTCAAAAAGGGAATCAAGCCAACACTGTTACAACCAGTTTTGTGACTTTATGCAAAACATTCATGCTCTTCTGTATATTTTAGAACAACTATTGTTAATGGAAGGCCGAAAGAGTTGTTTTGTTGTCTCTTCATTATGTTGTTATCTTTGAAAAAGTCTCCTAATTTATGATCTGTCACCTTAGGTAACATAAAAGAGATGGATTATTGTTTAGATTTGTCTCCTTAAAAATCAGTGTAATACTATGATGGTTATTCAGACAATATAATCTCAGAATAATTAAATACAAACTGTTACATTTTATATGTGCAATTGAAGTTATAGCATCTGCTTGTACTGTCTGTTATTAATATAAAATGTGCATCCATGCATGTAGGTATATATGAGAGAACAGTGGAAATGTCAATATTAAGATGAGAAGGCAGTGGAAACAGATGGCATGTTCACTTAAAAATGTTCTGTTGTCAATTTTGATAGAACAAATGCTCTTAATGTACTTTCATTTGTAATATTGTGTGTGTGTGCGTGTGTCATACACAAAATATTACGTGCTTATGTAATAAACACACAAAATATTACAAATGAAAGTATATCAAGAGCATTATATATAAACTAGCCCTGAATATTTGTAATCTGGAGGTTTTATTCACTGAGTGCACTTCTTAAGAAAGAAAGCATCTTCCAAAATAGCATATTATTTTTCTTAGTGATGTATGTAATATATTTTATTTTTAAATTAAAAACAAGGATACCATTTTTAATATTCAGTATTTTATTTGACAGCTGTACTAAAACCCTTGAATACGTTGATCTTCTAGGTGCATATTTAAATGTGTATGGTTCAAGATATGCATAAGCCTTGATCCTTGAATTTGCATGTAATTTATATATGTACATTTTTAATAGTTGATAAAAATATAGAGATGGTTTTATTAGTTAGGTTTGCTTGTTTTTGAAACATGATTTATATGTGCTTGATCATCAGCTTTGTGGCTTCTACTTTCATCACAAGGGACGACATTCATCTACAAATGGCTGCAGGGTCCTGAATCATTTATGCTCATGGAAGGCACAGAAAGTTGCAGATCTCTTTTTAGCTTTTCCTATGCCACCATGAACCTGGCCACTTTTCCATCTTTCTCTGGGGTACTTATCACCGTGGTATCTAAGCAACACAAACAAGTTATGAAGAAGCATAAGACTCCAGATAGGGGTTTTTTTTCCCCACTTTTTGTTCCTCCAAGTGCCAATGTGTGTGTGTTTTGTGTTCAAGGACTCTTTTAAATTAAGGGGGATAAATCCTTCCCCCCTTAAAGGGGAAAGGATTTATCTGACGGTTTGCCTTGTATTTTGATTTTAATATAGTCGGGCTTCATTGTTCCAATTGACATCTTTTCTGGCAAGGAGTTCCATGGTCTGGATCAGGCTGCTGGGAAAGTTCTGTTCAGTGCTTATCATCGGCTTATCACTGTGGAGTTTAGCTTTCAGAGCATATGTCTACAATCCAATAAAACACCCATTGCTGGTCCATGTCAGCTGGCTTGGGCTCACGGCACATAGGCTGCAGGACTACAAAATTGCACTGTAGACATTTGGAATCAGGCTGGAGCCTGAGCTCTTGGACCCCAACGTTGGTTCACAAATGTTCACACTGCAATTTTATAGCTCCACAGCCAAAGTCCCGTGAGTGAGAGGCAGCTGATGTGGGCCAACTGCGGGTATTGTATTGCAGTGTAGACACACCAGAGTCTCAGAGACCCCTGTTTGGAAATGAATGGGGAGTCAATGGAGTATATAAAGCTGAGGCATGATATGTTCTCACTCACCTTTGTTGCTATGCTTGCTGTAGTCTGAGGGAGAGGACAAAAGCATAAATCACTCTAAGAGAAGGTCTTCATCTTAGAGGAAAGGATGTAATTTTCAGGACCGTCAGAGGAGAAAAAATATACTCCTTGCCACTGCTTCTGTGAAGAGGCAATCAAGAACAGGAGGCTTCATGTAGTATAATTGGTTGTGTTCATCTCATTCAACTACTAAGTCTGTTTCAAAAGGCTGTTATGACATCTTTTTTTTTTAAATGCAGAGTCCCTAAAAAATATTCCCTTTATGCTATTTGTTATACTGCAGTTACTGCCTCCCTCCCTCCCTGGCAGAGATGGTGGGCAGAATACTTTAGCATTGTAGAAAGACAGTAGTCTCTTCATTAAGCTTGAAGTTAACCTTCTGTTATAAACCCAGTTTTTACCCACCCATCCTTAACTTTGCCAATACTAAACCTTCCTTCCTGAAATGTCACAGGTGATCTTATGCTGGGATAGCAATCTTTCTGCAAACTTTAAGACAAATTACTCAAAACATTTGGAAGTTACGAGGGGTCAATTTCTGCAGTGATCTCATTTTTATTTTATCTGAAATTTGTTTTGGCTCACAACCAACTTTAAAATGGTTAGACTTATAAACTCCAACTGTGTTTGAGACTTTGTGAGTTCTGGAGCCTTTGACTGACCTAGTGGGCGTGAATGGAGCAGATTTATTTGGCTATTAAAATCAATTCCACAAGCTTAGAAATCCCCAACATTACAAATGGGCATGAGCAGAGGGAGCTGCAGGCTAGGGAACAAGAATGGTACAGAAGGATAGGAGGTGAGACAGACAGAGTCTCCTATGGGGAGTTGAGGGCTGGTCCCAGGGGAAATGAGAAAACCACTTGGTGGGAGCTTCTTCTGTCAATGTAGGTACTCCACTTCCCCCGAGAGGCAGTAGCTATGTCAACATGAGAAGCCCTCCCATCGACATAGTGCTGCCTATGCCAGGGCTTAGGTTGGTTATAACTACGTTGCTCAGGAGGTGTGGATTTTCCACACCCCTGAACAATGTAGCTATACCACCATAAGTAACTAGTGTAGATCAAGCCTTGGTAGACTAGAAACTGCTTTGCAAATGAACTCCTAGAGGCTATATTTTCAAAAGAGCTAAGACCTGATTTGCAGGTACTCCGCTGCGTTAGACACCTAAATCGGAGCCACATTTTCAAAAATGCTCAGCTCCCAATGTGACGCTTATGATCATGTTTTCAAAAGAGCTCATGTGGAGTGATCACACTTACATATGACAGATACAAAACTGTACTCCAGAATTCCTCTATCTATAGGCAAATTGCACACAGTAGCCTTGGGAGGTCTGCAGTCATAGACTGAATTTCTTATAGTAATTCTAAAATCCTTATGCATCTTACACAGAAAGTTTGATAGGTACTCACTGTGAAAGACACCCCCCCCCCCACAAGACAGGGACACAGTTAATAGTTTCTGGATGACTTTCCACAAGTGAATTATGGAAATGCATAGGATAAAGAGGCACTGTTCAGCTTTGTAACTAAGCAAGTAGTTTTCTCTACATGTTTGAATCCCAGGTCACCCTTTGTCTCAAAATTATTTTCATTATAAATTCTGAAATAGTTTCCATTTACTACTGAGAAAAGTGTAGATGAAAGATCTTTTACAAAGTGATACTAACATCTGTGTTAATCCCTAGTTTTGTTAAATCAGTCCTGGTTCTGATTTGAAATAGGGAAAAATAACTTTCCTCAGTAAAAAGAAAAGGAGTACTTGTGGCACCTTAGAGACTAACAAATTTATTAGAGCATAAGCTTTCGTGAGCTACAAAAACCAGTTGGAGAACACTTCAATCTCTCTGGTCACTCGATCACAGACCTAAGAGTGGCTATCCTTCAACAAAAAAGCTTCAAAAACAGACTCCAACGAGAGACTGCTGAATTGGAATTAATTTGCAAACTGGATACAATTAACTTAGGCTTGAATAGAGACTGGGAATGGATGAGTCATTACACAAAGTAAAACTATTTCCCCATGGTATTTCTCCCCCCCACCCCACCCCCCACTGTTCCTCTGATATTCTTGTTAACTGCTGGAATTAGCCTACCTTGCTTGTCACCATGAAAGGTTTTCCTCCTTTCCCCCCCCTGCTGCTGGTGATGGCTTATCTTAAGTGATCACTCTCCTTACAGTGTGTATGATAAACCCATTGTTATATACACCCATTGTGTGTATATAAATCTCTCCTCTGTTTTTTCCACCAAATGCATCCGATGAAGTGAGCTGTAGCTCACGAAAGCTTATGCTCTAATAAATTTGTTAGTCTCTAAGGTGCCACAAGTACTCCTTTTCTTTTTGTGAATACAGACTAACACAGCTGCTACTCTGAAACCTTTCCTCAGTAAGTAAGATCTGATATTTGTATACCGTAACACTTTTCACTCCTGAAAGATTCTAAAAGTGCTTTTTTGATAAACAAATTATATGCAGAAATCACTTTATCTGTCGTAGGCACTTTTAGATCAAAGCAGTGTGTTTTATTTGATATCGTACAGTACTGGTAATCAGTACTTTTATGTTATGTGCCCACATCTTTTAAAAAAAAAACAAAAAACCCCCAACCCTATTCACTGTGTAACCTTGGGCCAAGTCACTTAATCTCTGTGTTTCATTTTACCATCTGTAACATGGAGTTAATGATACTTAACCGCTACGTAAAATTCTTTGAAATCTATGGATATGAAGGAGTAAGTATTATGAATAATCACTTTAGAGTGTAGCAAGAGTATAACCATGCTCAGCAATATCAGTTTAACAGGCAAGAGAAGACCCTCAACTGCTTTTTAATAAGCTTAGGACAAAATGTTCTAACTAAAATTAGGCACTTAAATCTATAATTGGGTTTCTAAGTTAGCTGTCTGATTTTTTTCCGAGGGGCTGAGCACCTACATCTTCATGTGTCTTCAGTCCGGTCACTTGTAGATTTCAGGCACTCAAATTGGTAAATATTGTCCTAGGACATGTCACAAACAGCACCATATCATGTAAATCCTAATATCTGGTTGACAAAAGTGATGTGGTGGAGGAGATTCTTGGGATCTTCCCCTCCTTCTGATGGCAGAATTTCAACAAGGGAAGTTTTTGTCACGTGACAATGGTAAAGAATGAGAGTTACTTTCTTTTAACATGGAACTGCTTGCTTGAATCTTTGCTGCAGATTTAAAGAAACCGTATGCACATCCTCACAGGTTTGATGATTTCTTTGCCTCTAACAAAGATTAACACTTCCTATGTACAGTTTACTCGTCCCTACCAAAGAGATCTCTGAGGCTCTTTAAATATTTCTGAAGAACAATATTTCTGTTTGCACCAATAGCATTTTCCAAATATCTCCAGAGGATACCCAGGACTACCCAGTTCCTCACGCCCCTTCTCTGCAATTCTCACTCCCCTTCTTTATGGGATTTTTCACTTGCTAAGAGGGGGAAATTCTGTAGGATTCCTTTTGTTTAAAACACTGGCAGCTCACCACTGGTTTGGTAGTTTGTACCCTTGTGCCTGGAAAAGTGTCATCTTTGCCAGTGATCTGCTGTTTGCTTGGGCATAGCACCTTAACCTTTCTGTCTGTTTCTATATCTAAACATTTGGGATAATAATGTTTGTGGACTTGAACACCTAGCAGAATGTTGACCCTAGATAAATAATAGCTCACAGGAGTGTTGAGATGATTAATAATTAGACTCTTGTACAGTGTTTTGAAGATGTGTAGACAGATTTAACTCTGGGATATGCCAACAGAAACAGGATCCCCAGCACTAGAAAGACTGCCTGGAGGAAGGTATATCAAGGTGCCTACAATCTCTGCTCCAGTGGGAAGCTTGTAGCTGGCTAGTGCAAGTTTTAAATCTGTAGCCTGGATACTATTGTCTATGGAAGGGGCAGAGCCTTGTGCAGAAATAGCACATGCTGATTCAGAGACTCTCAGGACAGCTTTTTGCTGTGGTTGCAATTTTATTCTGACACTACCTCCTCCTTAGGTTTGGGCAATGAAGACAATCCTTGACCCACAGCTAAACACACCAAGTCAGGAGGTGTACATTGGATCTCTCGGTGCAGAATCAATGTATATGAAAATTCCTTTCCATGTATAATATAAAATTTCCTGTCCTGATTTTCAGGAGTCTAACATGGAAGCTCCAATGTCCTTTCCTTATAGCACTCACAGGACTTAAAATATTTTAAAAGTAGACTATTGAAGCATTGAGCAATTGGATACATCTAAATGAAATGACAGGTCATCTTCAGCAAAAGCAGGGGTCGGCAACCTTTTTGAAGTGGTGCGCCAAGTCTTCGTTTATTCACTTTAATTTAAGGTTTTGCGTGCCAATAATACATTTTAACGTTTTTTAGACGGTCTTGCTCTATAAGTCTATATATTATATAACTAAACTTGTCATATGTAAAAAAGGTTTTCAAAATGTTTAAGAAGCTTCATTTAAAATTTAAATTAAAATGCTGATTTTACACTGCCAGCCTGCTCAGCCCGTTGCCGACCTGGGGTTCTGTTCACCTAGGCAGGCAGCGGACTGAGAGGGGCCTGCGGCTGGGACCCCAGCTGGCAAGGGGCTGGCAGCCAGAACCCCAGACTGGCAGTGGGCTGAGCGGGGCTGGCACCCGGGACCCCAGACCAGCAGTGGGCTGAGCGGCTCAACCCGCTGCCACTCAGTCCACTGCTGGTCTGGGGTTCTGTCCACCAGCTCCTGCCAGCCAGGGTCCAATTTGGGGTCCCGGCCCTGTCCTCAGAGAGTAGGTACCTACCTTCTCCCTGGTTCTAGCCATTCTCTTCCTCTCTCTGCACTGAGATGAGGGTGGGAGTGCGCTGAGACAAGGAGTAGGTTGGGGTGCAGGGTCTGGCCTGGAGATAGAATGAGGGAGGGGGCTCAGGGTTGGGGCAGGAGGTTTGGGTGTGGAGCGCTTACCTGGACAGCTCCCATTTGGTGTGAGGGGTGCAGGTGGGAATGTGGGTGTGCAGGAGCTCACGTTTGGTGCTCAGGGCAGGGGACTGAGGGTTTGTGAGCAGGGTGCAGGAGTCAGGGCAGGGGGCTGAGTATGTGGGGGGGGTGCCAGAGTCAGGGCTGGGGTTGTGGAGGTGTGTGGGGGTCAGGGCATGGGACTGGGGTTCTTGGGGGACGTGGGGGTCGGCAGAGGGCTGGGGTATAACATATTCTTAATATCTTAATAGTCTTAATATTGTGTAACATATTCTTAATATCTTTTGAGATCTGTGACTAATATTATGACAGACTACTCAAAACTGTTTCTGAAAGCCATTTCCAAGTTAACATTATTTCAATTGATTTTCATCATCTCTGGAAGTTTTTTCTTTTCAAAAAGATCAATTGCATCTGTTTGACCCTTAATTTAAAAAAAAAAATCACCTCAAATGCAAACATTTACAGAGGCATAAATTAGTTCCCTAACACAGAATGCTACTCAATGGCACCTCTAATCCTGGTTTAGAAAAGCAGAGCCGCTCTGAAAAAATACATTTGGATGATCCTGCTAGTCTTTCTGTGTTCTCAATCATTTTTATTCTCTGACTGGTTTAAAACCAGGAATTTCTGTTGGACCCTAATCAGATTTCTGGTACTAATTTTGATGTTATCAAGACAAATTCACTTGGTAATTGGACTTTTTAGTTGAGTTTCTCAGCTATTTTTATTTCCTGTTATTGCTTAATTTAAAGTGATGAGCACCAGACATATGCAGAAGCAAATCAACTTTATTATTTGCAAGTTACCAAGCAACCATGGGACCCTGCAAAGGGTGAAGCCTACCATTATGGTCCCAGGGTTGGAATCAGTCTCCCCCTAACACTGCATAACCAGAGGGAGGAAAAAAAGGCTTGCCCAGATTTCCAGATCTGATGTTGAACTGCAAAGCCCCCAGCAGAACAGGGCTCTGAATGGCCTTATGCTTTGCTTGTGTCTAAGGCTGATCCTGTAGACAGTCAGCTTCCAATTCCAAAAAAATTAGGAAATGCAGAAGCAAGTCCAGTGTCACCCAAAATAATTAAAAGAAAATGGCTCTGAGAATATAATTGTAAACTCTGGGTTTACTAAGATATGCTGCTTAAAGTATTTGTCTGAAATGTGATGTTTTGTGCTGATCCTGTTTGAAGGCCCACTACTGAGCTAAGAATGACTGTAAATACCTCTTGTGTGGCATCCTGGAACTATGTAGCCTGTCATCTGGAGAGTGGCAACCTCAGAAGAGCTGGCTAAGAAACTTTTCTTTGTTCTGGTAGAGACCTGGAAATACTGATAAGTCTTTTTCATAAGAGATTTCCAGTAATTCTTGGGTTTTTCCATACAGGAGAAGCGATCACAACACCTTTTATTCTGGGTTATTTATTAAACACCAATAATGTGCTTGGTGCTGTACAAGACAAAATTACTAAGACACTCCCTGTGTTGTGGTGTAGGAAACAAAGAGAAGATGCACGGAGAGCTCCAGAGGGAGGAGTTACTTTATTCTCCCTTTTCCCTCAGGTCAATATAAACATTTTGCAATTTTTTTTATTTTCACTCAAGAAGAAATCAGAATGTAGGAGTTGTCTGAATGAGGAACAGGCAGGCTCTGGTGCTCTTGAGTCTGAGAGATGGTCCCATGCATAGGAGGTAGCATGAAAGAAGGCACAAACCTGGGAGTACAGAAGCTTTTCTTACAATATACTTTCACTTCCATTTCTGGAAGAGTTGTACAAAAATTAAAATAAAAGTAGCAAAGCCTTTTTTAAATATCAGAAAGATTTCAGTTTGATTGGGGTTCTTATTTCCTTTCTTATTTTATTCAAGCCAGTTTGTCCATCTTCCCTGCCAAAAAGAAAACTCAAGATCTGGAGGAGATGTAGGATGCTTGGTCTTTCCCTTAGTATGGCACAGATTCAGAGACCTCTTACTCCTTCTAGATAATTGGACACTTCCCCTACCACACTAAGCACTGTATTCTGCCCCTTGCAGCCTCCTCCCTCCAGTATAAATGTGCTATAGGTGTTAACATGACCCAATCACTGTTCAGTATTCAACGGCTTGGTATACAGAGCAACCTTAGCAACCAATGCGGAAACTACAGAACCCAAGCCCATGCTTAGCACCATAACAAACGCATCATTAAACACCTTTTAATCTTTTATTTGAGATACTGAAAAGAGAGGAAAAAACACAGCATTTGGAAAGTAAGGCCCTAAATGTGGCTTTCATTTTAACATTGTGTGTTCCCTTTCCATTTAGATGTAGACCAGTTTTTAGAAGGAAAAATAAATATATATATATAAGGAGTTTTTGACAGTCTCTTAGATGGTATCAAAGATGTTAACTTCTTTTCTCCAAAGAATAGTTATTATTTGGGATGGGATGGAGCTACCATTGCTGCAGTTTAAAACCCAATCTTAGAAGGAAAAGCCCCCTTGTTTGACCGTCTCTTAGATGGTAACAGCTATCCACCCAGGCAATGGTTTGGATTCAGCTGGAGCTAGTAGGGATGGCAATGTCATCTAGGTCCCCCTCTCTCTGGTCCATTTTGGCCGGGACACCACCTGGGATCAGGACAATGGAGGCCCAGGGTAATGAAAACACTCCTAGTGAAAGTACCATTAGTAATGTTACCACATAAGAGCAATAAATAAATAAATATATAAATAATATATGGAAAGGGAATTACGGGTATGGTAACTCCATTAAGGATATTGGTGAAAATAGAGTGTGGGGGAAAAATGGGTACTGAGAAAGAAGATTTTTGATACACTGATTCAACCACCAGTAAGAAAATACCCTGCCTGGAGGATGTGGAAGAGAATGAATTAATCCACCAAGGCAAGGTATTTTTTTTAATACTATTGAAATTTGCTTATGTTACAAGGTAGAAGGAAAGGAAAGACTGTCTACTTTTATATTGTGTTCCTAATTTTTAATGTATTGATCTGGTATTGCTGAATAGGACAAATACTTGCTATATCGTGTGAGGGCAGATTGAAGCATATATAGTATAAGTAAGGTGTAGTAGCCATTAAGGACCCAATCCAGCAAAGTATATAAGTACTTTGCTGGATCAACGCCTATTAGGTATACAACGATCTTACTGAAGAATTATTATGAAAAATATCAAGTACAATATTTATCAACAAGTTTCAGAGTAGCAGCCGTGTTAGTCTGTATTCACAAAAAGAAAAGGAGTACTTGTAGCACCTTAGAGACTAACAAATTTATTTGAGCATAAGCTTTTGTGAGCTACAGCTCACTTCATCGGATGCATTTGGTGGAAAATACAGTGGGGAGATTTATATACACACACACACACAGAGAACATGAAACAATGGGTTTTATCATACACACTGTAAGGAGAGTGATCACTTAAGATGAGCCATCACCAATGACTCCAATGAGAGACTGCTGAATTGGAATTAATTTGCAAACTGGATACAATTAACTTAGGCTTGAATAGAGACTGGGAATGGATGAGTCATTACACAAAGTAAACTATTTCCCCATGGTATTTCTCCCCCCCCACCCCACCCCCCACTGTTCCTCAGATGTTCTTGTTAACTGCTGGAAATAGCCTACCTTGCTTGTCACCATGAAAGGTTTTCCTCCTCCCCCCCCCCCGCTGCTGGTGATGGCTCATCTTAAGTGTATGATACTCCTTTGCTTTTTACTTATCAACAAAAATGACATGACACATTCTATGTTTTAAATTGCAGATCTCAAATGTTTATTCATTTGAAATTAAATACAAACACTAGATTCATGTTGCTGTTAGTAATGGTACTCCTACAAAATGATGATATTTCTAATGTATCTTCCCCGTGCCATTTTTAATGCAACTATTTAAACTGTGTAGGTTGAATAGCTAAATATTGCACTTATTGAAATACATAGACTATGAAAAGGACAAAGAGATCCTGGTTGTGTAAACTGTCAACCTCCAGCCATGCCGACGGCATTATAAATTTGTTCTCTCAACACCACCTTGCATGGTTTGCTGTCCTGCCAGTGACATACAGATGCTAAGGGGATGGTAGGGCATGGAATGCCTCTACTCCTCTGTTCACTTCTGGATTCCCAAGTCCAATCTAAATCTAATTAGGAAAAATAATAAATCAGTATGTAAACAACAGCAGATATTATGCAGTTTTGGATAATTAAATCGTGTTTTAACTTTCAAATTGAATTTTTTCCCTCCCAGTCATGTGAGACATAGGCATCTGCATCTCTTCTTCAATAAAGACCAGAGTTTACAGTCCTGCATACCAAGAAGAGAGAGACAGTAAATATGTTTAGTACAGTGGTATCCTAAGATTTGTAAAAGTGTAGATACAAAAATGTGAAGATTTTAAAACATTTTCAGGTTTAGGGATGAGGAGGCTGTTAACATCTCAACTTGACTGTGCCTCATCTCTGGCCTTTGACAGGCTTTTCCTCCCTCCTTTCTTTCCCTCGCCCCCCAAGAAATGCCATCTCCTTGGTAAGCTTGTCCGTCACTGCCCCTAGCTACATCTCCCAGCTAGAATGATGCTTCCTGTTTAGCTTCAACAAGGAATCTATCAAATGTGTCCATGTTGGTATGATTCTCATAGCCATTACTGTTCCTTTCTTCTATCTACCAACATGGTGTACGTGTTTTACATTGAGAAGCGTGCGATCCTCTTGCTACTACGGTTTTGGTAGCCAAAACTGGGGTTTTACCAAGGAGGGAGCTGCTGTATGGCTTGCTCTCAGACACAATTCTATTAGTATGAGCATATCTTTCACCAAAGAGAATCTTAAATTGCCTCCCTTTTCAGTCCTCACAAACTTCAAAGTCTACAAAGTGGCATATATCAAGTCAAATACAAGTATCTATATGTTGCCTTTTCCACTTTCTGGGTGACACTCTCAGATTTAGAGTCAACTTGGCCTTTCTCCATGGCATGTGTCATCCTTTCTCATGAGGATAATGTGTCCTTCGGCTCCTGTATTTAATTCTTCACCTGAGCCTGTAGTTTTGCCAGGCTGGCTGCTAGCTTCACCATATGGCTCTTATTGGCAGAGACGATCTGATATTTCACTTCTTTTTCCTGCCAACTACTGCCATGGAGCACTGTTCCCATTGCAGTTGCTCCTCCAAAGCATGCTTAGTCTTCTCTAGTTCTATCCTCTGCTCTCTGGCTTCCTCCAAAGCTTGGTCAGGGGGAGGGCCTATTTCTCCTGCTCTTGTACATATGCATCCATGTAATTCCATTCCTTTGAGTACTGAGCAGAGTAGCTTTTCTCCTCACCTAACAGCTACTTTTTCCAGGTTGGAGTCTCTTCCGCTGGTGATCTAGTTACATAAGTAGAATCTCTCTCTCTCACTCTCTCTTTCCCTGGTACAGGAAGCTTTGCCTTGGCACTCAACTTAATTGTTTGAGTCTGGAGCTGGGAGCATGCTTCCCAATGCGAACAGGCAGACACGTACTAGATTTTCTCAAGCTAGCATGCTAAAAGTAGCAATCTAGCAAGGGGTGTCATGGCGGCAGCTTGGGCTAGCCACCTCAGTACAGCCCCACCTGAACTCTCTAGGTACATACTTGGGCAGCTAGTCCAATCTACAGTCTGTGCTACCCTGGCTACACTTCCATTTTTATCACACTAGCACAAGCAGAGCTAGCATGGGCCTGTCTGCTCGAGCCAGGAAGCACACTCCCAGGTGCAGTGTAAATGTAAGTGCAGTACAGAACTCTCCGTTTACGGCACTGGGGTGGCTCTGGTAACTTGAAGCCACCTCTTGCACTCTCAATCTTGAGCTACTGATGGGTGGAGCAGCCCCAGTTGTGACTTGGACAGCCCTGAGGCACCACTCAGGCAAGCTGCTCAAGTATGTACCCAGGGGGTCAAATGGGATTGCACGCAGAGGCTAGCCCGAACTGCCACCTTTGCTGCTGTGAACACACTGCTATTTTTAAGTGCTAGCTGTGCTCGAGCCATGTCTACACAAGCTGGGAATCAAACCTCCAAGCTCATATGTAGAGAGACTCTTTGTTACAGCAGCCTCCTGGTGCTGCACAGTCCAGAACCTCTGGAGCACTGTTTGCTGCAGCCGTGCCTTGACATACCCCTCCCACTCTCAGCATGGCCTTCGTGCCAGGGCTTGTGAGATAGTCATAGGGATGTCTTCCACAGTGCCTACACCAGGGGAGTTCTCACCCATCTGGAACCAGAGCTTTTAGGGCTCCTTTGTACTGTTCTGATCCTTTGTATGCAGCATTAAGTGGCGGGAGCAGGGCTGAGGATCTCAAAGGCACTGAAATTTTTTTTTAATAAAGTATTATGAAATAACAGTAATATATCAAATGCATATTCTTCAAAAAGCCACCACCAATAAATGTTAAGTATGTGCAAATGAAAACCATCCCTTAACACTGCAGCCCCGACACCCCAAGATTGAATTGCTGGAATTTTTGATTGGTTTTTCCTTTAAGCTAAGGTATAGTACAAGTGATTTTTGTTGTTGCTAATATGCATATAATTAAATGCATTACTTATTTAAAATAAGAAACCCAAATCACACTTAATAAAAGTTGATTTTTCTGACAGTTTCATAACTGGTGGTTGCACATAAATTCATTTTCCTTTTCTTCTCTTTCAAGCTTGAAGTGAAAATTGACAGACAGCAGGTAACTTCTATATATTTCTTTTCTTTTTCTGTAATTAAAAAGCCTTTAACTTGTTCATCTAATCCCCAAGGACAGAGTGATTGCTATGTAAGAATAAGTGGTGGTCCACTTCCATTTTAATTAAAAAGATCTTGCACTCTGCAGGAAATTGATTAAATATATTAATACAGAAGTGTTAGGACAAATGATTTTTTTAAAAATGTTTCTATAGGTGTAGTAACTTGAACAATGATTTTTCCTAGTTTCTTTTCTTAGCTTTTATTCAGGACTCATCATCTCTTCACTCTAAGGGCATGTCTACACTTGCCATTTAAAGCAGAAAAAGTCCCTTTTTTGCGCAAAAAACATGAGCGTGTCTACACTTGCCAGTGACTTTGTGGTGAAATTCAGAAGTTTCAGCACAAAAATAAAACCACCTCCACGAGAGGCGTACAGCTCTTACTGGTGATGCTTTTTCAGTGATGTGCAAGTGAAGACCCGTTCTTCCTGTTTCTAGAGCTTTTAGCCTCCGGAGGATATTCCACAATGCCTAGGTGACCACTCTGGCCAGCAGGTCTGCTACTCTGATGCCAGGTAAACAGACATTCACCCCTCCCCCGGTAAAGCCCCAGGAACTTTGAAACTCCCCTTCTTGTTTTCTTGGCAAGTGCTCGCTTATCATCTGCCCAGGTGACATTGGCTGCTCCACAGAGCAAATGACCCCCTGCTTGGAGCAATGCTGAGCTACTAGAGCTGATCAGTGTTTGGGGAGAGGGGGCTGTGCAGGGAGCCAGGATGCCCCACGATCACCCCCCACCCCTTACCACAAGGCCTATTGTCAAAATGGAGAGAGCTGCACTGTGGGATATCTGTCCTAAAGCGCTGCTCTCAGCAGGGATGGAAGGGCTGCAAATGTAAATGCTTCTACAGGTGTCAGAGTGAGTGAGTGAGTACACAAACCCGTGCTTTTCTTTCACCGCTTTGCTATCACCATAGAAACGGACAGCGCAAAAACCCTCTGCAAGTGGAGGCATAGCCTAAATATGTGCTTCCCCTTTTATGTCCTGTTCCTTGTTTTCATTCTAGCAGCCCAAGAAAGGCTGTGGTCTACATTCAAGACCTCCTCCTTGAGCCTCATGTCCGGAAAGGAGTGCCTGAGCAGATAACTACACCTCTACCCCGATATAATGCAATCGGATATAGCGCGGTACCGCATTTCCCCTCCTTCCCCCCTCCCAGGCTTGCGCAAGCCAGGGAGGGGGGAGAAGCGGAGCGGTGGCGCGCTCAGGGTAGGAGGAGGTGAGCTGGGGCGGGGAGGGCCGCAGCAAGTAACCGGAGGGGGCACAGAGGAACCGCTCCCTGCCCCAGCTTACCTCCGCTCCACCCTCGCCTCTTTCCCCCAGTGCGGCACCGCTCCTTCCTCCCCACTCCTTCCCTTCCTCCCGGGCTCACCGCGCCAACCCGCTGATTCCTGGGAGGGGGGAGAGGCGGCGGGCTCTGGGGAGAAGGCGGAGCAGAGGTGAGTGGGTACGGAGTGGGGAGCTACTGGTGGGTGCTCTGCCCCCCCCAATTTTTCTCCGTGGGTGCTCCAGCCCCAGAGCACCCACAGAGTTGGCATCTATGGCGGCAGCATGGCTGGCTCCCACATGCTGTTCTGAGTGGCGTGTTAAGGGGGCCGGGCCGGGCCGGGCCGGGGGGTTGGATAAGGGGCAGAGGGTCTCAGGGGATGGTCAGGGCATAGGGAGCGGGGGGGTTGGATGGGTTGGGGGTTCTGAGGGGTCAGTCGGGGCAGGGCCAGGCTATTTGAGGAGGCACAGCCTTCCCTACCCATAGCAAGTTCAATATACCATGGTTGCAGCTATAACGTGGTAAGATTTTTTTTTTTTTTTTGCTCCCGAGGACCGCGTTATATCAGGGTAGAGGTGTATTAGGAATTCTCCCTTTGCATCCTGTGATGATGGGTCCTAGGGTCTGGAACATACAGTATTCAGTATTCATAATAATGTTGTCCCTTTGCTGAGGGGCTGCAGAACTCTGGCTTTTGCAATTGTTTCCTATTTGGAGCAGTAATTGTTGACAAGGAATTGGATATTTTCATGGTGTAACTTGTTTATTTACAAAAAGTACATGCATCCTGTTTCTCTGATCTGTTTTGGTAACAGACATCACATAGGCAGTTAACTGCCTGTTGCAGAAATCTCAGGGAAGACACCTTTGTCTTGGGAGCTGCGCTCCCAGCGCTGAGAGCTATTCCCCTCCTGGAGATGGGAGAGATCTCTCCCAGCGCTATGCTGCCACCACACAAGCCACGTTAAAATGCTGCCACAATGCTGCCACAGAAGACGTGTCCCAAGGCTGCTCGCTGAGGTCATGGCCTGGAAAGGTGGGCCTGGGCAACTACTTTTCTTGTGTTGCAGAGCAGCTGCACAAAAAGGAACCTCAGAGTTTCACCTGCCAAACAAATGTCCACACAATGCCCTTATTAATGCTCTGAGTATAGTTATTAATTACACAGTCACACTGAATGCTTACATATCAATGACACCTAATGTGCATGCTGTTAGCACCTTTTGCCATGCCAATAATTGTGTATGTATATTGTTGTAACTGTGTGTTGGTTATGTAATTAGGTGTCTCAATGCCATTCTGAATAGCCCTAATAGACAAGGAGAAATCAAGTCAAAGCTGAAGTGACTTTCCCAATGCTGCACAGTGAATGAGTGGTGGAAACAGAATTAAGATTTCCTGATTCTCAAAAGCTTTCAGTTCATTTTTTAAATGACCACTATTGGCCCTATACTACTACTTCTCTCTTCCCCATTTTTTTTTTTGCAGCTTGAACCAACTCTTATACATTTTCCAAAACTAGATCCACAGGTGAAGTGTGCTTCCAACTTCAAATTGTGATTTCACAGCACATTGTTTACTATCACCCATTTTAATTGATAGGACAAAGTAAATATATGAAAAGCTGAATCAAATTGATGCAGCTGCAAGTGTGGGGAGAAGAAAGCAGTTTATGCAAATTAGTCTGAACTTCACCGTACCTATAGCATGCCCTTTAGGTTGTATTTATTCCTAAATTAAACCCTTTTCTTTTTCTGAAATCAAAGCTATGCCTATTCTAACTTTCCTATGCCATTTCATCTTATTTTCAGAAGAGCCAGAAAGCAAAAATTACTCAAATGTTTTGCTCTGCTGTCACTTACTAGTGTGATAGACCCAGGCCAGTTGGATACAGCAGAGTAGCAGAAGGCAGATATACCGGCTACTGGATTACAGTTTTCTGTTCCATGACTGACCAGATCAGGGGCTGCTCCAGACTAATGATAACACCTGACTCCAATTAACCTGCAAAGAGTCAGGTGAGGCCATTAAGCTAATGTGACCATCTGACTCTAATTAAGGCCCCCATGATACTATAAAAGGGCTCACTCCAGTCAGGTAGAGGAGAGGAAGAGCAGCTGAAGGGCTGGTTAATGAAGATGCTCTCAAGTCATTAGTAAGGGAGCAGTAGGAGAGCTGTGGGGATGTAGCCCAGGGAAATGTAGCAACTCTGGCAGTGAAAGGTTGGCTGCTAATACCTGCTACCCTTAGGGTCCCTGGTCTGGAACCCGGCATAGAGGGCAAGCCTGGGTTCCCCCCAACCCATCACTACAGAAACATCTCTTGGGAGGGGAAAACAGGCCCCCTGTCAGGGCAGGAGGCTAAACTGTTTTGGTATGAGGCTGTAGGAGCAACAGAGTTGGAGTTCTCTCACCAACTTCCTTGCTGGCTTATGATGAAAAGGGCTCAGTAGACTGTGTCCCTGGCCCTAGAGAGAGAGGGAGGCTACATGGGGGGTTGCAGTGAGCCTCTGAAGCTAGCATAAATTGCCTGGAAGCATAGGACTCACGGGGACACGGTCGGAGCTCTGCTACACTAGATACTGGCCATACTTTCAGAGGCTGTATTTCACTTGATGGAAGTATATTATACCAAAAAGGTTATGAGGAAAACTGGTATGTTTTATATTTCTCTTACAAATCTTTCTGTCCTCTTTAACATTCTTTGTTCTTGTCAACTGTAGTTGGTGTGGAAGGAACCTGTAATCCTAACAGCATAATACTTGAGGACTTTTAACATGCAAGTACTAAAAATAAAAGTTTGAACTGATTTAACATGTTTTATGTTTGAAACTTGTGTGCAACCTATCAGCCTCAGCACAGCTTTTTCCATTTATACACTAGTCCACAGTTACATATCTTGCTATAAGTGACTCCGGTGGGTATCTGGCATTTTTTTGCTGTTAGACGTTTTGATCAAATGAAGGAAAAAATGTGATCTACAAAACTTTGTAGTTTCCCAAAGGTGCAATTGAGGTGAACGTTGATCAATGAAAAATATCAACATGTCTCAGGAAACCAAGTCTGTGATTTAAAGAGTGGTTAATTCTCTACACCTTTTGTGTGTGTGAGAGAGAGAGAGAGAGAAGCTAGCTACATATATTGATTGCAAAGATTAGTATGGCTTGATTAACAAAACCTCTCAGCATCAATAAACTAACTGTTGTTTTTAAATTCTAAATTTCACCTCAGTTATGTAAGTTGACATAAATAGCTTTGAAATGAGATAGGAAGATTGTGTGTGTGTGCATGCGCCCACGTACGTGTGAAGGGGGATCTCCATATAAATGGAGGTCGTGTGGTTTTTGTTTTTTTTTTTTTTTTTTTGTTTTGGACTGACCTGGTAAGGCCTAACCCTGTCCTTGCCCTGAAAGGGCAAAACTAAGGGAATTAAGATTTATTCTACCTGAGAGAATCCCAGGAACATTATAACTTTAGGGGAAAATTAGATATTGGACAAGAGCTTGTAGAAATCTCAGGAATTGGGCAAAAGTCTATTCTTTGTGGGAAGGGTAACACTTATTTGAAGAAGGTATTTGTAGGCAAAAAGAATTGGAGACATTAACACAGGAAGTAAGACTTGCCTTATTAAAACTGGAATTCTAAAGGAATCTGTAGTAGTAGCTTGTATTCTAGTGCAGGCCAGAGGACCTAATCGGGAGCTGGACACTTCTGTGCTAGCTGTTGTATAGTCCCTGTCCTGAACAGCTTACCATCTGAAGTCTGTTTCTATCCTCTCTACATTAAATAATTTTCTATTTTTCTGGAAGTCCCACTAGCATGAATGGGACTACTTAAGAAGAAAGGTATGACTTGGCCTGAGTAAAGACCACAGATGAAGCATCAGGGGTGGCTTCAGTCTCGTCTTGGTGCTGGGAAGAGAGTGGGGAGACTGAGGTGGGCCAGACAGAAAATCAGAAAGGGCGGGGGGACTGCGCTATACATCTTGTGAGCATGCATACTTTTTAATATGCACTTAAATGTGTTTGTATATATTTTTATCCTCTTCTTGTCATTGTATTCACAGAAAATCAATAGGAAAAAAAACCCTAAATCAATACATAAACACCAAACAGAACATTCTGGAAAATAATTACTAGTTAAATATAACTAATAACTAGCTACTTTAAATTGGAGAATGTACTGTATTATATTTTAAAATTAGCCATTTTTACATGGCAAAGTAGGATATTTTTAAGACTTGGAGACTCGGAGCCATAATACAGCAACTTGCACTGCAATCAATCTGGAGCAGGGGACATCAGTGCTAGAGATGGTTAACTGAGCACAGATGCTGTAGGAGGTTTTACCTGGGTACCTTCTGCTCTGTCCTGTGACCTTAGCAGTAGCTGCAGGAGATGGAGGACAGAGAGGGGGATGAATGCTGGGTATATGTGGCTCCTGAGCCCCAGCCATTTTGCAAACTTAAGTGTCATCAATGTGGGCTGGAGCATATGCAGCTGCAGCAGGCATGTGGCAGGGAGCCACAAGCTGGGGATGTGAACCAGGTGGGGAGGATGCCAGGGCGCCATTTCAGATATTGGTTTGGGGGGGGGGGCAACTTGCACACCTGAGAAAACTAGTCTTTTTGCACATAGTAACTTAGAAATTAGCTGACCAGAGCACTGTATCTTTTTCCTATATAAAGAAAGAAAAAAGTATGAAAACACCAATTAAAGCCATATTTTAAGTTTATATGTAAATTTTAGATCAAGAGATAATACATCAAAATATTCCCGATCCCAAGCCTTGAGGTATCAGTTTTGGAGCCTAACACAGGTATCAGAAACACAAATTTGATACTGTGTACGCTATCCTTAGTAGAGAGAAATAAAATCTGCTTACTGTACTTTCTCTAACAGAGACACAGTTACTGCCATTATCTACTCTATTTTAGTCAATTGTTTTCAAATCCACTAAAAATGTATTTACTTCTAACAATTTTTTCCTTTTATTAGGAATAGGAATTAATTTTTCTAATTTTGGCATTTGTTTTCCAGTCACAATCATGTATGTGAGTCACCAGCATTTGACTCCATCATTACTAGTATCGGACTTGAAACTGCATTTATTTTTGTGCAAATTTTAAGTTATTTTACAGATATAATACAATTTGAAAATAAGCAACCTTCATGTGCACAGTGTGTAAAACTGTGTTTAGCTAATTTTTTTTTAAACTGGCACTGTTAAGGTGAGTACAAGCTAAATTAACATTATGGAAGGTGTGACCAGAATCCCAGGGGAGCCATGCTGAGGAGATCACTCAATTAGGGTGAACTGCAAAGATTGGGGCAGACCATTCCCAAAGCTGGACATTCCAATACTTAGATTTACCAAGCCAGCACAAAACAGCTTCTATAATACCTCACTGGTTACCCAGAAACCAACAACACAGTTCCTTTAAAGCAACCCAGCCTCAGGCCTCCACCCAGACACCCAAGTCAAATATGATGAGGATTATTGAAAATCTTAATCATCATATAAGAAAGTTCTACTAATTACCTCCCAGGTAAAGGAATATTCCAGATCTCACCCAAATACACGGTTACAGCCAATTCTTTTTTTTTAATAAATTTTAGTTTGGTTAATGTGTGTATTGGTTAAAAGATCAATACTCATACAGACATGAGTACAGTTCTGAGATCAGATTCATAGTAGAGATGGTGAGCTTTGTAATTGCAAAGAGTTTTCAGAATTAGTCCATAGATTATAGTCCAATGTCCATATTCAGGGTGATCCAGACAGGACTGTGGTGATCTCAGCCTTATGGCTTAAGCTTCCCCTGCATGAAGCATCAAGCAGATCTGAGATTAAAAGGATCAGGACCCAACGGGTCTTTATACAGTTCCAGGCCTTCTCTTTACAGGTTGGAGTCCTTAGGCAAACAATAGGTCTACTTCAAAGTCTCCATGATTGCCTATTTCCTAAGCATTGCCAGTAATTAGCTACACAGATTAACATAAGGCAATTGCCTGTTTTCCATAATTCGGAGGTGGCTTGCTATACATTTCAAAGAGGAATACAGTGATATTACTATGTTTACAGTTTATTTAAATGTTAAGATGTGCTTTTGATCTCTGAATTAACAGAATACAACATAATGGGGATTGTTTGATTACATTGTTAACCTCTAACAATATATATGTGTAAACACAAACATTATCTACCAAAATGTGTCTAAGGACTGAATTTGGGTCAGTTAGCCTGCAAGCAGCTTAACCCTTTCTGGCCATGTGTCACACTTTGTATAAGATTTGTTGCAATTATATAACAGTGGTAGCAACAATGATTTGCATGGTCATATTTTAATTAGATAATGTCACAGAAGGATACAATTATTTGATTGTGCCACTTTAAATAATGAATGACAAAGCACAATATGGTAAAAGTAGTAATGATGATTACTCCAATTAGGATAGGTTAGGCATTTTAGCACTACTACTCAAATAATTCAATTTAAGCATAAGAGAGTAATCAAACTTATGAAGGGCACAGACTTGTCAAAAAACAAAACAGTACTGTAATCCTTAAACTTTGAAAGAATAAAATTGCAGAAAATGTGTGCATTGCTCATTTCAATAGGACGTACCAGTAAATAACAGCAACAACACCGCTAATACTAGAAGTGTATGTGTTGGGGGGAGTGTACGAGGGAGACTGTGAGAGAGGGAGACGGTGTTGGGGGAGACTGAGACTCTGTGTGGGTGGGTGGTGTCTCTGTGCATGTCTCAGTGACCGTGTCAATACACTGTCTCTTTAAGCCAAGCTTGCAGGAGGCTGAATGCTTGTTCAGTGCAGCTGCAGCGCCCACTTCTGAGCTAGAGGCACCAGCACAGACAGTCCCCCCCACCCCAGCTCAGCGGAGCTCCCTCTGCAGAGACTTGGGCACAGTCACCTCTAGCATCGGGCGAGTTTCCCCCAGCGCCAAGCCAGCCATGGGTTAACTTTGGGTTAACTTCCCAAAGAAGGGCAGACTGCTGCAGCAGGAGCTGGGTGGCTAGAGAGCAGCATCTGCTGGTCAGATGCCCAGCTTTGGGAGGGATGCATGGCGGCGGGTGAATCATGGGCTCAGGAGGCCAGCCCCAGCCTGGCCCCACTCTTCCCGTTGAAGCCTGCCCCCCCCCCCCCCGCAGTGCACTGGGTGGGCAGTGTGGCCTGTCTCCCCAGCCCTGGAGTGTTGGCTGAGAGAGTGGCATGGCCTCTCCCGGAGCACTGCGTGGTTGGGAGGGCAGTGCGCGCCCCATCCCCTGTGCGCTGGGAAGGTGGTGTTGCCTCCCTCCCCAGCCCTGGGGAGTGGGGCGCCTGCCTTAAATACCCACCAACCATGGAGGGATGCTTATGAGAGCACTAAGGCAAATTCTGGGGTAGCTATAGCCCACACCAGTCCACCCCCCCCTCCCGTGCCACTCCTGGGAAGCATCAGGAAAAAAGATATGATATACAAGCTGAATTTGCAATATGTGTAGTATGTTACAGGAGCCAAGACTCAACTGGGACCGCTTTGGATCAAAGGCACAAGTACCCCCGGAGCACAAAGAGCACTGGCTTTCTGAAGTGCAAGTTGGAAATGTGCTAATCTTGTCTCGGGGGGGGGGGGGAAGATGTCTTTAAGGAGTAGGGTTAGTTTTTGGAATAAACGTTCAGAAGTCTGTTTTCTAGTAGTTAACCTAAATTACTCAAATTTTTTGCTTCCCCCAGTGCATTCCAATCAGCATTGTAGATCTGTGATTATTCACTGATACTGTGATTTGAAGTTGAGCTAGGTGCTGTTAGTTGTTTCAGATTACCTTGGGATTATTGAGGGCATTCTTACCACAGAAGTTCTTCCATATAGCCAGCAAGTTAGATGATATTTTATTTCAACAGAATGTTTCTGATTAATGATAAAATTGTCTTCGTCTTAGGAGAAGCTGACAAAGTCAATCTTAAAAAAAGAAGCAAGACAATGAACAATTAAGATGCTTGGAGAAGAAGTTTCTGAAATGACATGGCAAACTGTAGGGGATGATAGTATCAGAAACCTTAATTCACCGTTTAAGACGCATGTCATTGTGTGATGTAAATGCACCAAAAAAGGCTGTCTTACTATTCTTCTACAATCTAGGATCGATAGCAAACAAGAAGTGAGGACATCCATCAGCAGAGAAACTAGCTACTTTATGAGAGAGGAAAAAGTGCAGGAATGATTCCAATAAATATCCTTAGAACATGGCAGTAAATTATTTGGCTCCTATATTAGCTTATGCTGGTAACAGTAAAGAACATCCATGTTCAGTACTAGGTTAATTAGTCCTGCCCTCAGACAAGTGAACATTTTATGTTTGTCCTATAGTAACAATGGTGTTTGCATGTAGGCAGAGATGACCTGTGCCTGCCGACAGTGGAGGGGCAGAGAGAAGGCATCTGGCTTTGCAGTGTTGTTGTAACAAGCCAAGCAACAAATCTCGGGGGAGGGGGGTGACCTCCTACTTCCCCCCCCGACCCCCATCACCTTTGCATGTGGGTAGTGACATAGGAGGGGCAAGAGTTACAAGGCTGTGTGGCTGTGACATGAGGACATGTCTAGGTTCCTAGCTGGCTAGCATGTCTGTTTTGATATCCAGGCTATGTGAAGTGAGAAGAGCATACTGCTCCTTTTTACAAGAGCATGCACCCCATCTTGAGGTGTAATGGTCTGAGCAGGTTTAGGTGAAACTGTGTTAAATGCCTGTTCTCTGACTGGAGTAGCACTAACACTGTTGGAATTGCAACTGTGGGAGATTTTGAGGAAAATTGCTGGTGTAGAGCCTTGCAAAGAAATGGGTGTGGCTTTAATTCAAAATGTGCTTGGACCATCAAAATTCTAGTAGTATTAAACTCTGATCTAAAAAATACTTAGGAAACGGTGTTCACATTCTTAGCTCCCTCTCTCCCTAACTTTTCCAGCATTGGCTCTTTGCTACATCCTGTCCCTAAAGCAAGAATTTCTTCTTTAGCTGTGCTAACATGAGGCAGTGCTTTCCTTTCTCTCCCTACCTCGCTTTCTCTTTTCGGCAGTTAGCTTTTTATGTACCACTTAACTACTGCCATAAGATCGGCCCATATTGGCTCCTGTCTTCACAGACGAGCCACAAAGCTAAAATGAAAGTTGATTCCAGATTTGCGTGGCTGCTCCTACTAAGCAGGTGCTGGTGACAATCAGCAGAGAAATACTTTAATGAGAACCAACTTTTAATGGATGGTTGGACAGCACATTCAGAGGCTTCTGCTTCTCTTCTTGGGACCACTATTGTAATCATGAAATGGGGACAATTTATGAATTTGACAGGGTGCCAGTTAGATTTTAAAGCTGAAATCTTTTCATATGTTGACATAACTTATGTCGCTCAGGGGTGTGAATAAACCATCTGCCCTGAGTGTCATATGTACACCAACATAAGCACCAGTGTGAACCCTAATCAGATTCCATGGCAAGCTGCTGCATTGCCTCTTTGCAATGTTCAGCAGTTTACTTCCTGATAAGTGATTCCATGATTTTGGGGGAAGGATGGATGTTTCTGCTCATCACTGGAACACTTCATTGGTGGCTAGTGAGGGGGCAGCCTAGTTTTCAGGTAGCAATTGGCTTAGGAAGAGGAGAGGATCTTCTACCAATTTCAGAAGCGGGGATGAGCAGGGATGATGCACTGTGGCTAAGGAAGGAAGCATGGAGAAGCATAGGCAGCAGGAATGGGCTGGCAAGTATCTTTTGAGCAATTTGCAAATTGAGTAATCGCAGGTAGAGGGGTGGGGGAAAGGGGAAGGGAAGTCTTTAAAGAGGTTGGGGGTCAGTGGCATCATCTCCTCCCCTAGGAAGGGACACTTTTGGGAAGAAGAGTACATGCAAAACCTGATGCATTCCCAGGGCTAACCTTGCGCTCATAATTGTCTTGAACTAGGGATAAAAGTAAGGGATGACAGGTTTCAGAGTAGCAGCCGTGTTAGTCTGTATTCGCAAAAAGAAAAGGAGTACTTGTGGCACCTTAGAGACTAACAAATTTATTAGAGCATAAGCTTTCATGAGCTACAGCTCACTTCATCAGATGCATTCAGTGGACTGAATGCATCCGATGAAGTGAGCTGTAGCTCATGAAAGCTTATGCTCTAATAAATTTGTTAGTCTCTAAGGTGCCACAAGTACTCCTTTTCTTTTTGCGAATACAGACTAACACGGCTGCTACTCTGAAACCTGTCATGACAATTATGAGCGCAACTTTAGCCCTGGGAATGCATCAGGTTTTGTGAGGGATGGTTTAGCATAAACTCAGAGGGCTTATTTCCATTAAAGCCAGGAGAAATCCCTGCTCACTTCATCCCTGCTCACTATTCTAGCATTTGCAGGCAGTCAAAATGATAGTTAAAGTGACAGAAACATAACCACCACACTTCTCTCTGGAAGTGTTTTACCTCAATACAAGTGACACCCAAGATGACTGTAACCAAAAGATTAGAGACAAATGTATCACTTTTTTCACTTTATTTGCTTTGTGCATTTGATGGGTTTGCATATAGTCAGTTTTTCTTCTCCCCTGTTTGTGTGGATTATTATTTTATATTAATATAGCTATGACAAGGACTCTATTGAACTAGAGTCTATTGACTCTACTAGACTCTAGACTCTATTGAACTATAGAACTGATGAATAAAACAAACAATGGGGAGCACAAGGGAAACAATGAGAATATACTGGTCAAGTAAAGAAATCGGTTGAAAGAAACCAGCTGCCTAGCCATTTCACACCAAGAAGGGAGAGACTGATACCATTTTTTAAAAAGAGGAAAATGGAAAATCACAATGAGCAGAGGGATAAAGAGCAGGTGTTGTACCTGAAACTGTCTTCTACTTCAGGTTTTGAAACTGACTAGATTTTAGTTTGATGCCATTTCTTTCTTTAAGGTTGAATTCTAGCTTTCATTATCACCTGTCTCTTTTCGTTGCTCATACTCTTCTCAGACAAATTCCTGTTAGGTTAGATTCATGTTCTATGCTTGCTCTCTGCTGAGAGATTACTGCTTTGCTTTGTTTTCTTGAAGCTGTAGCAATATCCCTTCAGCAGTTGTTTTGTTTTTAATGACTATGTACAATCCGAGATTGTGGGTTCACAAGTCAACATCCCCTAAACCAACTTTCTTCCCCCTGGGCTGTTCCTGAAGAAATTCAGTGCAGTAGCTTTTGCAACATGGATGCTCAGTTTTCTTATACTTGTGCAGTAAGGTGATTTTTTTTTTTTTTTTTTTTTTTTTTTTTACATTTCAGTCAAAACCATATATGTTGGGGTTGGAGAAGAATGTGCCCAATCATTTGTGTCTTATTGCTCTAGGAATTCAGAACAGCTGGGATCTTTGAAGTTTTCCATCTTATCTTGTGGAGTTTCCTAACTTTTGAAAGCTTGATTTCTTAATGTTGATTAATACTAATATTTTGCATGAAATTTTATATTTTGTATATATTTAGGTATAACATTTTTGGCACTTATCGAAGAACAAATGGGACTCACTATAACTCTTTATTTTCCATCTTTTCATCTGTCTTCCTCTTTTAGTCTTTTTTTTTTTCCTTTTCGCGTCCTTTACCTGAATTGCATTCTCTCCTTTTTCCTTCGAGCTTTCAATATCTCTTCCCCCCCCTCCTTTTATCTCTTTATCTTCCATCTTTCTTTCTCACCCTTTCTTGACGCTTCTCTAAAATCAGTTGAATATGAGCTCCTGGTGAGACACTGTGTCCAAAAAGGCTAATGTGATCTTTGGAAGCATAAACAGTAGGAGTATGGAGGTTATGTTGCCTGTGAATTTGGCACTGGTGCGATCGCTACCGGAATAGTCTCCCCCATTCTGGTGTCTACAATGCAAAAAGATGTTGATCAATTGTAGAGGTGTCAGAAAAGGACCATCAGAATGATTAAAGGCCTGAAAAACATGCCTTGTAGTGAGACTCCAGGAGCTCAATATATTTAGCTTAATAAAGAGATTAAGGGGTGACTTGATTAGTATATAAAAACCTAAATGGGTAACAAAAATTGGTAATTGAGAGCTTTTCAATCTAGCAAACAAAGGTGTAAAAAGTTCCAGTGATTGGAAGTTGAAGCTAGACATTCAAACTCAAAATAAGGCACACAAATTTAACAGTGAGGATAATTAGCCATTATAACAGTTCACAAATGTTGTGGTGAATTCTCAATCACTGGAAATCTTTAAATCTAAGACTCAGTCTTTTTCTTATATATTTACTCTAGTTCAAACAGGAATTAATTTAGGGAAGCCCTATGGTCTGTATTTATACAAGAAGTCTGACCAGATGATCACAGTGATCTTTTCTTGCTTTATCATCTCTTTTGATTTAAAACTACCTTTCTGTACTCTAATAATGTGGAGGGTGATGACAAGAGGATCAGGTAGCCAGAAGTAGTAGGAATGGATCACTGGTTGCTTATTAGATGGTGCTTTCCCCACTGCCTATAGTGGGTTGGGAATCCTTTTCTTTCTCCCTCCCCAGATTGAGCTGCTGAAGCTAGGTGGTGGAATCACTGGGGCTCAACAGTCTGTATCTCAGGGATGAGGCCTGCCAGAGCAGGAGGAGAAAATTATTCCTACATAACTTGGGAAGCCATTGGAAGGTGAATAACAACCCTTTACAAATAATAAAGCTACTAATCTACCTCTGTTCCACTGAATTACAGAGGGTTATCCTGAAGGACAAACCTGGCCTGGCAGGAGTTTGGACTGATGACTTGAATAGTCTGATTCTGTGATGATGAAGTAAATGCAGAATTAATGACTGTAGCCAAACATTTCTGGAACTGTGCTACTTTGTGTCTGGAATTCCTGAGAACCTGACCCTGTACCAGATGTGTACAAAGGTATAATATATGTAGAAGGGGTGACAGCTACTTGCCATGTGTTTATCCATTAAAGGGTAGCATCATGTGCCTAAAGCAGTTTAATACTTTTGCCCTTTTTAGTTGGCCAAAAGTTGCTCGTGCCAAAAATGGACAGACTAATAATTGGGCGACACTGCTCACCCAATCTGCTTCAAGAAACTTTGTAAATATTTCCCAACCCAAGAAACAAGGTGGGCCCCTCCCTCCTCTTTGCCTCTTGTTTTTGGCAGCTATAATGCACCTCGTTCACTGTGGGTATGTCTACATTGCAATAAAAGACCCTCACAGCATGGGTTGTAACTGGCTGTCAGCTGACTCAGGCTCACAGGGTTGGAGGTGCAGGAATATAAAATTGTAGCATAAATATCTAGGCTCTGACACCCCATGAGAGGTCCAGCCTGAGCCCAAATGTCTACACTGCTATTTTTTTGCCCCGTAGTCCAAGCCCCCCAGACCTGAGTCAGCTGACCCAGTCTCTGTGATTCAGTGCTGCAGGTGTTTCATTGCAGTCTAGACATACCCTATATGCAAGCTCCATTGGGAACCTGTGTGTGGCTCTCATCCCCTAAGCTGCGTCAGCCAGTATCTTTAGAGCTTTGAGGTACCCATGATGGTTCAAAGGAGATGCAGCTGTTGCTAGCAAATAGGATCCTGCAATGCATCAGGATCAAAAGTACCTGTACAAATGAAGTGTGGAATCTATTGGCAGTGAGAACCCTGTGATGTCTCTCCACACAGGAGGTTCTGGGACATGCTTCAGAGCTTTTGAAAAGCTGTGGTAGCAGGGACAAACTCCTGAGGTGTATAAGAGCAGCATTTTGAGGATGCTGGGTTATTGCACCTTGGCACAATTTGTAAGTAGGTGGAAAATGGACCTGATTCTGCACTGCCTTGCACTCTGGGTAATCACTTGCATCTGTGCAAAATCTGTATACAGTTCTACCCAGTTAAAACTGCAGGGTTCCACATCTACTTGGCACAGATGTAAATGACTAGATTAGGGTGCAAGGCTGTAGAGGATTAGTTAGCCCTGATGCATGAGCATTTTATATTGAGAAGCATGAGCAGGGAAAAAGGAAGGCATTGATAAAGAGAGAAATGCATTGGTAGAAAGGAGACTTGCTGGTTTTTTTTCTGCATTAAATGGTGTTTCAAGTTCCAAAGTTTATATTTAACACTAAACATTATTACCCCTTAAGGTATAATAATGCTTCATTCTTCTTCCATTGTCTGAAGGGCAAATATTTTTCTGATATCCTTAACCCTTCTTGCTGTAGCCAGTATCTGACCTAAAACATTTGCATGGTTTTAGAAAACAAAACAACAGTTCATCCAAATTTCAAAGGGCTGCCCGTTCAAGTAATAAAGTTATACAAGACAGCTGGGCTGCCTTCTCTGCCCCAGTGCTCTTGTAGGTTTCATATCACTATATGGTGGAGCTTTGAGGTCAGATGCGCCAGTTTAACATGGCCCTTTAAATGATTTGCTCTTTGCTCATGTGACTGTTCTTGTGTCACTAAATGCTTCCCCCTCACCCACACGAGGTTGCTTTTGGATTTGTGAAATGTTTGAGATGGGATACTTATATAACTCGGTTTTTACCACCTTCCTAAAAGCAAAAAAAATAATTCAATTTTAATTGCACTGATGCAGAAAAGTCCATATATTTAAAAAAAAAATTAAAAACAGTTTTTAACTCAGTGTCTCTCAAACGTAGCCACCACTACAGCTGCTAGGCTGCACTCTTCTTTAATGTCTGTGTAAATGGAGGTAGCCTCCATATTTTACCATCAATTCAATAGAATCGTATTGAGAATGATTAAAGATTAATTTACAAACCTGAATAGAAAGTTGAAGCAAGTGAAATTGGCGTTGAAGTCCATGCTCTGATCGTCATTAAATTCATAAGAATCGGGTAGCTTATGATGCAGTTTACTGCTTCACTGTACATGAGAGACAATGCAGATGAAAGACAAAATCCTATATGTTGAATTTAAAGTTCTCCATGACTTAGGGCATCTATTGAAAATGGCTTTTAGCGTGTAATATTAGTGATTCTCCCCAGCAGCCCCATTCTAGTCCATGTGACAGAAGCTAGACACAACAGAGAATCTGCCCCTAGAATTTTATTAGTTGTGGGTGTGGGGGAGTGCAAAATGAATGAGGAGGGAAGGGTTGTGGGGAGCTGGTAATGGCTTACTAACTCTCTGATTTAGCTAGGGTAGCCAACTTTCTAATTGGTGAAAACTGGCTATTGAGCACCAGAAGCTCCCTCACCCACTGGTCTGCCTCTTCCTCCCCAACACCCCGCACATTGCTCGCTGCTCTTTCCACATCCCTCCCTGCAGCCCAGCCAGCTGATGGGGGTGACTGGGGCAGGATAGGAGGAAGGAAAGTTCCCCTCTGGGTGTGAGGGGGTGACTGGGGCAGGATAGTGAGGGAGGGAGAGCCACGCTCTGGGGGTGGAGGGAGGTGACTGGGAGAGGGAGGGAGAGCCGCAGTCTGGGGGTGTGAGTGGGGTGACTGGGGCAGGATGGGGGGAGGGAGAGCCGCAGTCCAGGGGTGTGAGGTGGGGTGAGTGAGGCAGGACGGGGCAGGAGGAAGAGAGATGCAGTGCGGGGGTGAGGTGACTGGGGCAGCACAGGGGTTGGGATGGGGTGACTGGAGCAGGACGGGAAGGGGAGAGCTGCATGCTGGGGTGCCTGGGGCAGGACGGTTGAAGGGAGAGCCGCAGTCTGGGAATTGGGGTGGGTGACTGGGGCAAGACAACGGCGAGGCACAAAGGAGGCTGAAAACGGGTCCTGGGCAGTGAGTCCAACCACTGGCCCCTCTCCTCACACACTGCAGGATCCCTCCTCCTGGGTATCTCTCTCTCTACTGGAGCCAGGCAGTTCATGAGTGCTCCTCCAGCCCTAGCAGCAGCTGCTCTTCATGCCCTCGTGGCAGCACAACAGAAGCCAATTGCAGAGAGTTACTTGGGTAACTGAACTTTTGGTATCCAGTCAGTAATACTGACCGGACACTGTTGGGTCCCCTTTTTGACCAAACTTTCTGGTAAAAAAACGGGCAACTGGCAACCCTAGACTTAGCCCTGGTTAGGGCAGTCTGGACCTGCTCTATGTTTGCACCAACTAGGGACCTTCTGCCAAATAGGGACAGCTGGAGTGCACTGCACTCAGGCTACCTCCCCTCCCCCTGGGGTGCTGCGGGGCCTGCAAGGGAGTGAGCTAGGAGTCAGCTTATGCCAGCTCCATACCCTCTGGAGACTTCAGACTGGAGCTATGCCCAGCAAAGGATTTAGGGGAGGCATGTGGTCCCCCCAAAAGCTATGAGACATAAAAGGCTGCCAGCCTTGTTACACTCCCAGACAGAAATAAGCTGTTCCAGACCCAAGCGCTCTAGCAAAGACTAAAGCAGGAATCTTAGAAAAAGAAGATGTATGTCTGAGTGGGTTTTGTGTGAGAAATGGGCGCTGGCAGCTCTATCTTGGGAGAGGAAGAGTAGATTAGAAGAGTTGATTTTACATTTAAATGGCACTTTTCATCAAGTGTATGTATTCAGGATAAGAAGTGCAGAATATCATGATCAACTGAAGCAGGACGTTGGAAAGATGTGTGTAGGCAGGCTGTATGTAACAGAATAAAATTTAGTTAGGGTTCCAGGACTAATCCCACTTTTGCAGGATATTTAAAACAGGGGAATTAGTCAGGAGAGAGGGGTTATTTCCCCCACTTCACCAGACTTGCTATATGACTATAGGCCGTCAGTTAACCTCTCTGGTCCTCAGTTTTCCCATGTAAATACTCGCCCACCTGTGTAAAATGCTTTAAGATCCTCCCATAAAAGGTATCCTATAAGTGAAAATTATTATTTGCAGGGACTCAGGTTCACATCTCATCTAAAAGGTGGCACCTTGCACAGCACATGAACATCAAGCTATAGATTTGATTTAGCTTTCAATAAGACTTTTCTAATGAGCCATCCACACCTATAGCTGCATAGATTTTACTGTAGAGAGCTGCTTTTCAAGTACTGAGGATCAATCTTGTTAGTTTTTGAGATCTGCCAAGATCACAGGCTGGGGTGGTATGACTGAAGATGTATTCGGTAAGGGGAAATGGGCAAAATAACTCTTGGGTAAGTTTGTGTGTATAATTGCTTCTATGTTGGTGTCCTGAGTATTGCTTGTAGCCCACTGTTTTTTCTATTTCATCTCTTCTTCTGAAGGTTTTTAAGAGTTCAGCCTCAGGGGGTGCCATGTAGAGTAGTGACCCCCTTCCATCCAACTTAATTGCTGCCCTTTTTAATCTTAGCAGTCACCAGCTTAGCAGCTAATAGCTTAAAATGAAAAGTCTTGGAAATGTTATCTAATATTTAATCAACAATCCCTTCCATCAGTCTGCATTGAAAAGCTATGAAAGGGGGGAAAAATAGCCATGAAGTGAAAAAGACAGCTTAAATACCCTCCAGCATTCCCAGAGAAGAGATGTGCCTCATCGCACAATGGTTGGATATAGACACCAGCTGTTTGTAACCCTCCCCCCCCCCCGGCAGCACAGTTTAGAATGCAATTTGTCAAGTTTATCTCTCTTGATTATAATTCTAACAAGAACTGTGCTTTTTTTATTTATTATTAAGAAAAATTACATTCTTTTGCACTTGCCCTCTATTTGAAGACTGTTTGCAAGGATTGTGGAATAATCTTCACTAATGCATAATTAATACACACTGACTTAATTTGACAATCAGCCCCCCCCTTTTTTTTGTTGTTGAGCAAAAAATTTGCATTTATATTAAAGTAGAGAAACAATTAAGGAAGAAACTGCCAGAGATTCCAATTGTGTTGTTTTCAGTTGGAAATTGACATAACATAAATCGGAGACTTCTTTCTTTTTAAGAGGAACCCCAAAAAAGCTATCAGCCAGGTCAGGAAATGAAGTACTTTTTACAGTCAGTCAGAATTTCCACTGATTCATGGGGAAATTAAGGGAGGAAAGAGCTGATTACAGATGCAGGCATACTTTTGAACAGGTGAGAAGACATAATATTGACACAAGCATTCTCCTTTTATGGTTTTCTGTGAAGAACCAAGGTCAGCTGTGCCAATCATTATTGCAACACTCTGTAACTGTGCATTTTCTTCAAACATTACCAGAGGTTTGTCTCCCCCGCCCCAGCTTTTAGATTGAGCATTTACTGCAGAGCACTCTCGGATATTGGAATGCCATGTTCTAAGCATATCATATATTTCAGGAATATAATCTCATAATGCACACAGTGTCTCAGAGTACTACTTACTGTACATACCTGGACCAGAGCTCTATTGTGCTAGGTGCTGAACAAAAAGACAGTCCCTGCCTGAAGGGGCTTACAATCTATGTATAAGATGAGACAATAAATGGATACAAGTAAACAAAGAGACAGTAATAACATGGCAGGCAGTGGTCTTTGCACACCAGCAGCAAATCATTCTCAAGTTTTACGCATGCATTCTGGCAATAGTATTGAGGAGGGATTTGAAGGAGGCTATTGAAATAGCTTTGTGGATGTATACGAGCAGCACTTACCAAGTGTGTGGGACAGCCCAGGAAAAAGCATAAAGGTGCTTGTTGAAAATTTTACCTGTGGGCAATTGAGACTGGAATCATGGGCTGATCAGAGGTGAAAATCATCTGCTCAGCACCAAATGAGAGAGTGGCCATGAAGGGCCATGAAAGTGAATATGCATGTTCTCAGAGAGCTTGGTCTCATGGCTAGATATTTTTGGAACATGCTATTTGCCAAATTTCAGCAAAGTGTATTCATTTCTGAGCTATTTGGATAATTGAGCTGATCCATCTCTTTATAGAGTCCAAGGTCACCTTAAAAGACTGTCCACATTTTCAAATGTTGACACCTGTTTTGCTCTGCAAAGTGGGGGGAGCAGGGGGGCCACAGTAGGCGGGTGAGGATGGGGTCAGGCGAACAAGTCAGTCATATGTATTGGCTTGTTTTTTCACATAAAATATGTAAAATCTCTCATTTGAAAGCTTAGGATCCTTTTTGTAATTGTATTTTATGGCTCTAATTAGTTGTATTTATGCACTAAAGGTACAATAAGGAAAAGACAGGCATAAATACATTGATAACATTGACTGCTGTCCAGTGTAGAATGTATACTCTGATATTCCTTTAATTTAAATAGAAGGCAGTTGTGCAGGAACTGGAGGAGGACCAGTCCCAGAGCTTCTCACTGTTGATTGATCCTCACTAATTATGTGGGCATTGATGACAGTTGAGCTTTTCATGCACAGTGAGGAATGGAAGAGTGGCTTTACCTGCAGCAGAAGCACCTGTTGGTCAGTAGGGTGGAATAGGGCACTCACCAGTCCTCAGCCAGTGGGGATAATTGTATCCACTCTTTGAGAACTCATACCTTCCCTATCCCTCATCCCTGCTGAGTCTGAGATCTTCTCCCTTGGCAGTGCTGCTGTTTCCTTTTCCAAGTCACTGTTACATGATTTAATTTGAAGGGCATATCGCATCAACCTCTTGTTGTTTTTCCATTTGACTCTTTATGCTGCATTCTGTCTGTTCTGAGCAACAACAAAACAAGACTTTTTTCAAATGTGTTTACAGAAATACAAATTGGTCTTATCTTTCAAAAAGGAAGGATACAAACAACAGTTTGCTTGCTTCATATTGAATGTCACTGCCATGTAAATCTAATCTAATGCTCTCTTCAGACCTAGGTTATGCAACATTTCTCCAGAGGATCAATGGAATACACAAGATCAGACTTATTCCCAGTGAGACTGTGGGGGTTTTATTTGTGGGGGAGGGGAGGAGATTAAGGAAGTTGAGAAGGTCTTAGTAGCAAAACAGTTTTGTTTTTGTTTTTTTTTTAAACTGGTTGCGGACAAGAATCTAATTTAAGAATGATCACTGTTTGTAGGAGTTGATGAACTTGCTAAGTTTTAAAAGGAAACTTTTTTTGCAGTTTGAGAAATTCTTTTATGAAACCTAGACACTAATTGTAAGTAACTAGGGAAGAGAAGACAAGCAAGATGAAAAGGTTGCAGTCTAAGTAGGAGATATAGCAATCTAAACAAAACAAATATATTGGAAAACAACAGTTAAAAAAAACTTGTGCCAAAACATTTCAATTACTATGCCACTCCAGAAATTCTGGGTGTAGGGTAACACAGAAGTGGCCTCAACCTAGCCTCCATTTTTTTGGAAATTAGTGTTGCTGCAAATTATAATGCATAGACACGTAACACTCTGATTTCCAGGTGCAATCAGGTAGTTCAATGTCTAAATACTATAGCAAATACCCAAAGTCAAAGATGGAACATAGCCGAACTCCAGCCTGGCCTCCTTATTCCTATGCCAGTGGATTCTCTGCGAGGGGACGTATAATCGAAATACTGGCATGACCACCTCAGCTGTCAGATTGTATGTGCTCTTGTTGTGTTCCTTCAGGAGCCACCAAGAATTGCTATTCCCTTCTGGGTGTGATTGGTGAAGGTCAGATTTCACTGGACCTAATTGGTGATTCTCTTTCCCCTCCCCCTATCTTTTGCCAACCCCCATGTCAAGCGCATGTCACTGTAGGCAGGTCTTAGAGCCCTGCAGAGTTTGCACTGGTAAAAGCCATATTGTTGTTTGTATTACAGTAGCACATGTCCCAAAAGGACACATTTCTCTTCCCATTAATTGCTTTCCAGGAAGTGGAACCTACATTTCTGCTAGTGTGCCTGTGCACTGCCTCCATCCTTACCCTGGCACCTAACTCCCAGCTATGCCCTGGCAACATGCACAAAATTAGTGCATCAGGCCCCACACAATACACAGCTAGATCAGTCTTTTACTCAATAGCCCAGTGGTTAGAGCACTCATGCCGATATATGAGATGGAAGTTCAAATCCCCCCTCTTCCTGATGTGGGACAGGGACTTGAAAGTTGGTTTCCACTCTTCCAAGTGGCTGCCCTAACCACCAAGCTATAGTCATTCTTGTTATAGTTCTTTGGATCAATTAATATGTAATTATTTTATAAAAAGTATAACCACTTCAACAGGAGAAATTGAGAGAGACTCGCCCTAACTACCCTATAGCCCAGGAGTTAGGGCACTCCTTAAGAGGTGGGACACTGGTTCAAATTCCTGAATACAAATCAGGCAGAGTTAGGATGTGAATCCAGGTCTTCCATAGCTCCGGTGGTAAGCACTGGATGTTCAGAGTGTGATTCTAGGCTGTGAGTTGGATTTTATGCAGCCATATCTATGCTTATTTCATTTTCCTCTTTTAAAAGCAGGCCCACAGTGACATCACTAGGTGTGGGACTCGGAGTTCACCACATGTAGAATCAGATGCCCACTGCACAGCACAGCAGGTTCAGAGCCCGAAGTCCAATGGTGTTACTGTGCACTCCTTCAGTTGCACTTTTACTCATTAGCCAGCTATTTCTAGTCACTGCTGCTGAACATGCATACCCCACTCCCTATTCAGCACAGCCTCTGTGACTACTGCTTCAACTATCTCATGAAAGAAACGGACATCTCAAGTACAAAGAGACAGCTTAGTTCTTCTCTCTGTCAGCTCTGGCAATGATGCTGCTTTAATTCCCCTGTCTGTTGTCTTTCATCTTTTATGTCTATTTTGTAAATATTTTCCCAGCCAGAAGATATCCAAACATGAATGCCATTGAATCTGAACAGCGACCTGTAGAAAATTCATCAACTGAGAAACATTTGGAGGCTTTATGGAGGAGATGGGGGAAATTTGATAATTAGGGTTGTTCCTGAATATTTGTCAAAGAAAATGTCATATGTTTGAATCTATATATGCAGGGAAAAAGTTAGGGTTATCTTTCAAAAAGTTAAGGTATCTACGTTTTTCTCCTTTTTCCCAGTTCCCATTTCTTTTTCTAGCAGCCACAAGCAGAACATAAAAATGGCCATACTGGGTCAGCCCAGTATCCTGTCTCTGATAGTGGCCAGTGCCAGATGGTTGAGAGGGAATGAAAAGTCAGGGCAGTTTATTGAATGATTCATCCCCTGTTATCTAGTCCCAGATTCTGGCAGTTGGAGGTTTAAGGACACCTGGAGCATAAGGTTGCATCCCTGTCCATCTTGGCTAATAGCCATTTATGGACCTATCTTCCAGTAACTTCTCTCTTTTTAAATCCAGTTGTAGTTTTGGCCTTCATAACATCTGCTGGCAATGAGTTCCACAGGTTGACAGTGTATTATTTGAAACAGTACTTAAATTGGCTATTTCATTGGGTGACCCCTAGTTCTTGTAAACAACACTTCCCTATTCACTTTCTCAATACCATTTTTCTATAGACCTCTATCATATCCCCCCTTTAGTCATCTCTTTTCTAAAGTAAGCAATCTCCTTTTTTTTTTTTTTTTTAAATCTCTCTCCTTGTATGGAAGCTGTTCCATACCCCAGATCATTTATGGAGCCCTTTTCTGAACCATTTCCAATTCTAATGTATCTTTTTCAAGAAGAGGCAACTGAACGGCAGGCGTTATTCAAGATGTGGGCGTACTATGGATTTATATAGTGGCATTATTGTTATACCAATAAAATCCAGCAGGATCTTATTAAAGGGGATAAGACAAAATGTCACATTTTTTGTGAATACAAAAAGAACAATAGCAGGCAGTCAGTTATAGCTATAACATTTCATTCAGTTTCACATTCATTCACAGGTTTACACTTACACACACACACACACACACGTTCTGCAGCTGCTGTATAGTTACCAGTCCTGAATGTAGCTTGAGTTCGTGGCTTGGGTTCGTAGCTTGTGGCAGCTAACTGGCCAGGAAAGCCGGGTACAAGGAAGAGCTGGGTCTCTGTTGGACATGCACCGATGCCCTTCCATGTTGGCAGCAGTATGTTACGCCTCAAAGTCTTCCATCTCACCCATCCTTTTTGTAGGCTTTAGTTTGAATCAAGAGTCTATAGGTCTTGCTTTGTCACACTGCCTCTGGGTCCAGTGTGATTGATCACCCATCAATCGCAGACATGACTTTCAGCCTAGGATCTGGCTTTGATGTTTCTTCAATTGTACTTTTGTTCTTTTCTTTTGAGGCTGGAATCCTCTTACTTTGTCAGGGCTGTTGTCTGCATCTTCAGCTGTTGGGTGTTTACACTTTATTTCATCAGGATAGGCTGAGGCTGGAGGTTGATTCCATCATCCATACATACGTCATTCACACACTTAAACTAAACTAATAAGATTACAGCAGGGTTTTGCAAAAATGAAGGCTGCAGCAAGCTTTTACAAAATGAAGTGAGCATATTAAAATGGAGTTTGGGACAAGTTAAAATGGAGTTTGAGATGCAATATGGACAAGTGTAAGGAATGGCAAACGGAACAGAAGTTACAATGTTGAAACAATGTAAGTTTCAGCGATTTAAACAGCAATTGGATTGAAAGTGAAACTCAATTAGCCAGTTATTGGGGTAATCGGTTTTATGAATGTTGTTTCATTCATAAAACTTTGCTTTTGAAGTTATATTAATAAAGTGAATAATTAAAAACCATTTCATTGATCAGTTCTGCATTATATTTTCTGTTTTATTATTAATCCTTTCCTAATAACTTTTAATATTCTGTTAGCTTTTTTGTTTGTCCATGCATGTGTTTTCAGAGGACTACCCACCATGACTCAAAGATCTTTCTTAAGTGGTTATAGCTAATCTAGACCCCCATCATTTTGTATGTATAGCTGGGATTATGTGTTCAATGTGCATTACTTTGCATTTATCAACATTGAGTTTCATCTGCCATTTTGTTGCCCAGTTACCAGTTTTTACAGATCTCTTTGTAACTCTCTGCAGTCAGCTTTGGATTTAAGTATCTCTTGAGTAATTTTGTATCATCTGCAAGTTTTGCCACCTTACTGTTTACCCCTTTTTGAATATTAATTAGCAGAGGTCCCTGTGCCAATCTTTGGAGGACCCCACTCTTTACTTCTCTCAATTATGAAAACTTACGATTTATTCCTACCTCTTGTTTCATATCTTTTAGCCAGTTACTGATCCATGAGAAAACCTACCCACCAAGCAAACTAAGCAGTTCTGGGATAAGAGCATTTAGTGATGACCTCGTCAAAGGCTTTCTGAAAGTCCAAGCACACTGTATCAACTGGATCAGCCTTCTCAACAAGCTTGTGGAGATTAGTGTAGCATGATTTCCCTTTACAAAAGCCGTATTGACTCTTCCCCAACATACTGTGTTTTAGCTAGGTGTATTATAATTTTGTTCTTTACTATAGTTTCAGCCAGTTTGCCTGGTACTGAAGTTAGTTTTATCAGCCTGTAGTTGCAAGGATAGCCTCTGGAGCCCCTTTTAATTTTTAAAACCAGTGTCACATTAGCTACCCTCCTGTCCTCTGCTTCAGAGGCTGATTTAAGCAATAGATTACATACCACAGATAGTTATGCAATTTCATATTTGAGCTCCTTCCGCACTCTTGGGTGAATACCCATCTGGTCCTGGTGACTTATTACTGTTTAATTTATCAATTTGTTCTAAAACTACCTCTATTGATGCTTCAGTTTGGGACAGTTCCTCAGATCTCTCATCTAAAAAGAATGGCGTTGGTGTGAGTATCTCCCCCAGATCCTCTGCAGTAATGACCGATGCAAAGTATTCATTTAGCTCAGTGGTTCTCAAACTGTGGGTCAGGACCCTAAAGTGAGTCACAACCCCGTTTTAATGGGGTTGCCAGGGCTGGCTTAGACTTGCCGGGGTCTGGGGCTGAAGTCGAAGCCTGAGGGCTTCAGCGCTTGGCAGTGGAGCTCAGGTTACAGGCTCCCCAGTCTGGGTTGAAGCCCTTGGGCTTTGGCTTCCTCTCCTTCCCCCCCTCCACCTGGGGCAATGGGGCTCAGGGAGGCTCAGACTTTGGTCCCCCATTCTGGGCTCGTGTAGTAATTTTTGTTAGAAGAGGGTCATGCTGCAATGAAGTTTGAGAACGCATAGCTTTTCCACAGTGGCCTTGTCTTCCTTCAGTATCTGGATTGTCCAGTGACCCTACTGACTATTTGGCTGGCTTCCTGCTTCTGATTTTTTTTTAAAAGAATTTTTGTTTTTTGTGTCCTTAGCTAGTTGCTCTTCACATTCTTTCTTTACCTGCCTAATTATACTTTTACACTTGACTTGCTAGAGTTCATGATCCTTTCTATTTTTCTCACTAGGATTTGACTTTCAATTTTGAAAGGATGCCATTTTGCCTCTAATGACCTCTTGTACTCTGCTCTTTAGCCATGATGACATTGTTGGGTCCTCTTACAGTTTTTGGTTTAATTTGAACTGCTGTTATGGCATTTTTAAATAGTTTTCATGCAGTTAGTATGCATTTAATCCTTTGATTGTTCCTTTTTAATTTCCATTTAACTACCTTCCTCATTTTTGAGTACTTCCCCTTTTTGAAGTTAAATGCTACTATGGTGGGTTTCTCTGGTATTTTTTTTCCCTATTGGGAAGTTAAATGTAATTACACTATGGTTGCCGTTGTTGAGTGGTTCAGCTATATTTCCCTCTTGGACCACATCCTGTGCTCCACGTAGGGCTAAATCAACAACTGCGTCTCCCCATGGACAAGATACTCCAAGAAGAAGTCATTTACGGTGTATAGAAATTTCATTGCTGCATCCCTTTCTGAGGTGATGTGTACCAGTCAGCTTGAGGGTAGGTGAAATCCTCCATTGTTGTTTTTCTGCTTTTGTAGCCTCTCTGATCTCTCTCAGCATTTCACAATCATCATCACCATCCCGGTCAGGTGGTCAATAGTATATTCCTACTGCTATTCTCCTATTATTCATGCATAGAATTTCTATCCATAGAGATTCTATGATACTGTTTGATAAGATTTTTACTTTATTTGACTCTATCTTTCTATGACTCTTTCATGCATAGTGCCTACTATGCAACCTACTTTTTCATTCCTGTATATTTTGTACCCTGCAATTACTGTATCCCATTGATTATCCTCACTACACCAAGTGTTTTGTGATGCCTATTATATCAATATCCTCATTTAGTGCCAGGGGCTCTAGTTCACCCATATTAGTATTTAGACTTCTAACATTTTGTATATAAACACTTGTACATTTTGTCAGTATTCAGTTGATTGTATTTATGTTTGACTGTTCCTTGCTAGTTTCTGCCTACACTATACCAACTTCTTTCCTATCCTCTTTGCTAGGAGAGAGTTCCCCCTTTAATAAATTCATCCCTAAGAAATGTTCCATGCAAACGACATGCTCCTGCACACTTTGGTTTTCCCACAGCCTGTAGTTTAAAAATTCCTCTACAACCATTTTAATTTTAAATGCCAGTAGTCTGGTTCCATTTGGGTTTAGATGGAGCCCATCCTATGTATATAGGCTCTTCCTCTCCAGAAAGATCCCCCTTGCCCCTAATAAACTAAAACTCTCCTCCCCACACAATAGTCTTATCCATGCATTGAGATCCTGCTGTTCTGCCTGTCTTTCTGGTGTGGTGCATGGAACTGGAAGCATATCAGAGAATGCTACTATGGAGGTTCTGGAATTTAATATCTTAGCAGCCTAAATTTGTCCTCCAGGACTTCTCTCTGACCTTTCCCTATAACATCGTTACCTACATGTACCACACCCATTGGCTTCTCCAGCACTGCACATAAGTCTGTTCAAATGTCTCATGAAATTTGCAACCTTCACACCCAGTAGGCAATTGACCATGCAGTTCTCCTGGTCATCACAAACCCAACTGCAGTAGAACTTCATTTATCTGACCACCTATTGTCCAACTGCCTGTGTTAACTGGACAACCAGCATGCACAGGTCCAGAAGGGGGTGGTCTCTCCTGCGGCCACTAGATGGCAGTGCAGTGTTGCACTTTCCCGTTTATCTGGATTTTTGATTATCCAGTCTGGCTCTGGTCCAAATTAGATTGGATAAATGGGATTCTGCTGTGTTTATATTTTTAATAATCAAATCCCTCATTACTATTACCTGGCTCTTCCTAGTAACAGGGTTCCCTCTCCAGGAGTTGTCCTCAGTGCAAGAGCATATCATGACATCTTCTGAATGAAGTGTCCCAACTATGGGATTATTTCCTTCCACTCCAGCTTGATGTTCCTTTCCCGAAACTTTCATCCTCAACTGCACAGAGGCTGTCAGATTGGGTGGGACCTCTCTATTGCGTCCCTGAAAGTCTCCTCTGTGTACTTCTGTCTCCCATAACTCCTCCAGTTCAGCCACTCTTGTCTCACAAGCCTGTACGATGTCTCTGAGGGCCATGAGCCGCTTGCCCTGTATGCATATGTACACCACCTGCCCATGGGGCTGGCAATTGTACATTCTGCATTCAATCCAATAAGCTGGATAGCCCCCACTCTGAAGTAGGGGGGTAGAAGGTTAGACTTCTACCTTCATTATTTATACTCTTGCAGGCTCTTTTGGTGGGGGCAGGGGAAAGGGCAGTGTTTTGTTAGGTGTATCTGTCTCTTGCACTCCCTTACAAAACTCTCCTGTTTGCTGCTCCTCTGGTCACTTAGGAGCTAGCTTTTTAAACTCCTGTTCTCCCTGAGTTAGCCCTGCCCCCTTGTCAAGGGATTCTAGAGGGATAGGTTTGGTCTACAGAGTTAGGTTGATGTAAGGCAGTTTACGTCGACCTAACTATGTCACTGTCTAAACTACAGGCTTGCTCCCGCTGATGTAAGTGCCATACTACATCAACATCATAACTCCACCTCCACGAGAGGCGTAGGGGTTATGTCACTGTAGTTAGGATGACACAGTGTCCATGTATTTTCTACTGAATGCATCTGATGAAGGTGAACTGAAAGCTTATGCTCAAATAAATTTGTTAGTCTCTCTAAGGTACCACAAATCCTCCTTTTCTTTTTGCGGATACAGACTAACACGTCTGCTACTCTGAAACACTTAGACACTGTGTTACTTGCATGGGCTGTTGGCTAAAATTCTTGTCAATTTCATGGCTCCCTGTAGGAGCCATGATATTTGACTAGAAAGGCTAGTAAGTTCACTGCTGTGAACCCTATGCCTGGCTCACAACTTGGGCTATCTGCACATGGTGGGTGGGGGTTCCCAGCTGCAGCCTGGTTGCAGCCTGGGCTGTTCTCTGGGAGCCTTGCTGCTCCCAGCTGGGCTGCTGCCCAGGCTCCCTGCTCTGAGCCCGGCTGACAGGTATCCGGGCTCCCAGCTCCCCATAGAACTCGCAGAGTTGTCAGAGTGCAGCTGCTCTGAGCAGAGACAGTAGCAGTATGAAATTGACAAGAATTTCAATCACCAATTTCATTGCTACTAGGCTCTGTGCTGTGAAATTGAGCCTGTATGGGGCTCACAGCTGGCGCTGTCACCTCATGGTGGATGAGGGGGCTCCAGCTGTGCGAGCCCTGCGTTGCTCATTGCCCCATACTCAGCTGTCAGTGCTCCACTTCAATCTGTGCAAGCACTTCTATTGAGGATACGTTCCACTGGCAGAAGGAGGGTAGTATGGACACCAACAGCTGATTGAATTACTGCGGTGGCTGAAGGTGGGGGGTTCAGAGCTCAGGCTGGGGGTTGGGGTGCAGGAGGGGATCAGGGTTCTGGGCTGGAGGTGTAGACTCTGGGTGGGGCTGGGGATGAGGGGTTTGGGGTGCAGGAGGGGGCTCTGAGGGGGGGGCTCAGGGCTGGGGATTGGAGTGTGGGGTTATCTCTGGTGGCTCCCGGTCAGTGGCGCAGCTGGGGTGCAGAGGCAGACTTCCTGCCTGTCCTGGCACCACGGACCACGCTGCGCCTTGGAAGCAGCCAGCAGCAGGTCTGTTCCCCCCCCCTTGCCTGCATGCACGGCCCTCCCCCAGTACAGAGCCAGTGCTCAGGGTGGGGGCAGCATGCGGAGCCCTGTGGTCCCCCCGTCTAGGAGCCGGACCTGCTGCTGGCCACTTCCAGGGCACAGTGCGGTGTCGGAACAGGTAGGGACTAGCCTGCCTTAGCCAGGCAGCACCGCCGACACGACCAGAGCCACCGTGACCCAGTACTAGTTCATGACCTAAGTTTGAAAATCACTGCTCTAGTGTATAGTAAGCAGGGCTGTGGATGTGTTGTCCAGCAATGTGTCTTTTGATTTTCATTATTCACCCTCTCTCATAGCTCTGAGACAAAGGCAGTTGCTGACTCTAGGTGCCAGTAAGAACCAAAAACCCCTCTCCTGTTCTTGCTGGGAGTGTGATTTGTATCTAATTCTGGAAGAGCTGTACAGCATGTTTAGTTGATGGCCTCCTTTCATGCTATGCCCTTAGCAGCACATTCACAGGTGGCACCTCATTTCATATGTGAAGTCTTTTGATTGAAGAAGTTTGGACAGGTCAGGTGGCTTGTTTGCATTAGCACTCTGGTTTCTGTAGGTCTACAGTGTATGCACCCTATTCCCATAATAGGATTTTGGTGGTCTTGCTATGTAACAAGAGAGAGCCACTTTCAGCTCGCACTGGAAATACAGAAAGCAGCATTGATGGCAATGTTTTCACTGCAAAGAGTTTGCCAAGAAAGGATAAGGACGAAGTGTTAGCTGCTCTCTCCCACCAGGTGCAAAGTGCACAACAGGTGTGCAGTGATCCTGAGTGTCAGCTTACTGCACCCATCCCTGCAGTGGCTGAGTGTTACATGGATGGATGGATACAACAATATTATTTCTATTACAATACGTGGACACATAATAGGAGTTTATAAGTTACAAGCTGTGAAAATACTGTATACAGAGTGGGATATTAGAAGGTATGCTGTATTGTATACAATGATGGGTTGGAAGGTATGGCATATTGTGTGGTATTGGAAGGTATGCTGTACTGTATTGTATACAGTGAAGTACTGAAAGATATATGGCATACTGTTGCACTTTGAAAGCTAGGGGTATAATTAATCGGTTGTAATTCCACTGACTCCAGTGAAATTACACCAAGGGTAAAATTGGCCTAGTAGATTTAATTCTTTTTCTGTACTGCTGCAAAAATATCTTATTGCGTACATTGGTCCAGAAATCCTCAGCAAACATGCAGTTTAGTTATTGTTTGTTCCATGCACGTTAGTGTAACAAACTAAAATGGAAAGAAAAATTTAAGGCGTAAGCCATAAAGCAAGCAGGTCAACTGTATAACTGAAGTGACTGAGCAACGCAATAGGTGTCCAAAATCTGGGCTGCTAAGGAGAACCTGGTGTCTGGTGGAGAGATGTAATGGGTCTGCTCTGCTCCCAAAGCCAAACAGAAAGTAGCAGGTCAGTGAGATAGAGGAGGTAAACCTGGTCTAAGATGATCACACCATTATCCATCCCTGATATTACAGACCGAAGGCACAGCTCTGCTTATGCAGCACAGAGTGAACGTGAAACAGCCAAAGGAATCTCCCCAGTGGCAGTGATGGTTCTGCTGCCTTCTGCACCTGCCATCTACTGTGCTGGAACCCACTGCGTGTCATAAGAAAGCAAAGGCTTCTCAGAGGCAAGGAGGAAACGGAGCATGTGAGGAAAGGGGAGGAGGCAGAGGTAGGCTCTGATATACCCAGTTCTCAGCTGGCTTAAGGTCATTAAGGGATCTTTCCACTTGGCACAGTGGAGAATTAAGCCCAAATCTCTGAGGAGACCAGAGTAATGGATCACTGAAATAAGCATCTTGGCCTGGTATCCCAAATTGTATAGCTGTTACAGGAAATCAGTCTCTTACATTTTTAGCCCATAGCTGGACTTTTAAAATAAGTAATACAGAAGTAAAGGTGGATCAGCTGTCTCATTGGTTTGATGGTGTTATAGCAGCTCAAGGGCATAAAATTCTCATTCACTTTAGTAGGGTTCAAAGCCAGCTAGATAATAAATCAATGACACATTTTTGTGTACTGTCTGAGCTGAGCAAGACCTTGCTAGTTTGCTTCCAAGTCCCAATTCTATTGCCCAATTTGCTGGGCACTCTCCCCAGACAAACTCTGCCTAACAGTGTACTTCGCTGCCTGCTTGCACGCTGCACAACAGTGCATGTCTCTTGGCAGCCATCTTCCATTGAATTTCTCTAAACCACAAAGTGCAGGTAGAACGACCATATCTCTGAGCAGCTGCAGGAATTTTTCTGGGAAATGTAAACTCCTTGGACGGCTAAGCTACTTCTGTTATTCAGAGCTTTCACGCCAATGGCAAGGCTTGCATTCCATGCTGTTTAATGGTCTGCTTGCATCTTTGCCACTAGAATCAGGAAAATTCCTTGACACATCAATGCCTATGAAATTAATATGGATCTAGTGTGCTAATATAAATCATTTGTTATCTTAGTGCTTGGGAATGTGAATGAGGGACAGCACTTCACTCCAAACAGTGTTTTTAGAAAAATAATCCATTTATTTTTATCAAAACCTCACTTGGTTTGGTTGTAATTATAAAGCTGTATGCAGTTGTGTCGGGGTGAATAAATATAACCCCAAAACTCATTCTGGCACTTTATTCTTAGGTAGCAGTAAGCACACCAAGGAAGCAAATGACAGAATGCTTAAGAATTTCTGTGAGCGCCAGCAACGTACAAATTGGCCTTAATGCCAGCCATATATTAGGACAACTTTCTTAAGATTCCTAATGCACGTACAAAGCATACAATCACAGTTTTTTCTTCATGTGTAGCTCTTTTAGAACAGTCTCCATCTTCTATTGCATAGTATCTTAAAACATAACATCAAAAGAAGCGCCAGAAATCAAAACTTCTTTGTCTCATGAGTACTTGCCTTTGACCCCTGCTGCATACCACCATAATCTTTAAATTGTGTCCCCTTACTATCAGCAGTTACTAGTCACCTATGAATATGAGTGGTTGGGCTGGAAGAAATGCAGCTCCATGGACAGACCAGTACACCAGGCAAATGAAGTTCCTTTTGTTCAACGTAACCAATATTCAGTTTTACTCTTTACTAAAGGAAGGAAAGTTGCAAGAACATTCCAAAAAGTCTTAATATTGATGGCAGAGTAGGGCAAGAGGACTGTTTATTGTAAAGATGGTAGTTACTGTTACACTTCTTAAAATTTTTTGCTGCCACCATAAACCTCTGTTTTCAGGGCTTGCATTCAGCTCTAAGCTAAGCAGCAGACCACAGTGAAACAAGAGTGCATTTCAGATCATGAACCAAAGGGTGGAGTCCAGCAATGGATATAATCCCCTATCCATGGGCCTAATTTAAAGCCCATGGAAGTAAGAGTATATCATTGAATTCAACAGGCTTTAGATCAGACTCGTAGAGACCTTGACTACCTCTTATTTTACTGTAGTATGGAAATAATAGCTTTTAAAATGAGAATTTATGAACTGGCAACCATTAGATTGTGGCTTCCCTCATGGCTTTTATACCAATTGGAAAGTGCTCTGGAAGTTGTGTGTGTTTGAAGAAATAACAATTTGAGAGTGCTTATGTTGAGTATTATATCAAATACTTATGTTTCGTTTTTGCCTTATTATTTTAAAGCCTCTTCTGTGCAGCAGTCCCTTGTGTATTGTTCACAATAGACTAATTAGTAATGGCAGTAGCTAGGATTTAATCACTGCCATGTTAGTGTTGCCCACCATATCCCCTCCCTAGCATGGTATGGCTGGACATATATGCACATTTTGGCTTTTCTACAACAGTTTGGGACATGAGTTTTAATCTGGCCTTAATGAACTAGTATAAAAGCTTCTATGGGCCATTAGAGGTTAAGATCATGCTCTAGAGCAGGGGTGGGCAAACTATGGCCCATGGGCCAGATCCGACCCCTCAGGGCTTTGGATCTAGCCCACAGGATTGCCACTCCCGTGGTGCTGCAGGCCCTGCGCTGGGTAGTGGCCGGCACCACGTCACTGTGTCCCCTCGGGGAGTGGAGGCTGAGGGCTCCGTGCGCTGCTCTTGCCTGCAGGAATGGGGAACTGCGCGCTCAGCCCTCTGCCCCTCCTCCCCCAGGGGCTGCAGGGATGTGGTGCCAGCTGCTTCTGGGAGCAGCGTGGGCCCAAGGCAGGCTCCCTGCCTGCGCTGGCCCTGGTGCACACTGCTGCTACTCCGGAGCCACTCCAGGTAAGCAGTGCTGGGCTGGAGCCTGCACCCTTAACCCCTCCTGCACCCCAGCTCCCTACTGTACCCCACACCCCTCTTGCACCCCAGCCCCCTTTCCTGAGCCCCCTTGTACACTCCACACCTGTCCTCTGCCCCAACCCCTTGCCTTGAGCCCCTTCCTGCACACCACATCCCCTCCCACACCCTGCACCCCAAACCCCTGCCCCAGCACTACATTCATGGCCCTGCATGCAATTTCCCCACCCAGATGTGGCCCTTGGGCCAAAAAGTTTGCCCATCCCTGCTCTAGGGCACAGATATCATTTATTTGTTTTGAATAGATGTAAATTGCAGAAGTCCAGTTATGTGAAAAATCTTTTTTTCCCCTTCACCATTTTCACACCACCTGCAGATAGCAAGAAGTAACTAATCTTGTAATTAGAGGATCCCTGACAATGGACCTTGTAATTTGTGCATGGTTAAATGACATATATAAATAATGCATGTGCTGAATGATGTCAGCTCTGGCGTCTGACTTGGAAAACATGTCAGGGTATCATTTTCAAGGTTGTCCATCTTTTAATTCAGAAAAAGGAGAGTGTAAGGGTAGCCTGTATTTCATGAGATTCCTTACCATCAAGTTTCTGCTTAGTACCATTCTTATAAGTGTTGGAACAATGAGGCAATGAATTCAATAGCGTTCTGTATGCAGTAGTGCCAGTTCAGAAGCCTGGTAATTGGTTTCCTTCTTAAATGGAATGCTTGTCAGGATGCATTTGTTGTCCTAGGAGTCTCATCTAAATAGCTTTATGAAGAATGAATCTGACTGGATCCAAAGGACAGGCATATAGATATAAGTTCAATGGAACTTATTTTCTCTCCAGAAAGCTTACCAAATCACTTTTCTTTTAAAGTAAAAGTGGAAATGAAACACCTTAGCTTGTACAAATTACAGTTCAAATTGATTGTTCAAGACTATCAAAAGCATCTCTTCTATCTCAGCCATCATAACCATGTGAGAAAAGGAAACTGACTGACAGCCTCTTCAAAGCAGGCCAACTACTTCTAATATCCTTATTTTCCCATAGTTTTCCTTTTCAAGCATGATCACTTATAATTTTTATCAGTGTTCAAGGACTATGCCTGCTGAGTATGAGGGAGAGTTGGCTGAAGTAAAACCAGGGCAGGAATCCAGCTGAATAGATTGTAGTAAGGCAACACAAACACACTCTCTTACACCAAAGTAGACATCATGCCTGCACAAAGCTATGGCCCAGCAACAGAAAAGATGGGGAGCTTCCTCCATAACAAGCACAAAGGCAGACTCACCCATTTCCACCTCAACTATTCACTCCCAGAACTGAGACTGTATCAAATCAGTAGCTTTTTTTGATAACTCAGTAAAGATGTGAGATTATTTCCATTGCAGCTTTGAACAAGTCTTTTTTTGAAAGAGCACACCCCATATATGTTTCCTTGCATTTACTGATTCTCTTCCCAAAGTTTACATCATGGTAAGGAAACATTCTTAATAACTTTCCATGAAATTTACACTTTTTTTTATTTGCTTTTCAATTAGCTATTCAATCTTCTTCCCCCACTCTCAATTTCATTACAGACTATTTGGTACCATTTTTCTAAAGGGGGGGAAGCATATATTCTTTTGTTGGATTTAATAAGGAGCTAACTGCTGTACAAAATAAAACCCCTGAAAAAGGATTAACCATCTAAATGGGCAACTTAAACAAGATACAGTCAGAGCTAAAATGTTCCCTGTCACTCATCCTGGGCACCTGCTACGTAGGGATTTAATGGATAAACCAATTTCTCTTTATGTATCTTTAAAAAAATATTATAAAATACCTATTTCTCCAAGTAGCTTTTATTGGGTATAACATGATAAGACAGTATACACTGTATTCTTTTTCCGTCTTGAAAATATGTCGTGTAGAAATATAGAGAGAATTTAAGGTTTGCAGCACTCCTCCTGTTACTCTATATTTTGTTAATATTACTACAGTAGTGTTAGAGAAATTCAGGACATTTAATCCATTCAACTGGTAATCTGTAATGTCAAGGCTGCTGGCTTATTCTGCGCTTCTTCACGGTCAAGTTGTTACAAGGAAAACACTTAATAGAAGAAAAATCTTTTCTGAACTAGTATCATAATTTATCACCCAGAGAAGTGTCAGGATTAGATCAAGGTGATGCATGATTTATTTTAAATGTAGTTTTTTGAATGCAACAGAACCTTGAATTCAGTAGAGGAAATAACATTACCTTTTTCACATCAACAAACCTGACTTTTATTATGTTTTGACTTTGTCTAATTCCTGCTAATGAGACTTTAGGTAAAGAAAGCATGGCTTTCATAAAATGACTGATCATCAGTAATATGGATTTAACAGTAAGCGATAGTCATAGCCAGAAACAAATCTTCAATATTAATTATGTTGGTCAGCATTACTATTTTACACGTGTAAATATTGGCATGGGCAAGGCCCCAAAGCCATGAAGGTCAGGCTAGTAGCTCCTTGTTCTCTGATCTTTGCTGGTCTTTTAACTAAAGTTGTACCCAGATTTGGCTTTGAGAATCACTTCAAATGTGCAGCCAAAAGCAGTCTCCTCATGTTGCAGTGACAGTAGGATGTTCAGTACTTATGCTCCAGTGCTGTTCATTTTACTGAACACTTGTTCTTAGTATCATAAGGGACATTTAAAAAAATTCTACCTGTACTGTAGCTTTTTTCTAACATGTTGTGAAGATAAAATGGGGAAATGCCTATTTGACTAATGTATATTGTGAGGTTATCAAGTTAGCTAATTATTGGCACTGGCCAAACTTCTCAAAAACAGGAGCCTAACTTCAGGCTCCCAAAGTCTTATTTATGCATGTAATGGTGGGATTTTTAAGTGCCTGAATCATAAATGTGTAGGACTGGAAGGGATTTCAATAGCTCATCTAGTTCAGTCCCCTGGGCTCAAGGAAGACTAAGTAATAGACTATTCCTGACAGGTGTTTGTCTAACCTGCTCTTAAAAACCTCCAATGACAGAGATTCCACAACCTCCCTAGGCAATTTGGTCCAGTACTTAACTCCCCTGATGGTTGGGAAGTTTTTCCTAATGTCCAACCTAAACCTCACTTGCTGCAATTGCCCATTGCTGCTTATCCTAACCTCGGAGTTTAAGGAGAACAATTTTTCATCCTCTTCCTTGTAACAACCTTTGATATACTTGAAAACTGTTAGAGCCTCCCTCAGTCTTCTCTTTCCCAGACTAAACAAACCCATTTTTTCAATCTTTCCTCATAGCTCATGTTTTCTAGACCTTTAATAATTTTTGTTGCTCCTCTCTGGATTTTCTCCAATTTGTCCATATCTTTCCTAAAATATGGCACCCAGAACCAGGCATAATATTCCACTTGAGGTCTTATCAGCACAGAGTAAAGTGGAAGAATTACTTCTCATGTCTTGCTTACAATCCTCCTGCTGATACATCCCAGAATGTTGTTTTTTTTTGTTTTTTTTTGTTTTTTGCAAGTGTTACACTGTTCACTCATATTTAGCTTGTGATTCCCCCCTCCCCTGATACCTTTCCGTAGTACTCCTTCCTAGGCAGTCCTTTCCCATTTTTCATGTGTGCAACAGAATGATGCTTCCTAAATTGGAGTACTTTTGCATTTGTCCTTATTGAATTTCAATTCTATCCTCCAAAGCACTTGCAACCCCTGCCTTGGTATCATCTGCAAACTTTAAGTGTACTCTCTGCCTTTATCTAAATCATTTTATGAAGATACTGAACTGAACCCAGGACTAATCCCTGCAGGACCCCACTCGCTATACCCTTCCAGCTTGACTGTGAACTGCTGATTACTCTTGGGAACAGTTTTCCAACCATTGATGCACCCACCTTATAGTAGTTCCATCTAGGCTATATTTCCCTAGTTTATGAGAAGGTTGTGCAAGAGATTATCTAAAGCTTTATAAAATCAAAATATATCACATCTGCTGCTTTTCCCTATCTAGAAGTCTTATTATTCTGTCAAATGATTTAAGAGCACAAGTCCCACCAAAGTCAATGGGATATGTGCTTCTAAATTGCTTATGGGCTTTTGAAATCCCAGCATCATAGGTTTGGGCTCCCACTTTTTAAAACTTTAGCTGTTGTTCTCATTGCTAACATCCTGTTGCATTAAACAATTCAGTATAATATGAGGCTTTAAGGTTTATGGCCATGTCTGGTATTTGATTGTAAATTTAATATTATTGCCCTTATTTGATGTTCAGTGCACCCACATTTAACCATTAGAAAACTAACTAGTTAAGATATATGCAGATAAAACCATTAGTAGAGTTAATCCAGATTAGGGAGATATTCTGCGGAGATGAAACATGCTCCATTCAAGTGACCAAAACCAGCAAGTCCTGTCCTATCCCATCTCCCCTGTCAGAAGCCTCCCCTAATCCAGGCAAGTGATTCCAACACAACCAGCCTCCCTCTATTTGGTTCTTGAACTAATGGAAAGTGTATACATAGGAATGAGGGAACAGGCAGGGAGCAGAAGTGACCAGAAGTGGGGAGATGGGCAAAGGAGAGAGAGAAAAAGGGGGCTAATAAAATTTCTGTACATGGGTTGTGCAGTTCTTTGTGTGGGAGGGCAAGGAAACTGGGAGGGGGGAAAGAAGGGATGAGAACTTGAGCATGTGAACAGTCTTTATTTCCTTACGGACATTGAAGACATCTACAACTAGGCTTGATAAAGTGATGAGAGGCAGGAGCAATAGCTGGCAGAGGTACACTCTCCTCCCCCAGAGAGGCAGGGATGGAAGAAGAAGGGGTCCCCTAGTACTCTACCTCTGCATTTGGAGGGAGTTCTGGGCCCAATATACACTTCTCCTCCTGCCCTACACAGAATCCTTTGCTAGGAGGGTCACAGTGGAGCTCCCAGAACAGTGGAGGCTTGAGAGTAACACCCCACTGATAATGAAGCAGTTCACGCCTCCAAGAGGTATTGTTTCAAGCTGTCTGCAGACTCAGAGAGACATTATTGCATCAAGAAAAGGAGTACTTGTGGCACCTTAGAGACTAATAAATTTATTAGAGCATAAGCGTTCGTGAGCTACAGCTCACTTCATCGGATGCATTTGGTGGAAAAAACAGAAAAGCTTATGCTCTAATAAATTTGTTAGTCTCTAAGGTGCCACAAGTACTCCTTTTCTTTTTGCGAATACAGACTAACACGGCTGCTACTCTGAAACCTGTCATTATTGCAAAAAGTTACACTGGGCCATGTGCTCAAGCTTTTAACCACAGCCACCAGCCATGAGGTATTAAAAAAAACTTGCATCAGAATCTCAGCTTTCATTTAAAATAAAATAAAATAAATGATCACATGACTTGCACAGGCAGTCTATGCTGCCAGTGTCCAGTATTACCATCCCTACATGTTCACTAATGATGAGTCAGACTCCCAGACATCATGAATCTGTGTCTTCAATAATATATTCTGAATCTTTTTTTATTTGCCTTTTGGATTTTAAGCCTCTTCACATTTTAAATCTTTTTTTTTTTTCTGCCACCATCAGGGGGTAGAAACTTACTTGTTTCAGTGAAAGCTGATCATCTTATGTAATCTCTTGATTCGAGCAGATGGGGCTTTAAGGAAAAACTCCAATTGTGAGAACTGGTAACACTCTGCTCAGAATTGATCCCATATCTCCTGTGTCCCAGGCCAGTTAAAATAAGGGGGCCAAATATTTGCTCTTCTAACTCTGTGGCTTCTTTGTTTGCTCTTTTTGTAGGTGCTACAATAGGGTGGGCTTTCTTAGCTGCTGCTTGTACTTAATCTTTAACTGAAGGATTAGCCTTCTTGCCCTTCTCTGTGCTTTCTCCCTCATGCAATCCCCCTTAAATGTTACCTGAAGGAAACATGCAAGTGTTTCACCTTTTCATCTCTCCAATCACACAGTCTCAGAAATTCCTTAAAACAGTAGGAACTAGACCCTAGGCAACTGGCAAAAGACAAATGGACCCTGAGCCCAAAACTATTGGCACTAGAATATTGTCCCCAGCATTAATGCACAGTCAGTGTTAGGCTAGTCTCTTGAGATTTCAGGCCAACATTTGGTTAATATTACACACCTCTCCCATTTTTGGGGTGGATAGAAATGTGGTTGCAGAGTATTAAGACAGCACAGGCTATTAACCTGCAGTTGCTAGAAAAACTAGCCACAAGCTTGTGATAACTTTCCTACCACGGCATTGTGTTTCCTCTTTATTTCAGTTGCATTTCAGAGGATAGCATTAAACAGTAGCGCTTCTAGAGTAACAGGTTTTTAGGGAGTTAAAGTGGGTGGAGAAGCTAGTAGCAAAATAATATACATGAAGACATAGAATATCAGGGTTGAAAGGGACCTCAGGAGGTCATCTAGTTCAACCCCCTGCTCAAAGCAGGACCAATCCCCAACTAAATCATCCCAGCCAGGGCTTTGTCAAGCCTGACCTTAAAAACCTCTAAGGAAGGAGATTCCACCACCTCCCTAGGTAACGCATTCCAGTGCTTCACCAACCTCCTACTGGAAAAGGTTTTTCCTAATATCCAACCTAAACCTCCCCCACTGCAACTTGAGACCATTACTCCTCGTTCTGTCATCTGCTACCACTGAGAACAGTCTAGATCCATCCTCTTTGGAACCCCCTTTCAGGTAGCTGAAAGCAGCTATCAAATCCCCCCTCATTCTTCTCTTCTGCAGACTAAACAATCCCAGTTCCCTCAGCCTCTCCTCATAAGTCATGTGCTCTAGCCCCCTAATCATTTTTGTTCTCCGCTGGACTCTTTCCAATTTTTCCACATTTTTCTTGTAGTGTGGGGCCCAAAACTGAACACAGTACTCCAGATGAGGCCTCACCAGTGCCAAATAGAGGGGAATGCTCAAGTCCCTCTATCTATTGGCAATGCTCCTACTTATACAGCCCAAAATGCCATTAGCCTTCTTGGCAACAAGGGCATACTGTTGACTCATATCCAGCTTATCATCCACTGTAACCCCTAGGTCCTTTTCTGCAGAACTGCTGCCTAGCCACTCGGGCCCTAGTCTATAGCGGTGCATGGGATTCTTCCATCCTAAGTGCAGGACTCTGCACTTGTTGAACCTCATCAGATTTCTTTTGGCCCAATCCTGTAATTTGTCTTGGTCCCTCTGTATCCTATCCCTACCCTCCAGCGTATCTACCACTCCTCCCAGTTTAGTGTCATCTGCAAACTTGCTGAGGGTGCAGTCCACACCATCCTCTAGATCATTAATGAAGATATTGAACAAAACCGGCCCCAGGACTGACCCTTGGGGCACTTCGCTTGATCCCGCCTGCCAACAATACATGGAGCCATTGATCACTACCCATTGAGCCCGACGATCTGGCCAGCTTTCTATCCACCTTATAGTCCATTCATCCAGCCCATACTACTTGAACTTGCTGGCAAGGATACTGTGGGAGACTGTATCAAAAGCTTTGCTGAAGTCAAGGAATAATACATCTACTGCTTTTTCCCTCATCCACAGAGCCAGTTATCTTGTCACAGAAGGTGATTAGGTTAGTCAGGAATGACTTGCCCTTGGTGAATCCATGCTGACTGTTCCCGATCACTTTCCTCTTCTCTAAGTGCTTCAAAATTGATTCCTTGAGGATCTGCTCCATGATTTTTCTAGGGACTGAGGTGAGGCTGACTGGCCTGTAGTTCCCCACATCCTCCTCCTTCCCTTTTTTTTAAAGATGGGTACTACATTAGCCTTTTTTCAGTCATCTGGGACCTCCCTCGATCGCCATGAGTTTTCAAAGATAATGGCCAATGGCTCTGCAATCACATCCGCCAACTCCTTTAGCACTCTCAGATGCAGCGCATCTGGCCCCATGGACTTGTGCTTGTCCAGCTTTTCTAAGTAGTCCTGAACCTCTTCTTTCTCCACAGAGGTCTGGTCACCTCCTCCCCATATTGTACTGCCCAGTGCAGTAGTCTGGGAGTTGACCTTGTTCATGAAGACGGAGGCAAAAAAAGCATTGAGTACATTAGCTTTTTCCACATCCTCTGTCACTAGATTGACTGCCCCATTCAGTTAGGGGCCCACACTTTCCTTGACTCCCTTCTTGTTACTCTTAACATCTCTTGCTAGCTGCAACTCCAGGTGTGATTTGGCCTTCCTGATTTCACTCCTGCATGCCTGAGCAATATTTTTATACTCCTCCCTGGTCAGTTGTCCAATCTTCCACTTCTTGTAAGCTTTTCCTTTGTGTTTAAGATCAGCAAGGATTTTACTATTAAGCCAAGTTGGTCACCTGCCATATTTACTATTCTTTCCTCACATGGGGATGGTTTGTTCCTGCAGCCTCAATAAGGATTCTTTAAAATACAGCCAGCTCTCATGGACTCCTTTTCCCCTTGTGTTATTCTCCCAGGGGATCCTTCCCATCAGTTCCCAGAAGGAGTCAGTTTGATTTTCTGAAGTCCAGGGTCCATATTCTGCTGCTCTCCTTTCTTCCTTGTATCAGGATCCTGAACTCGACCATCTCATGGTCACTGCTTCCCAGGTTCCCATCCATTTTTACTTCCCCTACTAATTCTTCCCAGTTTGTGAGCAGCAGGTCAAGAAGAGCTCTGTCCCTAGTTGGTTCCTCCAGTACTTGCACCAGGAAATTGTCCCCTGCATTTTCCAAAAACTTTCTGGATTGTCTGTACACTGCTGTATTGCTCTCCCACCAGAATCGGGGTGATTGAAGTCCCCCATGAGAACCAGGGCCTGTGATCTAATAACTTCTGTTTGTTGCCTGAAGAAAGCCTCATCCACCTCCATGCCCCTGGTCTGGTGGTCTATAGCAGACTCCCACGACAACATCACCCTTGTTTTTCACACTTCTAAACTTAATCCAGAGACTCTCAGATTTTTCTACAGCTTCATACTGGAGCTCACATGGCAGAGTGCAGTTTCCATGGTGTCTGCATTCGTTCTGAAGAACTAAACAATCTCTGGACCTAGGTGCGGTATTTCATCTGGGACAGGAAATATACAGCTCCCAGCTTTAGGCCAGGCCTGTTGTTGCATTTGCACATTTCTTACACATTTACAAAATAGCTGGAATGAGAGTTGCAATTTGATGGCAAAGCATTTCTAATGAACACACATGGTGAGGCCAGACAGCTTTGTCATAAAGCCTCTAACACTTTATCTAAACTTGGTTTTTCTAAAACTTCACATTAGAACACCACAAGCTGAATTTATTAAATTCCTTTCAATCTGAAATATCTTTATGGCCTTCTGTCCCTGTTGGTGTCCCTAGCCTCTTTGCCTGAAGCTGGGAATGGGTGATGGGGATGGATTGAAGAATGGTATTGTTGCAAGTTATCCTCAATTTTATCAAGGCTTTGGTGACTCCTGAGACAGGATTTAAATTTACCAATTTCTATAATATGGGTGTTGTATCAAATAATCACAGTAGAGCATGCACAAGGCATGAGACTTTTTTAAATTCCCTTAAGTCCTCACTCACTGTTCAGTTTCTTCTCCCATCCCATCTCTTTTTTTCTTCCATAGCCTCCTTGCTAATTAGCAGGAGCAGAGCTTCAAAAGAGGGGCCACTGCTGCTGACCCTGCACTATGCAGCAGTTGGCGGTTGCAAGTTTTCAAAGAACAAACATGTCTTCATTCTTCTGAGGCCTGCCATCATCGAGCAGCTGAGCAGAACAGGGCTGGTTGCAGCAGCTGCTTTTAAAATTCTGTTACTGATAGACTGTTTTTGTGTTTTTTTAATTGGATAAACTGTCAGGATGATTTTCCCAGAGTTTTTAGCATGCAACATTGCACTGGAAGTGAAGCGGGAGCCAAAGTCACTGTCCTAAGCTTAATGGTCAAAGCTGTCAATACGTCTGGACACATCTATATAAGAGGCTACTTCTCTCATATTTGACCCTGCCTCAGAGATAGCTGTGGCCCTTTGGGAAAATGCAGCTGACACAGCTAGTGAGAGCCTGAGAGAGATCATTTTCAGTAATGAGGGTTTGATTGATGAATTCACTACCAAAGGAGATAAGACTTGTTCAAAGCCGATCTGTGTCCAGAGCGTGCTCTCATGCACACTTATTTGACATAGCCTTGCTACCATAACTAATGGCCCTTTACAAGAGCCGGTTGAATCTTTGTCTTAAAAAAAAAAACAGGTTTTTACAAAAAATGAAACCAAACTCTTTTGTAGAAGAAAAATCATTTTTGTCAATTTAATTTTTTTCATAAAACTTGGAAATAAAAATGACAATATGAAAATTTCCAAAATCTTAATTTTGAAAGTGTATAAACCTCCCTATTTCTTTGTCTCCATTTTTTTTACTCTTCCTCAATTGAAAAAAAAACTTAAAAGTAATGCAAATTTAGTCAATTTAGAACCAAATGTTCATTCTAGATGCCCTAATATGAAAATCAGGCTCAAACTATCTCAACTTGGGCAATGAAAAATTGAGCTTCCCAAAGAGTCAGTGACTGCTTCTGATGCACTGGGTCTAAATCTTCTTCTCCTTTTTCATTTATAAAATGGGAGCATAAGATCACCTGCCTCATGGAGGTGTTGTGAGGCTTATTTCATTAATGTTTGTAGAGCACTTTGGAGTTCAACTTACTGTCCCTATGTGTGCTCCACAGTAGGATGTATGTGGGCCTGTGCACTCTTGAATGGGAATTTGTAATTAGTAGTGGCTGTGGGCCTGTGCCTGGGTACTATACATCCTCATGCTCTGGTGTAAGGGTATATTCGGGGAGGGGTGCAGACCTGCACCTGCTACCATTCCAGTTCCTTGTCAACTGCCCTCAGCTTGAGATGGAGCATTCTGTTCGCTGCTAGCTTCTCAGCTTCTTCCTTCCTTAACTATTTTATTTATTAGCTTATCTTATTTTATTCACTTTTTTTAATTTAGTTTTCGCACAGGCTTGTGTTTTTTGGGCTCCTCTTACTCCCTGCTGAACAGTACCAAAGCTCTTTTGTACTGTCCACGTTCCTCACTCACAAAGACGACCTGGTTCCGAAGGAACCAGAATTTCCTATGCTAAGGGATGCTGAGAGATTCCTCCCTGGGACTGCTGGACCCTTGAGAGCTGGAGCCTTTATCCCTATGTGAGACCAAAAGTGGTCCACGCTTCACAAAGAAGCACACTCCTCAACAGTGACCTCCTACTCTGCACCTTCTTCCAAACTGCCATTTTGACAGATTTGTTTGAGGGTTGTGAACCACCCTCGAGGGTCTTTCAGCCATACTGAGGGCCTTTACAAAGGTCCCCTCTGTCATCACAGCTCACTTGCATCAGTGGGAAATAACCATCATTCCCTATCTGTATGATTGGCTCCTCAAGGGTCACTCCCTCTTCAAGGTCCACTGAGCAGCCAACAAAGACCTAATCGTATTTCACTCCCAGGACCTTTTTCTAAATGTGGAGAAGTCTGCCCTAAAACCGTAAAGTGCACAGACATCATCAGGGCCACTCTGGATTCTTCAAATACTAGAGCCTGCCTACCTACCTACCTATCAGTAGACAGTTTTACTGTTATAGCTAGTCTCATCGCCACACTATAACTGAGCCCATAATCCACAGCAAGGGCTTTCCTGCAGCTCTTAGGCCACATGCTGGCATGCATGTGTATAATGCCTCACTGAAGACTACACCTTTGATGCCTTTGGACCTGTCTCAGGGCTATTTACATCCTCAACTGTCTTTTTCCAAATGAGTGACCATTGCTCCCAGTGTTCTCAACTCCATTAACATGTAGAAGGATCTTCTCAAAGTCTGTGTGGAAGTTCTGTTTTCATGTCCACCCCACCTCAAGGGTTACCTGTTCCTCCTTGAGAAGCTTCTCTAACTCATCAACATTCTCTAACTCAGGGCAGATCACTACCTGGGCGAATATTTCCTTTGAAACACCAAAGGCTGCCCAGACACGTTTACACTGGACAACAGAGCAATAGTGTACTGTATCAACTATCAAGGTGCAGCAAGGTCCCAATATTTATGCACAGAATCACTGAGACTCTGAATATCCTACTGCATAGAAATCTCAGTGGTCTTCTTTTCTGGGCCTGCAGAATAACATAGCAGATACTCTGAGGAGGCATTTTCAGTTGAACCATAAATGGGAACTCAATAACTTGGTCTTTTAGAATAGTGTTTCTCAATGACCGATCCATGGACTGGCACTGGCCCCTAAGATCTCCCTGACAGTTTTAGGAAGGTAGCTAGCTGATCCCTGGTCTCAAAAAGGTTGAGAAACACTGTCCTAGAGTGATTGACTGGCCATTTCACTGGGGCCCAATCCTCCTCAATAGTTCTTCTTAGAGACATACCCATCTTGGACATCTGCAGGGCAGCAACCTGATCCTCCACCCTCATGTTCTCCAGGAACTATTGCTTCCTACGTGCTTTCGGGGCAGATATGGCCTTTGCTGACACAGTCTTCAGAACTTGGTAGTAGCCATGTTAGTCTGAATCAGCAAAAACAACAAGGAGTCCTTGTGGCACCTTAGTGACTAACAAACTTACTTAGGCATAAGCTTTCGTGTGCTAGAACCCACTTCATCAGATGCATGGAGTGGAAAATACAGTAGCAGATACAAATACACAGCACAAAAGGATGGGAGTTGCCTTACCAAGTGGGAGGTCAGTCTAATGAGACAATTCAATTAACAGTAGGATACCAAGGGAGGAAAAATCACTTTTGTAATGGTAATGTGGCCCATTTCAAACAGTTCACAAGAAGGTGTGAGTAACCATAGGGGGAAATTAGTATGGGGGAAATTAGGTTTAGGTTTTGTAATGACCCAATCGCTCCCAGTCTTTATTCAGGCCTAATTTGATGGTGTCCACTTTGCAAATTAATTCTAGATCTGCAGTTTCACGTTGGAGTCTGTTTTTGAAGTTTTTTGTTGTTTGAAGAATTGCCACTTTTAGGTCTGTTGTTGAGTGACCAGAGGTTGAAGTATTCTGCTACTGGCTTTTGAATGTTATAATTCCTGATATCAGATCCATCTCCTCAGCACCCGCCTCCATCTTGATATACTGTTTGGAAGTTTCCAACAGTGGAGCACCCATAGGGACAATACCTCAAAGCAGAAGGTGAGATCTCTTACCTGTACAGTAATGGGGCTTTGTTGTAAAAAGGAACTGGAGTGGCTGCAGATCTGCCCCTCCTATATACCCTTGCACTGGAGCATGAGGCTCTGTAATGCGTAAGCTTGTACCTGCTGGCATTGCTGACTAAACTCTTTGATCAAAAGTGCAAGGCACATGCACATCCTATGATGGAAGGCACATAGGGAGAAAACATTTCAAAGAACTCCACTTACCGTACAGGTAAATAACCTCTCCACCTTCAGCAGGAAGACACTATATAAGAGCAAGGTCTCTTATTGTAAGATGGGTGTGCCTTTTTAAAGCAAATGAAATCAGTGGGCCCAGTGGAGGGGTGACTAGGTCATACTACAATGAATGGGGGAGGAAAGGTGGGCTGGTCAGCCATCTCAAGACTAGAGATGGGGAAGCAGGTTACCAAGCCACCTCTGAAGGTGGCTGAAGAGGAAATCCACTACCTGAGGGAGTAGAAGGATGTCTCATGCCTGCCTTCAAAGAGGACCTACTGAAGGCCAGTGGCTGGGAGGCCTTAAATCCAAGCTTTTACAACACCTTAGTTTGTGTTTGGTTACTTGTTTAGCTCTTATTTTAACTAACTAGTTCGCCCATCCCTAATTTTAATTATCAATCTTACCAATTTTTGTTCTGGAAAAATCCCTTGGGATTTTACATAATTAGCTAAACTGACGGTGGACTTCATAGAGAGTGAATAAGGTATATGACATAAAGCAAATAAAGCTTAAACTGTAACAGGTATTTAAGGACTGACAAGAATATGTAATGGAGAGAATTTCATAAAGTAATAAACACCTTATTGCTCATAGATTTGAACCATGAATTAATTTAAATTTGTAAGACACATGCTAGTGGGGTGTGACAAAGGTGAAGTCTTAAGGTGTTTGTAAGCATCTCCGAATAAGTAATTAAAAAATAAGGCAAATAAGACACTAGGTTAGTGGAAATGTCCTAAAACTGAGTAAAGTTCAGAGATGTCTTAGTTTGCCTTTAGGATTATTTTTGCTGAGCGCAATCCGAGTGGCCTTCACCTTAATTGGAAACTTTGGAATTATAGCTTCAAATGCAGGTGGGGAGGATTTGACCCTTCATTCATTCTTTCAAGGTAAATGTATTGAGTTCCATGCATTTTATTTTGTGTGTGTGTGTGTGTGTGTGTGTGTGTGTGTGTGTGTGTGTGTGTGTGTGTGTGTGTGTGTGTGTGTGTGTGTGTGTGTGTGTGTGTGTGTGTGTGTGTGTGTGTGCATGCATGTGCCTGTCAATCTTTTTGACAAATCCTTTAAAAAGAGAAACTATCTGCTTTGAGTGGGCATTGAAGAGACCATATTTCTTCTTTTAATTAAAAAAAAAAAAAAAGGGGACTGCTTTGGTGTCTTTGACTACACTGTCTACTGCCCACACTTGTGCAGTGAAGTGGTGGAATGTTGTCCTCTGGTCCAGAGATGATACCCGGAAATCAAAATCAATTTTTTGGGATAAAAAGCAGTAGATATTTAGTATAAAATATTTATTGTGACAAACAGTAAAGGTCATGTAAACACCCTCTATGCTGCACACTCTTGTGAAACATGATGCCATTGGTAGAGTTAAACTGGTGTAAGGTAAAAGTAACCAGATTAAATCACAATACAGAGGCGTCTGTGCCAGATACTCTGTGCAAATGATAGAAAACCTTTTTTTAGAAAGATTATTGATTTGCAGAATGGAGGGTAAACAGACATAGACAAAAGGTGAGGCTGTTCCCTACTATAAATTGAAAAAAGAAAACATACTCAAGTTACCAGAGTTAATTGTCCTAGTTTCAAAGTCATTTTGATTTCTGCCATGTTTTTTATCCTTGTGCTCATTTTTGGCAGTATTATAATGAATGAGGAACTCATAATAATAAATATTGGCAAATGGCTGCCACATGATAAAATATGACAACTGAACTCTAGCAGGTAATGTCTAAGGCAAGGCAGCTGGGATTGGCTCTATAACCAGCAGTCCCAGAGACTGCACCCAGAACTCATATAAACTTAATTACCACAAAGTGGATGTATATTATGCATTGTATTTGTAATGTCTATAGGACAGAGGTTACTATGGAAATAACCCTTTGTTTTCAGTGTACAATATATTTTATAACAGGAAGGGAAGATGTATAAACATTGATATTTAAATGAAGTCAAAACACAACCTGATACAAATATTTTACATTTATTGGAAGAATACAGTAAAAAGGAGGACTGCAGACTCAGTGGTAATTGGTCCATCAGAAGAGACAAGAAGCTATTAAAACAAACCAAAACAGTCTGCAGTTTACAAGATCATTGAACACCTATTTTGTAACAGACTAGGAAAAAATGTTAGCTTAAGATCAAAAGTGTAACTTTTTTATGTATATAAAAATTGGCAAATAAATAAGAGTTAAAATGCAGATGTGTTTAAATTTATAAAGGAGAGACAACTAAACTGTATTACACAGCTATCATTTTGAGACATGCTTAAAAACCAGATAAACCTACATAAGCCCCCCCCGCCCTGCTTTTTTTTTTTTTTTTTTAAAAAAACACATGTACTTTTTGGAAGAAGCACCCATTTCCAGTGTTGCGTGTTATCAATCTGTTTCACAAATATATTATTTTTAAACAACGAGTATAAAAGGTGTTTTACCTGATTTTAAATTTGCTGGTGCATTCATTGGCACTAAATGGAAAAAAAAATCTAACTACATTTAAAAATTGTAAACTACATCAGTGCCTTGCTCTACTCAAGGCTAGAGGTGTCAAAAGTCTGCGATGCTTTGTCAATGACTTTCTTCCCCCCCAGTTTTCACCATGCAGTTATACAAAAGAAAAATAAACACACTTGCAAGTAGAAAGACAGTGCCCCTACAACTGTCAGCTCAAGTGTCCTTTCTGGAAACCCCTTGATTACACACGACTGTGCAATTGCTGCAGGGATGGCAACTAAATGATACAAAATGTGTGTTCTGGTTTTCAATCCTTTTGCAGGATGTTTTTAGAATAATTAGGTCAGATTAGCTCTTTGGACTATTATTTTTTGTATCATGTCCTTTGTGGTAACACAATGCCCAAGCCTAGACCCTTAGTCATCTCTCTTATTAGATTTTTCTGTTTTTCTTAAGCTTTTAGGGAGCTTAACATCTAATAATCAGATGGGGAAACTCCCTGTAGGAAATATGTTCATTAATGATTATTATGCTGACAGAACAATGGAAATTTTAATTGGATGCATTTCATCTGGTTGGCACTCCTATGGAAGGATTAGTTCAATCTCTTGCACAATGGATATACAGGAAGCCTCATCTACACCTTCTCCCTTGTGTACCTGTATAGCATCCAGACAAAATGCTGGCAGTAACACAGTCTGGGGTTGTCCACAGCTGCAAGCTGGCATGGGTAAGGCATAAGGGGCAAGGCCAGGATTCTACTACTTGTACTTTAGTTAGCAATTGGCAGCGAGTGCTGGGGGGAGCACACAGTGCACATTTTACTAAAGGATATAGGCAATGCTATAGAGAGTGCTGCCAGCAGCAGTGCTCTGAGGCATTCTGGCTGCATCTGACCTGTATAAGGCAGAATACCAAAGAGCACCTCGATTTAGCTGCTACAGTTGCTTTATTCCTCTTCTTAATAACCTTTTTAAATGTAGGTTTATCCCAAAATTTCCATCTTTTCAGATTACTGGGGAGTAGGTCTACGGAAATCATGTTTTTCTTTTTAAGCAATTTCCCTTGTTCAGGGTCAAACCAACAAATTTGCTTTTCTGGGGTCGAACCCACAAGGAAGATTTAAAAAGTATGCTAATTTGAGTAAGACCTAAATTAAAGGTGAAATCTCTAACTTCCCCTTCCTCCCCAACTGCTATGCTGTAGTACCCAAGGATTGTATTCTATTGTCTCAATCATCTACTAGCCAGGAATCACGTTTGTCACATCAAAGGAGAAACACACTTGCATATTATGTAATAATTAATAAATTGATGAAGTTTAGCAAAGTAGTTCAATGGGATCTAGCTCTGGATCCAGTGATTGCTGTGAGAGATTAAGGAGAGCAGAAATGAGAAATTGTTTTTTAATGAAAATGTTAAGAATGTAAACTTCTTGGAAAAGCACACTGATGATCTGAAAATTCAGCTTCTCTTTCAAACCCCCTAAATGCTTGCTGAATGTTTTGCTACTATAAGTGAAGAGAGATTTTCAGGTAACATGAACTGGAAAATATTATGCCCACATTTTTTTTGTTTTCTTACCATTGTGAGGCCAGGTCTACATTTCGCTTACATAGGTATAACTACATTGCTCAGGGGTGCAAAAAATCCACACCCGTGAGCAATGCAGTTACACTGACCTAACCCCTGGTGCAGAGAGCGCTATGTTGAGGAGGAATTCTCCTATCAACATAGGTACCACCTGGATTAACTATGCTGTAATAGTGTCTTCACTGTGTAATAGTGTCTTCACTGAAGACCTGCCCTCAGCCTCTCTTTCCCATACAACAGCAGCACTTTAGTCGTTGTTAGTACCTATTCTACTTTTCATGTGCAATTCCTCTTGCCCTCTGTCCATTTTTTTTTCCTATTCTCCTCTCCATCTTTTTCTTTCTAAAGGAAATGTTGCTGGTTGCATACAGCAGAGCTCTTGTCATAATTAACTGTTTGTAAGATACCCTGCCAAAACATACCACCAGCATGACGGAGGGAGAATACTACTACTTGATCTGAGGTTAGGGAGCTGTACTCTCCCCAGTTTTTCTGACTTTCTAAATCAGAAGATAAGAATGTGAGAGAGGAAAGTACGATGCTGGGCCTTAGCCCAGTCAGGTTCTAGTCTAGGTTTTCAAAAAACAGACAGCCCCAAAGGGAAACGAGTTCAGATCAGGGAAGGGACAGACCCAATGTAAGGACTAAAAGCAGGAGAGGCAACACGTCATGAAAGTAACACTGACAAAATCTGAAGACAAAAATCAGCACCTTTTATTTTTCTAGAAAATGCTATATACTATGTGGAGAAACAAAATGTTTGGCAACAAGTCACTTTTTAACACATTGTAAAGCCAATCATGAAATGCTCCACATGGTGCTTGTGTGATTGATAAACACAATGAATTGAAGCTGGCATTTAAATCTGCTTTTGGTTTTCATGTCTGAGCATGTGGTATGGTTTTACCTGAAGTACTGTCCTGCTTTCTTTTTCATATCAAAGTGGACAAATTGTTTGCTTTAGGACTGCACTATATTGCCACAGTGAAAGTTCAGCTAGCAATCACTACACCTCATCAGCTTCAGAAAGGAGAGAGATTGGCAAGTGAGTGGTAGAAGAAAGGATTTCAGCAAACTTAACAGGAAGAGGGACTTGCGATTTTAATCAGCTTTCCTTTTAGTTGTTTCAGTGCCTCGAGTGTCAGAAATAGACATTATGCTGGGATATTCTAGCTACGGCTCAAAAGCCTTATGATGTGTCCTCTGAGTTGTAAATAGTCCTTAATTTCTCCTTGGGAAACCTGGGCAATTTTCTTATCAGCAAAGATGTTTCATCCCTATAGTTTAAGTGAAGCAAAACATTGAGAAATGATGTCATTGTATCCTTATTAGGCAACCAGCAGCCAGTCAGTAATGTCTTTCTATAGGAGACAAATCTCTAATCTTCCTGCACTGATACAAAGAAGTGACAGGGTCTGGGCCTGAAAGACAACACTGTCCATCCCAGCCTCACTTGGGTTAAGGTTTATACGAGGACAACAGAAAATGAGATCTTAGGATATAAACATTCTGCGAGAACATCCTTTCTTTAATGGAAACTATGTTTGGGACATTTATTCTTGAAACCTTTCTTGTACTTTCTTTCTACAGGGTTATTCTGTTTCCAAGGACCTTGAATTTAGTACAAGGACCTTAACCAGGCAAGCATATAAGTGTCTTCCCCTCCTGCAGTAGTGAGTGTCAGGACTGTCTGAATATGAAGAGGGAAGGTGCCCTGCCAGTCGGGGTGGGATGGACACAATCTGCACCCTGTACCCTCCCCCCCCCCGAGCAATCCTGGCTCAGTCAGTATGTTTCCAAGGATTGCCACTATAGTGTGAGTTCTCTGTACCCCACCACAGTGCTTTAGGAGCCATAATGTGTACTGATAACCATAAAATGGTGTTAACCAAGTCTAATAAAACAACTCATGTACTTTAGGAAAGTGAGTAACTGGAAAAGGTGACCTCTTTATTTCAATAGCAAACTTTCATGCTTACCTAAATAGGTAATGACACTAACAAACAAATGCATTTTCCAGTGCTAATGAATAAGGTTATTCTTATGGAAAGAGGATCCTTCCTCTTTAATCCATCTCTCTCTCTCTCCTTGCTCCTTTACATTGTATGCTATTACTGTCTGTGACATCCAGCCATTCTAACAAGCACTAGCTATAATGTCAGATTAAGATCTCTTAAAACCACAGAGCTAATTTACACGATCTCTTATTTACACATGCCTTTCTCCTGAAATATTTCTGTGGTACTGCTCTATCAGTACTAGTGTAGACCTTGGTGTTGCCCAGAGCTAGTCCAGAAGTTACGATGGTAAGAATGCTGGTAGCCAGCCTACATTTGTACTCCCACAATTGCTACCACTGGTGGAACTGCACTGGTAGGAAACAGATCAGAAAAAAGACCAGTAAAGACAAGGGTAAAGCATCACATGCTATTGGCACCAATAATTCACATGAATGAAGAGAAAGCAGAGACCGGCCTAAACTTCAGATCTGAACTCCTCCAAGCTTTAGATCCAGCTAGAAATGTTTTGGCTGAGGCTCTTTTCTCTAACTTTGAGGGGGAGAAAAGTACCTGCTTGCTCATATTTTTGATTAATAGCATTACAGTAGTAGTAAAAATGTCATAAATAATGTATACGACTTTCCACTGATGTGTATCTGCAGCATTTGAATAAGCACAAAGTTCAGCATAAACAAACATGGGTGGGTGAAAAACCAAGGGAAAAACAGTGAGGTACAGTAACCTCATGTTTTCTTACAATTACTTTCTGCCCAAGAAAGTCTCAGGTTTATTTTGTAAACTGCACTGTAGTTCCTGACACAGACAGCATATAAAGTGATGTTAAGCTATCAAAAGCGACGCTACAAAATAGACGCAGATTTTGTGACATAATGCACATCAAGATCTGAAACAAAAATGCAAAATGACTGCAGTTGCTAAAAGTTGTTGTTTACTTTTTCGTTTGAGATTAAAAATCTAAAACAATTTTGTGAAATGCAGACTGAAGGAAAAGATTACACAGCTGCTGAGGACACAAGCCTCTGTCTTGTTTTCAAACATATTGTTTCTCAATATTGCACTTTCTATAAAGCCATGAACTCCATACATTTGGGAATCATAATAACCAGGATGATGATTTCAAAACTAAACATGGAGGCTAGTTTTAAATGCTCAGTTTCAGTTGTAAACAACTGAAACTGTACATTCATTATTGGCTTTCATTGGGCTTTAAAATAATCTCTTAAAATTATAATGAAATATGACAGTAGCACTTTTAATTTCTTTATAATGCCTTGATAATCGGTAACAACTAGAGAAATCACTCTCCATCTCCGATAATATACTTAGAGGTTTTGATTTTTAGGGTACTATTGTTACATGAATTTTAAGATAGGAGTATTTCATGGATATATAACCATCTGAACATTTCCAAAGCCTATTAGAACCCCCTAAAATGGGAAAGTGCAGATGTCAAAGCCTATTAAATATACTGAATTTCCAAAAGAGGACACTCTTCATTTTGCTGTATCTTAAACAAAATGTACAAAACACTGTAGAAAAATGTTAAATATCCAAATTCTGCTTAATTCATTAACAATGCTAAGATTTTAACCCTCTGTTCATTTAAAAGACATCAAGACTACAGAGAAGGCAGATAGCTGCAGCTTTGGTCCTTGAATGCTATACCTGCTTTTCCATTCATTAAATTACAGGCTTTTTCTTTGTACATTTTTGTAGTCTCCCCTGCCATAAGCTTGCAAAGTTAAGAAAAGTATTTATAGACATGCATCTGATATTGACTTAACTTCCTAAAGTACATAATTCCAATAATTACATGTGACAGATGGGACAAATAAATTATGCCACAAACACAACTGAACTAATGCGAGACAACAGTTTGCACAAGTTTTTGTGAAAAACACATATGCCTATATTAAATGTATTCTATACCAATGAACTCATCCTGACAGTCTCCCAAAGGGTTATTAATCATGAATTGAATTCCTGTCTGCTTTAGGACAAAGAACAAAACATACTCCAGGTGCTGCACGTGTTCCACGCTTTGAAAAGCCTTTTCAATTTAAACAGAAGTATGATATGAATTGCAAAATGTTAACTGCTCAGATAAGTGAAAAATGAATACAGTTATTGTCCTTTTACCTCTGTACATAAGAATCAGAATTGTGTGTCCTGTTTATCAAATTAAGACAAAAAAACCTGTTCTATTTTCTTGTTGAAAGGTTGGATATATGCATCCTGTGAAACAGTATAGTCTCTTTCATTCACTTAAAAAAAAGTGTGTTAATCTAAATAAAAGTGAATACATTCTTGTCCTTACTTTTAGACATTAGCAAGTGCATAGATGAGGACCTGTAGTTGGGTGATTTATTGATTTGGGACCTGGATTCTTCCCAGAGTTATCGTTGCATATTTCTGGCATTTTCATGCACTTTTATTCACACAAGCATGCCAGCTCATTAAGGCACGCTGTTTGTGTAACATTTAGTATCAATGCTAACTGACTAAACGACGTTTCTTACTGGTTTTGAGACAAATATCTTTGGACCAAGCATGAGCATAGTGATGATTAAATGTACGCAGTATTTACATAAAGAAATAATGATAAAGGGATGACACTAATTTTTCCTTTATTTTCAATTTCTACTCCATTTTCCCAGTGTGTTTGTTTCCTTTGCCCCAGGACAAACCCAGACTGCTAACAAGTCCACCTACAATGAAAAAAAGTGTTCTCTAGCATGCTGCTTCACTGTTCATTTGGACACTAAATTGAATGTAATAGATACTGGTTGAAACACTCATAGCCTACAAATACTTTAGTCACACCCATCCCTTTCAATACTACCATAAATATACTTTAAAAAGCTTCCATTGTCCAGAATGCAATTTCTGAGTCACCACAATAGAAATAAAATATAATGCAGCCGCAAATGAAAGTTTATCTTTCATTCCTCTGGTTTAGTCATTTGGTCTGGCAGTTAATTCCTTGTTAACACACCTTGATAATTATTAGAAATAGGCCTACATCAAAACCATAGTCTCCCAGATCATAACTTTGTTTCTAAAGTCACAGGTCTCTATGGTAGTCGGGAACCCTTATCAAGGCCTTTTGTAGAGATACATCCAAGCCACAAACTATTTGCGTCCCCACCTCCGGACTGATTAGCTTTTATTCTTCTTATAAGAATACTATTTTTATACCAATCTTTTCCTCCTTGACAGTGTGAGTATGCAAACCTACTTTTGGAATTGAGAACAAATCTGAATGCAACGAAAGACAGTTCTGTAGATTAATATTTCTACTCTATGCCTTGTTCAGCCTTTCAGAGCTTTAAAACAGGTAGCATTTCTTTCTGCAATTGAGATGTAGCCTTTTTCTTTGGACAATACGCATGGAAAGTGGTTTTTTTTTTTTTTTTTTTTTAAACATGTCCTTTTGGTGGCTCCAACTGCATGCAGAAAAGGCATATCAATTATTTGAAATGTGAAAAACAAATATTCAGAAAGGTATCAGAGAACCTCCAAAAGCCAATTTGGCAGTTCACTTTCTTTTACTCATCTAACATCAGTGCTACCAGTTACCTTAATTACATGCTACTCTTGTTCTCAAACTTGCTTCCTGCTGGCCGCTTTTCTACATGTGTACATTCAAAACCAACAGTTTTCTTCTTCTTCTGCTTGTACTTCAAAAGGCAGATGATTTGGAGTATTTCCCAACAGACAGGTATCACACAAGACTGGATGTTGGCCTTTTAGAAAAAACCTAGCCCATCAAAGGAGATTTGTTCATAAAGATTCCTGATAAACTACTAAATTTTTCACAGGAAAAAAGCAGCAAGTAATGTCCAAAGTTGAACATATTTACTATGATGGAAGCAACTGTAAGAAATCTAAGGACGTGTTTGTAAATGATGTGAATATTATTCTACAAAAAAATTATGGATTTCTTTGTTTAAAAAGAATACATGCACATCCAGAATCTTAACTGATGTTCTTTCTTAAAGCAATATATCATTTAAAATATCAGTTGCAGAAATGATTTAAAAAATATAAAGTTCCTACTTGCAATACGATTCAAAAATTGTGGTCCTCAGATTTAAGGTCTTCAGAAACATGGCACAGCCACCATTTTTAGTGCCACTGGTGTTGATATCTGCAACTGGGATAGCAAATTAAGAATGCAGCATAAAGTAGAAAACCTTTGGGAAATGTCACTAGCAGTTTATCACTGTAAAATAGATAGGAGTCACAGTCCCTTAAATCTATAGTGTGTGATGATCTATTTACATGTATCCTAAATGACAGTGTTAACATGACTAGATATATAACATTTGGCAGAATCATTTCTTTTTAATGTATGCTTAGACATTTTCCAAGATGGCGTGCGCACGGATGCACATATATATAAAAGAGTTAATTTTAAAAAAGTAACCCTAGAAGAATATTGCAGATAATGTGGTATAAACGCACAGTGTTTGAGGGAAAAATATTACTTTGTTGAAAAACAGAGTCCTGTAGATTGAGTTTGGCATTACTTTATCACTATGTCACTTTCTTTTTGATTGAAGATAGCTCTTTCTGAATCTCGCTGAATTTTGGTCGGTTTTCTGGTTTGTAGTCCCAGCATCTCTGCATTATTTTATATATTTCCTCTGGGCACTTTTGAGGTGCTGACATTCGATATCCTGACATACAAAGATAAAAAGGGAAAAAGTTTAGTATGCAAAAGTAAAATAAATTGAATAAATGTTTAAAAAATAAGGACCTATAATTAAAAATGAATGAGCACAGTTCCCTGAAGTTATTACATACAAAATTTTAAAAGGTCAGATTTATGCATCTCCTAGGTATAAATTAGATGATTTTCACACTATACTAAAGTGCTTGACTAGCAAACTAAACACTGCTCAGATTGGGGAAAGGTAAATTGTCAGTATGCTCCTCCTGACTCTTAGGGCTGCAATCTTCCTAAAAATTCACACTCCCCATCCTAGGAAAATGACTGGCCCCTCTTCTTCCTGTCAAGTCCAACTTTTATGTCATGAAAATCCAAAAAAATACAGGAATACTAACAAATTAAAACACACTTACCTTAAGGTTGTGTGTGAATTTCTCTGCTGCCCCTTTTTCCCTGTTTCTTTCTTCCTTCCATCTTCCACTCCCATTCTTTTATTTTATTTCCATTTTGATTTCCCTTGCCTCTCCTTTTTATATTACAGAAATAAGCCCCTTTTTCACTGTCTCTTTTGTCCCTCCTTACTCTAATCCCTTGTCCATGTCTCCTCCTCAGTTCCATTGTCTGCCCTCTTTTCTGCTCCTCCACTTGGCAAATTTCTTTTGTTTCCTCCCTGCTTCCATATTCTGACCAAATAAATGAAGTCTCTGGCTTCTTGGCATGCAGTCAGCAAAGCAAGTCAACAACTGCTCATGGCTTAGACACAAAAAAGCAACCCTGATTCTGGCCTTGTTAACACACTAGATAAAATAATACATTTTACAAATTTAAAACCACATAAAATCCAGGTTATGTATATGACTCCTGTGGCTGTCTAAATAGGTTGTGGGCATAGATTGGGGGAAGGACAGTGTGATGGAGACATCACTATGGAAGATGAACAAGGAATGCACTCAGATACCAAATATCTTAATCAGCATTATCTAATTTTGAATACTTTGTGAAAGAAAAGCTGGGGTTCACTAGTTAAACCAATTCAAATGGAGCTGTTCACTATTTTTATTCTTAAACTTTGCTCCAAAGGCAAAAGCTTTAACAAAAGAGAGTGCAGACAAATAGCCTTTTCAGTATTTCCAGCAGCTTGGGATATTAGCATGGAGAGTAGGAGCAATTTACTTGATAAGAGCATCTTCTGGTTTAATCTTTGTGCTGCCCAAACCATGCAACTAACCACCCCTTTATGTTCACCTCCCACTCTAACCTTCATGCCTTCTTCCATAAAGCCCTACATGGTACCTCAACCTTTCGTTGATTCAATCCTTTATGCCTCTATTCTCTCATCCTTCAAGACCCCACTCTTCTTCCAGGAAGCCTATAAACCCTAATCTTCTTCACAGGGAGCAAGTGATTTAAAGAAGATCAGACAACAAACCTGTGGAACTAACATGATATTTGCTAAAGTTGCTTTATCATACTGTCACTTCCCATTTGCACATTGTCTATTTTGTTAAGCACATTGACCTTGTCTTCCTACAGATCTATGAAGTACATCGTGCACATGGCTGCATCTTATAAACAACAACAATTAACCTTTCTCCACTTGTTCCCGTGCTTGTTGGTTGGTCATTCCAGGGTATGGACATACACCTAGACTGAAGGTCTCCCAAAGAAGGATCCCAAAGCTCCATACATCACTTTCAGAAGTGTATCTCCCTGAGGAAGGAGAGAAAGTGGATAATATAAATTAAAAGAATATTTCTGAGATGTACTGTATGCTACCCTGAACCAATGATAAGAATGTTATTTAAATAAATAATGACAGCACCTTCCCGGTACCGTTGCCAAGGTGAAATTAAAGCATTATAACTGAACACTAACTCCTAATGGATACTCTTCCCATACTCATGATCTCATTTTTCAAGTGATTTACTAACAATCAATTATCTTAGATCAAGGCAAATATTTAAAATTTTCAAAAAGAAAAGGAGTACTTGTGGCACCTTAGAGACTAATGCTCTAATAAATTTGTTAGTCTCTAAGGTGCCACAAGTACTCCTTTTCTTTTTGCGAATACAGACTAACACGGCTGCTACTCTGAAACCTGTCATTTAAAATTTTGTGATTCAATGGGCAGACTTGTTATGCTAGTAAAGATGCAAATTTACCCAGGGCCAAGAGACTGAGAAGATTTACATGAGCTGGATTTCTGCTATTTTATTTTCCAGCTGAACTGAAGTCTCCTTCTCCATTCTCCTGTCCAGCAAACTTTGAAAGAAAATAAATTTAAAAGGTGAGGGACATTCAACTTTTTAAATTCTTCCTTGTACGCAATTCCTCTTACAATGTACTCTATTTTCCTAACCAGCTGTTCTTTTTCAATCCCCCAACCTGCCATGGCAATTAGTGTTATGAAAAGAGCTAAAATTGACATGGTTGTTGTTAACAACTTCTTGATATTGCAAAGCACACTATCATGTCAAAGTGCCTTTGTGAGCCAGCAGCATTGAATTATATCAGCACAGCTCATGGAATAGTGCTTTTATAGGGTTTACTGGTAGGTTTTTAATATAAACAAAAAAACCACCTTCTCTATATACCCCAGCCTCAAGTTTTTGGGGTGTTTTATTTTTGAACAATGGGTGATATATTGTTCAGAGAATACAAAACAATTTCTCTCATCAACCCTGGAATTAAGAATCTAAAAGACTTTATCCATTAAACTATATCAACTATAGAGACTCTGTTTTCCCCATAACATGTTAATAAAAGAAAAGGCCAAAATTTTCCAAAGTGCTTTTGGGTACTCATCTTAAGCTACCATGAAAGGGGCCTGGGTTTTAGCAGTGCTGAGCACCGACCAGCTGAAAGTCAGACTCCTTTACAATATTTGAAGCTGGCCATCCAAAAACTGAAGCAGCCCAAATCACTAATCAGTCTTGAAAATTTCAGCCTATAGTTTTTACTAATAAAACTCCAACTCTGCTTTTGAACACAAATTTCAAAATTAAATGATGTCTGTTTCTACAGCCCGTCTGAATCTGATGAAAGGCAGGCACTGTGGATAAGAGCGATGAGGCTATATGGAGAAGGCCAGAGCTCTTAAGAGTTAGGCGCCTCAGTCCCTGTAGGCATGACCGACATTCACCAAACTCCTGCTCAGCTGCCACTTAACACTGTAGGCCCTGCACACTTGGGCACTCACCTGGGAGACTCAAATTCCTGCTCTGCCTGATTTTGGAGCAGAGATTTGAAATCAAGTCTCCCTCTTCCCAGATGAGTGCCCCCCTAACCACTGTGTTATAGGGTACAGGGAGGCAGGGCTTACTTTCTTTGTGAGAAAGGGCTCACTTGGCTTCAGGGCCTAACTCCAGGAGAGGGTTCACCAGGGAGACACGTGCCTCATTCCAGCCTGTCAGTCTGGCACCTAAGGCCCAGATCGAAGGGGAGTTAGGCACCTCTGTACACCTTTGAGGATCTGGGTCCTATGCCTCCCTGCATTTCATTCCTGACTAGCTTAGGTGGCTCCCCATTCAGCTTGCTGACTTCTGAAAATCTTTCTTAGGCACCTAACTCTTCCTATACAATGCAGGGGAAGCCTGGCACCTACCTCAAGGCTGTGAATTCCACTGGGCAGCAGGGTTCAGCAACACTCGGTGTTGCAATACCTATAGTCCCCTTGTGAATTTTGCCCTTAAAGACAGTATCTCACCACAGTGGACATAGGGTTTAACTCTATTCTCCAGGTCTGAACTTTCTTTCTAAGGTTATGTCTACACTGTAGTTGGAGGTGTGATTCCCAGCTTAGGTAGACACATAGGTGCTAGCGCTGCTCAAGTTAGCATGCTAAAAATAGCAGTGTGGCTTTAGTAATATAGACAGTACAACACTGTCCTGAGTATGCACTTGGGCAGCTAGTCCAAGCTGCTGTAGCCACACTTCTGTTTTTAGCGTGGTAGCTCAAGCAGAGCTAGTATGTATGTCTATCCAAGCTGGGAATCATGCCTCCTGGCTTCTGTACCTAAGAAGCCAGTTCAATGAAGTGAAGTGAAACGTAGGGGCTCTGAAAATATCATCTTAAACAGTACATTTGCTTCTGTCTTTTCAAAAGCAGACCTGTCCTTTTAGTATTAAGAACATTACTACAGAGGCCTACAGGAATGAAAAAATCCATTTAACACATCTTTGCATCAGTTATCTCTGAGCTTTAAAAATAAAACATTTCTCCTTTATGTATCTTCTGCCCCATTTCCAACACTCCCATTTTGCCAGTGTCATGCCGCTGATGTTTGAGTGCTAAATATTCAGCTAATCATTTTAAACCTAGGATATGGTTTTTTTTCCTCTCTTTTTTTCCCAGCCTAAATGAAATACATGTAAATGATAATGACAGTTGGGGCCATCTGACGTCAGAAAGTTCAGTTTGCACTTCAACTAAATTTCATTTCCAGCTGTGTTAAATTAGCTTGCCTGCTTAGTAGATAGCAATTATGGACATTCACTGTGCTGCTGGTGGTAAGATTAGTTTTCTTGTCTGTATATCAACTCTCTTCAGAGTTTGGCATCCAGTAATTTAACACTTTTCATTAAAGTCATTCAGTGGATACAAGTTAAAAGTAATTAGTTTCTTAAGAAAGCACAAGTTATGCAGAGTCAATTACCTATCTCAGTATAATATCTGGGCTGAGAAAGGGCATGCTGTTTATATATACATGATTATTTATTAGCATTGTAAAGAACTGAAGAAATTATAGTGGAAGATCACAAACAAATATACACATTTTACTTTTTAAGAATACGTGTGTAATAGTTTTTAGTATGAGCATAAGTATTTTACAGGAATTTTATATGAATGGCAAATGATAAACCACACCGTTGTAAATGTACATTTGAACAATGTGGGGAAAAAACCCAATCAGGAAGTGAGGAAACTTCCTCATATACTCTTGCAACAAGGAATGCCTCTCCCTTCCCCCAGGCCTGCAGAAGCACCTCTGCAGCTCAGGGATGTGGTGGAATTGTGCTGAGTTGGGCTGTGGAGCAGGCACTTTGATAGATGAAAATGAATAACATTACTAGAGTCTTTGCCAAAAGTTAATGTTGCTAAAAGCCAAGTCATTACCCCATCCACTGATGGACTGGTATTCAGAGGTGTTAAGTCCACAACTGCAACAGCATCCAGCGAAACCTGTTGTTGCTTAGCACCTCAGGCCATATTTCATTCATATTGTGTAAATTCAATGACACAAAGACTTGTCAATCATTTCCTCATCCAATCCCTGATTTTCCCTAGCAATGTTTTACCAGAAAAAAGTCATTGCAGTATTTTTTACTGTGCCTAACCACTGTCACTTCATTTTTAAAAAAATATTTCTTGTTAGTCAGTTGAAAGTTATGTTCCTATTCCCCAGGCTGCCAGCTTTTTTTCAGCTAGTGTAACAATGATTTTATATTTGATTATCTACTTAACTGTAAACACTTACTGAAATAATAAAAAGACCAAACTTTCCAGTTCTGAATGAACAAATAAAACACAAACAATACTGCAAGCTAAACATTAGAATAGATACTGACCAGTGGTGGATTCACTCTATCAGCAAATATTACAGATTTTCCAGAGGGAAAGCTTTTATCCTCACAATGTAAAATTCACCCCTGTAAAAGGCCCACAAGACTTATTTAAATCCTATTGTATGGGTTTATGCAGCATTTAATAGTGATGCAAAAGCCCCTCTCAAAGGAGTGAATTTCACTTATGGGGACTGTAGTTTAATCAAAGAATGAGAGCTTCCAATACATTTTCTTTATCAAAAAATTTAACAGGAGAAATGTTTACATAAAGCTCAGTTGTAAGATTTAATAGTTTAATTTTTCACTTAAAATATTAAACATAAAACTGTTTTACAGACGTGTTACTCAAGAGTTGTGGAGTTGTCCATAAGATTTGGAAGGAAGAAGCTTTGATCAGTGGTAGAAATGCCTTGCAAGCTAGTTGTACCAATCTCAGTTCTAGCACACTTGGAATCCTATAAGACTACAGGCTGACTCTGACCTATATGTGCTCCCTAACTGCTCTTGGATGCACTTGATTTTAGAGTTGTGAGCCGTATTGGAGCAGCAAACGGTAGTCTGCCACATTTTCTTTTAAGGTCCATTTTTTCCAAGAGTTTCAATTTTGATTTGGAATAGTCACCCTCAGTGACATGTCATAAATTTTCAGTTTGTAGATTGACTTGATCTAAGTTTGGAAGAGTCTGAATCATAGACTGGCAAATGAAGTCACAAAAGTACATGATGCCCCATTGGCCTAGCAGTTTGAGACACATCTTTACTGTTTTCTGAGGGCAATTGTGAAGGTGGAGAATCAGTTGCTTTCTTGTCTGAAATCTGCCTGATGGAAGGCATGCACTTGCTGCTACTTTATCTAGTTAATCCCCAATAAATTATATCAACTGGGATGGAATCAGATTTGATTTTTTCAATTTGATTCTCAAACCTAGGGATGAAAACAGCAGAAGCACCTTCCTTGCTGATACAGTCCCATTATTTTCCTCGTACAAGCCAATAGTCTAGATAAGGGTAAATATGCAATCCTTGTCTGTGTAGATGAGCTGCTACTACAAACAGGCACCTGCGAAGCCAAAGAAATTCCAAAGAATAGTACTTGGAATTGACAATGGTTTCCTAAAGCTACAAATTAAAGATACTTCTTCGTGCAGGGTGCATTGACACATGAAAATAAATGTCCTGCAAGTCAAAGGTAATGAACAAATCCATGGGATCTAGAGTGGGGATAATTGAATTGAGTGTACCATACAAAAACCTGATGCATCAAATGTATTTGTTTAGATTCTTAAGAGGTAGAATCAGATGCCAACCTCTTTTTTTTTATTTTTGGAATGACATAAAAGCCCCACAAATTCTTGAGGTACCAGTTATATTGCTACTAGATTGATTAGGTCATCTATTTCTTGATGTATAGCATTCTCATGAGAATGGTTCCTGAAAAGGAACTGCAAAGGGGTATGGGTGGGAGACAGAGATTGAAACTGAATGACAACTTGAATGACCCATTGATCTGTGGTGATTGCCATCCATGCCTCTTCAAAAAAGCATAGGTGGGAACCGGAGGGAGGGAGGGAGGAAGGGGTATAGACCCTTGTAGATTAGTCCAAGATCAAATATGATGTCTGTTCTTATTGTGAGGTTACTGAGATGATAATGGAACTGATCTCTTCTGATATCTCAATCTCTACTTGGATTGGTTAGAAAATCTCTGCTGCTGAAAATAAGGAAACTATAGTATTCCTAAATCTTGAGGAAGAAGGATGACGACTAAATTGTTTCTTCTTAAATGTAGGTATGTAAAAACCTAGAGATTTCAGAGTGGGTCCTGAGTCTTTTAATGAGTGTAGAGACTTACCATTTCAATATTAAACAAGCCCAGTTCATCAAATGGCAAATCTACAATAGTTGTCTGTACCTCGGTAGGTAAACCTGATGCAGACAATCATGACATATGTCTCATAATAATAGCTGTAGCTATTGAACTGACACCACTATCAGCTGCGTCCAGAGCAGCTTGAAAAGAAATTTTAGCACTCAGCTGATGTTCTTCATAAATTGATCTGAATTCATTTCTAATTTCTGTAGGTAGTTTGTCCTTAAAGTCAGACACTCTCCCATTGTAGATAATCATATTTAGTTATCTTAACTTGACAGTTAGCTACCCTAACTTGCAGTCAAACTGAAGAATACATTTTCCTTCTGAAAGTGTCTAGTCTTTCTTTGGTAGTTGACTTTCCCAATTGTTTCTATTTTTCATTTGCAACAGTAATAACCAGTGAAGATGAAGATGGGTAAGTATACAAATACACGGAGCCTTTGGACAATACTTGATATCTACAATCAGCAACTTTTAAAGTTGCTGAAGCTGAGGTAGGGGTAGCCGAAAGATCTGCCATTTCTAAAACTCCTTTATTTATAGTAAGAGCAACTCTACCTTGAGATTGTAAAATATCAAATAATTTCTATGCCTTTTCCTATACCATTTCTAAAGGGACTGCCAATGCTTCTGCCATGTGCTTCAGTAATTCCTGAAAGACTTTTAAAATCATCAATTGCTGCAGGCACAGTGGATGAAATAATCTCCAAAAGTGAAGAACAGCAACCATGTGGAGGTCCAGGAATCTCTTCATCACTAGAATTCTGCTGATCCTCTGTTTCCATAATCTGAACAGGAGAATATGACACGCCTGAGAACCTGAATTAGGTGATTTATGTGTATATCTCATGTACTGTGGGGGTAACTTGCCTTGAATGCAGCAGATATTGTGACCATGAGGCAATGTTGGGGATCATATGGGTAAGATATATCACTCAATTCAGGGGATACAATGGAAAGTAATTAGGATTTAAATCTTTAAATTTATGAGGTTTCCTTTGTATTGTCTCTTTGTCTGCAGACTGGCTCTTTTAGATGGAGGGTTCCTGTTGGAGTCAGAAGATGGAATCCTTCTACTGATGGGACAACAACAGGAGATTTTAAAATTTGAATAGCGCTTCTATTCTCAACCCTGTTATGTTGAAAAAGAGAAACCTTCAACATAGGCATGCTTCATTCCTTGTGAGGATGAGATTTAGACAGTGAAGAACTAGAAATGCCTGTACCAATGGTGACCCATGCTCTGGAGTTATTCTGATATCCACGGAAAACATAAATGAATCATTTGATGCTGTGGAATCTCCTTCAGAAGACATAGGAGTGGAGGAAGCTTGTCTCATTTAGCTGCTTTGAAGGCAAAGAAACTGAAACTGCTGGAAATAAGAGAGATGCTCTCATCAAAGATGGTGCCGGGGCAGATCACGACTGATACATCAGTACTGAGAGGGATAGTGCCAGAAAGTCCTGAACCACAGTCTTAAGACCTTGGTCCACACTGAGACCTTGATCCTCTGCTGCCAGTGTCCTCTGTCAATGTGAGCTCCAGCACTGACTTCTCCGGTACCCACTTCATCAAGTCCTTTAAAGGAGACTTTCTCCCACCAAGCAATGGAAATTGAGCGTGGTGCCAAATAATGGATTTAGAGTCTCTCACTTTTTGGACAGGAGGGATATCTGACTGCTCTGAAAGCACAGGTGAAGCCTCTTTAGAGCCTCCTTATCTCTTGAGATCAAAGTCACATCCCAATTGACTGGAGCTTGAAGAACTTTCCTGAGCATTTTTTTTCTCAGACTCCAAGAGTGTTCTCATGGCTTTTCCATGAGAAAGAGCTTTAACCTGGACTTTTTATAGATTCATAGATTCATAGATACTAAGGTCAGAAGGGACCATTCTGATCATCTAGTCCGACCTCCTGCACAGCGCAGGCCACAGAATCTCACCCACCCACTCCTATGAAAAACCTCACCCATGTCTGAGCTATTGAAGTCCTTAAATCATGGTTCAAAGACTTCAAGGAGCAGAGAAGCCTCCCTCAAGTCAACCATGCCCCATACTACAGAGGAAGGCGAAAAACCTCCAGGGCCTCTCCAATCTGCCCTGGAGGAAAATTCCTTCCCGACCCCAAATATGGCAATCAGCTAAACCCTGAGCATATGGGCAAGATTCACCAGCCAGATACCCAGGAAAGAATTTTCTATAGTAACTCAGATCCCATCCATGTAATATCCCATCTCAGGGGATTTGGCCTATTTACCCTGAATATTTAAAGATCAATTACTTACCAAAATCACATTATCCCATCATACCATCTCCTCCATAAACTTATCGAGTAGAATCTTAAAGCCAGATAGATCTTTTGCCCCCACTGCTTCCCTTGGAAGGCTATTCCAAAACTTCACTCCTCTGATGGTTAAAAACCTTCGTCTGATTTCAAGTCTAAACTTCCTGGTGGCCAGTTTATACCCATTTGTTCTTGTGTCCACATTGGTGCTGAGCTGAAATAATTCCTCTCCCTCTCCTGTATTTATCCCTCTGATATATTTATAGAGAGCAATCATATCTCCCCTCAACCTTCTTTTAGTTAGACTAAACAAGCCAAGCTCCTTAAGTCTCCTTTCATAAGACAAGTTTTCCATTCCTCGGATCATCCTAGTAGCCCTTCTCTGTACCTGCTCCAGTTTGAATTCATCCTTTTTAAACATGGGAGACCAGAACTGCACACAGTATTCTAGGTGAGGTCTCACCAGTGCCTTGTATAACGGTACTAAAACCTCCTTATCCCTACTGGAAATGCCTCTCCTGATGCATCCCAAAACCGCATTAGCTTTTTTCACAGCCATATCACATTGGCAGCTCATAGTCATCCTATGATCAACCAATACTCCAAGGTCCTTCTCCTCTTCCGTTACTTCTAATTGATGCGTCCCCAACTTATAGCTAAAATTCTTGTTATTAATCCCTAAATGCATAACCTTACACTTCTCACTATTAAATTTCATCCTATTACTATTACTCCAGTTTACAAGGTAATCCAGATCCTCCTGTATAATATCCCGATCCTTCTCCGAATTGGCAATACCTCCCAGCTTTGTATCATCTGCAAACTTTATTAGCACACTCCCACTTTTTGTGCCAAGGTCAGTAATAAAAAGATTAAATAAGATTGGTCCCAAAACCGATCCCTGAGGAACTCCACTGGTAACCTCCCTCCAACCTGACAATTCGCCTTTCAGTAGGACCCGTTGCAGTCTCCCCTTTAACCAATTCCTTATCCACCTTTTGATGTTCATATTGATCCCCATCTTCTCCAATTTAACTAATAATTCCCCATGTGGCACGGTATCAAACGCCTTACTGAAATCTAGGTAAATTAGATCCACTGCATTTCCTTTATCTAAAAAATCTGTTACTTTTTCAAAAAAGGAGATTAGGTTGGTTTGGCACGATCTACCTTTTGTAAAACCATGTTGTATTTTGTCCCATTTACCATTGACTTCAATGTCCTTAACTAATTTCTCCTTCAAAATTTTTTCCAGGACCTTACATACTACAGATGTCAAACTAACTGGCCTGTAGTTACCCGGATCACTTTTTTTTTCCTTTCTTAAAAATAGGAACTATATTAGCAATTCTCCAATCATTCGGTACTATTCCTGAGTTTACAGATACATTAAAAATTCTTGCTAATGGGCTTGCAATTTCAGGTGCCAATTCCTTTAATATTCTTGGATGAAGATTATCTGGGCTCCCTGATTTAGTCCCATTAAGCTGTTTCAGTTTCGCTTCTACCTCTGATATGGTAATATCTACCTCTATATCCTCCTTCCCATTTGTCATGCTACCATTATCCCCAAGATCCTCTTTAGCTTTATTAAAGACTGAGGCAAAGTATTTGTTTAGATATTGGGCCATGCCTAGATTATCTTTAACTTCCACTCCATCCTCAGTGTTAAGCGGCCCCACTTCTTCCTTTTTAGTTTTCTTCTTATTTATATGGCTATAGAACCTTTTACTATTGGTTTTAATTCCCTTTGCAAGGTCCAACTCTACTCGACTTTTAGCCTGTCTCACTTGATCCCTACATGTTCTGACCTCAATTAGGTAGCTTTCCTTGCTGATCCCTCCCATCTTCCACTCCCTGTATGCTTTCTGCTTCTTCTTAATCACCTCTCTAAGATGCTTGCTCATCCAGCTTGGTCTACAACTCCTTCCTATGAATTTTTTCCCCTTTCTTGGGATACAGGCTTCCGATAGCTTCTGCAGTTTTGATTTAAAGTAATCCCAGGCCTCCTCTACCTTTAGATCCATAAGTTCTTCAGTCCAATCCACTTCCCTAACTAATTTCCTTAATTTTTGAAAGTCAGCCCTTTTGAAATCAAAAACCCTAGTTGCAGATTTATTTTTGTTAATCCTTCCATTTAGTTTGAACTGAATTAGCTCATGATCACTTGAGCCAAGATTGTCCCCTACAACCATTTCTTCTATGAGGTCCTCGCTACTCACCAAAATTAAATCTAAAATGGCATCCCCTCTAGTCGGTTCAGCAACTACTTGATGAAGGAATCCATCAGCTATCGCATCTAGGAAAATCTGAGCCCTATTATTATTACTAGCACTGGTCCTCCAGTCTATATCTGGGAAGTTAAAGTCTCCCATGATCACGCAGTTTCCATTAGTATTTACTTTATTAAAGACATTAAAAAGGGCTCTATCCATATCCAAATTAGATCCCGGAGGTCTATAGCACACCCCAAGCACTATCGTAGGATAGTTTTCTCTTTCTATGTGCGCTTCTTAAAAGAGTTACAGATTGTACACTTAGCAACAATATGCTCTTCACCCAGGCAATAAAGATACTAATTACGCATAGAGTGTAATTGTAGCCCTGTCAGTCCCAGGATATTAAAGAGAGGAGGTAATATCTTTTATTGGACCAAATTCTGTTGGTGAGAGAGAGAAACTTTCCAGCCACACACAGCTCTTCTATTCCTGGTCTTACTGATAGATAACAAGACAGAAAATATCCTATTGCCTCTATATAAGTCCATAGTATGCTCACATTTTGAATATTGTGTCCAGATATGGTCGCCCCATCTCAAAAAAGATATAGTGGAATTGGAAAAGATTCAGAAAAGAGCAACAAAAATGATTAGGGGTATGAAAGAGCTTTCATACGAGGAGAGATCAGTAAGACTGGAACTTTTAAGCTTGGAAAAGAGACGACTCGGGGGGATATGATAGAGGTTCATAATTGGTATGGAGAAAGTAAATAAATGTTATTTATTCCTTCTGATAACACAAGAACTAGGGATCACCAAATGAAATTAATAGGCAGCAGCTTTAAAACAAACAAAAGGAAATATTTCTTCACCCAATGCACAGTCAACCTGTGGAACTCTTTGCCAGAGGATGTTGTGAAGGCGAACACTATAACAGGGTTCAAAAAGGAACTCCATAAATTCATGGAGGATAGATCCATCAATGGCTATGAGACAGGATAAGCAGGGATGGTGTCCGTAGCCCGTTTGTCAGAACTAGGAATGGACAACAGGGGATGGATCACTTGATGATTACCTGTTCTGTTCATTCCCTCTGAAGCACCTGGCATTGACCACTGTTAGAAGACAGGATACTAGACTAGATGGATCTTTGCTCTGACACAGTATGGCCGTTCTTATGAAAGCTTGTCTCTCACCAACAGATAGAAGATATTCTCTCACCCATCTTGTCTCACTAATTATGTATGTCCATTAGAGGAACAGCCCTTTCCCCCACCCTCCACAACAGGATTTAAATTCTAATAAATATAAATTAAATTTATAATTTAAAGTCTGGGGATCTCAATTCTGCCATATCCTAACTAAAATATCAATAAACAAACTACAAACAGAAAAATAAAGTTAAACTGAAACTCTGTTCATACATACGTGTTTTACTGGAGGTAACACTAACTAACAAGAAACTACAAAAAGGCCTGTCATAAATATAAAGGGAAGGGGTAAACACCTTTAAAATCCCTCCTGGCCAGAGGAAAAACCCTTTCACCTGTAAAGGGTTAAGAAGCTACGATAACCTCGCTGGCACCTGACCACAATGACCAATGAGGAGACAAGATACTTTCAAAGCTGGGGGGGAGGGGGAGAGAAACAAAGGTTCTCTCTGTCTGTATGAGGCTTTTGCCAGGAACAGAAAAGGAATGGAGTCTTAGAATTTAGTAAGTAATCTAGCTAGTTATGTGTTAGATTCTGTTTTGTTTAAATGGCTCATAAAATAAGCTGTGCTGAATGGAATGTATATTCCTGTTTTTGTGTCTTTTTGTAACTTAAGGTTTTGCCTAGAGAGATTCTCTGTTTTGAATCTGATTACCCTGTAAGGTATTTACCACCCTGATTTTACAGAGGTGATTCTTTTACTTTTTCTTCAATTAAAAATTATTCTTTTAATAACCTGATTGCTTTTTCATTGTTCTTAAGATCCAAGGGTTTGCGTCTGTGGTCACCTATGCAAATTGGTGAGGATTTTATCAAGCCTTCCCCAGGAAAGGGGGTGTAGGGTTTGGGAGGATTTTGGGGGAAAAGACATTCCAAGCGGGCTCTTTCCCTGTTATATATTTGTTAGACGCTTGGTGGTGGCAGCAATAAAGTCCAAGGGCAAAAGGTATAATAGTTTGTACCTTGGGGAAGTTTTAATCTAGGCTGGTAAAAATAAGCTTAGGGGTTTTTTCATGCAGGTCCCCACATCTGTACCCTAGAGTTCAGAGTGGGGAAAGAACCTTGACAGGGACACTAAATGTTCTTCTGTTTTGCCTATGGAAATCTGAAGGAACTGAATGGCAGTTGGGATTGCTGTGCTCTTTATGACCTCAGGAAGGGAGCATGAGGATATAAAGGGCACGAGCATGACACTATTAGTGAAAAAGTTCCAAGCGACTGCAATGGGGTGCCCACACACCAGAAATGGTAGCCAGATATGCAGTAGATGAAGAGGAAAGCCTAGTTTGAGGGTCCCACCAGGACATAGGTGCGCATGCTCATGGGCAGATTTTTAGGTGCCTACGGGACTTAATAGACAGAAACTAAGGCACCTACAGGGTTAGGCAGCAGCTGAGAGAGGACTTTGAGGATCTAAATTTTGTAGTTAGCTGATTAAAGCAGCAGTTATGCACCTAAATTCTTTTGCAGTTCTAGCCCATATACTACAGCATTCATAAGGGCTGCAGCTCAGATGCTGCTTCTTAACTACCTTTTTCCAAATTAGAGCTTACTTTCTAATTTCACTTTAACCCTCCCCCTTCCTCCAATCTGGCTTTTTCTATTTTTGTTCTCAAGCTATTACCCATCATGTTATGGGGCCATTTCCCCCCACCCACAAATAGGGCTGTTTTATTTATTTTCACTGACAACAGCAGAATGATGTATAAAATTGCAGGTTACAAGAACTACAAGTTTTAAAATATATATAATCAATTACCATCCTGTCCTCTTCTACAAGGATTTATGGAATGTTTTCTTGGGTGTTAAAAGTATCTCTAGTTTTCATAATAAAAGGCTAAATCAATCATCACCACAATTTTGAGGAACTTGCCTACTCATTTTTCTAATGATTATCATCTGGATGAATGACTAGGTAGTCTACTGTAATGTTCTAGCTCCACAGCATTATTATGCAAGCATTTTAATTGTTAAATCAGCAGCATTTAAGTACTTTGACTTTTTCTCCTTGGATGTTCTTGTTTTTTTTGTGATGAAACGGGAATCTTACATTATGAAGTAAAAGACATAACAATTCAGCCCTATTAAGGTTAATTTATTTAAATTGAAAGGTTTTACATCTTTGTTAGTCTAAACAGACCATAAGGAAGACCATATATTTGTGTATAGACCACAGTGTATTTCCTCTATACCTTCTTATATTACATAGTACATTTTCTACAATAAAAAGTTAAAGATAATATCTCCTTACCATAGTTGAGTGCCTCTGGAGCAGTCCATTTGATAGGAATCTGCTTTAAACCTGAAGATGAATATACTCCATCATCCTCTTGACGAGACATTCCAAAGTCACTGATTTTCAGAACATTATTTTCACCTACCAGGCAGTTCCTTGCAGCAAGGTCCCTGAGTTAGATTGAGATACAGAAAACATCCCTTTAAAAATTAAAAGCATTGTTTTTATGTTCATAATGTATTTTATACTGAGATGTGAAAAAACACAGGTTCAACAATTTCCCACATATTTTCTATTACAACTGAATCTATCCACCAGTGATGCATGCAAGGCTCCTGACGCACAAATATTTTAATTTAAATGACAAAATAAACATATACAAGGCAATAATATACTGTGCCCATACTGCTCAGCAGGCATGTCTGCACTACACTACATGCCAACAGACCAAATTTGATGCAGAATGTAACACAGCTCAAAGATGAAGCTGGAAAGCTTTTTCCTACATAAAAAGAACTAGAGAGGCTAAAAAACTATTTCTACCATAGCTGGGTCAACACTGTGGGTTCAATTAAAAAAAATTAAAGCTGATCTATACTACCTGATCACTGCCAATGAAAGAAAGGTCAAGTAAAAGCCCTCTCCACAGAAACAAAGGTTCTTTTCCCTTCAAAAATCTGAGCAGCATAATTTCAGGCCTTGTATTGTAAATTCTATGAGCACAGCCAACAGGCAATATTTTTTTAAAGAAAAAAATACTAAAAATTATTTGAAAACAGATCTTTAACGTAGAAAACTACAAACCGGGGCATCAACAATAATTCCTTATAAAGCTGTCTTTACCAACAATTTATGAGATTTGTTTTCATCTTAGACAGATCATAGGATAACAAACAGGTTGCTATACATAATAATCAACTGTTTCTTTGAAGATAATTAATACTCTAAATTATAATTTGCTTTTAAATCTATCGTTATGTTAGTCCTATGAAGCTGGACAACCAGTAGGAGGTTTGAAACATTCATACATCCCTGGGCCTGATCTTATTAATCTCTCACTGGTGTAAATTAGGAGAAACTCCCCTGAAGTCAATGAAGTTACACTAGTTTTAAAACTAAAAGGAGTACTTGTGGCACCTTAGAGACTAACAAATTTATTTGAGCATAAGCTTTTGTAAGCTACAGCTCACTTCATCGGATGCACAAAAAGTGAGCTGTAGCTCACGAAAGTTTATGCTCAAATAAATTTGTTAGTCTCTAAGGTGCCACAGGTATTCCTTTTCTTTTTGCAAATACAGACTAACACGGCTGCTACTCTGAAACCTAGTTTTAAAAATGGTTCATTATCAGAATCAGACCCCATCTCAGCAAATATGCAGCTTTGTTTATAAAATATGAAATACACAGTGACTGAGGCATCTCAAGTTGTATAAGAGTGTATTGTGACTGGTTATGGGCAGGAGAATTGCAAAGCAAAAAAATCAAGAGATTCTAGTTCCTATAGCCAATTCCATAAGAAGTGTCCCAAAGAGCCTCAAGAGTGGAGGGGTGAAAGCCCAGCCTCATTGAAGGCATAGGAATATTGCCATTGTCTTCAACATGAGGTGAAAGCAGGAAGTGAAACAAATCAACGTGGCAATCTCTGGAAGGAAGTCTGAAATGTTGATTGACAACATAGGAATCTCTTTATTTGAATCATTCTTGAACTTTAAAAATATTTTGGGTTTGAATTGAAGAAAAGGCTATATGTTGAGCTAATACTTATGTTGTTACCTGATGTTTGGTCTTCCTATCCCTGAATATCTGAAATAGATCCTACTTACAAAAATTACTACTATTTTATACTTACAATTAGGGCACATAATTTGTACGTTTTCTATGTAATAGCTGGTTCTTTTAAATTACTCAAAAATAAAAAGAAAGGTATAATCTCGGCTGAAAGTCTAGGAGTCCATTTTCATGAAAATTAAAGTTAGTGTGTCATTTTGAAGAGGTTGGATATGACTACTGTAGTTTAAGTAAGCATGTCTAAATTAATAAGGTTCTTCAACAGACAAATGTATGAAGCTGTTGCTTTGCAAAGTATTCTCTTCTACATCATCAAATCCATTATAAGATTTGGAGTTCAAAAGCTCTTGTAACACCCTTGGATTATGTAAACAATGGAGGCCTGCAGTGTCTCCATTGATCTTGATTTCTTCAAATTGAGAGTGGGACCAAAATTTTTGCTGGTGCAGCTCCAATTCATATCCAGCCAAGAAGCTAATTTTGCTTTAATTTGCCACAAGCACAAGGCCATTTCAAGCTTTCAGATCTCTTAAATTTGCTGCTGACTCCACTACTAGACCTTCAATAAGATGCTCCTCAGTAGGATGTAGTGGTAGGGGAAACAACTTCATTCTCAGCATTACCACCATCAAACATTGGTAACTCTGTAACCATGTCTGTTGTGGACATCTTTCTCGGTTTTTCTGGTTCTTTTTTCACTGATCACCACCTCCATTTACTTTGAGGCTCTGCATAAAGTCCTTTTTTCTGATGTTTCTGGCATTTAGCTCCTTAAACTGGGCACATTTTCCATGAATGTTGGTAGTCTCGCTAAATTTTCTGCATGTCATTTTCCCTTTGTTTCCTGTCCTCACAGTTTTTTGTTGAGAGCTGCCAAGTTTTCTGATTTGTGTGTCTATGTGGGAGAGGGAGAATAATCAGATGGGAGTAGCTTTTTTGTTGAGCCTCATGAAACTGAAATTTACATCCTCATGTTTTCCTTTCTTGCTCTGTGGGGGGCTGTTCAGTTTTTTTCAGTGAAATATATACCAAACAGTTTGTTCACTATTTCACAGACATTCTTCTAATCTGGAATTAGGCCTGATGCCATCAGCATGTCATCTGCCTCATCTCCCATGTTAGAGATGATATTTACTGGGTATTCATCACTCTTATTGACAAGTCTTGATGCCACATAAAACTAATTTATCAGTAAACTTAAAGCTGACACCCTACAAAAGTAGGAATTCTGGGAAATATTAGTTCCATTGCCTTAGAAATACTGCTTCCATGACTTTAGAGCATTTAAAAAAAAATCTTTCACTGTTTCTGTGGAGATTACTTTCTTCCTTTCTACTGCTGTGCAATATAGACCTCCTCGCTACAGCTACCCTGTTTTGGACCTATAGCCCCATTTCACATTAGAGGTCCCTTGTTTAGGAATTTACTTTTCTCTTTGCCTGTCCCTTTGAAATGACATTTACTTGGCCTGTTTCAGAGCACTTAGCTGCTCTCTTTTCTCTTTCAGTTCTTCTGGAGGCTGTTGCACTGCTTGGACTGAGGAATACAAATCTTCTTTCCTAGTCTACACAAGGGTCTCATATGCTCTCTTTTCCCTTCATTCCTTTGCCTTGTTTTCTCCTGTCTCTGGAAGTGGGTTCTAAAACCATGTTGGAGGCTGTTGCAGGCAGACTCAAGGAGCAGAAAGACTGAGGAGTGGCACAAGAGAGAATCAGAATTAATCCTGGATGTATTGAGATCTATATGGTAGCAAGTCTTCCAGCACACTATCTACATCCTATCCATCTAATTCTCTAAAGCTGGGTCAGAGATTGTTTTATGCAAATTAAATGTGCATAAGAGGTAGCATAATCCTACCTTTTCCACACTGAACGCTTACTGCATATTGTTTGTTATAACAGTTTTTGGCTATTTACTATTACCTGGAAAGAGGAAGAAACTGTTTAGTGGCCATTAGTGTTCTTTAATAGCATGATTGATTTCCTCCGTGAGGCAGCATGTACTAATAGTAGGTTATTCTTCACGGGTAGGTTTTAATAGGTGGAACTGCCATTTGTTCCAACATCTCTTAGAAGTGTTTTTGTGAGCTCCAAGTCCTCTGTGGCAGGAATTAATCCAAAGAGGGGGTGAACTTCCAAAGGAAAGAAATCTTCCCCAACTTCTCTTCAATTTGGTGATAGAATTTTAACAAGGGACTTCTGACAGCCCCACAACGGCTCCAGCAAACTCATGGTACAATAGCGATATGTCATCAATACTGTATTTGTGGTTCGAATGAATTTTAGAGCCATAGTAAAAATAACGAGGGTTCTTTTTTCCTTATGTTAACTCCTTGATCGTGGAAGGTGTGTGTGTGTGTGTGTGTGAGTGAGAGATTGTATCGTTATGTGTATCTAATACCTGAACTGGGGAGTTCCATGACCCTAGTACCAACAAGTCAGGAATATATGATTTCTTTCCTACCAATGCAGCTACTGTATAGTGGCTCAGTATAATCTGTGCCCAACCTAAATAGCTTTCACAACAGCAAAGTAAACATTATTTACTTCTTTTCTATGTCAAAGATAAATATTGACTTCATTAAATCACTGGAGCCAAGTAGTAAATACAGTATGAAAAGAAAAAAAAACTCTGCCCAATCTGTAATGAAAGAATATTGAGTCTTCTGTAAAATCATTTCTGGGATTCGCTAGGATATTTGCTGCAATATTCAGATCAGCCACTGGGAAAAAGAAGCCGCCAAACCATTTCAGGGGGGAAATGAAGAGAAAACACACAGAATACTAAATCTGTTCAACTAATCATAAGTATATACAATGTCTTCATCTGAAAAGTATGGTAAGCTGCTACAAAACATTTAGCAAGGCATCTGTAAAGCTCTATATGAATTAAACCCCTGTGCTTTTCTGTGGATAGCACTGGGTATTTATGATTTTACATTTTCACTCATACATTCAGATATTCATCCATGCACAGAGCTAGCTGAAATCTTTGGGAGACAGCATTTTGCCCCAAACAAAGGCATCTTCCTTCCATCAAAACTAAAAAACACCCCCACTAAAATACTTTTCAGAAACAAATACTTTTAAAGAAGTGATTCAAAAGCTTGACCTATTCTAATTACAGTAGAATATACCTATATCTACAAAGAGCTTGTGATGGAGAATGGATACATTACTCAATTGTATGTGCAGCCTTGGTGCTGATCTTAGGACTTTAGAGGCCCCCCACATAACTCTCATATCCCTTTTGTGCTCCAGAGCCCAACTCTCTCTCTTCCCTCCCCAGATCCTCCTCACAGAATATGAATAACCCCAACTGATTTCCAAGAGGCAAAAGTTGTGTCAAAGTTGTGGCAAAAGTAGTAATTTTTGAGATGTGCTTTCCCTGTGCGTAGTGGACTTCCTGATCAGAAGGCCTTAAGATGGGATCCAAGGTAGCGGTGAGAAGGAACTGAAACAGCAGCAGTATGGCAGCCCCCTTTTGGTGGAGCATGAGTAGAGTCAAGGTACATGCATGCACTGAATGGACACTGTTAGGAAGAATTCTTTAGTCCTGGTTGCATGCATAACCTGAAGTGCACTACACACTGGGACAAGCACTGGAACAATGTAAAATAAGATGCCCCCATATTTATTATTAGTTCTTAAAAGTTTCACAGTTTTTAAGACTATCTCAATTTTTGGCGTGCCTGACTCAACACCTGAGGTTGGCAATACTACGTACAAGAAGGTAAGGGATGATTCTACTCTTGTTGTAAAAGATGGGCAGTGGGGAGCTGCTCCTAAGAGCCTCACTAGGAAGAAGGTGGGTTCTTACTACGTGTTAGCACAAGGAAATTGACAAGGTAAAATCACAAGGATAAGGCACTTGTAAATTTTAACCTGTGTTAGCAGCAGTGTTGGATTAAAGAATGTTGGGGTCCTGTGCACTATAGAAATTGCCCCTTCCTCACCCATGATTGGCTCTGTGACTTGGTGCATGTGTCGTAGCCCCATTCCAATTTTTTTCCCCTCAGTGATCAAGGGCCCCCTGAGATGGGAGCCAGTGCAAGTCCACATTGGTTAATCTGGGACTGATAAACAGGATTAGGCTCTGCTTCTATTCTTTACTTTGACCTACAAGCATGTTAAAATTACACATCACCTTATTTTCACCAGGATTTTATCTCATGTTAGTTGGCATGTTTTAACTCATTTTTTCCCCCCTAGTGAAGACTATCTCTCTGTCAGAGCTGTGTTGAGAGGCACAGGAGTAGCAGGGCCAGTTAGGGCAGGGCTGAGAGGACAGACAGTCACAAGGATAATAATGCTAGAGAAGCAAACTGTGATGCTGCAAGTACGTCAGAACCAGCAGAGCAAGAAAGTTGCAGTGCACAGGACCTGCTCCCTTACACAAAGCCCCTTCCAACAGCAGGGTTTTCATGTGGACTAGGACCATCCCTAGCAGTAGCAGCTGTATGTAAATCATTCTACTCTCCAATATTTGTAAAAATGGCAAAGATGTGGTGGTTGCTTTGTGTGTATCAAAACAGTTATTTTCATGTTCTTTTGATGAAATTTTCATCACTCCCATTTCAATCTATAATGTGGTTTTCTTTGTTTATATATACACACAGCGATATCCCTGTTGACTTCATAATAAATTTCCTGTGCTCTTATGATTGCTTTCACTGTGCTGAAATAAAATACAAGACTAAGTTATGAATACAGGTCTTTTTCCTATAATTCATTTATATCTTGAAACAAAGGACTGCAATTCAATTTCTTTTCTGTCTCGACATATTTCCTTTCTGTAGACAGGAAAGCTTGCCTTATCTTTGTCCAATTTCAATAATTCAGCAGTGTGTTTGATAAGACTTTATTTTCTATGGTATTATATTAAGATGCAATTTCATCTATGTGGCTCGTTTTTCCTTTCTGCAGTCATGTGAGTTGAAAAGTTTTTGTTTATTTGATAAGTTCAATACTAAACTCCCCATGTCCTTATGCCTTTCATTCATTTAGCTCTCTCACTATTTCATGTAAACCACACAATCTACATATTATATCCATGAAAAATCATCTCATGTTAAACTGTGATTGTGAATGAACTAACCAACCTTCACCCTTCCAATGCATTAAATTTTCTTATTAATGTTCTAATTTTCACACCACAAAGAGCTAATTTATATCTGTACAGATCTTTTTATCCCTAAGGATACAAACAAATATACACAATGTGGGCTAAATTATCCTATTCTGCAGAAAGGGATGGAAAATGATGTTATTTCATCGTGTGAACTTCCTGGCTCATTATCAGTTTGGGAAAGGAGTGAATCTTGAGAAGATGACAGCAGATGTGGATGTTGCATGAGTTGCAGTGAAACCCCACAGAGTTCAGGGCATCTGCAAGGAGGGGCATCCCCTGTGTGCTTCTTCCAAAACATGTCAGTATGACTCACTCAGGAACTATACTGACAATGGCTCCCCTCATGTTCCGACATACTACCCTTCACTCTGAGGACAACAGAAGATGCCGAATAATGGCTATTGAGAAAACTGTCAGCATTAACACCCACCGGCGTCCCCAAGTTAATTCCATACTTTTGCCATGGAGCAGCTATTTTCCACCTACAGCTAGAGGGCAGCGATGCATGTTCCGCTCTTCCTCCCCACTCCTGCACTTACCAGCCAGATTGGGCTGGAATTTGTGTGAATTTTATTCTCTCTGTACCTAGCAGCAAAGAGGATGACATGTCTCTCTATCAATAAAACACTTCATCCAACACTGAAGTGCAGCCACCTCTAGGCATCTGTTTAGTAAGCTCAAAGCAGCACTACGGAACACTTAAGGACATGACCCGAAGAAGTGAATCATATCCAACTGAAATTACATGGGGAATTAGGTGATTGAAATGTAATTACTCAACATGGAATCTGGCTAGGACACTGCAGTTAATACTCTTACTCTCAAGAAAAGTGAGATGGGAATTTTGGTGATCACGAGTGGCTAAGACCTCAGTTTTATATCTCCTCCAAAAGACAGCAATACTTGATAGCATTACTTGGTTATGCTGTTAGGATAGCTTCATGGAATTGTAACTAGCTACCACAGCCACTGTCCTTGAGCCTTCACAAATGCAAGCCTATACTTTTCATTTTACTTTCAGCGGTAATGCCGATGACTTAACTTTTAATTAGAGTTCTGTGTCCTTTGTTTATTTTGTTCTGCAGCACACTGAAGTGTCTGTCACAGCATCATTGACTTCTATACAGAATCATTAAATACCAGTTTAATGTTGTTCACAGAACTGATAACATCTGAACAGGTAGTCCACCTCCATGATGACAGACATTCACTCAGACATAAAATCAATGAAACCAAAGCTTGTATGCTGAATTTAAAAGAAAACATTAATAAGGGAAAAGGCATTTTTAACACTCAGACTTTCTGCTGGTTAGTAATTTTTATTTTGTTTTTAGAGTGTGTTTGTTATACTGAGTTAAAGCACTGTCATATTCCTGGTTTTGTACTATTACGAGTCAATAAAATAAGAGTTTAACAACCGTTCAAAGCAGAATCTAGAGTGAGGAAACACATTAGGGACAGATGGAAGATTCTGGAAACAACTTAAAAGGAGCTCAAGTATTCATAACTATCATAATGCAAGTTGCTTGTTCTGTCATTTCCACCCCCATGAAAATAAATGTATATATTTAAAGCAGGGACCACAATCATACTGTTGAGCAATGCAGTTCTTACCTGAAACTCAGCCATTTTTAAAGTTTTCACCATTCCTCCTGCAAGTTAATATAATTTGTTGTGGCTAGAATTGCTTTTAGATCATCTTTACAACAGGAGCTAAGAATGTTGTGGAGGGAGGCACAAAGCTCATCCCCTGGGACAGGGACAAGAAGAAAAAGAAGGGAATGCCTTGTTCTCTCACTAGCTAATTCTTTGATGCTTCCTGGAACAGTGCTGATGGGCTCCAGAAGGATTCCAGTCCATCTCCTCTCTGCTGGAAAGAGGATGGCATTTGCACAGTCCTTGAGGATGAAATGTATACAACAGTGACAAGCAAACCTCAAGCAGGAACGATCAGATCAGATCAGATCACAACAATGGTTTATCTAGTCCTGTAATCTGCACCAGCTACATCAAAAGAAGGCCCAAGAAACCCTTTGACAATTATGGAATAACTTGCCTACAGGGAATGTTTCTTCCTAACCCTGGCCACTTAGAGGTTGGTCACTGCCCTGACACATGAGAGTTTAAATACACCTATAAAGAATTTTTGAAAAAATTCTAATTGTGGATGTTCTGATTATTCTTATGAATGTCTAATCCTTTTGTTAACAGTACTAAAACTCTTCCTCTCAGTCTAGTGGCTATGAGATAAAAGCAAACAGTTTGGATAACCACTCAAAAGAGTGGATGCTCTCAGAGTCTCTCAGAATCTGGGAAATTATAATTAAAATTTTCTTAGAGCAGGGTTTCTTGGAAGATTCAGTATGTCATGCTTCTGGATAGGCAAGAAAGAGTGCAAAACAACTTCCACTCCTGCTTTCAGTCCCAGCTAGAACCCAGAAGTGCAGAGATGATGAAAATGAAATGTAATTTTTTAAAAAAGATATTCTGAGTTTTTCTATACTTTGAGCAAGTTTTGAACAGTTCAAGTTTCGGGCATATTGTCAGGCTACTTCTTATTTTTTCTGAATAAAAACACAGAGATATGATGTTATAGTTGCACTGTATTCCACAGAAACAAATTACACAGAGATAACACACATCCTGTTTAACCATGGAAGATTATGAACACTAATTCTTCACAGATGTCGTCTTTGGAGGTGATCTTCACATAGATACTTTGGCCAAACTGAGTGAAAAGGCTTATGCTAGAGTATTGGATTCACAGAACACTGCACTGTAACACAAAGCTAATTTAACTGAGTCTACATGTGAGTAGACTGGGTACCATCCCCCTTGGTTATAAGTTGACAGGGCTTCCTAAGTAGTCTTTAAACTAGATAGGAAGGGAATCTCTATCTTCATTATATAGGAAGGGACAATCTGTCAGTCTTATAATGGAGCATGTCTCAATTTTTAGACCAGAGTCAAACAAATAAAACGAAAAAAAAAAAAAAATCTTGAGGACTCAAGATAGGCTATAACAATGACAAATTTATATCCAAACATCATTTTAGAAGTAGAGTTTTTGCCTAGTTAAAAACATCTAGTGTATGAAGCACTTCCAGTATGAATAGAAAGAAAGACAATGGAGATATTCTACAGGACGTGACTAAAAAAGAGGCATTACTAGTCTGAAGGGTTTATGAATGCATGCAAGGGATAGTACAGCTATGGTGTAGCGTACAAAGCAAGGAGCATTTTAAACAAAAGCAAGATGATAAAAAAAAAGTCATTGCATACTGGATATTTTAATATAATGGCATAACTGAAACTGAGGACTTGTCTACACTACCGCACAGGGTTGATTTAAGATACGCAACTTCAGCTACGTGAATAGCATAGCTGAAGTTGACGTTCTTAGCTCTACTTACCGCAGTGTCTTTACTGCAATAAGTCAACAGCTGACGCTCTCCTGTCGACTCCGCTTGTGCTCCTTGTTCTGGTGGAGTACCGGAGTCGACGGGAGAGCACTCAGCGGTTGATTTATCACAATAAATCAACCCCCCGCTGGATCGATCGCTGCCCGCTCATCTGGCAGGTAGTGTAGACAAGCCCTCATAATGGAAGGTGACGCACAACTAAAATATACCTGCTGAGGGACAGGAAGGACAGAAAATTAGGAAGAGTTGGAAGGGTAGACATTTAAAATAATCCTGGATCATGTACTGAAGATTTTGAAGCCACAAGAGTGCATCTGTACTCATGGGAACATCAAAGAGTTTTCTGAGTTGCATATGATAAAGGACAGTTTCCTGATCCAAGAAGAGAAGAATTTAAAAAGAAGGGAAATCATTTTAAATCTACCCCCATTCCTACCACTAAAGGGGTACTGATTAAGAAAGAGGGTAACAGGGAGAGTTGAGGCTAATGACCATGGATTCATCACATACATCAGTGAATGAGTGCTAGATTTCAAGACAGTCTATGTAGGGCGGGTATGGTACAAAAAGAGGAAGCTTTTAAATCTTTTGAGTGTAGTAGATTGCAAAATCCTGAAAAGTCACTATATTTAAGGTGCAACAGACTACAAATGCAGTGAAAAAAGATGTAACCAGTGTGGCCTTACGAAGGACTGTTTAATGATGAGAGAGAAAAAAAAGTACCTGTACTGAAAATAGAGAAATAATTCAGGTCAGTTAAAGCTTGCAGCAAAAAGATAAGGGCAGTAAAGAAGCAAAATGAACTAATGGCTAGCCAGAGGGATTATGTAGACTAAGAAGAACTTTTACAAGTATTTTAGGAGAATAAAATGCTAGAGAGAAAGTAAGACAAACGAAGACAAAACAAACAATAATTCTAAAATGACTGAATTAGTAATTTGTTTTTGTCACTTATTAATAAGAAAAATAAGGTAAAGGGTTATGGATGACAGGGAGGAAACATAGGCCAGGTCAACACTGCAATCAATGAAAACTAGGTAAGGGGCTACAGTAGAACTTTGCTAAATCTTGCCTCATTAATCAGTATACTGATAAATTATAAACAAAATCTGATAATCTCTCCTTACTTCTTGGCAGACTCTCAGTCACATCCTGAATTGTAGCTGCAGGCAAACAACACACTTCTCAGGATTCCCAGTCCAGATGGATGATTCTGTCCCCCTTAGGAGGGAATCCCTGACCACCACCACCACCACCCTTCTCCTCCCTCTTGGAAGTGGTGTCATGGAACCCCCATCCCTAGAACAATTCATCCCATGCCTTCTGGTCAGCGGCATCCCCCGATCCCTTCCCTAAGATGACTCTTCCAAGGCATTCTCAGCAGCAATACCCCAGTGCAGAGAGCCTGAAAACAGTTGCTTACCTCTATCTGCATTGGGGGTGTAGTGGTTCTCCTCCTTCTGGAGGACACATGCTGCCAACTTTCTTACTTGTTCTTCAGTCCCCCCCCTGCACTGCCTTCTCCGATTCTTTGGCACTCTGTGCCTGCAGTACCAAATCCTGACTTCTATCTAGGAAGTCTTCATTTTCTCTGATGCAACACAGGGTCATTTACTTGGGTCTCTAGTCCTTAGCCTTTTCTTCCAGTACGGAGACCTGCTTGCACTTCGTACAAATTCTATCGTCTGGGAGAAAGACAAACATGGCACATTCCATGCAGGTCACGACAGCTGATCCCTCAATATCCATATTTCCTACTTTGTAATGTATTAAGAGCCTCTTCAGATGATGTATTTACTGCTTGCAGAAGCTGGAAAGGCAAAAACTTGTGTGGCTTCTCCCCTTAGGCGAGCTTTCTCTGTTTGCTTCTCTTCTGTTTGCAGCTATATGAATGTCCACCAGGGAAGTATACATGGGAATGGCGTGAGAGTGTAGGGAAAAAACAGGAAAGTCAAGGCAAAGAATGAATTACAGCTAGCAAGAAATGTTAGACACAATAGGAAAGGGTCTTCAAATATTTCAGACAAAAAAGAAAGATCAACGATGGTTTGGGTCCACTGCTCAATAGGGAAGGTGAGCTTGTAACGGAAGATGATAGGAAGGCAGAGCTGCTCAATACCCACTTTGCTTCAGTCTTCTCACAAAAAATAACATCTGATTGAACAACTAGCGAAGTTACCATAGACAATAACGGGGAAGGGAAGCAGATCGGGATAAGTAAAAACCATGTCACAGATCTTCTGACCAATTCGAATGAATTCAAATCAGTAGGGCTGGATGCTATTCACTCAAGGGTACTGAAAGAATTATCTGTAGAAATCTTGGAGTCCCCAGCAATAATATTCACAAACTCATGAATGACAGGAGGGGTCCCAGAAGACTGCAGAAAAGCTAACGTAGTGCCCATCTTTAAAATGGGGAAAGAGGAGGAGATGGGAAACTATAGATCAAAAAACATTCAATTTGCAAATACCTGGAGGATGAAGGGGTAATCACTAGTAGCCAGCATGGATTTACCAAGAACAAATCATGTCAAACCAGCTTGATTTCCTCCTTTGACAGGGTAACTGATTTGGGGGATAGAGGGAATGCAGTGGACATAATATACCTGGAGTTCACCAAAGCTTCTGACATATTCCCACATGACATTCTGATAAGTAAGATGGAGAAATGCAAGCTTATCAGAACTACCATTAAATGGACACATAATTCCATTAATTGTTACTCCTTGTTTGCAATTGTTTAACCATTTATATTAGATTGGAGGGAGGAATCAAGTGGGGTTCCACAGGGATCTATTTTGGGTCCAGTGTTGTTTAATATCTTTATTAATGAACTGGATGTAGGTATAGAGAGCATACTGATCAAGTCTGCAGAGGACACAAAAAAGGGGGAGTTTGACAATACTTTGGAGGATAGAGCTAGAATTCAGAGGGATCTTGATAAACTGGAGGACTGGGCTAGACAACAAAAAGAAATTCAAGAAAGACAACTGTAAGGTGCTACACTTAGGGAAGAAAAACCAAATGCACAAATACAGAATGGTGTGGGGGAGGGGAGAGATGGCTTGGCAGCACCAGTGCTGAGACGGATCTGGGAGTTGTGGTGGATCAAAGTCTTAACCTGAGTCAGCAATGTGATGTTATTGCTAAAAAAGGAAATGCCATTTTAGGCTGCATTAATAGAGGCATAGCATGCAAGTCACAGGAGGTGATAGTACCGCTCTAACTTGGCACTGGTTAGGCCTCAGCTGGACTAGTGTGTCCAATTTTGGTCATCAATGTATAAAAAGGATGCAGACAAATTGGAAAGGATTCAGAAGTGAGCGAGAAAGACGATTAAAGAGCTGGAATGCAAGCTTACAAGCAAAGGCTGAAGGAACTGGATATATTTAGTTTGGAAAAGAGAAGATTAAAGGGGGGGATATAATAGGGATCCTCAGATAATTGAAAGGATGCCACAAAAAGATGGAGAAAAGTTGCTCTCTTTTGCCACAGAAGCAGGACAAGAGGCAGTGGGTTCAAACTACAGCATAGGAGATTTAGATTAAATCTCAGGAAAAACTTCCTAACTCTAAGAACAGTAGGGCAATGGAACAGACAGTCTTGGGAGGTTGTGGAAGCTTCTTCCCTGGCGGTTTTCAAAAGGAGGCTAGATAGCCATCTGTCTTGGATGGTTTAGACACAACAAATCCTGCATCTTGGCATGTCCCTTGCGGTCCCTTCTAACCCTATGATTCTCAGCAAAGAATTATCAGAATGCTTGAGTGAGGACTTGCAAGTTAAGACTTCATAGTATACCAATAATGTTCTGTAGTTTATTTGGTAAAAGTCATGAAATATTACCAATGAAAGCTGAACTGCAGTGAAGATGATGAATAATTTACCAATTTCCTTGAAAAACTAAATAATATCTGCAGTTAGCTAATCTCACTAGTCAAGGTATTTATTGTGTAAGTACTGTATAGGGAACTGTAAAGAGATACTGCAGAGAGTGTAATAATTACCATATCTACTTACTGTTGGTAAAACTGGCAAAATTTTCTGTACCATCACATGACCCCCGCCCTATAAAACAACTGGACAAATAAGTTTTGAGATAAACAGGGTTGTGAGTTCAATCCTTGAGGGGGCCATTTCAGGATCTGAGGCAAAAATTGGGGATTGATCCTGCTTTGAGCAGGGGGTTGGACTAGATGATCTCGTGAGGTCCCTTCCAACCCTGATCTTCTATGATTCTATGATTCTAAACTAACAAAAATCAAAGCTAATGTATTTACTTGCTAATCCACAATGGGTTTCATTGTCATTAATTGGAATTAGCAAAGATCTACTGTCACTGGAAAAAATTGAGCCACAGAAAGTTTTACATATTTTGGGTCACAGCAGGTAGAAGAGGGAGGGAAGGGGATATTGGCAATTTGTGCTGGGAAGCTTGGCCTAGGGGGATATGGATGATCTGACAACTGATTGAGGGTGGGGATCAATTGGGATTTTTTTTATTGTTATAACTGATGTGATGAGACTGGAAGAAAGTTCAGAAGCAGGGCGGGGATCATATGCAAAGTGTGAATGTGGGAGGATCTTGCAGTTAGGAAGGGCTAAGGGTGCACATTTGTCACCATCTGGGCCCTTCATTTATAAATCACTGGCATTCCAGTCTCTATTTCCGTGCCTACTGCAATCCCACACAACTTCCCCACACCCATGTATCACAAGGACCTCTTTCCCTTGAAAACACCACAAATTTAAACAGAATTATGAATTGCCCCCATTGCCTGCTTCTCTGTTGAATCATGTGCTCACTGGTGCATAACTAAATCGTGATTGCCTGGGATTCAGAATACCCCTGACAGCTCTGGACACACAGTTAATTAGGTTTCAGAGTAGCAGCCGTGTTAGTCTGTATTCGCAAAAAGAAAAGGAGTACTTGTGGCACCTTAGAGACTAACAAATTTATTAGAGCATAAGCTTTCGTGAGCTACAGCTCACTTCATCGGATGCATTTGGTGGAAAAAACCACCAAATTTGTTTTTTTTCACCAAATGCATCCGATGAAGTGAGCTGTAGCTCACGAAAGCTTATGCTCTAATAAATTTGTTAGTCTCTAAGGTGCCACAACTACAGTTAATTAGGAGTGCAGGAAATTGTTCCCTAAACTTAGTACTATGTAAGGATGGGAACCAAACCACTACTATGAAACTGGGACAAATCCCTGGTTTAGATGGCAATGGCACTGAGATACTTCCACACAAATGACATTCCCAGGAACCAAGCACATCTAGTTATCCTACAGATAAACATGATAATATTTTTTACTACAGGAAAAGGTGTTATAGTAAAATGTCTAAACTTCAGTAAAGCATTTGACATAACGCCTCAAAATCCTTCTAGAAAAATTAATTAAAAAAACCTTGGCTCTGGGTACTGGGTTTGAAAAGAGGTTTACGGCTCATAAAAAAGGCAGTGATAAATGCCAAAGTACTGAATTAGGGGGGAGGCGTCCAGGAGGTGCCTGTTTTAGGCCTATTTTCATTTAGCAGCTTTATTAATGGTCCAGAGGAAGAAGCAAATAGCACATTAATTAAATTCACAGCCAATACCAAATTAAGAGGTGCTGCAAACACCAGTGAGGGCAAAGTAATACCACCACAAAGGAATCAAGGGAGGTGTAAATATGGGCAAGAAATAACAAAATGAGATTCAACCTGAAAAACACAATCCAGCATGTCTGTGGAAAAATAAGCCAAAATACTAATATTCAGTGGGAGGGGAATACTTGGAAAGCCGTCATGGTGAAAGAAAGGGAATTCAAAAGAAAAACAGAAATGATTAAGGAGCTAAAGGAATTGACTATGTATAAAATAGGAGTAATGGGATTAAATTGAGCATCAGGAAATAAAAGATGATAGTCTCTTAAGGCACGTCGACACTGGCAAAGTTACAGCGCTGGCAGTTACAGAGCTGCTCAGAGAGCGCCGAAGGAAAACTGCTGTTGGGTTCACACTTGCGGTGCTATTCAGAGCAGTGCACTCTGGGTTGCTACCCCAGAGAGCACCTCTTTCTCTTTTGCTGCTAAGACTTGTGGGAAGGCGGAAGGGGTTGCGGGGCATCCTGGGTCCTGTCCCAATGCCCTGTGATGCATTGCTTCACATCCCAGCAATCCATGTGCTTCTGTCCGCATTGGCGCCATCTTTCAACCGTTTGTGTACTGCGCGCCCTGCCCTGCCTCTTCCTGGCTGCAGAAATGGATCCGAGCTGTTGACAAGAACGCTGTTTGCACTGACCAACACATCACGAGTGGCAGTGGAGTTATTCCTTAAACTACAAAGGCAAGAGGAGTGCGACATTGATCTCGTAGTAGTTATGACACGAGAATGCTTGTGGCATTCACAGAGGTGCTGACCACAGTGGAACGCCACTTTTGGACTCGGGAAACTAGCACTGAGTGGTGGGATCACATCGTGATGCATGTCTGGGATAACGAGCAATGGTTGCAGAACTTTCGCACGAGGAAAGCCACATTCATGTGACTGTGCGATGAGCTCGCACCAACCCTGCGTTGCTAGGACACGAGAATGAGAGCTGCCCTGTCACTGGAGAAGCATGTGGTGATTGCACTGTGGAAGCCGGCTACTCCAGACAGCTATCGATCGGTCGCTAACCAGTTCGGAGTGGGAAAGTCGACCGTTGGAGTCGTATTGATGCAGGTGTGCAGGGCCATTAATCACATCCTGGTCCGAAAGACCATGACTCCTGGGCAATGTGCGTGAGACTGTGGATGGCTCTGCACAAATGAGCTTCCCTAACTGCGGAGGGGCGACAGATGGCACGCACTTTCCAATTTTGACACCAGACCACCTAGCCACCGAGTACGTTAATCATAAGGGGTATTTCTCAATGGTTCTCCAGGTGCTTATGGATCACCGTGGGCATTTCACAGACATTAACACAAGCTGGTCTGGAAAGGTGCATGACGCACGTGGTTTTCGGAACACTGGCCTCTTAAAGAAGCTGCAAGCAGGGACTTTCTTCCCAGACCAGAAGATCACCATAGGGGAAGTTGAAATGCCCAGTATGCTTTTAGCCGTTTAAAAACCTGCTGGCGATGCCTGTATGGGAAGCTGGACATGGCCGATGACAATATTCCTATGCTTATAGCCGTGTCCTGTACGCACCATAATATTTGTGAAGGGAAGGGTGAAACCTTCACTCAGGGCTGGACTGAAGAGGCTCAGTGCCTGAGGCTGACTTTGAACAGCCAGAGACCAGGGCTATTAGAGGGGCGCAGCATGGGGCTATAAGGATCAGGGATGCTTTGAGGCAGCAATTTGAAGCTGAAAGCCACTAATATTTGTTGCTATGCTTAGAATTTCAGTGCTTGTAATGCTAGGAGGTGATTGGTGCACATGATGCAAGAAGGGGCCTTAACATAACTGTATGTTGCTTTGCAGGGCTCTTTTGCTTTCACTTAATAGAATAAAGATTGCTTTCAAACAAAAACAATTTTATTGAAAGACAACCACCAGAGGAGAGAGTCAAATGAAAAAATTCATCAGCAGGGAGGGGGATGGGGGAACGGAAGGAATGAGGGAATAGAAGGTCTCAAGAGGAGGAGTGGTCCTGGGACAGCTACAGATTTGTGTATGTCCAGGGATCATATCCAACCTTCTCCTTTGGAGTAGGATGCAGCGGCAGCCAAACTGCAGATGGATGGGTGTTGAGTGCAGTGGGTATTGGGAGTCCACGCTGATGGACTGTGAGGAGGGAGAAGTGGAATGCTGCGGGTAGAGAGTGGAGCCAGGAGGTTGATAAGAGTGTGTTGGTGGTGTGGGGGAGACGCATGGGAAAGAGTTTTGTGACAGCGGCTGCAGGGGAGGGCAGGTGGGAGTGGAGCTGCTCAGTTTGAAGAGCTAGTCCGCTTGGCTCTCCATAATTGTTAAGAGCTGCTCCGTGGCTTCTTTCTGGTATGCCATGTTCTCCTTTCGTTCCCTCTTCTCTCTGTCCCGCCACTCCTTCAATTCCTTTTTCTGGGTGGCGGAGTGCATCATAACCTCACGCATAAAGTCCTCCTTAGTTTTTCTTGGACACTTTCTAATTCTTCGTAACTATTCTGCCACCGATAACAAAGAGGGAGGCTATGCTCCCAAGGTCATCTCTGTGAAGTTTAAATGCAATGTTTTACAGAAGCAGTATTGTTTGCAACACAGACAACACTGTTTCAGTGCTTTAAAACACAGCCAGTACTCACACACTTGACACTAACTGGCTGACCCCAGGCAAGCACACATAAGCAACAAGACCCCCAAAATGGTGAGTAGCCGGAGGGGCAAGAGTAGCCGGAGGAGTAGCTGGAACCTGCTGTACACTGGGCACATGGCTCTTGGGCACTTGGGGAAAGCCAGCACTGTAGGGGGGCCATGATAATCATTCCCGTCCCCACACTTTCCACAGGAGGTGATCATTATGGAAGATATCTCGCTGCTGAGGGTGAGCAGGGAATCAAGGGAGGGTCTTCTCCAAGCCTGTGGCTTCCACCCTGGCCCCTATGCGGCTAGCCTGTGTGCAGCTATGGTCACCCCCATGATGGCACAGTGGCATGGGAAAGTTACCATTAATGGGGCAAGAAACAAAGCAGCTCTGCCGAGGAACCTGGCAGAAGTGGATTGCCCAGTATCTCCACGAAACTTTCCTGGAGATCTGTGAGGGAGATTCATGTGAAGTGAAGTGTGGGATTGTATCGACAGCCTGTTCCACCGCTCAAACTAGGCATAAGTTGGGAGCGAAGCCTGCTTTCTGCAACCCTCCTGCCCCCAACAACTTGTTTCAGCAATTCCCAAAATCAGATCCACTTACCAGGGGCCTCCTCTCCTGTTTGCACTTCGCCAACTGGCGAGGCTCCTCTGGGGTAGAAAAGAGCTCCTGTCTGCATGCATTTCTGGCCTCCAAGTCATCCTCTGCCTCTGGTTTACCCTCCCCCTCTTCGTCCAAGATTGCCTCCTCCTGGCTCGGTCCACTCTCGACTGGCAGAAGCCAATCAAGTATCCACAGGGGACTTCGCAGTGGAGATAGGGTCACCACCGAGTATCGCGTCCAGCCCTTTGTAGAACCATCAGCTCATTGGCAGAGCACTGGAGCGGCAGTTTGCCTCCCATGCCTTGTGGTAGGCGTTCCACATCTCCTTCACTTTGACCCTGCACTGCAATGTGTCCCGGTCATGGCGCTTTTCTATCATGCATCTAGAAATCTGTCCATAGATATCATAATTCTGACAGCTGGAGCGCAGCTGTGACTGCACTGCCTCCTCTTCCCAAATACCGATGAGATCCAGCAGCTCGGCACTGCTCCAAGTGGGGGATCACCTGGTCCATGGAGCAGGCATGGCCACCTGGAAAGATGCGCTGTGACCTCTGCAAGTATCACCAAGTGAACAGGAAGGGGACTTTCAAATTTGCAAAGGAACATATGGGGTGGTCACCTGAGGGCAGGGCAGTAGAGTTGAAACCGATGACCAGAGAGGTGAGAACAGGCATTGTGGGACACCTCCCGGAGGCCAATCACAGTGCTGTAATAACCACAGTGTCTACACTGGCACTGCAGCACAGTAGCCACGGCACAGAAAGCTCTATGCCTCTCGTTGAGGTGTGGTGTTTTTTTTTTTTTGTTTTTTTTTTGTTTTTTTTTTAAGAGTACTGCATCTGCGTAGTTTCTGTGCGGTGGCTTGGCAGTGTGTACACCTCAGAAGTTACTGTGCTCAAAGCTGCTTTACTGCACACAAACTTGCCAGTGTAGACGGGGCCTTAGATTGTGGAAAAGTCTCCCTAGATAAAAGGCAGAAGTACTTTCTTAAGTAATTTAAAAAATAAAACTGGACAAAGAACCTGAGAATATATTGTAAATAATGACCTATGTTGGCATGAGGATGAACAAATTAAACTAAAGGACTTTCCTCTCCTTGATTTTATGTGAAACTCTGTAATGGTCATATGTGTTTGTACTGTAGTACTGTGCTAATGTTTATACACTATAGACTCATTAGTGAAATAAAGTATGCCCCAGGAACCATTTTCATTTTCTGAAGGGTTCATTAATTCACTTTACTCTACATGAGCAGATAAGCTTGTCAGTTAGTCATATATGCATATTCTAAACAGACTGTTGTCTGCATCTCATATAAAGATCTGGAAGGATAATTACTGTTACTTAGGATAAGAATTCCTAACACTGCACAACAAAACAATCCTAACATTTACACATTTATTTCAAAGTAAGTAGAATACATTGCACTAAATAGATTATCTTGACGAAATTAAATTGCAATTTTGGTCTATTTTATAAAGTACATTGGATTATAAATAATTGGCCCAATGATACCCTAAACAGAGAATAATAGTTTTATTCACACACCTTTGTAAGCATATTACCAATTACAATTTCTGGAAAAAACTTTAAATTAAACAACACTAACAACAATGTTTTTTCTTGAGTAAAACAAAATAATTGTAGGTGTATTCAGTGTGTGCAAACACATTAAATCTTAAATGTTACCACTGTGCACAAGGAAATACCCATAAAATAAGATGCCAAGACTCAAAATCAGGCACTTAAAATCTACACATTATTTTATAGCAAAATCTGCATCAACTGCACAAAGCCCAAGTAAATAGGCTGTGAGGAGGTAGGACCAGTTGCTGCTGATACCTATACATTGAGCCCTTTGGAAGCCAGCACCCTGGTCACTTAGAACACCCAGGACAGTAGGTGTAGTTAGGTAGAAGGGACTTAAGCAGTCTGGGTTTGGAGGATAGAAGGGATCACTTGCACCTGTAGGGAGTCAGATGAGCGAATGAGCTCACAAATTGGATAGCTTGAGAAGAAATCAAGCAGTATAAAAGGCTGAGCCATGGAGCAGGGAGGGAGGCTCCACATAACTGCTGCTATGTTGTGATATACCTGAAGCATAAACAGTAATAGGTACCATGGTGGATTGTGCATGCTGCTTAATTCACAAAGAGAGCTCACTAGACAGGGGTTCTAGGGAGCTGAAGGGACAGCTTGTTCACAGAGCAGAATTAAAAATTGTGGATGTGGAACCCCATTATTCTTCTGCACTCCCCTTGCCTTTCACTAGCACTAAATCCAGATAAGTTTTAAGCAGGATTCCAGTGATATGCAATTTAGTTTCAATTATGCAAATTAACCTACTGTCTACTTTGCATGAGATCTCCCACATGGAGCTGGCAAGCTGCACAAAACTTAGCAGCTATATAACCCCAACTTCTCCTCATGTGCTCTCAAACAACATGCTATCACAAAAGCAATCTCCATAGCACAACAAGGGACTTCAAGGTCCTTCCGCGTAACTGCTCCACATCCTGATCACACATCTGGAGAATGACTCTGGCATGGCAGGAGAGCAGGAGGGGAAAAATGGGGAGTGAAAGAGACAGGTTGTCACTAGAATAACTTTGGATCTTGAATACTTTTATTTTATTAAAATACATTTATGTTCTTCTTTAATGAACGGGCCAAGTTTTAAAAGGTCATTGCTGTCACAGAGCATGAAAGGCACTTTTGCACTGAGGTAAGGTATATAATTTAATCTGTTCCCTCGCTCCCCCCCCCAATATTACAATACAATGAATTTCCATAAGAGAATTTAAGAACTAACCCTTCTTTTCTGTCTGCTAACATAACACTTGGGGGTAATCTTTCAGCACATTTTAACGGCAGCATAGTGCCCTTTGATGCTAACTACAAAATAAATCAGTCTCATAGGGTCAGTTCATTCTCCTCTCTGCGGCTGCTGACACACTATTCATACAAAATCTTGATACACACCTTTTGGAGGGCTAATTTTTGCTTTCACTTCCATAAGGGACATTATGCTGATACACTGCAGTAGTTCAGAGAGAGCATCTCTGAGGCATGATTTCCTGCCTTCTGTCCCCTTGCTGAAAGGAGGTAGTAATTTCCTACTGTCCTCACTTCCCCTTTGCCTCCTCAGACTGGTTGAGCTGTGCTGCTTATCCATGGGGGAAGAAGCCAAGGATCCACCCCTCTGCCCATGCTGGCTGTGTAAGAGCATAAGAGGGGTTCTTACTCCCCCTTGTATTTCTACACCCCTGTGCAGTCAATGCCACAATAATCACAGCAGCCACAATTATCTTCCTAGATTTGTGTTACATTGTACAACTTTGACCCAGGAATCTAATTTAGCTACTGTTCAGTTACTGTTGCCCATAGTTCTGTGTACAGTGCACAAGTTTTTGGCTTCTCACAACAAAAATATTGACAAATTAGAATTCAAAAACAGGATTTAAGATGATAAAAGGACTGGAGAACAAGAAGAGATTAAGGGAAATGAATAAATACAGTGTAAAGCAGAGGTGGGCAAACTATGGCCTGCGGTACCATCCTGCCTGGCCCCTGAGCTCCCGGCTGGGGGGGGCTAGCCCCTGGCCCCTTCCCTGCTGCATCGCTGCTCCTACCGGGCAGCAGGGGGAGCGCAGCTGGCTGCAGCAGGGCTGCGAGTTCCTGCTGCTCTGAACAGCATGGTAAGGGGGCGGGGGGGAGGGGGTCAGGTAAGTGGGCGGGGCATCCCAGGGGGCAGTCAGGGAGCAGGGGGTGGAGGTTCGGGGGGGGGCAGTCAGGGGATAGGGAACAGGGAAGGTTGGGAGTGGAGTCCCGGGGGGGAGGGGCCTTGTCAGGGGGCAGGGGTGTAGATAGGGATCAGGTGGGCAGTCAGGGGAGGGGGCGGTCAGGGGACAAGGAGCAGAGGGCGGTTGGATAGGGGTTGGGAGTCCTGGGGGGGCTGTCAGTTTCCAATGGTAAGGTCAGCTACACTACACTATAGAATATTACACAAAGAGAAATCATCAAGTATAAAGATCTAAGATTAAACTAGAAGAAAATAATGGGTTTATGGCAGAGATCATATTGTACTCGTAAAGGGAGACAAATGAGATAATCCAGAAGGTACTTGCAACCTTATCATTTATGATTTTTCATTATTTATCTTTGTCTGCTTTGGAGGGAAAAGTCAAAGTCAGATTGAGTAAGTAAAACATATTTATAGAACTATTCTATTCAGATCATTATAGTTGGAAGGTATATATCCAAAATTCCATGCCTAATAATCCACACATTTTAGAAGTAAATATGAATGACAGGTAATGTATCTAAGCCATACAGTTAAAATGGTGACTGTTGGGAAACTTATTTCCCATCAAGGTGTGCTACAAATACATTTTGTAATATTCAATACAAATAATTCATTTTGCCAACTGAACAATGAAAGGGAAGAGTATAAAATAAATCAGTGTTATGTTATTTAAAGTGAAATTTAAACATTGACAAAGTTTAGGAGTGAGTCAAAGAAAAGTCAGTTATGCAAAAATTTCTGTGAAAACAAGAAAGGCAGAAAAGGGAAGAATAAAAAAAAGGCTTATTTTGTACATTTTGTCCTTGCACATATTATAGATTCATAGATACTAAAGTCAGAAGGGACCATTCTGATCATCTAGTCCGACCTCCTGCACAGCGCAGGCCACAGAATCTCACCCACCCACTCCTACGAAAAACCTCACCTATGTCTGAGCTATTGAAGTCCTCAAATCATGGTTTAAAGACTTCAAGGAGCAGAGAAGCCTCCCTCAAGTGACCCGTGCCCCATGCTACAGAGGAAGGCGAAAAACCTCCAGGGCCTCTCCAATCTGCCCTGGAGGAAAATTGCTTCCCGACCCCAAATATGGCAATTAGCTGAACCCTGAGCATGTGGGCAAGATTCACCAGCCAGATACTACAGAAAATTCTTTCCTGGGTAACTCAGATCCCATCCATCTAATATCCCATCTCAGGGGATTAGTCCTATTTACCCTGAATATTTAAAGATCAATTACTTACCAAAATCACATTATCCCATCATACCATCTCCTCCATAAGCTTATCGAGTAGAATCTTAAAAGCAGATAGATCTTTTGCCCCCACTGCTTCCCTTGGAAGGCTATTCCAAAACTTCACTCCTCTGATGTTAACAGCAATATAATACACACAAAGAGGCTTATTAGGGATGAAGAGGACTGCTGAAAATGGTCAGTACCAGTAGAAAAATACCAAAACCCAGTACTAGTGATCAAATAAAATAACTACTATGTACACTCCAAGAGAAAATGCCTACAAGCAGATAAATAATTTACAGAAATTATAATCAAGGCATACCACATAAAATGGAGTTTAGAATAGAAAAAATTCTACAGCTTTTTCATTTTGCTGACCACAGCAGGAAACTTAAAATATTTAACATAAATAATGTTGTCAAGAAAATCGCTATCTTATACCAAACTGCCAGGAAATTTAGAGGGTGAACAACAGCTCTCAGCCAGGGGTGCTGGAACAATTTGTATAGTGGGAGTACTGAGAGCCACTGAACCAAACTGTATAACTCTGTATATGATGGAAATGACTTCAAGCCAGGAGGTGCAGCAGCATCCCCAGTTCTAGCATCTATGCTCTCAGCAGCTAATAAAGATCAGATTTAGTCTATCTGCATACATATATTTCCATTTGATAGGAAATTAAATACATGGGGACAAAGGGACTGGAAATTGATATGGAGCCAGATTTGGATTCTGAAGTAGGTCAGTAAAGACCATGAAAATCATAAGACATCTGATTGGTGGTATAAAAGAGGTAAGTCACAGAGAGGTCAAAGACTCAATGGACCACAGGGTCCGAACTATCCTTTTACAATTAAAAGAGGCCTCCAAGTAAGAGTTCAGGCATGTTGGTGAAAAAGTGAGCAAAAGTTTGCTTTGCTGATTCCTGGACTACAGCCTTCTGGAAATAAATGATTTTCAAGCTGAACCCTTGGGTTCATTAAAGCTGCTTTGCATTGCCTCTACCTAACTGGCCAATTGAGAATTCCCCGGTGGTACAGAGAAATCCTCTGTTGGGATAGGGCTGCCATAACAGTTCTTACACCAACCTCTGCACTGGCCCCTGGAACAAACCAAACCAACCAACCCAAGTTTAAATATCTCAATTTTGTTTTTTTCATCATAGTAACTTCCTAAAATAGAAGTTAGTTTCTATATTTTAAAAACTGAGAAAACAGATAATGTTTATTTTTATCCAAAGCTTCAACTAGAAAAGTATGTCATAGCAGGAAAGTTGCCAAAATCACCATCATTTTCTGTTCAGTAAAGCTGTTTTCAAACAATTTATCACTTTTTAGAAGGACTGGAATAGCAGGAATTTAGGCACAGTTTTTCAATCCATTTGTTTGCATGTCTGTAATTAATACTTTTAAGTATTGTCACTTATTTCCTGTACAATACTAGGAAGGTTTGAGCACTCTATACCTGTTTCTTTCAAAATGATATGTAAGATAGGGTGCACTGTGGTTTAACTTATTATGAAGAATTTTAATGGAAGGTTGAGACTCCTTTCTTCTTATCCCAAAATCAGGTATTACAGTGATAGATGCTATAAAAATTCCTATAACATAAGGAAGACCAGAACTGTTAAAACCTTGCTATGCACTGGATCTCAGTTTAAGTGGTATAAATAGGTAGCTTGTCTTTCTAACATAAAAAAGGCTAAAATCCTCATGCATTCGTTTTTCATTAATTTTATGTTTAAATATACACACACTTGTTCAAAAAGCGCACATGGGAAATATTGAGGTGTAATATGCCACTTGTTGTTTCATATAATCCAAAAGGAAGTTTCTGGATAACCTAAACAAGGTGCTTTCTGCATTATATCCACAGCCAGAACATCTTTGGCTTATTACAGTGGTTCTCCAGCTGTGATGTGTAGAAAGTCTGAAAGTGCTCTGATAAGCTTATTTTGTCACAATGGTGAAGCATCTGTCTGTATACAAACAGTGATGTTCCCAATCCAGAACTTTACACCCACACGCCACGGCTACTTCATGCCTTTCTTTGTCAGACGTTTCTTTGGGGTAAATTTGATCATGATCAGAATCGTGGATGACACCAAAATCAGAGGGGCAGCAAACACACAAGATAAAATTGTAAAGTGACCTGGACTAATTAGAACAGTGGGGGCTACAGGCAATGAGGAGTTTAGTACTAATAAAATCAGACAGAGAGAATATGATCATAAACAGCACAGTACAATGGAGAATGTTACCAAGGAGCTGCACCTTTCTCATGAAGTTTATGTTATATGCACAGTACGCACACATAACCAAGCAGTCAATATGCTGCAGCAGGGAATGTCTGGGACTGAGAGCTGAAAGGAGAGGTTGTTCATTTAGAATGCTTTTCATGTACTACTTAATCTTTTTATTGGTTATAGATTATTTTTGTCTCTCTCTCCCTCCACTATTTTGGTAAATTGACAGTTTAGCTGACTTATAGTTCTACTAAACTTTGTAGTTTTCCCTCCTATTTGCACAGATTCCTTTAAATGTAGGTATTAGGATTTTGTCAAACTGACCCAACTGATTGTTGCAATAGCGACTTCTATTTTCATAGCACAGTAGAACCTCAGGAGTTACGAACACTCGGGAATGGAGGTTGTTCATAACTCTGTTCATAATTCTGAACAAAATGTTATGGTTGTTCTTTTAAAATTTTACAACTGAACATTTAGTTAATACAGCTTTGAAACTTTACCATGCAGAAGAAAAATGCTGCTTTTAACCATCTTAATTTAAATGAAACGCACAGAAAGTTTCCTTACCTTGGTAAAATTTTTTTTTTTTTTTAAAAACTCCCCCTCTCTGGTTTTTTTTTTGGTGTGTGTGTGTAGTTTATGATTAACACAGTACTGTACGGTATTTTGGGGAGGAGTTGGGGGCAGGGGTGTGTGTCTGCTTCCTGATTGCATACTTCTGGTTTCAAAGCAGGTGTGTGGTTGACTGGTCAGTTCATAATTCTGATATTCGGAATTCCAAGGTTCTACTGTAATTTTAATACCACTTCAGTTGTCTTCTTTTCCTGGTATTTGAACATGAACACTGAAGTTCTTCTTTTCAGGATTTCTTAGGGCCTGATCCAATGACCAATGAAGTCAGTGGGATCCTGTACATTGACTTTAATGGCCATTGCGTCAGGCCATTAATCTTCAACAGACTAGGACACGGTTTCACTGTGGTTTTTGCTGCTGTTGGTATTTTCAGATTTTATTTCTTTATGTTTGACTAGCTTTGTAAATTTTCCTTTGCTTACTTTCATCACAGTGCTTTTTGCTGTATCCCATTGGACCACCTCAATGAATTTCCCTTGTTTGTATTCATACCATACAAATTCAGGTAGGTATTTCACTAATTTTTGTTGCTCTTTTCTGAATTCCCACCATTTTGTTCATATCACATTTACGCTCTCCTAATCTCTCTGGCTGAAGCCGTTCCACTGTGTATAAATACTTAAATATAAATTGGGCCAGAGAGTAAGACTGACATAGTAGGGCATTCATCGGGGAGTTAGGAGATCCGGGGAGGTTCCAGTCATCCTGCTCCACTGAATATGTAATAGTTTACAGACAGTGGAACAGCTTTGACATGAGAGAGAGAGATACCTGGCTGAGAATAACCCATATCCTAGTGGTTAGAGCCTATTCTGGGAGGGTGAGACACCTCCTCTGGTCATTGTTTGTGGGTTTAGGCATGCTCTGAGCATGCTCACTGGATCAGGCCCTGAAAGCAAGATAGGTAGGGGAATGCCTACTTTTTGAACCCTGCTGAGGTTTACTCAACAACTAGATATTGAGGTGTGGGGCAGTGTCTGGACTAAGGCAGCTGTGTATGTGCCCAGCCATTGATATTTAGGCATCTTGGATACTTAATGGCAGAAACTATGTGTTTTACAATTTGCAGTGGTGAGTCTCAGAGCCCAGCTCTATAGAATTGGGCTTGTGCTACAGAGCTAAAACAGTAGCAAAGAAGTTGTGGCTTGGGGTGAGCTCGGGCTCTTATAGCCATCCTCCTCCTCAGACTTCAGAGCCTGAACTCCAGCCCAGGTCCGAACATCTACACTGCTGTTTTTAGCGCAGTAGAGCAAGCCTCATGACCCCAAGTCTGTTATACCTGGGCACTGGGACTCGCTCCCACAGGTTTTAAAACACAGTGTAGATGTACCTGCTGGCACTTAGGGACTTTAGGAGCCTACAGAGTTAGGCAGAAGCTGAGTGGGGGTTTTGTGAAGGCAGCGGCACCCAAATGTGGGACTTATGTGCCCAAGTCTTCCTTGTGAATCCCAGGCTCAGTGCCTTATGGATATCTGTCCCCTCTGGTCCATCTATTTATCAGTAGAGTGTCGAAACCATAATCTTTAGTTCCTTCTTTGTAATGTATTCATGTTTCATAAGACATGAATATGTTATTAGGGTAGACATGGAAATACTCTGATTTATTAAAGTAAATAGATAAAAGAGGCATCTGATTGACTAAAGAGGCTGAAAAGTTGTATATCTAGCCCAGAAATTCTGTAGAAACATTTGAAAGATGTTTTCTCTCCTTTTGTTTGTTAATTTAAGTGTGATGTCGGTAGCTTCAATCAATTACCTAGTTGAAGTGGATCTCCTTTGCCTACAGAACCTTTGTGATGTACTGAAGATCAAAGCATGAGTAGAAATGATCTGGGTGGTTTTAAAATATAGATTAAAAATGTACTAGAAATGATGCAACAAAAATACATGGCTTACTAGCTGACATGTCTATTTCAGAGCCAAGCAGCAGACTCATTCCACTATCTGCTATAAAAGACTCTGAGGAAAGAGGCTGAAACACTTCAATGTAAAATGTCTGTTTCCTGATGAAACACAAACATTACATTTAAAAATTCTTAGTGTGTTTTATGCATTTTGATTAGGTTTTTATAAAAAATTGTTTTTAGAACTTTAAAATATATTTCTAAGAGCTCCCTCTGCCTGCCTGTTTCTGATATTTATAAAGTGCTCATAGTAGTAAAGAATGATTTCATTATAAAAGCAAGCAATATGATGCAAGCGTCATACCAAAGTCCAGTTGTACTGCAGAATGGAAGGAGGTGGGGGTCATGCTTACACACTGAGAGATCAATCAAATAGATACAACCAAAATAAACTAAAATATTTGCACCCATAGCAGTATTATTTCACAACTGTGAATTTAACCTAAGTCATTCACTATCAAACTTGGGAGTTTTCCAAACTGTGGTCCATGTTTCAGAGCACTTGTTTGTTGGCCATAATTTCAGAGCCTCTTCCTAGCCCTACCTGTTTACCTGTCCTTCTTCAGGGACCCCTTTCACAACAAACCATTAATAGATGTGGGCTTACTTCTAAATCTAAGAGAAATAGAAGAAGTGCCTCTAGAGTTCAGAAGGAAGGGGGTTTGCTAATATTTTCTAGTCCCAAAGAAAAGGGGAGGCTGGTGTCCAATTCTGGATTTGAAACTTGTCAACATCTTCATCCACTGCTTCTTATTGAGGATGTTAATCCTAGCCTTTATAATCCTATCCCTAGATTTCCCAAAACTGGACTGGGGCTCTTGATCTCCAGCATGTTTTCATATATTAGTCCACCTGGCACACAGAAGATACCTGAATATCCAAGTGGGAAGTTCCCACTGTCAGTACAGAGTTTTTTGACAGCCCTAAAAGTATTCACCAAGTGCTTCGCAGTCATAGTAGCTCACCTGAGAAAGCAAGGGTTCCAAGAATTCTCATGCCATGACAATTGCCTCATTTGAGGAAGATCTCCACAACAGAAAAATGACTCCCTTCTTTACATGATAAGAACATAAGAATGGCCATACTGCGTCAGACCAGTGGTCCATCTGGCCCAGTATGCTATCTTTTGACAATGACCAGTGCCCAATGCTTCAAAGGGAATGAACAGAATAGGGCAATTATCAAGTGATCCACCTCCTATTGTTGAGTCCCAGCTTCTAGCAGTCAGTGGTTTAGAGATACCCACAGCATGGTGTTGCATCCCTGACTATCTTAGGTCCATCAATGATTATTAGCCATCTTCCATGAATTTATCTGATTTTTTTTTAACCCAGTTATACTTTTGGCCTTCACAACATCCCCTGGCAATGTGTTCCACAGGTTGACTGTGTGTTGAGTGAAGACCCTGGGTTTCAGAGTTAGCAAAGGAAAGTCTACACTTCTGCCTATCTAAAGAATAGTATTGATAGTGGCAATGCTAGATTCCACAACAGCAAGAGCTTATCTGCCACTAGATAGATTCATTACCATAGTAGACCTCATCAGCAAGCTGCAGGCTCATCCTCAAACATCTACAAGAGTCTGTCTCAGACTTCTTCTCTGTCACATGGCCTTCTACTCAGATATCGCACAGCATGCCAAACTTCACCTACAACTTATGCAAGGGCGGTTGAAATCTGTATACCTACCAAACATCTTAATAGCTAGGTTATCTCATTAACACATCCTCTCCCATTCACTATCAGGTGAACCAATTTTCCCTCTCCTTTGCTATGATATAGACCAATCTCCATTTCCATCCACTGTCAAAAAGACTATCCCTCTTTCCGATACTGGTTGTGGACTAACCTCTCCCATGTATGACTGTCTGGACCAGATCCCTCCATCCTTGTCACAATGGCATGGACTGGTTCACATCATCATGGACCGGTTCACATCATCATGGACCACCTCCCCCTTCCTATTTACTATTGTGTTGATCACCAGTCCTCCCATTCATGTTCCCAAAAGATCCCTGTGGCAGCTACAATAACAACTTATACGAAAAAACAACATTAAGTAAGTGTTTAATACATCTTTAGCTTGAAATGGACAGTCAGCACCATGTAACCAACAAGTAATATGCAAGTCTTTCAGGGAGTGCAGCTCTTCACTGGTCTTAATACTAAAAGAGGTCATAGTCTTCAAATGGGAGGTGCCCAATAGTAGTAGTTGGTATTCCTGAAAACTGCAACCATGATGGATGGCAGGCAATGGATGGGGTATATATCTTGCTGCTGTGTCCAACATATCAAACACTACCTGCAAAGAAGGGCTATTAACTGACCTTCAGTGAGATGGATTTTAATTCTTTTCTGCTGTCTTGGAGAAATTTATCAATAAAAAGAGATACTTTGCCCCAATTTAAGTAGCTATTTTTACTAAGTGGGCCCGATAATTAGCAATATGCATTTGTAAACTTGGGAAAAATAGTTCTTCCTACTGAATAAATACAGTTTTGCAGGATCTTTATCCCTTGCTGTTGCTTTGGGTGGCACTTGCTGTCTAGATTGCTCGTAAATAGCAGCTACTGTCAAGCATCCTAGCACTAGGTGAGCGTAGAAGTATTTGAACCCAGTTGAAGACACCTGATATCACTAGTCTGCATTTTTGGAGGTATTAGCTATAAATACTGCTGGATATAATAGCCCCTCATTAATAAGCAAGCTCAATCTTCCTAGGCACTGTCAAATAGTTTGTGTGATTTTTCCTGTATAATTTCAGCGGAGATCTCCAAAGTATCTGCCATTTGGCGCAACAGTTCCTGGAAAGTCTTAAAATCACCAATCTGGGTAAAAGTGGTGGGCACTACTGCCTCATCAGGGAGAGGACAAGTAAATGGCTGGAATTAGCTGTTCTCAGTTTGAATGTATTCTTTGTTACTTTTTCACTCAATCTTGTTGAGCAGTTTGAATAAGTGTCTTCTGAGTTACCCTGAATGATTTTTACAGAGGAGAGAGATTTAGCTTTTGAAGGGGCAGTAGAGTTTGGGTCACTGCTTAATTTGTGCCAGGGCTGAGCCCCAGCACCTCTAGGCTTAGCAGCTCATAGCCCTGGCACCTCAGGGCTTGCCACATCAGTTATTAAAGTAAAAAAAAACCTGCGTGAGCAATTTCTTTCTTTCCTTACAAATTAATTGAGTTGGGTTTATCATTGGCTGCACACCCCATGTTTAAGGCTATGTTTATGTCATGGAAGTCACAGAGACTGCCATGACATTCTCTGCTTCAGCCCCAGGGACTTCAGGACTCTGAAGCTGGCAGCCAGCGGAGCCCTGGCAGGGTTCCAGTGACATGCAACAGCAGCGACAGCCAGAGTGGATGATATCTAGTATCCACTTGTCCGTTGTTATTGTCTTCCAGTTATAGAGGAAGCATGCTAGGCAGCCACCAAATGTTCGGGGGGAGGGGAGAAGGAAGGTAGGGGATGGCATCATCAATTCTCAAGGGAAAACATTTCCCCTTAAGGACCTGATCCTGCTCCAGCTAAAATGAGAGTTTTGCCATTTATTTTAATAGTGACCAATCAGACCTGATATACCTTTACACTCACTGCACCAGTTTTAAAATATCTCTTGCAATAATCTATTTTAGATTTTGCTCTAATTACTGGTCTGCAGATTCAGTCTTTCATTACAATTCAACAGCCGAATTTTCATTATGATGGTACTAAACAATTGTTGAGACTTAAAGATTCAATATCAGAAATCCAATATTAAAAGCAGCTTCATTCATTTATATGTTACTGGATTATAAAAAAGACCATCTTGTCAAAAAAGTGCTGTGTATTATTGACTAAACATTCAGTTTTGGTGTGAGGGCATGCTACTTGGTCAGTAGTATGAGGACTTAGTTTGAATGGTGGTTTCCTTTTTCTATGAAATTTCACAACACTCATTCAGGATTCCTGTCTCACTGCTTTCTCTCCTTTACTATGATTTTATTATTAATAAAGCTACAATGTAGCACAAATTGCTTTGAAAGAAGAAATAAAAGATAAATATAAGATCTCTCAGAATTAAAGCTTTGGGGAAAAACAAAAGGAATAGATTGTTTTTCCCAAAAGAGATGAGAAACTGGATAATGTAGCCACCAGCAAGATCACAAATGTACATTGGTTAAGTCTGTCAGCATTAGAGAAAATTTGTTTATATGGAAGATACTGGGGAATTTAAGAATGGCCAACAACTATTTTCTCCTACCCAAGGGAACCAAGCTGTAAAATCTAGCAAACTTTGTCATATTTTTTAAATGACATGTTGGAATTGGACTTTTGGCTGACATTCAAAAGTACTGCACACCTAAAACTCCATTTCAAGTTGTGACGTTATTGACTTGAACTGGGACCGTATAGAACATTGTTGCAACCAAGGTCCTGTAGTGACACCAAATCTTGGTATAAAGGGGGTCAAATAAGGTGTCTCAGGCAAGGTTATGGTTTCCTGGTTATGATTATGCTGTCTATGTGTGTATATCATTTTTGTAGTTAAAGTTATGAATATTGGCTCTATATTGTCTGTAGTTCAAAATTGTGCTATGCTTCTGGGTGACACCCCAGACAAGTTGGTGTCAGCTCTGCTTAGCCTGCTTGATGGCCCAGTAAGGACCATCAGCTATACAACTGACCCACTGAGAGAAGGCAGACATGCCTTGTGACTCAGCAAGGTATGTAGGGACATGCCTATGGACAGAACTCTGAGGTTTTTCCATGCCATATGATGGACAACTTGTCTTTGGAACAAAGAAAAAAAGACCACATGGCAAGAGAATATAAAAAGCTGCTGCAGCTCCTCCATCTTGTCCTCAATCCTGCTTCATACCTCTGGAGGGACTTTGCTACACTGAAGCTTTGAACAAGGACTGAAAGACCCGTCTCAGCTGTGGATGTACTCCAGAGACTTGATTTGAACCTGCAGTTTATTCTATCACTGCTGCAAACCTGAACCAAGAACTTTGCCATGACTGTATGTAATTGATTCCATTTAATCAATTCTAGCTCTCATCTACATCTTTTTCCTTTTATGAATAAACCTTTAGATTTTAGATTCTAAAGGATTGACAACAGCGTGATTTGTGAGTAAGATCTGATTTGTATATTGACCTGGGTCTGGGGCTTGGTCTTTTGGGATTGAGACCAACTTTTTTCTTTTCTGGGGTATTGGTTTTCTTAACCATCTGTCCCCATAACGAGTGGCACTGGTGGTGATACTGGGAAACTGGAGTGTCTAAGGGAATTGCTTGTGTGACTTGTGGTTAACCAGTGGGGTAAAACCAAAGTCTTCTCTGTTTGGCTGGTTTGGTTTGCCTTGGTGTGCACAGAAACCCCAGCCTTGGGCTGTAACTGCCCTGCTTTAAGCAATTTGTTCTGAACTGGCACTCTTAGTTGGGTCCCACCAGAACCAGCATCATTACACAAGTCAATGGGAGCAAACAGTGCTCAGCAACTCTGAAAATCAGATTCTGAGGAATAAAAAAGAAAAGTTATCAGAGCTAAATAAAAAACACATTCAGAAAATGGCCAAACATTTCAGAATACAGGAGCTGAATAAGAGACTGCTTCAAAAAAATCTAAGAAAGGCACAGCATTTTCTCTGTTGTTGAATAAATGGGGTATGTCTCACAATGATTCTGGGTTTTGCATTTTTCTTAATCTTTCTTGTATAATACAAGACAGAAAGAAACATATTATGAATTTAAGACCTATATTTTTTTTCTTTATCTAATGCAGAGATAGTACATGCCATTAAAATTTTGAGATTTACCATGTGCAGTAGTTAAATTTAAGTATGAACAAGATTCCCCACCACAAGTAAAGAAAATACTATGAATACCATGGTGCAGAAAGCACCAAGATTTTATTGGCAGCCCCTTTAGCGTCCTCTTGATTTATTTAAAGATAATTTTTACTGCGATTTTAGCAGTAAACTGTTCCTTGCCTCAATGGGTATGAAAAACATTAACCACCAATTATATCACTTACAGTTTAACTTTCTATTTCCTTTATTTTTTTAAATTAAGGAGCAGTTCTCTCTCACTCTTAAACTGTGAAAAGCTTTGTAGTCTTACTCTAGATATTTTTCGTTTTTAATAGCAGGTTACTATATTGTCTTCTATTGTAAATGTATCTGTACTCTAACATAGGAAGGAATATTTAAAATTAATTAACATAACAATGAATATTCTGAATAATATAAAAACAACACACAAAATTCCATATGTAGATTTTTTTTGTATATAATGTGAAAATGTTGACTGCTTAAAATATATTGATGAGGCTGCTTGGATCTGTCAGTGCGAAAAAAGAAGAACTGTCTACCATATATGAATAGGTTTCCAGGAATTATCGAGAAATGTTTATTATTATTCAACAAACTGAATTCCTTGTGCAACAGTTGTAAATTTGTAAATATTTAGAAATGAACACCTCTTGTCCTCTCTATAACTCTGTTCTTGGTTGATAGTCTTCCCTGCTGCATTATGTCTGAATTAGACTATAAGCTCCTTACTGTGAAAATATTTGACTAAAACTATAATAGATCATATTTATATAAAATATATTTCAAAACCTATTATGAACACAGAGTATTCTGTTGTGTGCCTTCTGATCCAGGGTTGAACCATGGGATTTACAAGAGCTCAACACCTCAGAAAAATCAAATCATCCACAGTAAAACTTTGTAATCCAGCATGTTAGTGTAGTAGTACTGCACTGCAGTGTAGTTGGTTTCTTAAAGCACTGAGGTGTATACAGTTAAAGTTTTCTATACAGTAGATTATCTTATGACACTACAATCACTATGGGAAGCACATGGCATGCACCCAGATTACTAAAAATACTCACAAACTATACTGAACATAATTTAATCTTTCTTTGATGATTCAGAAGGCACTTCAGGATCTTGCAGTGCTTCAAGATCATTATCATCATCATCAACATCAAGGTCATCATTATCAATATCAAGTATCACTGTGGATGTAGAAGGTGTAGGAGATTTGGCTGATTCTGTAATGACCCTATGACATACTCTGGAAGCTGCTTTTTCGAATAAATACCTAATATCAGCTTGCTTACTTGTCTTCTGCCTCTTTTGCATAAAAGAGGAGTGCAAAATGTGAAAATGCATAGCCTCCTGGGCAGTATATTTGTCCCGGTTACTAGACTTAGATCTGGTCTTTCCATAAAATGCTTATGATTTTGAATTATGTTGTTTTAAGTACAAATACTCTTAATGGTCCCACATAAAGAAAAAGTGTTGTAAACTGCATTTTGTGAATTAATGTCTTAGCCAATTATAAGAAGTGGCAATTAGATGGGACAGCGACAACTGTAAGGAGGGAACAGCAGTTGCAGAAAGAGGCAGGTTTGAATTGAACCCATGCAAGAGATGTATTATATATATATAATTTTCAAAAAAATGTCTTCAGTTACAAAGCCTTGCAATCTTTTTATCTGGGGTTTCTGGCAACTAAAACTGAAGTTTTGTTTGCATAGCAATGTCACTGATAATGTCATTAGAATCACATATTGCATTACACACTCAGCAATTCAGTTGCCTGCTATTTAATTTACACACACACACAAAACATACAAACATACTTTTGTATAGCCATTATATAAAACAGAAAGTAAATGCACCTAACTTCTAACTTTATATAGTGGCACTTTGCCTGCTAGCCACATATTATTTTAATAGAATAGGGCCTGAAAATTCTGAAAAAATAACTATGGCTGTTGAGATTTTTAAAAATCACCCTGTCAAAGGAAGACCCATACAATGGGGTCACTGAGGATTAAATTTAATATGGCAATATTATTAGCAGATAATAGCACAATTCTATTCTTGTTCTAATGGATTGATTTTATCAAGGCGTGGCTGTATTACAAAGAAGAAGAAATGAATAGTATTGATTTTGGTATACAAAAGTGATCATCAAATGAAACTCTCCCATATTTGGATTTCTAGAAAGGCATCTATATTTAAGCAGCTATAGAATTTCAACATAAATAATCTGTTATCACTATATTTAAAAGAGAGAAGATAGAGAAAAAATAAAAATTGCCTTTATGCTTCTGCAGGGAAAAAAAGGCCCCTGAACACAAGATTCTCTCTCATTCACCTGTTAGAACTATGGTACGTATCAAAAGAGCCGTGTCATCCCAAAAGAAATGGACAGTAGCTTCATTAAAATCAACAGAGCTACAACAACTTACACCATCTGAGCAATGTGTCAGGAATGGACAAATAATATATAGTTTTCTCACATCATTACTCTGCCTTCTGTTTTTCTCAGGGCATACTCCCTGCATATGCATCAGCATTTGAATCGTATCACATCTATACAACTAAGAGACTGAACGAGTTTCTCTGAAACTGTACTCCTCCTCTAAGGTAGCCCTAAGAGAGATTTCTCAGTGTCCTGCCTGCTGCCACCCTGCTGGTTAGCTTGAGAATTAACTCCATTTTGCTGTTAGTCCCAAATAGCATGAGGAGTTAGAGCCCTGGGAAAACTTATTTAAGAACATACATGCAGACTGTATGCTTCTTAGCACCACTTGCACCAGAACTGTTATTTTTGTGGTCAGTGATTTATTGTATTGGACATGGTCTTTCCCACAAACTCTACAGCACTGTACTTGAAAAAATCATCTCTTCATATTATTTCAAGCAGTAATACTGATTTACTGGAAAAAACCTGTACAGTAAAAGCTGTGCTATCAAAGCCGGCACTTTATCAAACAGAAAGCTCTATTAACCGGCATGTCTGATATCTCCCAAAACAAAACTTCAGTCTAATAACCAGGACTTGTATATTGCCCAGGAGGCAATGAAATTGCACATTCTGCACTCTACTTTTATACAAAAGAGGCACAAAACAAGTAAGAACGCTGATATCAGGGATTTATTCAAAAAAGCAGCTTCTAGGGTGTGTAATAGGTCACTACAGAATCAGCCCAATCTTCTACACCTTCTAAATCTACAACGATAATTGATGTTGATAATTATGACCGTGAGGCACTGCAAGATCTGGAAGTGCCTTCTGAACCATCAAAGAAAGATTAAATTATGATCAGTATAGTTTTAGTGTTAAGTGTATTTTTAGTGATCTGGGTGTATGCCATGCGCTGCCCATAGTAATATGTAGTGTCATAATATAATCTACTGTATAGAAAACTTTACCAGTATATACCTCAGTGCTTTAAGAAACCACCACTTTGCAATGCAATACTACTACTGAATTGGTGAGTATTGGTATACTATTTTATACTTTATTCATTTTATTGTATTCTAATTCTTTGAAAATTGGTATTCCATTGGTAAGTATAATTCTGAGTTAACCAGAATTTTTGACTAACAGGCACCCTCCATTCCCCCAACATGTTGGATAACAAAGTTGTACTGTATTGAAATCTCAGCAGTCAAAAATAAACTGGATCTTCTTTGCTTCAGAAACTATGGTTGTTATATGACAGTACAAAATGATGCCATTCAGATATGGATCAACAGTAGGAAAAATGATCATATTTAATTATACATCTACACTCCCCAGATCTCCATTTTAATAGACTCTTTAAAACATTAGTGTAAAAGACACACATTTATTAAACAAACTGGATGGCCTCTCATTCCATTCATATACTGAACACTGTGTACTGACTAGAGACAAGACAAAACTTAATGGTAACATTTACTAAATAGGATGAAATTTTATCATCTCTTCTTAAAAAAACGAGGAGTCCTTAGAGACACCTTAGAGACTAACAAATTTATTTGGGCATAAGCTTTTGTGGGATATAACCCATTTCATCAGATGCATGGAGTGGAAAATACAGTAAGCCGGTATAAATATACAGCACATAAAAAGATGGGAGTTGCCCTACCAAGTGCGGGGTCAGTGCGAACAAGGCCAATTCAGTTAGGGTGGATGTAGCCCATTCTCAACAGTTGACAAGAAGGAGTGAATATCAACAGAGGGGAAATTACTTTTTGTAGTGCTAACAAGGCCAATTCAATCTAAGTGGATGTGGTCTGTTCCCAGCAGTTAACACAAAGGTGTAAGTATCAATAGAGGGAAAATTATTTTCTGTAGTTTCCACATCTGAGTGTTGCTCTTTTAAGACTTCGGAAAGCACGCTCCACACCTCATTCCCTCTCGGATTTTGGATGGCACTTCAGAGTCTTAAACCTTGGGTTGAGTGCTGTAGCTATTTTAAAAAATCTCAAATTGGTACCTTCTTTGCGTTTTGTCAAATCTGCTGTGAGTGTTCTTAAAATGAACATGTGCTGGGTCATAATCCGAAACTGCTATAAAGTGAAATATATGGCAGAATGCGGGTAAAACAGAACAGGAGACATACAATTCTCTCCAAAGAAGTCCAGTCACAAATTTAATTAACGCATTTTTTTTTAACAAGCATCATCAACATGGAAGCATGTCCTCTGGAATGGTAGCTCAAGCATGAGGGGGCATATGAATGTTTAGCATATCTGGCACATAAATACCTTGCAACGCCAGCTACAAAAGTGTCATGTGCATGTCTGTTCTCACTTTCAGGTGATGTTGTAAATAAAAATCAAGCAGCAGTATCTCCCATAAATGTAAACAAACTTATTTGTTTTAGCAATCGGCTGAACAGGAAGTAGGACTGAATGGACTTGTAGGCTCTGAAGTTTTACATTGTTTTGTTTTTGAATGCAGTTATGTAACAGAAAATATCTACATTTGTAGATAGAGATTGCACTACAGTACTTGTATGAGGTGAATTGAAAAATACTATTTTTTTTTTATCATTTTTATAGTGCAAATATTTGTAATAAAAATAATATAAAATTAGCACTGTATACTTTGTATTGTATTCTGTGTTGTAATTGAAATCAATATATTTGAAAAAGTATAAAAACATCCAAAAATATTTAATAAATTTCAATTGGTATTTCATTGTTTAACAGTGCGATTAATCACGATTACTTTTTTTAATCATGATTAATTTTTTTGTGAATCATGTGAGTTAATTGCGATTAATCGACAGCCCTATTTTCAATAACTTATTACTGTTATGATTTTTTTCCTCTGAAATGTACAGTTTGTTTTCATTTTTAACTAAAGATTTAGTAAACCAAAAAACAGACTTAACATTCAAATTCAGTCCAGAAACACAGTAAGTGTTTCAGATATTCTTCTATGACCCAGTTGTCATAGCAGCATATGGAAGCGCAAAAACAATTCTTTAGTGCATTACCCATTGTAATGCTGGTTCTGTAACTTGTACCTCATTTTCTTTAATTTGTCATTATGATTAATCTTATAAAATACATTCACCATGCAAATTTTGACACAGCAGAGAATAACAAACAGCAGAGGTCGTGTTTTCTAATATAGAAGGGTGGCTTTCACAATAATGAAAACAATGTGAAATTACAAGAAGACATGCTTGTGCTCTACAAGCTTTTTGTACATATAACAAATAAGTGATGGGACCACTGGATCCTAATTTCTCTTCTTTTGCAGCAAGCAAAAAATATTAAAATATATTTATTTACACAAAAAATTTTAACAATCAGTTTGATCGTATCAAGATGCTCAAAATTCACACTACTCTTTTTTTCCTTTTCCTCTTAAAAGAAATAATGACAGTGTTTATGAAAGCTGATATACAGAGCTGTGGAAATCGATACCATCAATTCATTAACATGGGATGTGGAAGGTGAATACTTTCCTCCACCGCTCCTCATCCCACTACTGGAAGGAGCAGAGGTTAGTTTATCCAGTATCTATTCAATCCTTGGCTTTCCTTCTGAACTGCTAACAAAGGTGCTAATTAAAGACATGTCTGATGTTGGCTTTTGTGATGTGGACATCCATCCACAAGCAACCGAGACCACAGGAGGCTAAAACTAGACATTAATTTTATATTAGCCACCAAACTGCTGTCAGATGGTAATGACTTTCCATTCACTACTAGCATGGCCAAAGTACATTGAATTGCAGAGACTGATGAAGTCATAGACCAACAACTGATCTAAACTGATTGACCCCTTTCCCAATGTACCTCCACACCTCAAACTCAAGGCAATAGTCTATTGCTAATAAATAACTATGTTAAAAGAACATTTTTAAGGTTGCAAAATCAAGCAATCGAAATTTAGGAAATGCCAAAATTAAAGTTGCCCTTGGTTCAACTGTCTTAACCGTGAGATCATCCTTTCTCTTCCTGCAGTCTCCTGTCTCATGCACTGAACACCTTGCAACTTCTGCAACAAAGGAGACAGTGTTCTTTACTACACAACCCTGATTCATCCTGTGTGCTGAATCAGGTAGGAGTCCTGTGGAAAAAATAGTAAGTAATGATGAAATTAAAGACCATAATAATTAGAGATGACTAGAAATTTTTGAAGAAAACTTAGTTTGGAAAATGTGAATTCAGTGAAGTGATACATTTCACCAAATCTATCAGAATTTCAAGAACAATGTTGTCAAAATACAGGCAGATTTCGCTGCATCCCTGCCAGCTCTGGGTGATGGAGAGGCAGAGCTCTGGGGAGCTCTGACCACCTTCCTCTCCCCCAAACTCCGAGGGACAGAAAGATACAGTACCGTCTCCCCACCTACCCCTAGTTCCAAGGGATAAAAATCATAGCACTGGAGGCTCTTCTTCCCCCCACCAGCTCTGTAGGATGGGAAGCACCTCTCTGGCCCCTGGAGCTGGGGACTCTTCTGCTCATTCCCTCCAAACTTGACACTTACTGCCCCGTCCTCTCCAACCTGTTCCTGTCCCAAGTCCTGTCCCTTTCCCATCCCTAGCTCCTTGTCTCAGTTCCATTTTCCTTGCCTACCCACACCCAGTCTCCACGCCCAGCCAGTCCTAAACTCTCCCTCTGGGCTTGCTGTCCAAATCCCACTCCCCGAACCCCAGTGTTTTGTATCCACCATATCCAGTCCAGTCCAGTCCAGTCTCCTTGCCCAGCCAATCAGAGTTCCCATCTAATGGCTTGTCCCATCTGTCTCTGCCATTCCACCCCATTGGCTTGCAACCTTAATCTCTCTTTACCAGACGCCTCATCAAATCTCCATCTTCCTCGCACCTTTTTCCCAGGTCCTTGCAATGTTGCCTAGCTAATCCCACTTCTCCCTCATACCCAAGCCCCTTATCGAATATTTCCTCTCACCTGCTGCCACTTAGGGTTGCCAACTTTCTAACTGAACAAAACCGAACACCCTTGCCCAGCCCCCTCCCAGAGGCCCTGCCCCACCCCTTCTGAAGCCCCACCACCTCCCTCTGTCGCTTGCTCTCTCCCACCCTCATTCACGTTCACTGGGGCAGGGGGTTGGGGTGTGGGAGGGGGTGAGAGTGAAGGCTCCAGCTAGGGGTGCGGGCTCTGGGTTGGGGCCAGAAATGAGGGGTTGAGGGTGTGGGAGGGGACTCCGGGCTGGGCCAGGGGGGTTAGGGAGCACAAAGCCAGCTGGCTGCACCTCCGCATAGGAGCTGGAGGGGGGACATGCCACTGCTTCCGGGAGCTGCTTGAGGTAAGCTCTGCCCAGAGCCTGCACCCCTGATCCCCAACCCGCTGCTCCAGCCCTGATCCCCCTCACACCTTCTGAATCCCTTGATCCCAGCCCAAACACTCTCCTGTACCCCTCATCCCCAGCCCCACCTGAGCCCTCACCTCAAACGCCCTCTCCTGCACCCCAAATACCTCATCCCTGGCCCCAGCCCAGAGCCCACACCCCCACCTGGAGCCCTCACTCCCCATGTATCCCAAGCTCCTGCCCCACCCTGGAGCTCCGTCCCATACCCGAAACCCCTCAGCCCCAGCCCAGAGCCCCCTCTTGCACCTGAAATCCCTCATCCCTGGCCCCACCCCAGAGCATGCACCCCCAGCCAGAGTCTTTACCTCCCTCCCCCAGCCCAACCACCTGCCCCAGCCTAAAGGCCCCACCACACTCTGAACCCCTCATTTCTGGCCCCACCCCATAGACCACACTCACAGCCCGAGCCCTCCCTTCTCCCGCATTCCAACCCCTAGAGCCAGCCCAATGAAAATGAGCCAATGAGCGAGGGTGGAGAGTGCGAGTGACAGAGGGAGGGGGGATGGAGTGAGCGGGGGCAGCATCTCAAAGAAGAGGAGGGGCAGGGCCTGGGCAAGGATGTTCCGTTTTGTGCAAGTAGAAGGTTGGCAACGCTACCCACGCCCGAAGGCCCCCATTGACCAGTTACCAGCCAATGGGAGCAGCAGAGCCAGTACTGGGGGCAGCACACAGAGCCTCTCTGATTGCCCCAGTGCCTAGAGGCTGCAGGGACACGCCAGCCTCTTCAGGAAGCCTGCCTTAGCCCCGCTGACTGGACTTTTAACGGCCCGGGTAAGTAGCACTGCTGACCGGAGCTGCCAAGGTCCCTTTTCTGGGCATTCCGGTCGAAAAGCGGATGCCTGGCAACCACACACCCCATTCCCTTCCATTTAACATGGGCAAAACAATGTATTTTTTCTTAACCTTGTTCTGGGATATGACTGAACTGTTTTGGCTGAACATTTTCAAAAAAATTCAGCCTGAGAGAGAGGCCCTGCACGTAAATTTCTATCCCAAATGGTTAATGTTTGGCAAAGTTAAAAGCAACTGAAATAGGGTCTTATAATGAGAAGTGTTGGGCAACCTTAATGTATTATAGGCAGGGCTAGTAGTACTGCCCATAATAAAATTCTTAGCTATTTGTATATGGCTATTCAAGAAGTTAATGCAGTTGAGAACATGAATAAAGACCCTTCAGGACAGGCTGCAAAGGTCATCTATAAATAATAACCCCCCTAATCCCTAGACTCCTGTGGGACTGAAGGTTTCTTACGGAATATTGCAGAGCTTGCTCTTAGGTTTGGCATTATTTAACAACTTCATTAATTACCTGGGAGAGGAAATAAATAGCATTCAGAGGGTGCTCAAAAGGGAGGATCTGTGAATGTAGTGAAGACAGAGAAATACTATGAGGGCTAGAGATACTAGGTCAAAAAATAACTAAATGAGAACCAACTTTGAAAAATTCAAATTTGATCTGGAGGAAAATAAACAGAAATATTGATAGTCAGTGGAAGGGAGAGAAACTCTGTCATAAATATAAAGGGAAGGGTAAACACCTTTAAATCCCGCCTGGCCAGAGGAAAACCCTTTCACCTGTAAAGGGTTAAGAAGCTAAGATAACCTCGCTGACCAAAATGACCAATGAGGAGACAAGATACTTTCAAAGCTGGGTGGGGGGTGGAGAAACAAAGGTTCTCTCTGTCTGTGTGATGCTGTTGCCGGGACCAGAGCCGGAATGCAAGTCAGAACTCTTGCATCCGATGAAGTGAGCTGTAGCTCACAAAAGCTTATGCTCAAATAAATTTGTTAGTCTCTAAGGTGCCACAAGTACTCCTTTTCTTTTTGCAAATACAGACTAACATGGCTGCTACTCTGAAACCTGTAAAGAGTTAGTAAGCTATCTAATTAGATATGCGTTAGATTCTGTTTTGTTTAAAACGCTGATAAAATAAGTTGTGCTGAATGGGATGTATATTCCTGTTTTTGCGTCTTTTTCTAACTTAAGGTTTTGCCTAGAGGGATTCTCTATGTTTTGAATCTGATTACCCTGTAAGGTATTTACCATCCTGATTTTACAGAAGTGATTCTTTTATTTTTTCTTTCATTGAAATCCTTCTTTTAAGAACCTGATTGCTTTTTCATTGTTCTTAAAATCCAAGGGTTTGGGTCTGTGTTCACTTATGCAAATTGGTGAGGATTTTTATCAAGCCTTCCCCAGGAAAGGGGGTGTAGGGCTTGGGGGGATATTTGTGGGGGGGGGAGAAGATGTTTCCAAGTGGGCACTTCCCCTGTTATTATTGTTAGACACTTTGGTGGTGGCAGCTTTTAACCTAAGCTGGTAAGAATAAGCTTAGGAGGTCTTTCATGCAGGTCCCCACATCTGTACCCTAGAGTTCAGAGTGGGGAAGGAACCTTGACAGACTCAATAGAAAGAAGGCTGAAAAGATCTACAGGTGATCTTTACTGAACGCAAGGCACTCTCATACTTTGCTCTTCATTACAGAGTAAGTGCCTGGACAATCAGTTTGCAATGTGATGTACTTTCCCTTCCCCTGACACTAGTGTCCTGCTTCCAACTCCATTGTCACCCCTCTGCAATGTGGTAGCAAATGTCTGGGACCTTGCAGTTCAGCTTCCCAATGGGAGAGTAAAAAGCGATATGCACAGTGAGAATATTCTACTTATAACTTGTTTTATGTACACATTTATTTACAAATTTTTATTTGGGTAGAAGTGATCATGAAATGATACATTTCTTGATTCTAGGAAAGGAAGGACAGAGCAGCAGAATAAGAATAATGGACTTAAAGAAAGCAGACTTTAACAAACTCAGAACTTAGGTAAGGTCCCATTGCAAGAAAATCTAAAGGATAAAAGAGTTCAGGAGAGCTGGCAGTTTGTCAAGGAGAGAATATTAAAGGCACAACTGCAAACTATCCCAATGCGAAGGCAAGGTAGTAAGGATAGTAAAAGGCAAATAGGGCTCTATCATGAGCTCTTTAAGGACTCAAAATCAAAAAGGATTCTACACAAAGTGGAAACCATGGGCTAACGGTTAAGAAAGAGTACAAAAGAACAGCACAAGCATGTAGGGACAAAACCAGAAAGTCTAAGGGACAAAATGTTACACCTAACAAGGGACATGAAAGAAAATAGGAAGTGTTTTTTTAAAATACATTAGGAACAAGAAAAGGACAAAGGAAAATGTAGGTCCTTTGGTTAGTGGTGAAGGAGAGCTAAAACTGATGACCTCAAGGATGTCATTTAATGTCTATTTTGCTTCAGCCTTCACTGAAAAGATTAATGGTCACCAGATACTCAACGCAATCAATGCTAACAAGGGGGAAGGAATGCATGACAAAATGGGGAAAGAACAGGGTAAAGAATATTTAGGTAAATTAGATGTATTCAAATCAGCGGGGCTTGATGAAATGCACAGTAGGGCACTTAAGGAACTGTCAAAGCAATTTCAGAACTGTTAGCAATTATCTTTGAAAACTCATGGATCATTGGCGAGGTCCCAGAGAACCAGAAAAAAACCAAACATAATGCCTACCTTAAAAATGGGAACAAAGAAGACCAATGGAGTTATAGAGCAATCAGCCTAACTTCAATACCTGGAAAGATACTGGAACTAATTATTAAACAATCCATTTGTAAGCACATAGAGGATAATATTTTGTCAAGAACAAATCATGCCAGACCAGCCGAATTCCTGTTTTTGACAAGGTTACTGGCCTTGTGGATGGGTGTTGGGGGGTTTGGGGGGGAAGCAGTAGTAGTGATATATCTTAATTGAATTAAGGTTTTTGACACAGCCTCCCATGACAGTCACATAAGCAAACTAGGAAAATGTACTCTAGAAGACCTAGTACCTGAGTCCAGTACTGTTCAACATTTTCACTAATGACTTGCATAACTGAGTGTAGAGCATTCTTATAAAATTTGTGGATGACACCAAACCGGGAGGCACTTAGGAGAACAGGTTCAGAATTCATAACAACCTTGACAATTTAGAAAATTTGTCTGAAATCAACAAGATGAAATTCAATAAAAGACAAGTGAAAAATTCTACACTTAGGAAGGAAAAACCAAATGCAAAACTTTAAAATTGGAATAACTGGCTAAGTGAAATACTGCTGAAATTGGAATACTGCTGAAAAGGATCTGGGGGTTTGTGACGGTATTAGGGATACCACTCCTCTGGGGCCAGAGGCTAGCAGCTGGCTGGCTGATTAACCCCACGCACTGCATTTGGGAAAAACCTGCAGCTTAACAGGCAGATCCTCATAAAATGAAGCGCAGGAAATGGAGTAGGGGATCTGCAATACCTGCCAGAGGCTGAAGCTGGGAGGAACTGCTCCCAGAAACAAAATGGACAGAAGAGAAACTGTGGGAAGTCGTATTATCACAAGGAGTCTGAGGCAATGGTCAAACTTTTGGGTTAGGAATCTTATAGGGGTGAGTGAGAGACTGGGGAGGTTTTGATCTTGTTTTGTTGAGGAGACTTGAAATAAAAGAAAAGAAACCATAACAACTTATCTGGATGGAAATTGCCTTCCCCGGACTCTCTGAGAAGGTTCCAGGCAGAAGTCCCCCAGGGAGGCAGCTGGCTTAGCAAGAGCAATCCTGTGTCGAGCTGGAAGAGGGGGCTATAAAACAAGCCACAATCCTTTACAGGATCAATCTCAAATTGAATACAAGTCAACAATGTGATAAAGTTAAAAAACAGCTATCATTTTGGGATGTGTTAACAGGAGCTTCATATCTAAGACACAGGAGAAAATTGTCTCACTCTACTCTGCACCGGTGAGGCATCAGCAGGGGTAGTACATCCAATTCTGGGTGCCAAACTTAAGGAAAGAGATAAATTGGAGAGATTCCAGAGAAAAGCAAAAAATGATAAAAGGTTCAGAAAACCTGACCTATGAGGAAAGATTAAAAAAAAAAAAGCACGTTTAGCATTGAGAAAAGATGACTGAGGGGGAACCTGACTGTTAAGAGCTGTTATAAGGTGGACAGTGATTAATTGTTCTCCATATCCACTGAGAATAGGAAAGAAGTAATGATCTTAATCCAGAGCAAGGGATCTTTAGCTTAGGTATTAGGAAAAACTTTCTAACTCTAAGGGTAGCTAAATTCTAGGATTGGCTGCCAATGGAGGATATGGAATCATCATGATTGGAGGTTAAGGACAGGTTAGAAAAAACACGTGTCAAGGATGGTCTAGGTTTACTTGGCCTTGCCTCAGTGCAGGGGACTGGACTTGAACTCAAGGTCCCTTCCAGCCCTACATTTCTTCGATTCTATGGTACACCAATCCTGGAGCAGAACCTGGTCATCAAAGCTGCAAGGCAGCAATTCCTTCTTTCAGTAATCACCAATCAACACCAATGCCCATTTCCCAGAAAGCAACTCTGCATCATGAACTAAATCCAGTCAGAGACCAAGGCAAAAAGAATGTTTTCCTGAAACTCATTACAGCTCTCTCCAGAAGTTGCCTTTACATAGAACCTTGCATAACCAAAACCAGCACCACACAGCATGTCTTCCCAAGTTGAAACTTTGTCTTGTCATGTAAGCAAATAATCTGGAAGACTATGTAACAGCATCACCTGATAACACCTGCCATAACATGATACAACAACAAAAATGCCAGAGCAATATGGGTTGCATATGCAGAAACATCGTGTAATACAACAGGGAGGTGAAACAGCATATTATGAGATCTGGCGTAACCATATCTGGAATATTATACTTGGTTCTAGTCATATTGGTGCTAGAAAAATGCAGACAAAGTAAAAGCTGAGCAAAAGAAATAAATAAGGGTCTGCAGGGGCTGACAGGAGGAAATATTTAAAACAAGATAAACACGTATATTTTGGCTAAGGGACAGCTAAGTCAGGCTCTGACAGCAATCTACAAATATCTGAAAGATAACAACATCAAAGGAGGACAGGAATTATTTTCTGGAGGTTACCAGCAGAAAGAATTAAATAAAATTAAAATCTTCCTGATAGCGAGATCCATTACGCTGTAAAATAATCTCCCACATGAAGTGTTGGAAGTCCTAGTGTTTGAGAAATTTAAAAATAATTGAGCACTGCATTATCATTGTATATGTATTGTACGGAAAGATCCTGCATTTTCATATAGTGAATCTGAAAGACTTTTACCTGCTTCGTTTTCTATGATTCTCTACAGTAACATTCATCAGGGACAAAGGAATGCACAGAGCTGCAAACTGCTGAACTGCACAAGTTCTTCAGTTGTTTTCTTTGTTTCCAATAAACAGGCAGGCAACCTTGTCTGGCTTAGTTTTGCACTTCTTTGTAACCATAAGAACATCTCTGCACTGTATGGGACGTTTATTTTAACTTGTCAGGATGGCTTTCTTTCCTTCTAGTTCCTTCAGTTATTTCTTCAAAGATATTGAATAACAAAGATATCAAGATTCTAAATTATTCCAATACTTCAGAATGACTATAATGAAAATTCCGTGGCATGCAGGATAATTAGGTTCAGGTTTCCATTTTAAACCAACATTTAATTGAAATGCACAGGACCATAAATTACACAAGAAGATAAAAATAATGTACAGAAATACCCATTCAATATAGACCATTTCTCTGCCAAAGTAAGATTATTCCCTATAGCATATTGTCAAGTGATTTGTCCATTCAGCTTTAAAGTAACTCAAACTAAGGTTTACTCATTAGCAAATGAAAAATAATAAAAATTTTAAATACATAAATCAGAAGAGCAGAAAAACTCATGAACTAATAAGGTACAGTAGGGAGAAGGTTAACAGGAAAAAATACAACTGAATTGATGTTTAGAAAGAAAACTGGAGGTCACAAGCAAAAAAATGGACAAAGTTTCTAGGGGAAGGATAGATGACAGAGTGAGGAAGGGAAGGAATAATAACAAAAACAAATAGTATTAATAATGATATTCAGATTCACTGATGACAGATAAAGATTCTGTTAAGAAGAGTGAAAAGATTGATCATATGGAAGAACCAACAGAGGCTAGTGGGGGGAAGTCTGGATACCAGTCAATAATGGGGAAACAATTCTTCGCTCTCCTTTGATAGAAAGGCCAACTTCACCCTCTGACATTTGACTAAATGACAATGTAAATGACTTGCTGGAGCTATGAAACAGAAGCAGAGATCCCCAGGGTCAACATGGGTTAGCCCTATAAGGCATTCTGTGCTGACACATTACTACTACTTTTTTGAACTATAGATTGTAACATTTGAATATACATGTTTGCCTTCTTTAACCTGTCAACCGCTCTCATTTCTTTTTCCTAGTTAATAAATCCTTACTTAGTTTACTATAGGATGTGCTACAAGCTTTGTCTTTGGTGTGGGATTGGCGGTACCCCACATTGAGGTGAGGTAAGTAACTGGTCTTTTGGGCCTGGAAGCAACCTGAATCTTTTGTGATCTTTGGTGTATAGCAACCAATATCAATAATCCAGCTAGTCTGGGTGGCAAGATAGATTGGAATGCCCCATGGGACTATCTGTGGTGCCAGGGTAAGTCTATTATAGTGCTTCAGGAGTTCATGTTTGATACTGGGTTGGTGAAATCTATTTATGGAACATATAACCAGTTTGAGGTGTCTGCCCTGAGGGTGGCACACATACACGTGAACCACTCAAACTTTCTGAATGTCCTTTATGGGTTGTGGGAGTAACACTACAAGGAATTCAAATTGTTTTCGGAGACTGGGGAAGAACTGTCCCAGAAAAAGAAGAGGTTACATTTCTTTCAAAGAAAGAAAAAATAAATGTTGGTGTTTAGTGGACAATCATGTATTTTTCAGTTGTTTTCAATGTGCTTTAGAAGACAAGTCCAGGAATTCATTTTCTACTATTATTAGATCTTTTGTACTAATAAGCAGAAATATAATAAACTTGAATGATTGATATATTAGCAACTGGGCTCAAGTTAAGAAAGGTGGGTTAGTAAGCAGGTAATAAATTTATCGTTTTCTGATTACTGTAACTGGTAGAGTACTGCACATATTACTAAACAGCCCCTGTAAAAATAGGGCACACAGTTACACAAACGTGTTTTCATGATTTATTTATTTGAAAAGAGAGATCAGATCCAACATCTGTCAACAATTTCTTTTTATAGTGATAAATTGATAAAAGAAATTTTAATAAATGGTCACATCCAAGCTCTGTCTGTTCAACGCAGTTGGAGGACAGCTGCATTCAGCCAGAGGGGCAGAATTAGCTCCTGCACCATAACTGAAACACCATACTTAGTTTAAAAAAAAAAAAAGAAATTACCAGGGCTTTTGACATACCGTTGATGACAGGAAGTCTGGGGAAAACCCCCAGAGGTAATTAGGAGTCAATGGTCAAGTGGCCTTCCTATCCAATAATACTCCTAAATGAAGACTCCTTTGTATAAATGTTAATGAAACCTCACCCTGATATATTAATGGACACTCATAACTGAAAGATGCATAGATGGCCAGAATGGGTATGTCTGGACATACAAGCAGATCTAGACGAGAAACTTGAAAAATGGGTCCTAGTGATAGGAGAGAGGAAGATGCTATCTATACTGCAAGTAATGACAACAAATTGACCAGAAAGATGAGCGAGGGAGGACTGATTTCAAGAGAAGTAAGCTTTTTACTTTTCTTGTTTACTGAAAATGCCCTTATCTTCTTTATCTTATGAGAGGATTAAATTTAAATATGTTGGGCAAACAATTTCTTTTTTTTATTCAACTCCTCTGTTTTAAACAAGTCTTTGTTAAGATTATTGTTGTACGGGGAATTTCACATAGATGTACACAAGGAGAACAGAAAACTAAATCCTCCAAGGTGACAAACTAAAGCTGGGGTGGGCAAACTTTTTGGCCTGAGGGCCACATCTGGGTGGGGAAATTGTATGAAGGGCCATAAATGTAGGGCTGGGGCAGGGGTGCAGGAGGGGGCTCAGGACGGGGTGCAGGAGGAGGTGCGGAGTGCAGAAGGGGATTCAGGGCAGGGATTTGGAGTGTGGGATGCAGGAGGGGCTCAGGGTGGCAGCAGTGCGGAGCAGTGCTAAGCTAGGCTCCCCGCCTGTCCTGGCCCTGTGCTGCTTCCAGAAGTGGCCAGCATGTCCGGCAGTGGCTTCTGGAGGTGGGGTGGGACAGGCAGCTCCGCCACGTGCTGCCCGCACCTGCAGGTACCACCCCCGAAGCTCCCATTGGCTGCAGTTCCCCGTTCCCAGCCAATGGGAGCTGCGGGGGGCAGTTCCGGCAGGTAAGAGCAGCACATGGAGCCCTCTGCTCCCTCTCCCCCAGGGGCTGCAGGGACGTGGTGCTGGCCGCTTCCAGGAGCAGCACAGGACCAGGAGCCTGCTTTAGCCCCACTATGCCATAGGGCTGGCAATCCCGTGGGCTGTACTGAAAGCCCTGATGGGCTGGACCTAGCCCGCAGGCAGTAGTTTGCCTGCCCCTGCACTAAAGGGCCAGACCACTCTACTCAATTTCAGTCAAGGGACATGGAGACATGATTTGTTCCTAGAGTTGTGTTGTGTTGCCATTAGGCTGTATTCAGTGAACATAATGAGAAGAAGAACCAAGCAGAAAATGGTGTTGGTCACAATGTGCTTTCCACCTTTATTACAATTTTATCCTGAAAGGAAAAGATTTGGAGTTGCTTCAGTTAGATTGTATGGGATTAATGTACTTTCTTTGGGAAGAAATGAAGACAGTGCCAAGTTACTTGTCTTAAAATGAAGATAACGTTTATGTAAAAGTTCAGTTTAAAATCAGAAAGCCTGGACAAACTGTCTCACATTAGACTCTCTTCTATGAGCCCTGACATTTATCATGTTGCAAAGCAAGTAAATCTTTTATCACAAACCTAGGGATTCCATCTATCTTCTGTACTATGACCTTTTCAAAAACATGATCATATATAGATGTATTTCTTATTATTCATTTCAATTTAGTCCGCTTCAAGGAAGAGAAATGGAAAATAATATTATGCTCAGGTGTGTCATTTGTCTTTACTCAAACTCTGTGCATCTTCACTCACAGAAAGTATCATCCAAAGGCAAAATGCAATGCAGCTTTTTTTCTATGTGTAAGTAGTCATACTGTATCAATAACTATTATCTTGAAATATTGTGGCAGCCTACAAACAAGGACATCAGCATGTGTGTAGAATGTGTAATGTCCATTTGTTGTCTTCACATAAAGCAAAACTATTCTCTTCATACAAGGCAAAACTTCAACATAATTTAGTAAGAGAACTGAAATAAATATTTAGTCAGTTCAACTGTTCACATATTTTATATCTACTAAGCTTTTCTTGTTTTTCTGCAGATCAAAAAGTTACCTTCTGCATCAAAATACGTTTCTTGAGATGGGCACACAGAAATTTCCTGGGAAATGCATTCCCAAACTGTTGTATCAAAATCATCTTCCTAACCAATGTTTAAGTGGTCAAACACTCCTAAGTCTTTAATTATTCCTTCTTTCAAAATTTGTTCAAAGTCCTTGCATACAATTGATTTCAAACTAATGGGACTGTAATTTCCCAAATCACTTTCCTTTTCCCTTTCTTAAATAAGTACTGCATTTGCAATTCTCCAGTCGTAGGTCCATGAGTTTATGGATTAATTAAAAATCCTTGCTATTGGGCTTGCAATTTTATGTGTCAGTTTCTTCCATGCTTTTGGATGGATATTAGCCTGCCCCCCTGATTTGGCCTTCTTAAGCTGCTTGAGTTTGGCTTCCACCTCAGATGTGGTTATTTCTACTTCAATATTCTTGTTTCCATTAGACATTCTGCTGCTGCCCCCAACTTCCTCATTATACTTATTAAAAACTGAGGCAAAGTATTCATTTAGGTGATGGGCCATACTGAGATTACATGCAATCTCCACATCATCCTCCGTGCATAGTGGTCCCACTTCTTTCTTTGCTTTATTTTTATTTATATAGGTAAAGAACCTTTTTCTATTGATTTTAACTTCCTCTGAAAGGTCCAGGTCAGCTTGGGTTTTGGTAATTCTCATTTTTTCCCTACACTTTCTCACCTTGAAGAAGTAGCTTGCATTCCTGATGCATCCTTTCTTTCATGCTTTGTAGGCTTTCTGCTTCCCCTGTAACCTGTTTGAGTCAGTTTTGTCTGCAACCCTTCCCTACGATTTTCCCCCTTGCTTGAGATGCAGGCTCCAAATAGTTTCTGCAACTTCAATTTAAAGTAATTCCATTATCTTCCATGCTTTAATTTTGCTTCCTCAGCAAAAAAAACAAAACAAACAAAGGGGTGTGTGTATGTGTTTGTGGGGGAATAGTTAAAAAGGGGTTTTGTTAACTCCCTGACTTCATGGACTAAAAAAATAAAGATTTGTTCTCCCTTTTTTCATTTTTAACATTCCAGCATGCATTAAACTTATAAAATCGCATCTACCATGAGTCCCAAACTTAGTCTGTAGACTACTTCCAGAAGTAAAAGCGAATTGAAATTTTCTCCAATGTTGTAAATTTAATGGTGAAGCGATCTTGTCTTCCTACTTGTTCATAAAGTGTCTAGCACACTTTTAGCATTATATTTGTAAAGACATTCAAAAAATATGATAAAGGAACATTAATGTTGCAGAGTCAATCTTTCAAAAGTTAGAAAATGCTAGAATTAACATTCTATTCACACAACTTAATTCAGCCCCTTTGGGCATATCGATTATGATTCAATATTTAACTACATGATCAGATACCAGTTTTCCACAGGACTCCTGCCTCATTCAGAGAATGGATAGTTTTTCAATATTTCTTTTTATCCTCTATTCTCAGTATGTGCCCCCTGTCCTTATTTAACACAAACACCATTCAACCCCCACACTGAATAAAGAAGTATTAATTTCCTCATGGGTCTCAGTATATAACTGAGTGCTTCACAAACATTAAAGAATTTACCTTCACAATATCTGAGAGTTTAGGTGGTATTACTGTCCCATTTTACAAGTGGTGAACTAAGGCACAGAGATAGTAAGGCCAAAATTGCCAAATGTGTCCACTAATTTTGGGTGCCCAGCTTGAAAAACGTAGGGCCTGATTTTTCAGAGTACATTCCATTCTTATAGCTCTTTATATAGTGAAAGCACAGCTCCAGTTGATGTCAGTTGCAGATGAGCGTGGTCAGCATTTCTGCAAATCTTGCCCCGGACATCTAACATTGGGCAGCCAGAAAATAAAAACCACACCACTAGTGGCCAACTGTGAAAACTGTGTTTTAAGCATCTTGCCCAGCACCATATAGGACCTGTGCAGCAGAGGCAGACACAGACAAATTTAATTCTAGCATTTCTTACCTTTTCAGTTCTTTCAAGGTACACAAACATATAATTTCTTAGTTTTTTTTTAAACAAAACCCCATAAATTCTGTCTTACGGAACTGAATATTGCCCTTTAACTTTGGTCATCAGGATTCAGAGCTTTATGCTCTACGGTGCAACTGATAAACTGTGTTGTTCTGTTTCTTTGGAAACAGAGGATCTAGAAATTCTGTGAGGGTCCAGTGGATCAGGGGCTGGGCACTCCAAGGAAATACTTGGAGAAGTTGGCGGTTGGAATTAACCTGTAAAGAGAGGCCTTGCAGAGGCCTGGAAAGGCAGTGCTTGTGTTGGGGAACTGACCTACAGCAGGTACAGACAAGGCTTCCTCATGCTAAGCGCAGGTGGTAGCAAGGTGCCTCACAACCCTGGGTACCCCTGGGAAGCATCACACCAGCTTAACTGGTGACAAACTAAATTTTTGTGATAAACAGAGTTGTTTTATAAGAATACACAGGAAATTTTTCAAATACTTTAAAGCAATAGAAAAACCTTTACCAAACAGATATAATAAAAAGAATAGCAGAAAATGAAAATGCTCTCACATTTATAAAGCATCTTTCATCCAAAGGAAAAGGAACTTGGGAAGTGCCATACTGGATCAGATCAATGGTTCATCTGATCCAATATACCATCTCATACACTGGTTATTTCCAGATGCTTTAGAGGAAGAAACCCTGCAGTAGGAAATTATGGGATATCTGCTCTCCAGGGAAAATTTTCTCCCAACCCCATACCAAGCATTTAGGACAGAAAGTGAAGTATACCACATTCAACTGCTATTGAATTTCAAAAAAATTTCAATTAAGCAGAAAATTCCAGAAATGTTTTAAGGACTTGGGTTAACACTCTCGTACAGGAAGTGCTACATGTCATTTAATAATCACAAATGTCCCAGACATCAGTTTTACATATCTTTTGAAATATGGTACTTCAAGCACCACAGCATCGTCTTGCTGGGGTAATGGCTCAATAACAACAGTGAAAGGTGAACTACTGAATAACGAACACTATGTTTGAGAACCTTTGTCTAGACTACAGTTTTAAATTTATATAATTACGGAAGGTGCTCAGATGCTACATTGGTAAGCAAAGGATAAACAGATAGGAGAGAGAGAAAATGAAATAAAAACTAATCAAGTAAGCATGGATTACTTTGCAAATTTTGCTTTCATTTCTGAAGACCATATCGTTTAGAGTTGAAAATAAAACTGAGTTTGGTTAAACAGATTTTGCCCTCGTTGGATGTTTGACTATATAACAAGAAGTGACTACTTACTATGCTTAGGAAAGGCTAAAGTTCACCCATGTCAAATGGAGGAGTTGTTCTTTATGGCCCAATCTAACACTGTTGCGTTTTGTTGTTGATGCACAATAGTTACATGTTCCATTACAGAAAGACCTACATTTCAGTAGAAGTGATTTTCTGTATTTTATATGAATTTCATAGTTTGTAAAGTGCTATGGGTTCCTTCAAGATAAAAAGTGCTACATAATGTAACTTATTGTTAAAAAATTGCAATGGTCAAGACAGAAATTTACAAATTGAATTATATAAGAAAAATTACACAATGCATAAGCAGTGGCTTCCGTCTGTGATTATGAATCTCTGGTCACTTAAACTAAATTCACCCAAAACTTAATTATAACAATGTAGCTTAGTACCAGAATCTGGAAACATTTAGTAAAAATAGCACTTTCCTTTAATTTTATAAGCAGTGCATGTATTTCAGAGATCATGATGCATTTCAAAGATTCATGTCACTACATAATATATGAAGCAGGGAAAATGTTCATAAGGTATTTATGTACCAACATGTTTTATTCAGCCACAGATCTGCTTTATGGTTTTGTGCTGCCAAAGGGTTTATAAATGCCTCAAATAGCAGATATGATAATAGCAGTTTTGTCTGTTCATGAAATTTGTATAAGAAATGAAGTCCGTATATTCAAGAAAGAATTAAGGGAGGAGGAAACTTTTACACCAAGGGATTAAATATTCATTAAATGATCAAGAACTACCTAACTCAGTATCTTAAATGAGGAGGAACTAAATACACAGGAACTGTATAAACAATTACTTACATAAATAAAAGACATAGCAAGGAGAAAGGGGGTGGGGTGAGAAGAGAGACTAAATGAAATGTTTGGCTTATTAAGCAGTTCTCTAAAAAACAAAAGTTTACGAGACAAGCCATTTACAACACACACTTTGCTTCTCTACAAAAGAAAAAGGACACTAAACTATCTAAACTACTACATGCCACAAGGGGCCACAACAGTGGTTCCCTTAACCCACCCAGCAATATTGTTAATCTATCCAGCTATACTCTTAGCCCAGCAGAAGAATCTGTCCTATCTCAGGGCCTCTCCTTCTGCCCCTCCACCCCCACGAACATGATACAGTTCTGTGGTGACCTAGAATCCTATTTTCAACATCTCTGACTCAAGGAATATTTCCAACACACCTCTGAATAACATACTAACCCACAGAGACCTTCCTACCAAGACTACAAAAAGAAGGATTCTGGGTGGACTCCTCCTGAAGGTCGAAACAACAGACTGAACTTCTACATTGAGTGCTTCCGCCAACGTGCACGGGCTGAAGTTATGGAAAAGCAGCATCACTTGCCCGATAACCTCAGCCGTGCAGAACACAATGCCATCCACAGCCTCAGAAACAACTCTGACATCATAATTAAAAAGGCTGACAAAAGAGGTGCTATCGTCATCATGAATAGGTCAGAATATGAACAAGAGGCAACTAGGCAGCTCTCCAACACCACTTTCTACAAGCCATTACCCTCTGATCCCACTGAGGGTTACCAAAAGAAACTACAGCATTTGCTCAAGAAACTCCCTGAAAAAGCACAAGAACAAATCCACACAGACAAACCCCTGAAACCCCGACCTGGGGTATTCTATCTGCTACCCAAGATCCATAAACCAGTATCCCAGATAATGTCCCGGTTAACCTGGTGGCTGAACTTTGTGACTTTGTCCTCACCCATAACAATTTCACATTTGGAGACAATGTATACCTTCAAATCAGCAGCACTGTGATTGGTACCCACATGGCCCCACAGTATGGCAACATTTTTATGGCTGACTTAGAACAACGCTTCCTCAGCTCTCGTCCCCTACTCTACTTGTGCTACATTGATGACATCATCATCTGGACCCATGGAAAAGAAGCCCTTGAGGAATTCCACCAGGATTTCAACAATTTCCATCCCACCATCAACCTCAGCCTGGACCAGTCCACACAAGAGATCCACTTCCTGGACACTACGGTGCTAATAAGCGATGGTCACATAAACACCACCCTATACCAGAATCCGACTGACCGCTATTCCTACCTACATGCCTCCAGCTTTCATCCAGATCACAGCACACGATCCATTGTCTACAGCAAAGCTCTACGATACATCCGCATTTGCTCTAACCCCTCAGACAGAGACACCTACAAGATCTCTATCAAGCATTGTTACAACTACAATACCCATCTGCTGAAGTGAAGAAACAGATTGACAGAGCCAGAGGAGTACCCAGAAATCACCTACTACAGGACAGGCCCAACAAAGAAAATAACAGAACGCCACTAGCCATCACCTTCAGCCCCCAACTAAAACCTCTCCAACACATCATCAAGGATCTATAACCTATCCTGAAGGACGACCCATCACTCTCACAGATCTTGGGAGACAGGCCAGTCCTTGCTTACAGACAGCCCCCCAACCTGAAGCAAATACTCACCAGCAGCCACACACCATACAACAGCCTGTTGCCAACTGTGTCCACATATCTATTCAGGGGACACCATCATAGGGCCTAATCACATCAGCCATACTATCAGAGGCTCGTTCACTTGCGCATCTACCAATGTGATATATGCCATCATGGGCCAGCAATGCCCCTCTGTCATGTACATTGGTCAAACTGGACAATCTCTAAGTAAAAGAATAAATGGACACAAATCAGACATCAAGAATTATAACATTCAAAAACCAGTCATAGAACACTTCAATCTCTCTGGTCACTTGATTACAGACCTAAGAGTGGCTATCCTTCAACAAAAAAACTTCAAAAACAGACTCCAACAAGAGACTGCTGAATTGGAATTAATTTGCAAACTGGATACAATTAACTTAGGCTTGAATAGTCATTACACAAAGTAAAACTATTTCCCCATGTTATTCCCCCACCCCACCCCCCACTGTTCCTCAGACATTCTTGTCAACTGCTGGAAATGGCCCACCTTGATTATCACTACAAAAGGTTTTCTTCCTTTCCCCCCCTCTCCTCCTGCTGGTAATAGCTCATCTTAAGTGATCACTCTCCTTACAGCGTGTATGATAACACCCATTGTTTCATGTTCTCTGTGTATATAAATCTCCTAAACTGTATTTTCCACTGAACGCATCTGATGAAGTGAGCTGTAGCTCACGAAAGCTTATGCTCAAATAAATTTGTTAGTCTCAAAGGTGCCACAAGTACTCCTTTTCTTTTTATGACCAAAGTTATTTTTAACCACATGTTAAATATTCATCTTTTCTAGATAGGTACAGCAATTTTTATAAATCTTCAAGCACAGTTTGCCATACTCCAATGTCAATCTAACAAATAACCACAGTTACATGACAAATGGAATGAAACAAGATAGCATCACCTGTCTGTGACCCTGAGAACATGACAGCACTCTGAAAACAGCACCACTGTTATTCATTTTTTCACTTGGTAATATCACACTGCAAAACACAAGTGACAGTCTGAAAACTAACAATTAAATAATACCTTGGAGCACTGTGAAGTGGTGCCACACCTACATAGTCTAGTTCTTGAAATACACTCCGAGTGCCAGATTGTGGCTTTTCTAGCCACTGCCACATTAGGAACATATTCGGAAAGGCACTGCATCAGCAAGCTGTGTCTAGAGGCATTCTGCCTTTGGAAAACACAAACAGGCTGAATACCTCCAGGTGCATTGCAGTAGCATAACCATAACAGCAACTGCTACACCATTTACAAAGGAGTCACATATATTCCCTCTCAGCACCAACGCTTCCTGGACTGCTGAGTGTGATTGGCAGGACTAATAACTGCTCTACCTCTTTTCACTTAAGGAGGGCACGCAGAAAGATCCTGCCTGTCCAATGCACAGGTGAGGGAAAAAGGGTTCCTTCAGCCATCTTCTCCACTACACTCTTGTAAGATCAGGTCATTTCCACATTGTACTGCAATATGGAAATCAGGTTCAACACTGTACTTAAAGAGGCAATCTTAAGAACATGACAATGCTCGAAGGATTTTTTTTTTAAACAAAGAAATACTAACCAACTGAAGAACAGTCCAATACAAAATAATAGCCCTCTCATCAAGCTTTTAGTGATAAGATTTTACTATTTCTGTAACAGAGCTGATGATATTTTGAAACATACTCCTTTATTTTAGAGCAGACACTTCATCTAACAGGAAAACAAGATTCAAATATATGACAATTGATTCTTTTTCTGCACTGTTTCAGTTCTGTTGATGACACCAACTCTCTAAAGGAAAAAATCTTGTTTGCTCATGCATGATACAAACAGCATTATTAATCACCAACACTACAAAACTATTTGCGTCAGTAGTAAATAATTAAAAGTGTTCTCTATTCATGAAGCAGGAGGCCACAAAAATGATATTATGCAAACTCATTTCATTTTACCTAAACAATTTTAAACCAATTGTAAGAAGATGGTTAGCAATGGCAATGATTGTACAATAAAGTACAAACATGCTTTTCTAAAGACATATAAAACTTAATGCACTTAATACATCTCTAGTTGAAACAGTAAAAATACAATTGAGACCCTAAGATTGATATTCATTCCAAATGACAGAAGGCATAAGGCTTTCTTTTATTTTAAAATGGAAATAAAGCCTCCTGAGATTTTCTTCAGAATTTTTGTAATCCTTATTGTCAAGAATGCTAAAAAACAGAGAGCAGCATATAAAACAAAAACTAAACATGAAGACTGTATGTAAGAAACAAGTAAAATCAACTGAACAGAATTTACAGATACTCTAATAAAGAGTAAGAAAAAATTGTCTAGTTATATTTCCTTTATTAGATTTCTTTTAACATATGAAAATGGAATATGTTATTTTAAAATTAACAGAACATTGGGGCTAACATCCACTGTGCTGTAATGAAGAACAGCAAATATCTTAGTGACCATAGCTGATCAAACCTCATCATTTAATATTACCCAAATGAAGACTGGTTTAAAGGTAAATACCCAGATATTTTCAACCAAATAGTCTACATAGATATGACACCTTAATTATAAATCACTTCAGAGTGTTTATTCAGTCAGAACATTTGACTCATTAAACAATCCAAAGTTTTCAGACATAAGGTAATAAAATTGTTCCAAGGTTTCTCTTAGTAGAATTATGACAGAGTACACTTCATGAAGAATTCTCGATTGTAAAACAAAATTTAGTGGGTCTATCCAGTTGACAGAAATATAAATGAATGAACCTTTGCAAACTTTAAAAAAATGTACACCACAATCAAACTATATTAAAATATTAAATTATAGAGTCATGTATTACCTTCTCTGTCCCAATATGGTAAAGTGCACTGTATATAGAGAATACTACATGTCAAATGTATTCTAAGAAGAGAACAATTTTCTTTCCATAGATACCACAAGTAAAAAAAAGTTGTAAAACATTTTAGGTATGCCAAAATATTCAAAATACACTAGTGTCATTCAGGTATTTGTTAAGCAAGTTACACCTTTCAGGGGCTACTGTAACTAGTGCCTCTTATTGTTTTGCAAATGTATTTTGGTCGTGAGCCAGCTTGTCATTTCAACTACCTTTCCCTTATTCTTGTTCAACTTGTTAGACAAGGCTACTGATGTGCACTTTCTTGATGGCTGCCTATGTCATGTACATTAAACAGTAAAGGGATAATCTGCATTTTTCTATGTAATTTATGCAAAACAAATGTATGTGGTGCATATTTCTTTCAGTTATGTAATCTTAAAGACTCTTACAGACTCTAGGGCAGGGGTGAGTGAACTATGGCTCGGTGGCCACATCTGGTCCTCCAGACGTTTTAATCTGGCCCTCGAGCTCCCGCCAGGGAGCAGGGTCAGGGGCTTTCCCCATTCCACACGACTCCGGGAAGCAGCGGCATGTCTCCACTTTGGCTCCGCACACTGCTCCTGCCCCAAGTGCTGCCCCTGCAGCTCTCATTGGCCAGGTGGCGCCTGTGGACAAGGCAGTGCGCAGAGAGGCCTGGTCATGCCTCTGTGTAGGAGCTGGAGGAGTGACATGCTGCTGCTTTGGGGAGCTCCTTAAGGTAAGCACAGCCCGGAGCCTGCACGCCTGACTCCCTCCTGCACCCCCCCCCCCCGTTCCAGTCCTGATCGCCCTCCCGCCCTCTGAACCGCTCAGTCCCAGCCTGGAGCACCCTCTTGCATCCCTAACCCCTCAGTCCCAGCCCGGAGCACCCTCCTGCATCCCTAACCCCTCATCTCCAGCCCCACTCCGCAGCCCTCACCCCCCCTTCCCCAGTCTGGAGACCCCTCCCGCACCCTGAACTCCCCATTTCTGGCCCCACCCCAGAGCCTGCACCCCCAGCCAGAGTCCTTGCCTCAACCCCCAATTTTGTGAGCATTCATGGCCCGCCATACAATTTCCATACTCAGATGTGGCCCTCGGGCCAAAAAGTTTGCTCTGGCCACTTTGAAATCAACAGGAGTTTTGCTACTGACTTCTGTTGGAACAGGATTTCACCCTATGGGCCTAACTCAGTCATTGTCAAACATTGGTGTTTGTACAAGCTGCAAAAATAGAATTAAAATGTACTGTATTTGGACTTGGATGCAGTTAAGGAGAGCCCCCCATTCTGAAACAGGAGTAATCTGATTAATACTCAGAATAGCTAGAACAGGAAGCATTTTGACCTAACCCTTGAAGGCATGTGCTCTAGATCTGTTTATGGAAGACTTCCAGCATATTTACTCGATTGTTTTCGGGGAGGCTGGAATAGAGAACAATACTTCATTTGTTCTTGGCCATACCTTTTCTCATATACTGTATGTATATGGAAAAGAGGTGGCTTGAATTTGGCACTAAGTGTAAGCTACATATTTAGGCTTGGAAAGATTAGTTTCTTATTGGCAAATGTCGATTTCACTTTACACACATAAACCAATGAAAAATATTTCCACTGATGATAATCCCAATTTATAGATAGGCAAAGTAAGAAAAATGTTGCTTGAGAACATAAGATTGTTTTCAATATATTTACTTTGCATATTTTGACATGTGAAGTTGACAATACAGTTGTAACTTTATAAAGCTTTTAGTTTTTGAATCTCAGCATCCCACTGAATCTCATTAAATAATTGTCTGACTCCACCACATTGTCTGACCCTTCCCATAATTTCTCACAACTGTGAAAATTTAAACTAACATACATAGGGGAAAAAAACCTTATAAATAAATATTGACATCTGTTGAAATTATAAAAAAATACAAATCTAATTCCATCAAGCCTATATATATTGCAGATGTATAGTTCATGGTTTATAGTTAATGATTTTGAAAAGAAACGGGCATCAATCTTTTTAAAATGGACTCATTTTTGAAATGCCAGCTTCTGATAAACCACTCTACACATAGTACTTCCTGAATTTTTTTTAAAAAAATAGTTTCTTCTCCTCTGTTGCTTTTTGTAAAGGTCTTCCAGCAATGGTGAAGCCAACCTACTTATCAGGAAAAACACCAAAACTGATTCTGCACAAAGTGCTGCCAAATGAACAAAATAGACAAATTGAAAAAAGAAAAATTTTGGTGTTGTAATCTTAGGTGTTGTAACTATTGTTGGCACAACATTTCAGATGAAAATGTGATTTTCAAGTTCAGAGTGTCCCAATGACAAATGGTCATACTATGCTATTAATGAAAAAGATGAAAGAAATCCAAAAGATATTAGTTTAAATCAGTATTAATATGAAATTAAATTTATCTAAGTTCTCCTAATCATGATTTCTATTACTCTACATTAGGACAAAATGGGGGGTGGAGGAAGGAAAAGAACACAAAAAATATATATAGTGTAGGCATCATCTCTGAACCAGGTATTCAAACAAGATTGGTTTGGAAACTAAAAATAAAATTACAGCTAAATGTATTCAACAAATGTAAGCAAATATTGGAAGAGAAAAGTCAGTCATAAATGCTTATCCAGCCAACTGAGATGATCCACATCTCTATGCTAATCTTGTATTTTTAATTAACAGATAAAATGGTAAAATCTAAACAATAGCATCAAGTGAAAAATGAAAAGCAAGAAACAACTTTTCATGCTCAAGTTAATAAATAGAGATATAACAACTGTGTACTGTTGTATTTGTGCAACTGCTGTAAAAAAAAAAAAACCTCCTTATGCAAAAATGTTTTATTTCAGCCCACTGACTTCTGCTCTGTCTTCTGGTTCAAGATCAGAAAACTTCAAATCTTTGGAATTTAGATGAGCTCAGAACATGAATTAAACTATCACTCATATGCATTAAGCATTCTAATCCTAGCCTACTTAATCTATACACATACACACACACTACAAAACACACAGGAGCACAACAGGAAAACGTGAACCAATGGCTGGGCTGCTATTGCACTAACCAAACTGTTAAATGACCGTGCAAAAGTATGAATCAATCTGTGAGTTTCATACAACAAGGTAAGTAACTTTTAAATATAAACTCCTAACCGGCTAAATTCCAGGCACAAACAGTATAGTTCAGTGGTGGGCAAACTGCAGCCCATCAGGGTAATCTGATTGCGGACTGAGAGATGTTTTGCTCATGTTGACCACAAACCGCGGCCACTGGGAGCTGCAGGGGGCAGTGCCTGCAGACAGTCAACATCAGCAAAATGTCTTGTGGTCCACAATCAGATTACCCTGATGGGCTGCATGCGGCCTGCAGGTTGCCCACCACTGGTATAGTTACTCCAACAGCAGTATGTTAATGGTAGTGTAGATTCAGATGCTGAGCAATCTTCAATTTCATAATAAAAACTCAAACGCACACTCTCAAAAGAATAGCAAAATAAATACAGTAACTGAAAAAATATACTAGGGCCTTGAGAAGATCTTTAGCATAATATACAGAGAAAAATAGTACCGCAGAAAGAGCAGGGTATGGGAGCAGAATATTTTCCTTTTTTGTTGCAATCCACAGAAAAGAAACTGTTCCGAATTATGTGTTATTTTTATTTTTTGACAAAAGCAGTAATAATAAAGCCTTTTTGCAGTATATTTTAAACAAAATAGAAGATATTCTGCTGTCAGATCCATTTTTACCTATAGCTAGTCCCCCCCCCCCTTTTTTTTTTAACCTAGAAGATCAATTTTCAATCCCAGGTATTTTCTCAAATTCTTGTTATTTTTCATAAGGCCAATGCCTGATCATACAATTAATTCAGTTTCGCCATTACAAATACAGTAAACATATATACAAATCTGATAATCTGTCTTTCAGGCCATACTAGTTCCTGAGCTATGCTAACATGGAGAAAAAAAGCAGCTATATAATACCTAAAAATGTACACTGAAACCACTAAATATATAAATATTTGAGGCCTTGATCCACAATTTTTCATCCTCTGATTACCTTCCAAATTCAGCACCATCAACTCACAGACCCTAATACATTTACATTATGTGTGACCATCTAGTCAGATATTTTGCTAAGAGCTCAGAACATAGTATAATAAAGTACTATTTAAATATTATGAAAGCTGAAATATATAGCTTTTTGATTAATTTAATTGCTTGATTAAATTATAAAACTGTAGTTATTTTCTTCACCGTGTATTTACAGGAAAAGAATATAGACACTATGTCCTTTTAATAAACCATTCTGTTTTTGTCAATCAAATAATGTGGGAATTCTAAAGTTAAAGAATGAGCAATTATGTAGCAGGAAATTCATACATCCACCCTACCCATGCATACATACCATATGCTGTGTGTGATCCAGCACAGATTTCTGTATTTCTCAAACCATTTCTAACTACTGTCTAAATTGATTATTTTAAACATATGGACACCACAAAGCTCCACCCACACTAATAAATCACTGTTTCCATAGTAACTAATGTGACAAAAGCAAAGGGAAACTAAAAATAGTACCAAGGGAACAAAATTTCACTAATCTCTGGCATTAACCAAATGTGAGATGATGCAATGTATTACAAAGTTTTTATCACCCTTGTTTGAGAAGATCTGCATAACTCATAGCTCTGCTTTGCCACTGTTGATTAATACAGGCATCCCAAACTCGTGACAATCAAAACTTTATACCACTCATACCGCCCTCTCTCTCTATACAATGTAGACTGTGAGCCATTCTGTATCCATATATATATACTTTTCAAAAAGCCTCCCAAAAATACGGGTTCGAGAAAAAGATAATTAACAATTACAAAAATTAAACAAATGCTACTGCAAATCATCTAATTAAAACCACTAGAAGATCAACCCTAAGACTACTTGGCCACAAAATTAGTCTGATTTGGGAGATAACATGTAGAGTGGCACCAAATAAGAAGAAATACTAAGCAAGTAATATAAGAACAACTGAATGAGCATACAGGTTTTAAAAATTTACTGTAAATTAAACTGTATCTCCCAAAATACAATGGTATATGATTGCATCTGAAAAAGCCCAGTCTCCCCTTCACAGATAACAAAAGTCAACCCCCGGATGTACAGCAAATAGCAATGGGTTCCAATTAAGCTGAATGATCCAGGAAATCTTTCACCAGAGTTTGAAGAAAGGGGTGGGGCACGTCTCCAAAAGTAAACCATTTCTTTCTGCAATTATTTGTTTGCATTTTGCAGCTGTCATGTTTTTATGCAATGAAAAATTGCTTTGCTCTTTTTTCAATAACTAGCATTAGAGAACTCAAGTTGCTTACAAAGCTACAAAATACCATTTAGTTATTTATTTTTCCCCTTTTTTATTTTCTGGAAATCCTGAAGATCTGAGCAGGCACTTTTCAGCTCACAGTGAGTAGGCCCAGGAACAAAATTAAATGATACAAATTTATAAGGACATTTAAAAGCACTGATTTTATATATCAATGAGTTTCCCTAAAATGGGAAATGTCAGCATATTAACATGTTTCTTCTGGCTATGCATGTTTCTCTTAGCTTCAGACATGACTCTAGCTGGTTAATTAGTTTCTTTAATTGTGCCATAATTCTTTCCTGCCATATCAATCATGTTCTTCTTGACTCAAATTCTCTCTCAGTGAGACATTCATTGCATGTTTAACTTGTCTTTCCTGTCTTAATGGTTCAGTAACAGAATACCTTGGAACCAGAGTTACTAATAATTGAATTCAAAACCTAGACACAGAATCAGATCTTTTAAAAAAAAATGTAGCCCGTTTTACAGTTTAAAGATCCATCCAGTTTATATTAAGCACTACACTTTTACCCTATTATCTGGCAATTAAAGTGGCCAAAACTATAGTATGGAAAATAAATATCTTCCTTACCTGTGTATACAGTTTTTAGATTCAAGATACGCCATACCAGCAGCAGCATCTAATGAAAATTTCACTAACTGTTTGGTTTTTAGCTCATCCTTCTTCTTTCTTAAAAAGGAGAGGAAATCGCCTCCTAGAGAAATAGACAGATGGACAATGAGATGACAGCAATGATACTCACATTCATCTTTTATTAGTGACGCTTGACTGAACAAAAAGTATTATACTATCAGCCATGCTTGTCAACCAATTTGTTTGAGGCTAAGATAAAAAAAGAAAATGGAAAGAATACATTCCCATCAGTATGTGGCCTCCTTAACCGGCCCTGAATATTGCTCTAAGTACTTCCAGGTGAAAGCTGTACAAAGAATGAAAAAAACTTAATCAAGTCCATATTTTTACTACACTATACATTATATTTCCCTATGTATATTCAATATATATTTGCATAACTATGACTTATGGAGTAAAGAATCTACGGATAATAGGTTGCGATAAAAAGTCACTTTAATCACATCTTTCAGCTGCAATGGTCTATTAAAAACTGAATATTGCAATAGATGACGAGTTTGTATTTGCAGATTTATAACAGTTAAGTAATGTCTCTGTGATTGATGATTAGGGCAAAAGTAAACAAGGGAGAAAGATTACAGGAAGCCATGCACTGCTACATGCTGATGGTTAGAAACTTGAATTAAAGTATAAAATATGCCTCATTGCAGCAGGCAGTGCCAGAAGTCATAGTATAGCTTTTTCAAGTCTGAAGGTTTACATGTTATTATATAGAGAGCCATTTCTCTAGCCTTCATTCCATTTTACTGTGTACTGAACTGATTCTAGAGATCCTCTCTCAAGTAATGCCCCATGACGGTTTTCATATACTTTCTTGGCACTGAAAAGAGGCATTACCATATGTTAAAAGTTTCAGCAGGGATTTTCTTAGCAGGAAATATCTATTTATATTTCACATTATGAGAGAGAAACTGAGGGGTTATTAGAGAGGGGTTTTATTAACAGCAGACATTTTCTCCTTCTAGCTCTATGGCTCTCAAATATTAAGCTGGAATGTTTGTTAAAGGAATTATCATCTTAATTGTCAACACCTGCACTTTTTTACCCACTTTTCCAAGAATTTGTGCTTCTTTTGATACAAAAATTCTAGAGGTGATGGTTTACTGGGTTGGTTCCTTAATGAAAGCTTCCAGGAAGCTTAACCTACAGCTAAAACTCTGCTGCTTTACTCCCTTTGATTACCCACGGGACACTGCAAACATTTTGAAAACAAATTTGCTTTCCTTTAATATGATTTCTGATTAACTTTTTTGTGTCAGGCAATTGTGACAAGAGAAGGTGAATAATACTTTATCATCTTTTATGTATCCTTTATTATTTAACAATTCTCAGAAAAAATGAGGGCTTTTTAAAGGAATGTACATGATAGATATATAGATACACACATTTCACTTAGGTGTGTACATATGTATATATGTCATCATTAGGGCTGTCAACTGATTAAATAATTAATCATGATTAATTGCACAATTAAAAAATTAATTGCATAATTAATCATGCTCCTAAACAACAATAGAATACCACTTATTTAAATATTTTTGGATGTTTTCTACATTTTCAAATATATTGATTACATTTACAACACAGAATACAAACTCTGCCGTGCTCACTTTATATTTATTTTTATTACAAATACTTGCACTGTAAAAAACAAAAGAAATAGTAGTTTTCAATTTACCTGATATAATTACTGTAGTGCAATCTCTCTATCATGAAAGTGCAACTTACAAATGTAGATTTTTAAATTACACAACTGCATTCAAAAACAAAACAATGTAAAACTTTAGTGCCTACAAGTCCACTCAGTCCTACTTCTTGTTCAGCCAATTGCTCAAACAAGTTTGTTTACATTTGCACGAGATAATGCTGCCCACTTCTGTTTTACATCACCTGAAAGCGAGTACAGGCATTCGCATGGCACTGTTGTAGCTGGTGACACAAGATATTTATGTGCCAGATGCACTAAAGATTCATATGTCTCTTCATGCTTCAACCACCATTCCAGAGGACATCTGTCCATGCTGATAAAGGGTTCTTCTCGATAATGATCCAAAGCAGTGTGGACTGACACATGTTCATTTTCATCATCTGAGTCAAATGCCACCAGCGGAAGGTTGATTTTCTTTTTCGTGGTCAGGTTCTGTAGTTTCTACATTGGAGTGTTGCTCTTTTAGGACTTCTGAAACCATGCTCCACACCTCATCCCTCTCAGATTTAGGAAGACGCTTCAGATTTTTAAACCTGGGTTTGAGTGCTGTAGCTATCTTTAGAAATCTCACATAGGTACCTTCTTTGCATTTTGTCAAATCTGTAGTGTAAGTATTCTTAAAACAAACAACATGTTTTGGGCCATCATCTGAGACTTCTATAACATGAAATATATGGCAGAACGTGGGTAAAACAGAGCAGGAGACATACAATTGTCCCCCAAGGAGTTGAGTCACAAATTTAATCAATGCATTATTTTTTTAACAAGCGTTATCAGCATGGAAGCACATTCTTTGGAATTGTGGCTGAAGCATGAAGGGGCATATGAATGTTTAGCATATCTGGCATATCAATACCTTGCAATGCCAGCTACAAAAGTGCCATGCGAATGCCTGTTTTCACTTTCAGGTGACATTGTAAATAAGAAGTTGGCAGCATTATCTCCGGTAAATGTAAACAAACTTGTTTGTCTTAGTGATTGGCTGAACAAGAAGTAGGACTGAGTAGACTTGTAGGCTCTAAAGTTTTACATTGTTTTGTTTTTGATTGCAGTTATGTAACAAAAAAAATCTACAGTTGTAAGTTGTACTTTCATGATATAGAGATTACACTATAGTACTTGTATGAAGTGAATTGAAAAATACTATTTCTTTTGTTTATCATTTTTACAGTGCAAACATTTGTAATAAAAATAATATAAAGTCAGCACTGTACACTTTGTATTATGTGTTTTAATTGAAATCAATACATTTGAAAATGTAGAAAAACATTGAAAAATATTTAACACATTTCAATTGGTATTTTATTAACTGTGTGATTAAAACGGTGATTAATTGTGATTAATTTTTTTGAGTTAATCGTGCGAGTTATCTGCGATTAATCAACAGGCCTAGTCATCATATGCTGGAATAAAATGCTGATGTGAAATCAGTTCTGTTTTACATGATATATAATTACATGCATTATATCTGCATAAAGGTTACAAGCTCAATGCTCAAGTGCATGCAGTACTGGCTGGGCACAACCGGGGGAGAAGGGAAGAACCACAGCAGATTGTGGTTCTCCATTCCAGGGCTGACCAAGGGTTGGTATGTTGTAGTTTGGACCAGTGGTTCTCCACCTGTGGTCTGCAGACCTCTGGAGCAGTCCATGGATTGTGTAAAAGACTTGGAAAGAAAACTGTCTGAACAGATTTCTGAGTAGCAGCCATGTTAGTCTGTATTCGCAAAAACAAAAGGAGTACATGTGGCACCTTAGATACTAACAAATTTATTTGAGCATAAGCTTTCGTGAGCTACAGCTCACTTCATCGGATGCATTCGGTGGAAAATACAGTGGGGAGATTTATATACACACAGAGAACATGAAACAATGGGTTTTATCATACACACTGTAAGGAGAATGATCACTTAAGATGAGCTATTACCAGCAGGAAGTGGGGGGGAGGAGGAAAACCTTTTATGGTGATAATCAAGGTGGGCCATTTCCAGCAGTTAACAAGAACGTCTGAGGAACAGTGGGGGGTGAGAAATAACATGGGGAAATAGTTTACTTTGTGTAATGACCCATCCACTCCCAGTCTCTATTCAAGCCTAAGTTAATTGTATCCAGTTTGCAAATTAACTCCAATTCAGCAGTCTCTCATTGGAGTCTGTTTCTGAAGTTTTTTTTGTTGAAGGATAGCCACTCTCAGGTCTGTAATTGAGTGACTGGAGAGATTGAAGTGTTCTCCGACTGGTTTTTGAATGTTATAATTCTTGACGTCTGATTTGTGTCCATTTATTCTTTTACGTAGAGACTGTCCAGTTTGACCAATGCATCTACCAATGTGATATATGCCACCATGTGCCAGCAATGTCCCTCTGCCATGTACATTGGTCAAACTGGACAGTCTCTACGTAAAAGAATAAATGGAGTCAAAGTGCAGTGTAGACATCCAGGCTCAGGAACCCTGCAAGGAAGAATGGGATCCAGACCCAGGGATCCAGCCCAAGCCTCAACAGCCCCGCAGCCTGAGCCCTGGAAGCACAAGTCAGTTGATTTGGGTGTTTTATTGCAGTGTAGACATATTCTAAGGCTCTAACTTTGCAAAGTTCTGGATACTGCATTTTAAGTTCTAATGAAAGATGAAAACAACAGAATAGCTAAAGCTTGGCTAAGTACTAACTGAAGACTAAGGGTACGATCAACTCTATGGAATAAGAGTCAAAACACAAGAATCATTCAAGAGGGTGCACTACAAATAGGAAAAATGGGATGAAACTAAGAATGAAAAATGTGTGCTGAATATTTGCAAAAAACATCCTGCCAGTGAATTCTATTAGACTATGAAATAATCTCCCAAGTAAAGTGGAAGAAGCCCATCGTTTGGGCACACAAAGTTAAACTGGACAGTGCACTAGTACATGTACAGCAGAGAACAATCCTGTATTGGCATAGAGTGGACTAGATGGCCAAGTAAGTCTTTTCCATCTATAAGGCTCTGTCTACACTACAGCACGTACAGTGGCGTGACTGCATCGCAGTAGCACTTGTGATGGAGACACTCTAAGCTGATGGGAAAGACCTCTCCCATCAGCTTCATAACTCCTGCCTCCGTGACAGGTGATAGCTATGTCCATGGGAGAAGCTATCCCGCCGACATAGCACTGTCTACACCAGCGCTTAGGTCAGTGTAACTTACATCGCTCAAGGACTTTGATTATTCACACCCCTGAGCAATGTAAATTATACCAAAGTAACCTGTAGTGTAGACAAGGTCTAAGTTTTGTCATTCTTTGTCTTGAAATCAGGACCTGTCATATAAAGCAGGATGTAACAAATTCACAGAAAAAGTATACAACAAATAACTTTTTTTATAATTCTATAAATAAAAAAGAGCTGCTGTCTCAATCCTAACAAAACGAAATCCTAATGACCTAGAGATAGAGCTCAAATATTATTAGACATTTTAAAATAAAGAGAATTAAATGGATGCCAGGTTTATCTATATTTCATCTAATATTTTCTGGTTGATGGAAAGCAGGTGATGACAGAGAGCAGTCTGATAACCATTCCATCAGTAAAGGTGGCCTTTCCTCTTTCCGATACTGTAACAGCATCTTTCTAGTCATAGCACAGGCTTGTAAATCATCTTCAAGAAAAAGTAGTAAGAATAAGAACTACTATGTTTGTATTTAATGATAAAACATTTTGTTTATAAATGGAACACTAATTATCGGTGTAAGGAAATATTTTAATTTTTTTGAATAATTTAATGATAGTATTTATGGAAACCATGAGTTTCGTTAAATTACTGATACAATAGAGTAAAAACATTTATAGCACTGTTCACACATAGTGATTCAAAGCACTTTATAATGAAGACAAAAATACCAAATAACTCTAAAAATATTAAACAAATACCAGAATGAAAAGATGTCTTCAGTCTAGAAGATTTAGAATAGAGAGATTCAGAATTCCCAACTATCTATTGAAGGAAGTACAAGACGACAAAGCCCTGGCTACAAATGAATTAACTGGAATTGAATATGGGAAAGAAAGAAGCTTCCGCTTGAGGCACCACACTAAAGATGAAGGCACATAGGAGGAGGTTAGCAAGTCCAAAATATAAAGGGTCTGTCCACACAAAGCCCCCTAAAGTAATTACCATGGATTTAAAATCAACCAAGGACACTACAGGAAGCCTGCATATGGTCTCTATGACAAGAGTAGTGTTCTGGATTGACTTGGTCCCAGTGAAGGCCCTAACTGCTGAAATCTCAATAAGCTGAAAACATCTGGTCAGTTTAAAAAGAAGTCCAGAAAACCATGGCACAAGTTTGAGCTTTGCTGTTCTTGTAAAAGGAATTAATGTTGCCAAATAAACTTTGGAGAGAAAAGGGCACACTCCAGTAACAGTCCTAAAATGATGAAAATATTTAGTGATGTTTTTATTGTGTTCCAACATGGTTACCCCACAATTCAAGAGTCTGAAGAAACGCACACATATGGGGGACCCATCAAGCTGCAAAATTTTAGATGGTATAAAGTGTAGCAATCATTTTGGGAATTTCAGTTCGATCAGTGTTTGATTTGGGGGGAATTTGTTGACATTTATAAATTCACACGTGAAAGCCATCAGATAATGTTCAGTCTCTGAAAAGATCCAAATATTTCACATAACTGCACTAAGATACAATAAACCTAAAAACTGAGTCAGCCAAAATGTAAATATTAAACAAGCTAAATTGCAGCACTTAGAGAATCTCAATACTATCCAAAAATTGATTCAATAGAATATATTAATTAAATTAAATATGTTTAGAGAAACAGAATATAAACCACTCCAGTGGAACTTTCCGAACAAACTGATGAAACTCTATCTGAAAATGCTTATAGAAGCTAGCTGCACAAAGATTTAAAAGTAGTACAATAAGTGTGAAATGTGAGGAAAATATACAGTGAGAAAATGATAGTTACAGACTTTGGTCACAGCTGACATTTCAATGCTAATAATTACCTCATTATTGTAATCTTCATCCTCCCTTTCCCTTATTGTCCCCCCTTTTGTTTGTCTCTCTAATGAGGCACCTCTAAAATTAGATTGCAAACCCTTCTGGTAGGTACTGTGGCTTTTATTCTGTAAAACGTCATGAACTTTTGGATACTGTACAAAAATAAAAGTAATAATAAAATACTACTATATTTTGGCAGTGCAACTTTTTTCTCCAGCCCCTTTTAGAAAACTAAATTAGAAATTGGATTATAATCAACAAGTGTAGTTGGGCATTTATCCATGTTTGAAAAAATGTCCACTTACTTGAAAAGGAACAAGAAAACAACCAACGCAGTTTAGTTTCCAGTTTTGGTAAAAACAAACAACAAAAGTCGAGTATGCAGCAACAAATGACCTATGCAGGCCAAGAATTAAATATATATAGGAGGAAACGACAAAAGAACAGACATAGAAGAGAAACGTCTATGCAGGTCAGAGAAGTTGGCCAAAGTACAAGAGTCTAAAGAGGAAATTATTCAATAGGAAACAATAATCATGTATGTTATTTGTATTACTAAAATAGGATGAAGCTCAAGAAAGCAAGAATTCAATAATGGAGTTAGCACTGCATATCACAAGGATTCAAAATCTCTTCTGGGAACTCCAACAAAGCAATTGGCATATTCCTCCCATGAAAAATTAACTCACGATAAAATATGGAATGTGTCACAATCAGAGTCTTCTTTTATATTGCTCAAAATAAATTTTTTTCTAGCTCAGATTAGTTTTTAATGGGAACTCCTTGTATATGATTGCCCTAAGAGCCTTGTGAAGAAACAACAGGATTGTCTATCTGAAATGGACAACGCAGTATCTGCTATTTTAACCCCCAATCCTGCTGGGTCTAATAAACAGCAGGGACTAAACTTCACTGCAGCAGAAAGGATGAAAAGAACAAGGCAGAAAAGGGGGGGGCCCGCAAAATCAATAAAAGAAAGATTTCAAAACTGAACATTCAAAATTAGCAGTGGGAGAGACATAAGTGAATGTCAAATACGTTTCTAATTATGAATAAGCTCAAATATAAATGTGAACAAGAGTTGAAAGATTCAAAAAAAAAAAGGAGCGGAGGGGGCGAATAATGCATGAAAAGATCTGTATAGATCAAAACGAATACAAAAATTACCCATACAAGTGCGTTATTGTTCTCCACAATTAATATGGAAAAAAACTCTGCTACCTCCTGTAACAAACTACTGAAGATAATTAGATGTCAAAAGTAAATAATAATGATAAGAAGATATTCAATCTGAAGAAAAAGAAAAGCTAGCCATAACTGTACACACATTTGGGAATTATAAATCAATGCCAGAACACTTCTCTTTCCACATTGGCAGATGACATGTCTAAAAATATAAGCTACAGTGTTCTGTAGAATTTCCCCATTAATAAGCCATAACTTTAGATTCCTTAGAGTCTTTTTTAGGAAACTACCTCAAAATACTGTTTACTTTACAGCTATTAAATATTTTTATCAGCATTGTCAAGGTCATCATTGCATTAGTAACTAGAATTTTTAGAGGTATTTACAAGGAAGAAACTTGGAGATATTTTAAAAAAATCAGAATCCAAAATTGAATGTATTCTGCTCAGTCAACAAGACCTCTTTACGAACAGTTTCTCTGGCACCAAGTAAAAGCAAATTTCTAAAGTCGGTCTTTCAACCCCAGCAAGGCGCTCTGAAACACAGTATGCTGAAGAGAAGGTTACTCACCTTGTGCAGTAACTGAGGTTCTTTGAGATGTGCCCCCCTGTGGATACTCCACTCCAGGTGTTGGGGCATCCCTGTGCCTTTGCTTGGAGAATTTTAGTAGCAGTGCCCATGCGGGTCACGCATGTGTGGTGCCTGCTTTGATGCGTCGTTGGCGCTTCATCTAGTATGTGCGCAACATGTACCCCTCAGTTCCTTCTCTACCGCAGAATCTACCATTTGAACTCCAAACTAGAGGGGAGTAGGGTGGGTAGTGGAACACTCAAAGGGACACACATTTCAAAGAACCCCAAGTACTGCACAAGGTGAGTAACCTTCTCATCTTCTTCAAATGATGTCCCTGTGGGTGCTCCACTCCAGGTGACTGTAGAGTGGGAGGGATTTCAGAGTCGGTAGGTTTTGAATGCAGATAACAAAGCTCGGCCAAGCCGTGTATCTGCCTCTAGGCCTTATGTGACTGCATAATGTTTAGCAAAGGTGTGTTCAGAGGCCCAGGTGGCAGCTTTACATATGTCTATGAGGGGGACATTGTTTAGAAATGCTACTGATGATGATATTGATTTGGTAGAGTGTGTTCTGATGCCTACTGGAGATTGTATGCCCTTTAGCATAGGTCAATACATCCAGATATCCATTTGGAGAGCCTCTGTGTAGATATGGCAGCACCTTTGGACCATTCTGCGATGGATATGAATAGTTTCGGTGAAGCTTTAAATGGTTTGGCTCTCTCCAAATAGAAAGCTAATGCTAATCTAACGTCTAGGGCGTGCATTGTAGCTTCAAGTGCGTTCTCATGTGGTTTGGGAAATAATGCTGGAAGATGTATTGGTTGATTAATATGGAAGGACGAGGGTATCTTGGGGAGGAATTTAGGATGGGTCCTTTATGTAACTTCATCTTTAAAAAAGACTGTGTATGGGGGGTCTGCAATGAGAGCCCCTATTTCTCCCATGTATCAAGCCGACGTGATTGCTTTTAGAAATGCAACCTTCATGGATAGGTGTAGTAGGGAACAGGTCGCCAGGGGTTCAAACAGTTTTCAGGTGAGACCCATTAAGACCAAGTTTAGGTCCCATGGTTGTGTGGACGGTCTTACTTCTGGAAAGACTGTTTGAATGCCCTTGAGAAATCTTTTAGTGATTGGGTGAGCAAATATTGTGGTGTCGTTAATTTGTTGGTGAAAGGCAGCAATAGCCACAAGCCGTACTTTTGTTGAACTGAGAGACAGGATGGAATGTTTTAATTCAAGGATGTAATCTAGTATCAGTGGCCTGGGGTGTCAATACCACAGTGATTTGCTTGGTAGTGCACCATTCAGTAAATCTCTCCCATTTTTGTAGGTAGTACACGTAGTATATTTTCTACTGTGGAGCAGCACTTGTTTGACCTTTTCTGAGCAACCTAGTTCATCATTAAAGAATCATAGAAGACCATGCTTTCAGATGTAGCATCTCTATGTTCGGATGATGAGCCTGAGCCTCGCATTGTATTAACAGGTCCATCCGAGGTGGGAGAATGATTGGAGCACATGCTGACATATGTGTTATAGATGGATACAACACTTTTCTTGGCCATGTGGGGGCTATTAGGATGTTTTGTTGGTCCTTATTTTCTGTATTACCCTGGATAGTAATGGCATGGGTGGGAATGCATACAGGAGAGATGTGTCCTATCTGGTTAAAAATGCATCCCCCATTGATTGTGTTCCCAGACCTGCTCTCAAGAAGGATCTTGGGCATTCGCTGTTCTGGGCTGTTGCGAATAGGTCTATCTCCGGGTGACTCTATTTTTGGAATATGTGCTCATCGTTCATCCCCCACTCATGATTGTAGGGAAATTGCCTGAGCTCATCTGCCAAGGTGTTCTGATATCAGATAGGTAAGAGGCAGAGATGTGAATATTGTGTTGGATGCACCAGTTCCAGAGCCTCAGGGCACAGTGAGTGTGATCGGGGCCTCCCCTGGCCTGTTTATGTAGAACATGCAAGCAATGTCGTTGGTCATTACCCTTATGTTCTGATTCCTTATGAGCGGTACGAAGTGGAGGCAAGCATTGCGGATACCACGGAGTTCTGGCAGATTTATGTGTAGTCTTGTCTTGACTGGGACCGTAGCCCCTGAACTGTGCGGTGTTGCATGTGTGCTCCCCACCCTATGAGGGAGGCATCCATTGTGATAATCAGTGATAGAGGATCCTGTATGAATGGGATCCCCGAGCACATGTTGTGTGGTTGAGTCCACCATGTTAGGGATTTCTTGACTTTGGGTGGCATCGTTAATCGTCTGTTTAATCCATGTTTGTTTGGTATGTAGACAGTTCCTAGCCATCCCTGCAGGCAGCGCATATGTAAATGTGCATGTTTCACCACAAATGTGCATGCTGCCATGTGGCCCAGAAGTTGGAGACATGGGCGGGCTATAATCTGTGGGCTGTTCCTTACTGTGGATTTGAGAGCATTTATTGTGTCGAATCTGTTTTGTGGTTGTGATGCTTTTGCTATCACTGAATCAAGATAGGCCCCAATGAATTCTAGTTGTTGAACTGGTTCTACTATTAACTGTTTTTTGTTATTTGTAGACTCAGACTCTGAAAGAAGTCTATTGTCAGTTAGGTAGCCCGGAATGTGTCTAATAGAGTTGTGACTTCAGAAGACAGTTGTCCAGGTAAGAGAATATTATTTCTTGTTTTCTCAGGTGTGCCACTACTACCACGAGAATTTTTGAAAAAGCTCGAGGTACACTGATAGGCCAAGAGGTAGAACCTTGTATTCATAGTAGTCTGTGGGCAAGATGTATTGTAATATGAAAATAAGTGTCCTGCAGATCGAGGGCTGAAAACCAGACCCCCTGTTCCAGTGTTGGTATTATTGTTGTTAATGTGACCATTTTGAACCTTTGTTTTCTCATGAACTTGTTCAGTTCTGAGACCCAAGATAGGTTGCCACCCCCCATTTTTCTTCTGTGTGAAAAAATAGTGGGAACAGAAACACCTCCCCCTATGTTGGATGGGAACTGCTTCCACTGCCCCTAGTCAGAGGAAGTGATCTACCTCTTGTCGAAGCAGATGTTTGTGACGGGAGTCCCTTTCAAGGGAAAGTAGTATTTTTTTGTCTGCTCTTTTGCAGGTAGGAGATATGGTGGCTGGAGTTTGCCATACCGTTTTAGCGGGTTCCATTATCACCCTATTAATTGGCAATGCTATCTTGGGTGAGGAAGATGACTCTAAGATGTCCAGTAATTCATGTTGAGTTTCTAATACTTTTTTCAGAGGAATTTTGAGCTTATCAGCCACCTTTTTGAATAAGTCACAGAAGTGGTTGAAGTCATCAGCGATGATTTAGGATGAGGGCATTACTGTCTTATCTAGTGAGGAGAATGAATGAATGTTGTTTGGCGAGTTACCAAGAGCAATGCCCTCTTCCTGTTCTGCCATCGGTTCTTTTCCTGTCTCAGTAGTTACAGTCTCCGAGGGTGGAAATGGGTATCTAGAGTCTTACCTACAAGGGCTGGGGAGTCTGCTTAGTGTCTTCGGTAAGATTCCCATGGATCTCAATATGGCCAATGCCCAGAGAAGGGCATGGGTGATCCCACCCCTGGGGGTCCATGACATAGTGGCATGTCGTGCGCACATGTAGCCCTTGATCGTAGTGCTCAAGTTGCCACAGGTGTTTTGATTGGAGAGAAATGGTGCGGGGAGAACACCCCTTCAATCTCGTCGTCCTCACCTGGGGGCTATTGGAGATAATGGTTGCTTTGGTACCGCTGACATCAGTGAGCCATCGGTGCCCAAAGGAGGGGACTCTGGAGTTGAGGAGACCAACAGGTCCTTCTGGTGCAGAAAGCAGTGTGGTGCTGTGAACTTCAGTTCCGAAGAGTGCGGTGCCAATTGTATCGAGGGTGCAGCATGCAGAGCCAATGCTGGTGCAGTCTGTGTCAGCGCCATTGCACTAGCAATATTAGGCAGCAGCATAGTTGGCGGAGCAGCTGTCAGTGTTGTCTCCTTTAGCACTGTCTATGGTGCTGTGGTGGAGGAGGGAGGTTTAGAGCAACTCAACTCCGCATTGGAGCTCCACATTCTGGCAGCAGCCAATGCATGGGAGGTGCTGGGGGTTCTTGGAGTGTCATAACTACTGAGCTGCTTTGTGATCAGCACCGATGAGAGTAATTTGATCAGAGACCGTTTTCTGCTAGTCTGCTCTCTATGAGGCGAAGAGGACACGTTTCCTCACAGATTTTTGGGACTTTGGGGATCTTGGTGGAGAAGAGACCGGCGATCTGTGCCAGGAAGAGGTTTCCTGACCTGGGTTGGATGTTGGTTTTAACGATTTTTCCATCAAAATAAGTTTCTCAGGTCTCTATCTCTGTGTGCCTTGGCTTTCAGTTGGTTACAATGGGCACATTTCTGAGGAACGTGTGCTTGCCCTAGGCAATGGAAAAATTGTGTCCATCTGATACCAGCACTGCTTCTCTGTAGGTTGTAAATTGTTTAAATCCTGGTGAACCAGGCATTCTTTTTAGGGTTATATCTAATCCTAACTGTACTAAAAGAGAGGAAATAATGTATTTATTTATTTATTTATTTAGAAAAGGTATGTTAGCATCTAAGGGTATGTCTACACTATGAAATGTGGTCGATATTATAGAAGTCAATTTTTAGAAATCAATTTTATACAGTCAATACCCTATGTCCACACTAAGCGCATTAACTCGCTGGAGTGCGTCCTCACTACTGTGGCTAGCATCGACTTATGGAGCGGTGCACTGTGGGTAGCTATCCAACAGTTCCCGCAGTCTCCGCCGCCCATTGGAATTCTGGGTTAAGCTCCCAATGCCTAGTGGGGCAAAAACATTGTCGCGGTGGTTTTGGGTACATGTCATCAGTCGCCCCTCCCTCCATGAAAGCAACTGCAGACAATCGTTTTGCGCCTTTTTTCCATGCGGACACCATACTGCTTTCAGCAGATGGTGCAGTAGGACTGCTAACCGTCGTCATCCACCACTTCCATTGCAACTCTGCTTTGCTGCTAATGTCTCAATAGCAAATTTCTCTATGCTGTCTGTCATGGGCTTCCAGGTAAGTGTGTTCTTCCTCGGGAAATGTGCGTGATGCTAACCATCTTCCTCCACCGCTTCTGCTGCAACTCTGCTCTCCTGCAGACACCATATCTTGGCAAGCATGGAGCCCACTCAGATAACCACGGCAGTTATGAGCATTGTAAACATCTCGCACATTATCCTGCAGTATGTGCAGAACCAGAACCTGCAAAAGCAGGCGAGGAGCCGATGGCAGTGCGGTGACGAGGACATGGACACAGACTTCTCTCAAAGTACGGGCCCCTGGAATTTGGACATCCTGGCAATGGGACAGGCTCATGCAGTGGAACGCCAATTCTGGGCCTGGGAAACAAGCACAGACTGATGGGACTGCACAGTGTTGCGGGTTTGGAATGATTCCCAGCAGGTGCAAAACTTTCACATGCGTACTTTCATGGAACTTTGTGACTTGTTTTCCCCTGCCCTGAAGCGCAAGAATACCAAGATGAGAGCAGCCCTCACAGTTCACAAGCGAGTGGAGATAGGCCTCTGGAAGCTTGCAATGCCAGACAGCTACCAGTCAGTCAGGAATCAATTTAGAGTGGGCAAATCTACTGTGGGGGCTGCTGTGATCCAAGTAACCAACACAATCACTGAGCTGCTGCTATCAAGGGTAGTGACTCTGGGAAATGTGCAAGTAATAGTGGATGGTTTTGCTGCAATGGGATTCCCTAACTGTGGTGGGGCAATAGACGGAATGCATATCCCTATCTTGGCAGTCAGTATGTAAACCAAAAGGGGTACTTTTCAATGGTGCTGCAAGCAGTGGTGGATCACAAGGGACGTTTCACCGACATCAACGTGGGATGGCTGGGAAAGGTACATGACGCTCGCATCTTCAGGAACTCTCGTCTGTTTCAAAAGCTGCAGGAAGGGACTTATTTCCCAGACCTGAAAATAACTGTTGGGGATGTTGGAATGCCTATAGTTATCTTTGGGGAATCCAGCCTACCCCTTAATGCGATGGCTCCTGAAGCCATATACAGGCACCCTGGACAGTAGTAAGGAGCTGTTCAACTCTAGGCTAAGCAAATGCAGAATGGTGGTAGAATGTGCATTTGGATGTTTAAAAGCACGCTGGAGCAGTTTACTGACTCGGTTAGACCTCAGCAATACCAGTATTCCCATTCTTATTGCTGCTTGCTGTGTGCTCCACAGTATCTGTGAGAGTAAGGGGGAGATGTTTATGGCAGGGTGGGAGGTTGAGGCAAATTGCCTGGCCGCTGATTACGTGTAGCCAGACATCAGGGAGATTAAAAGAGCACAGCAAGGCATGCTGCACATCAGAGAAGCTTTGAAAACCAGTTTCATGACGGGCCAGGCTACGGCGTGACAGTTCTGTTTGTTTCTCCTTGCTGAAAATCCGCCCCCTTGGTTCACTCTACTTCCCTGTAAGCCAAACGCCCTCCCCCCTTTGATCATCACTTGCAGAGGCAATAAAGTCATTGTTGTTTCAAAATCATGCATTCTTTATTAATTCATCACACAAATAGGGGGATAACTGCCAAGGTAGCCCAGGAGGGGTTGGGGAGGAGGGAAGTATCGGATGGGGTGGTGGATGAGGGGAAGAGGGAAGGACAAGGCCACACTGCACTTCAAAACTTATTGAAGGCCAGCCTTCTGTTGCTTGGGCAGTCCTCTGGGGTGGAGTGGTTGAGTGCCCGGATCTTCCCTCCCCACTCCCCCGCATTCTTGGGCATCTGGGTGAGGAGGCTATGGAACTTGGGGAGGAGGGCGGGCAGTTACACAGGGGCTGCAGCGGCGGTCTGTGCTCCTGCTGCCTTTCCTACAGCTCCACCAGATGCCGGAGCATATCAGTTTGATCCCACAGTAGCCTCAGCATTGCATCCTGCCTCCTCTCATCATGCTGCCACCACCTCTCCTCTTGCTCCCGCAACCTCTCATCTTGCTCGTCCCTCCTGTCCTTGCATTCATTTTCTGCTTTGGACTCTGCCATTGTTTGCCTCTACACATTCTGCTGAGCTCTTTCAGTGTGGGAGGACTGCATGAGCTCAGAGAACATTTTATTGCGAGTGCATTTTTTTCACCTTCTTATCTGTGCTAGCCCCTGGGACGGAGATGATATGGGGAGCATTGAAACATTTGCAGCTGAGGGAGGAAAAAAAGAGAGTGTAGTATTTAAAAAGACATTTTAGAGAACTATGGGTGGATCCTTTCACAGTGAACCAAGCTGTTAACATTACATACCACATGCGTTTTCGGTACAAGGTTGCATTTTGCCTCTTATATTGAGGGCCTGCCGGTTTGGTGTAAGAGATCACACACACAGGGCTGGATAACAGAATTCGGCTTGCAGGAAGCCATGGTAAGCCACAGTCTTTCGGGTTCTTCAATCTTTATAACATGCGGGAATGGTTTCACCCAACTCAACCCCCCCAATTCTCTGGGATGATCACTTCACCCCTTCTCCCGCTGTGTGACTAGTATCAGGGAAGATCCCGCCAGCCAAATGCGAACAGCTCAGTGTGAATGCCGCTCCCCCGACCCCGACCCCACCGTGTGGCTAAAAGCGAGGATGATTTCTTTTCAGCCACAGGCAAACAGCCCAGCAGGAATGGCCACCTCTGAATGTCCCCTTAATAATGTCCCTGGATAATTTCCGCTCCATTCCCAGACACGTTAACAGACTTTTCCAGTAGCTGTACTGGCCGTGAATGCATCCCAAGTCTTCAGGTCAAATTAATCATTAAACACACTTGCTTTTAAACCATGTATTATATTTACAAAGGTACACTCACCAGAGGTGCCTTCTCTGCCTTCAAGTTCCGGGAGCCCGCCTTGGGAGGGTTGGGAGGGTATTGGCTCCAGGGTGATAAACAGTCTCTGGCTGTAGGGGAGAATGGTTTCATCCTCCTCCTCCTCATCTTCCTCGTCCCCAAAACCCTCATCCCTGTTGCGTGAGATTCCCCCCTTGCTGGAGTCCACGTACAGGGGTGGGGTAGTGGTAGGGGCACCACCTAGAATTGCATGCAGCTTATCATAGAAGCAACATGTCTGGGGGTCTGACCCGGAGCAGCCGTTTGCCTCTTTGGATTTTTGGTAGGCTTGCCTGATCTCCTTAAATTTCATAAAAAGAAAAGGAGTACTTTTGGCACCTTAGAGACTAACAAATTTATTAGAGCATAAGCTTTTGTGAGCTTCCGATGAAGTGAGCTGTAGCTCACGAAAGCTTATGCTCTAATAAATTTGTTAGTCTCTAAGGTGCCACAAGTACTCCTTTTCTTTTTGCGAATACAGACTAACACGGCTGCTACTCTGAAACCTTAAATTTCATGTGGCTCTGCTGCGGGTCCCTGTTACAGCCTTTGTCCTTCATGCCCTTGGAGATTTTTTCAAATATTTTGGCATTTTGTCTTTTGAAACGGAGTTCTGATAACATAGATTCATCTCCCCATACAGCGATCAGATCCAGTACCTCCCGTTTGGTCGATGCTGGAGCTCTTTTGTGATTCTGGGACTGCATGGTCACCTGTGCTGATGAGCGCCGTATGATCACCTCCGTTGATGATCTCACCACACTGGCCAAACAGGAAATGAAATTCAAAAGTTCCCGGTGCTTTTCCTGCATACCTGGCTAGTGCATCTGAGTTGAAAGTGCTTTCTAGAGTGATCACAATGGAGCACTCTGGGATAGCTCCCAGAGGCTTATACTGTTGAATTCCATCCATACAACTCCAAATTTGACCCGGTGATGTCAATTTCAGCGCTAATCCCCTTGTCGGGGAGGAGTACAGAAATAGATTTTTAAGAGCCCTTTAAGTCGACAAAAATGGCTCTCTCGTGTGGACAGGTACAGGGTTAAATTGATCTAACGCTGCTAAATTTGACCTAAACTCATAGTGTAGACCAAGGCTAAGCTATCTTTACTATCTAACAGTAGCAAAATGAAGGCTTTTAATGTGACTGCTGGGAGCTCCATCTCAGGCCAGGGACAGTTGAGAAGGAACGGAGGGATCCGGGTTGCACGGGTAAGCTAGATGAAGCGCCAACTGTGCCATGAGGCAGGCACTGCACACTGCAAACGGGAGGTACTGGATCTGATCGCTGTATGGGCACTGCTATTAAAACTCGCTGAGAAAAGGCGCAGTGATGCACTAGCACCTGGAACAAACTTTGTTCTTATGAAAAACCGTGCACGGGGGCTCGGAGGTCAGGGCCCTGAGTTCTGAGACCCGCCTGGCCAACGTGATAGCGACCAAGAAGGCCACCTTCCACGAGAGGCGAGACCAGGAAAACGTGGCTAGTCACTCAAATGGGGGCCCCTTGAGACGGGACATCAGGTTCAGGTCCCACTGCGGAACCAGGGCCTAGCATCCAGGAAAGATGGTCCAACCCCTTGGGGAACTGGCCAGTGATAGCATCGGGAAATACCATGAGCCCCTGCACCAGCGGATGGAAGGCCGATATGGCCACCAGGTGCCCCTTAACTGACGAGGGTGCCAGGCCCTGGGCTCGAAGGGGAGAAGGTAGTCCAGGATAAGAGGGATCGGAGTGGCCACCGGGGAGACACCCCATTCAGCCGCCCATCTGGAGAACCGGGACCATTTTGCCAAGTAGGCGCGGCATGGAGGGCCATCTGCTTTTCAGGAGGACGCGCTGGACCCTTTCTCAGCATGTTGTTTTCCCTCTAGCTAACTACTGAGCAGCCACGCCGTGAGGTGGAGAGCTGCTAGGTTGGGTGGAAGAGGCAGCCCCGGTCCTGGGAGAGCAACCACCAGGCCTGTGAGGGTCCCGTACCAATGTAGCCTGGGCACGCTAGGGCAATCAAGAGGACCCGTGCCTTGTCCGTCTTTATTTTTACCAGGACCCTGCTGATCAGTGGGAATGGAGGGGAAGGGATAGACATAACTGGCCTCACCAGGACAGGTGGAAGCATCGGAGATACCTCCCTGTCCCAGTTTCCCCCTGGAGCAGAACCGGGGACAGCAACAGCCTTGCCTGTTGATACAGAACATCGAGGCCATATTATCCATGAGGACCCTGACCACCTTGCCCTGCAGGTGTGAGCAGAAGGCCATGCACACCAGGCATACCACCCGGAGTTCCCTGACGTTTATGTGTAGGGACAGATCCTGCACCGACCACAGACCTTCGGTCTGAACTTTCCCCACATGGGTCCCCCAACCCAGGTCTGACGTATCGGACACCAGCTCCAGCAACGCGATCCTGTCCCAGAATGGGACTCCTTGGAGCATGTTGCTTGGGGTGGACCACCATCGCAGTGTGGCGATCACAGAGTCAGGCATGGTGAAGACCTTGTCCATCCTGTCCCTGGCCTGAGAGAACTCCGAGGCCAGCCAGAGCTGCAGGGGCTCCATTCGGAGTCTGGGTGGCCTGAGCGGGAGCCTGTTGCAGCCTAAACTTAGATTTGGCCAGAGCCGGGACATAGAGACCCAGAGTCTGGAGGGTCATGCGGGGGTCCTTCACGCCATGCAGCTTTGTATCCGTTTGCTCCACAAACAGAGCTATGCCGTCAAACAGGAGATCCTACATGGCAGCTTGCGCTCCACTGGAGAGCCCGGACAGCAGGAGCTACGATGCCCTTCTAATAGACACTGCCAAGGCCATGGACCGTGCTGCCATGTCAGCCGCATCTGAAGCCGCTTGCAGGGATGCTCTGGCAGCCGCTGTACTCTCCTCCACCAGTCCTGAACTCTTTCTTATCGCGCTCCTGGAGGGAATCCTCAAACTTGGGCAGGGAACCCCACAAATTGAATTCATATCTGCCCAGTAGCGCCTGGTGGTTTGCCACCTGCAACTGAAAACTCGAGGGAGAATAAAGCCTTCTCCCAAAAGAGTCCAGCCTCCGCGAAACTTGATTTTTCAGGTAGGGGCTGGTTCACCCTGATGCTCCCTGTGGTTGATGACTTAACCGCCGGATGGGTGTAGAGGTACTCGTGCCCCTTGGCAGGTACAAAGTACTTGCATTCCGCCTTCTTAGAGATGGGGGCAAGCGACCCATGTTTGCCACAAGGCAATTGAAATTTTTGCCACCCCTTCATGGAAGGGCAAAGCTACCCTAGCCGGTGCCAAAGAGGACAGCACATTGAACAGGGAGTCCAAGTGTTCCTCCAACTCCTCCAGTGAGGTGGAAGCTTGATGCCACCCTTTTAAAAAGTCCTCCTGCAAAACGGAGGAGGGTGGGGCCATTATTGCCTCATCCAGGGAGGGCGAGGAGGCCGGCACGGTGCTCTGGGTGTCTGCCAGCACCGGAGGATGCACCACTTGTTCGTACTCAGGGCACAGTGCCGAGGACGTATTTCCCACCGACCCCCTCCTCTGTGGTCTGGAGAGGGAGGCTGACGGTGCCTCTGAGGCTTTGGCTACCGAGCAGGCCCCCACCAGGTGCTGAGTCGTGGCCACGGTGCTCACTGGTAGGCCACGGGCAGGCCACGGGGCCCAGGGCCACTGTACTGGCTGCGTCACCAACAGGCCCTGTTTGTTCGGCCTGGCTGTCCTGTCCCATGGAAAGGTGACTACAAGTGGAGGCCTGGCTGATGAACAACCTGCTGCTGTCTCAGGACTGGGAGGAACGGCGGTGCCGGGAGCAACATCGCCCATGGGACCACAACCTTGATACGGAGGACCGATACCGTCTGTAGCTGCTGCTATGTGATCAGTTCTGATGGGCAGACCCGCGACTGTGAGGTGCCAACGATTGACTGAGCTGCAGATGCCTTGGCGGAGCCTTGGAGCAGGATTCCGAGCGGGAACGGCGTTGACGTGCGTGTCGTGAATGGCCACAGTAATCCCTATGAGACGAGGACCTCTGGCGACGTTTGGTCCCGTCGGTACTCACTCTGTGACGTGGAGCAGTACTGAGAGTTTCGGTCGGACGGCACCCAACCAGACAGTCTGGTGGGAGTTGAGGGCAATCCACGTGGACTATGCCCTGAACTGTCACTGGGTGGCAAACGGCATCGGGAACGTTCCCTGGACTGAGACCGGTGCCAAGCTGGGATTGACTGCGGAGACCCCAGCGGTGGCTTGCACCTGGATCATGGTGCCGACATCGGCAGCGCTCCTGGTACTGGCTTAGACATGACGTCCTGGGCTGCCTGCAGGGCCTCCGGTGTTTCTGAAGCGGTCGGCTACTCCGCTCTACGCGAGTCAGAGGTCTAGAGGCCGGAGGGGATCGAGGACTGCCCGACATGGGTCTAGTCTCTGCCCCTGGATTCCCTCGGTGCCACTGTGAAGAAGGAGTTTTCTTTGCCTTCTTGTGCCCTGTGGACGGGGATCAGTGCCAACTGGTCGAAGGCGCTGGACGGTCATCGCATACTGATGCCGTGGTGCCTGGTGCCAACTCGGAGTGGTGCACCGGAGTCGGGGTCATCGCCGACTCCATCAGAATAGCCTGGAGCCTAATCTCTGTCCAAGGTTTAAACGACTTGCAAATCTTACAACGATCACTGATATGGGTTTCTCCCAAACAGTATAAACAGTCTGCGTGCGGGTCACTCCTTGGCATAGATCGCCTACCAGTGTCGCACGACTTAAAACTCGGGGTGGGGGCATGCCCCAGCCCAGGCACTCTAATTAACTGAACAGCTAACTAACTACAGGTACTAACACTGAACAAACAAAAAGTTCTGAGGACGAGTTACAACGAAGCTGGAGCAGAGTAGTTCTGATGCACCTTCACTGGGGCAAGAAGGAACTGACGGTGGGGGAGCACGCAGCTCCCCTTATACCATGCCATGGAGGCGCCACTCCAAGGGTCGCTGAGGCACTCCCCCAATGGGTACTGCTAGGGGAAAAACTTCTGGCACCGGTGCACGTGGCGAGTACACCTATGGTGGAATACACATGAGCCAAAGAAGAAAACACTCAAAGAAGAACTAGAGTGTTTTAAGGCTGATATACTGCAAGCGATTTAGGATAAGAAAGTAGGAGATTATCCACATAGAACTTCATCTTGTAAACCTTTCACTTATTTTGTCTAAATGATGATGAACATGGCTCTTTAAATGGTGAACATTTGTTAAAAGTCAGAAATACCATTTTTGTTTAGAAATGGTCATAAGTCAATTCTATAAAACAAAAAACAGATAGTATGTAGGGTTGCCAATTTTGTAATCTCTGAAAACCGAACACCCAGGCCCCCCCCTTCCCCAAAACCCCACCCCCGTCCCGCCTCTTTTTCTGAGGCCCAGGCCCTGCCCCCCTCCATCCTCTGCTCTTCCATTCTCGGGGCTCACCTGCTGCCTGCAGAGCCAGGCTAGGAGGAGCTGATGTGGAGTCTGCCTGCCTACCCACCCAATCAGTGGAAGTGAATATTTTGACTCAAGGTTTTATGAGAGGTGATGAACCTGTCTCACCCCTCAATTTTTTCCAGTACCTCAAAGTCCAAGACACAGACTATGAAGAAGCAAAAGTGCTGGATGGGTAGTGTGGATCTGTGCAGGAAATCATCTCAAAACACTCCAGCTACAGATAACCTTTTCTTTGATCTTTGTCTGAACATATCCACATTCAACAGACACACAGGAGCCTCTCAGTACTAATGGTGTCTCCCTCCCATACTCTCTCAGACATTTAGAATCAGTCTTGTCTTCAGGATTAAAGAAACTGTGACCTTTTCCTTCTCTTCTGGATCAGAAGAGGTGATATATAGTAGTAAATCACTAAGTAGTGGGCTCTTTTTGTCCTTTTGGATTGGATACATTTTATGATCTGGACTCGGCATTAAGCAAGAAAGAAGGGTCGGGGCTAACTCTGATGTGAAGTCAATTTGAGGTGCTCTGTCTGTTTCATGAAAAACTAACAAAGTTTGGATTCCCAGTCCTTGTGAGCCCTCAGAGGGCATATCTACACAGGGACACTGAGGATAGTTAAGCTGAATTAACTGAAGGTGTGAATTTAAAGTGCATCTGTTAAAATGCATTAAACCCATGTGGATGATCCCACTAAAAGTAAAGTAGCCTTAGCTAAAGAGAATTAAAACCACTTTACTTTTGAATGGAAGCATCCACACAGGGGTTTAATGCGCTTCAACAAATGTGCTTTAAATTAATACTTCCAATTAATTCATAATTTCATAACATTTAATGCCAGAAGGAATCATGAGATCATCCAATCTGGCTTCCTGTATCTCAAGGGCCATTACATTTCATCCGGATACCCCCATCTTAAGCACAATGACTTTAGTTAGATTAAAGCATTTTGGTCCTCAGAATATTGGCCACAGGCAGAATATAGGAGAGAATGAGTTGCCATCAAAGCCTGATGCCCCTGCAATTACAAGGAACTGATTAGGTGAGATATGCCCAGATGACCCGAACAGGTGATCCATGCCCCATGCTATAAAACAAGGTGGGAAACCTTCAGGGTTCTTGCTAATCTGCCCTGGGGGAAAATTCCTACCAAACTCCAAATCTGATGTGCAGTAGGAACCTGAGTATGTGAGCAAGACACACCAGCCAGGTATCTAGAAAGAGGATTCTCTGCATCACCGCAGAGCACTAGTCCATCTTTTTCAGTGTCCCATTTACCAGCAGTGGCCAATCTCTCTTGTGCTTCAGAGGAAGGTGCCCCTGACCCACTGTGAATACATCTGTGCATCGGGGGGAAAATAATTTTCCTGTAGGTGACTGACGGAAACCCTAAAGCATGAGATTTGATTATGGTAGTAGTATAACACAGAGTTGCAGGACAATTAGGACATCAGTCTCCAGGGCTGTCAAATTTTTAGAATGAAACTTTGCAATTCATAATTTTTAAAATGGGGATGGTCAACAAAGGTTTTTTTTTTTTTTAAATTTGTTGTCTGTTTTGAAGTTTGACATAAAATGTAGGTTTCAGAGGAAAAACACACACAACTCCAGCCTGGCTGATGCCAGCAGCAAAGTGAAGTGCATCCCCAAGGCTTGCAGTGCAGTGTGCTCAAGGAATCCCCAGGGGGGAATGCTAATCTCTGTGCTATGCTTGGGGACAGGGTTACTTTGACCTAGGTCTGTGCACTGCAGTGTGGATACCAGAGCCCTAAGTTCATGCACGAGTCAGAAAATCCTTAACCTAGGGTTTAAATGCAGTGTAGAAGCTCAAGCCCACTTAGGTTCCCTGAAACAGGTTCACTGACTTCAGTCACCTAACCCTAGGCTTACACTGATGTGTAGACATACCCCTAGACTCTCAGATTCCAAGGCCAGAAGAAGCCAGCACAACCATCCAGTCTGACCCCATGCATATACAGAGACTATGGAATTTCTCTCAGAAGCTGACAAAGCTTTTAAAACTTTAAAGATCTAAAAAGATATCTAATTTGTGTTGAAGACTCCAGGCAATAGTGAGTTCACCACCTCTCCCAGTAAACCGTTCCAACGTTTAATTATGCTCATAACTAGGAAACTGCATCTTACTTCAAGTTTGAATTTGTCAAACTTCAACTTCATCCAATCAGCAAAATTGAAAATCCCCCCACACTCAGATATTTTTTTAATGTCTAAGTACCTATACACAATGATCAGGTCACCTTTCAACCTTGTCTTTGATAAGTTCTGTAAGCTTTACATCATAAGACTTGTTTTCCAGGCCCTGGATCATATTTATAGCCTCCTTCTAAACTTTTTTAGTATTTCCACCTCTTTATTGTAGTGTGGATACCAGAACTGAACCCAGTATTCTGACAGTGGTTTAACCAGTGCTGTGTACAGAGGTAAGATCACTTCTATTTCTCCCTGATATTTCCCTTTTTATACATCTAAGGATTGCATTAGCCCTTTTTGCCACAGCAATGCACTGAGAACTCATGCTTAGGCAATTAGATAATGATCCATAAATCCTGCTCTGAGTTCGTCTCCTATCCTGCAAGTATAACCTGCATTCTTGGTTCTCAGATGCATTACTTTGTATTTGGCTGTATTAAAGCACATTCTGTTTGATTGTGAACATTTAACAACATGATTCAGATTCTTCTGTAACAATAATCTTCCCTCCTCATTATTTACTACCCCACCAATCTTTGTGTCATCTGAAATTTTACCAGCAAAGATTTTATATCATTGTCTAAACTGCTGATAAAAATACTAAATAGCATTTAGAACAAGGAAAAAATACATTGTTTTGCCCATATTAAAAAATATTTAAAAAATTTTATAGCGAACCTCTAGCACCTTCATTCTTTGGAGCAGGAACATGACATTTAGCAGGGGAGGTCACCCTGGTATTATGTCCTTTTGCTGTCCTTGTGAAAAACTGCCTAAATCTGCCCAATTTACATGCACCGGAAAAATCTCATCTGACATATGCTCAGTAGTCAATTTAGAATTTGGCAGCTTAACTATATGAAAATTCCATCTACACTAAGCATACTCTAGCTGTAGGGGCTGAACAGGACTTTCCATTCAATTGCTGTTCATGACTGCTGCTGCAGGCCTCTGTGACACCAGGACTAAGAGAAGGGAAACACTCTCTCCAGTTCTCTCTATGTCTCCACTGCTGGCATCTAGGCAGCACAGAGAACAAGAAGGGCACAGCCACACTGGACTGCAGAAAGGTAAGGAATAAAGAGTGATGTGGCAGGCACCACAGATTGTGGAGGAGCAGAAAAGGAGGATGGGTAGGAGCTGGAAGGAGCTGAAAAGGGAGAGCTTTATGTGAACAGGAGCAATGGGTGGGGAGTGGGTTAGAAGCAGAGAGGGTAGCTTGCAGAAGGGATGAGCGCTGGAGGTTGAACAGAAGCAGAGCATGTGAGAGACAGGAATTGAAATGTTGCACAAGAACAGAGGGGGAAGAAGGAAAGGAGCCAAGGGTGTGAGGAAGGTTGGATAGGAGCAGAGGAGAAGGGAAGCAAGAGTTGGGGATGTGTGCCCCGCTTGTAGCAGACTGTATAGAAGCAGACAGGGAAGGAAGTAGGACCTGGGTTGGGAGGTGGTTGGATAGCAGAAAGGGAGGGGGCAGGAGTATAGGAGGAGGCAGGAGCTGGAATGGGAAGTGATAGATGTAAGGAGAAGGGAATGGGGGGAGGTTTGGATAGCAGCAGAGTGTCAGGGACCAGCATATGAGCCCTCTGACATAGTGATTAAAGCCAGAGCTCCACCTAGTGTTTAGAGCCATGAACAGGAACTGGGAGTCAGAGCCAGATTCAGAAGCTGGCCAAGGGAGCAGAGCTGGAACAGACTGGAGCAGGACAGGAACAAAGCCAGAACATAAATGGAGCAAGGCTGGAGATCTCAGATGCCGGCATAAGCTTTGAGCAGCCAGTGATCTGCCGCTGCTGCTAAGCATAAATGCAGACCTGTCGGAGCCTTGCAGCCAACTGGGCAAGCCAGCCAGTCAGGAGATTCTGCCACAGCCCAGCAGGGCTCATTAACAGCCTGAAGGCTGAGCCAGCTAGTCCCAGGCGCCGGCTGAGGGAACTCAAGCCCATAGTTCCTAACACACGGACAGAAGCACTGTTCCCCCCACTGTTCCTGCAACATTCTTGTCGACTGCTGGAAATGGCCACCTTGATTATCACCACAAAAGGTTCTCTCCCCCTCCCCGCCCCGCTCTCCTGCTGGTAATAGCTCACCTTAAGTGATCACTCTCCTTACAGTGTGTATGGTAACACTCATTGTTTCATGTTCTCTGTGTATATAAATCTCCCCACTGTATTTTCCACTGAATGCACCCGATGAAGTGAGCTGTAGCTCACGAAAGCTTATGCTCAAATAAATTTGTTAGTCTCTAAGGTGCCACAAGTACTCCTTTTCTTTAGCCTTGGATCGAACATGCAGTGTCAGGAGGGACTATTCAGGTGACCTCAACAGACAAAGCTATCTAGAAGGTATTGAAGTTTGAAATCTTACTCAAGTTTGGAACTGCACAGACAATACTTGTAGAAGAAAACAGGGTTTCTCAGTTTTACAGCATACACTGCATGACCTTGCATGAAGTGGTGATTGCAAAAGACTGCACAGCTCCCTGAGTGTATGCATGTATTCAAAGAAAGTCTTCATCAGAAGTAGTACATCTGTGCATTATATAATTCAGCTGAACTTCATATTTTCCTCTAACGTCAGTCCCTACTGTTACTTCAGATTCTTCATCTCATCAAGAAGCACCACATTTCATCCTGAGTGATGGGTGAATGTGTGTATAGTGTCCTGGCAAATGATACTGTCATATATAGCATATTATTGCGCCTAGCTATCCCATATAACCTTGTACATGGAACAAAGAAAAATGTCTCAGCAAATGATCTGGAGTCCTGTTCTTGTATACTTCCTGATCATTATTTTCTTTTAATACAATACACAGAATCTCTCTCTCACAAGGATTACATATTTGTCTTCAGATAGGAATATGAACAGCTGCTATGTAGTCCCTGAATGATTTATTGAAAGTTAGTTATATACTTAACTGGGGGAACAGTAAGATTACTTTGTGTCTTTTGTCTTATTTAGATGGCAGTTTTGTTTTTCAGATGAATAACTTCTAGCTTGGTGTGAATATGAAAAATGTTGTATGTTAGTGGTTTATGATCATAGAAGCACACATTACAGATAAACTTGGGTGAAATTTCCAACACCTAATGATGTGATATTTTCCACTGTATGAAAGATGTAGGTATATTCTTCAGAATAAATACAAATATACATAAGTAATAATAATAATAACAACCTTTGCCTGCAAATGTCTGTGTGTCTGTATTTTGTTTCTCTAGCAAACTATGGCATCCAAAGATCCTACTCTGAACTAGATTCAGGTTCTGGTATAACTTCTAGGCAGGTGACCCCCAATTGTACATATCTGTTCACTTTTTCTGTAAGGCCTCAGTTCACTCCACCTATCTTGATACCTTCAAACACTTAAATCTTCCTCCTGGGTAAATGGTTGTTTTTGTTACAAACTGTTAACTATGCTATCACTCTGCCTAACTGAGATCTTAACTTTGCTCATAACTGCAGTAGTCTGACCCCAAAATTTTCTTTTCCTCTCACACAAAAGAAGTAAATGAGATTATCTTCTATAGCTTGACAGAAGAGCATCTGATTCCAGTATGCCTACATTTGTCTGTGTGAGAAAAAATATATCACTAACTTCTACATCTGTGGGTCTGCCCACGTGCTAATCACATTCCACCTCAACTACTGCTCGGGCACACTTGAAGATATGGCCCTTCATACATATATATCTTAATGTTTCCGTTTCAGCATGCCTCTTACATTCTACTTTCCAGGTGCAGCTGGTCTTTATGAGCTAACAGGGCAGATTGTTTAGTGTTACTGATGTACTGTTAAGTACAGCACCACCTGCTGACACAGGAGTCTCTCGGTGGGACTGGAGCTGTCTTCCAGTATTGAATGCTGCACTACCCATGGCTTCCACCTGACCCTGCAGTATATGGACTTCAGGCAGCGTGATCAGGAGGTAACAGAAGGCAGAGAATAGAGGTTTCTAAGAAGCTATTTTAGTTCTGCTCTCTAAAGAAAGGGAATAGGTCTGTCTGCATATGCTCCCTGCTGACTCAATCCCCTGGATCACACACACTACATGGGCTACAAGCAACAGCATGAGAAGGCATAGAAAAGGCTTCTAAAAGAGATTTCAGATCAGATGCACATGCTTCTTGCTCCTGCCAGGACCAGCTCTAGGCATCAGCAAAGCAAGCACGTGCTTGGGGCAGCACAATTCCAGGGGCGGCATTCTGGCCACCATCCCACCCTTTTTTTTTTTTTGTTTTTGTTTTGCTTGGGCTGTTGCGCTCTCGGAACTTGGGGTGGCAACTTTTTTGCTTGAGGAAGCTAAAAACCTAGAGCCGGCCCTGGCTCCTGCTCTGCTGTACACAACCAGTAGAAATGCAACGATAAAACAAAACACATTAATATACTTTGGGAGAATTGTCTACTGTAGTGGCATGTTTCGTTCTATTTCTCCATGTTTAAAAAATTATAAAAGGGGTTTCTAGACTGGGGTGTGTCAGAGCTATAGGGAGTGAGAGTGAAGAGTGTCTCTTGCACCTTGTGGCAGTGGATTGTAGGTAGGAAAGGGAAGAGTTCTGAGCCTGGAAAGTTGTGTGTGTGGGTTTACCCTGAGAATTGGGGTGCTGTGTAAAAGGAAGTTCAGAGCTTAGCAGGTGGTTTTGAGCTGTGGAAAAGTTAGACTGTAAGAGGAGGTTTCTCAGCCTGGGAAGTTAGGCATGGATGTCACAATGCATACATGTGCAGTGTATTCTTGAGCAGGTGAGGGTTGGGTGGGAGGATGGATTGTTTCGGTAGGGTTGAGGGCAGGAGGAAATGAAGTCAATTAGTCATGAGAGTTTGGATAAATTGATGGTCTATGTGTGTGGAGTAGAGCTAGACTGGAGAGGCAAAGTTGACACTAGAAAAGGCAAGAGGTGTCAGTGAGATATTGTTGTTCCCATCCCTGCTTTCTACTGTAAAATGTCCCAGTTCTTCATTCTGAAAGAGGAGGATGGGAAAGGGGACATGCCCTCTTTTCTTCCCACTTCTGCACCAACCTCCCTTATCCCACAACATAATAATTCCCTGTAGCCCTTGCTGACCCCCATGTCCCAGTTTGTCACTTAGAAAGTATGATTCTCCTATGAAAAATTGCTAACTGTAGTCCCACTAGTTATTGTGGGCACCAGCTACCAATGCTAAATTTGATTTGTTATTATTGGTAACTTGTGCAGCATCTAGACATACTCTGGGCCTTTATCAACAGAGCGCCAACTTAGGGGTATTCTCTCCTAAGGAATAGTTATACTAGTGAGTCTTTTTAAAAGTAATTTAATTTTTCTTTTTACATGTTATTTCTCCAATTCTTATGTTTACACTATACTGCAGTTTCTCTGTACAGCACTTCAATTAGTATATAAAACAGAAAACAATAGGATGGGGCCTGAGTGTGCTAGATGCTCTACCAACACATATGAACAAACAGTTCCAGACCAAAATGCTTAAAACCTAGGAAAATAAGGCTCAAGGTCTGTTGCAGGACTTCACTCCTAATGAGTCAAGGAAGCCCAGATGGCAGTCCTCTTCCTCTGCTACATGTCTTACAAGCCTTTCAGGAGGTGAGCTCCACTCCTGCACTGCTCAGGCATCTCAAATGGAAGCTATCTTCGCCATTTTTGCCAATTATTTGTGAAGGAAGGCCAGACTGAATAGGTTGCACTCGTTCCTGTTCCTGTTGTTTGCTGTTCTGAATCTCAAAAGGAACTCCCTACCACTGCCTTCCCCTCTGTACTTTAAAGGCAACAGCTTGGGATGACGCACAGGAAACCCATGGCAGAAAAGAAACAAAGAAAACAGAACAGTGAATGGACAAGTAAAGGTGGAAAATGGGAATAAAATAAACACTGTTGTGGACCTATATGGCTTCTTAGCAAAAAATTAAGTTATATGGCTATTTATATAGCAGTATAATTGTATTATAAACTGAGACCTACCCACGCCTCACGCTTTCATCACGTCTATGAAATCCACCCTTTTCACAGATCATATGGCACAATACTAGTGACATGCAGTATTACACAATATGTACCACTCACCTAACCACTCTAACCTGCCGCCATACTTAAGAATAGTCCTATGTTTGATGTAACATTGTCACCAGCCTAGTGTATGCCAGTGAACCAAGACCAATGAATGCAGAAGAAACTTGTGATCTGTGGAAGATCTGAATGCTGCAGCATCTGAAATAGAGAATCTAAAGAATGTGCCATTATGAATCTAAGTGTAAGGGTAAATGTGCCAATCTAAAGCAATGTTCCTTCCAGGCTGGCAAGTAAAGACAGTCAGCACATCTTTCCATATCTGGTGAAAGTGAATACAAGACAAGCTATAAAATAATTGTACCTATCCCTTGCAATATCTTCTTCTATTTTCAATTATATATTCAGCAAGCAATGCAGCTGTGTTCTTTGGAAAGGTGAGCATAGCACATATTTGAAAATTCAGCTCTATCACTGAATCAATATGATATATCACACAGACATTTTTATTTATATCTACTGTTTAGATATAAGTTGTCCTGGGATAAGAGGGAAGATCCTTTCATGGATTGAGAACTGGTTAAAGACAGGGAACAAAGGGTAGGAATAAATGGTAAATTTTCAGAATGGAGATGGGTAATTAGTGATGTTCCCCAAGGGTCAATCCTAGGACCAATCCTATTCAATTTATTCATAAATGATCTGGAGAAAGGGGTAAACAGTGAGGTGGCAAAGTCTGCAGACGATACTCAACTGCTCAAGACAGTTAAGACCAAAGCAGACTGTGAAGAAATTCAAAAAGATCTCACAAAACTAAGTGTTTGGGCAACAAAATGGCAAATGAAATTTAATGTGGATAAAGTAATGCACATTGGAAAAAATAACCCCAACTATACATACAATATGATGGGGGCTAATTTAGCTACAACTAATCAGGAGAAAGATCTTGGAGTCATCGTGGATAGTTCTCTGAAGACGTCTACGCAATGTGCAGCGGCAGTCAAAAAAGCAAACAGGATGTTAGGAATCATTAAAAAAGGGATAGAGAATAAGACAGAGAATATCTTATTGCCCTTATATAAATCCATGGTATGCCCACTTCTTGAATATTACGTACAGATGTGGCCCCCTCATCTCAAAAAAGATACACTAGCATAAGAAAAGGTTCAGAAAAGGGCAACTAAAATGATTAGGGGTTTGGAATGGGTCCCATATGAGGAGAGATTAAAAAAGTTAGGACTTTTCATCTTGGAAAAGAGGAGACTAACGGGGGATATGATAGAGGTATATAAAATCGAAAGTGATGTGGAGAAAGTGAATAAGGAAAAGTTATTTACTTGTTCCCATAATATAAGAACTAGGGGCCACCAAATGAAATTAAAGGGCAGCAGGTTTAAAACAAATAAAAGGAAGCTCTTCGTCACTCAGCGCACAGTCAACCTATGGAACTCCTTGCCTGAGGAGGTTGTGAAGGCTAGAACTATAACAGGGTTTAAAAGAGAACTGGATAAATTCATGGAAGTTAAATCCATTAATGGCTATTAGCCAGGATGGGTAAGGAATGGTGTTCCTAGCCTCTGTTTGTCAGAGAGTGGAGATGTATGGCAGGAGAGAGATCACTTGATCATTACCTGTTAGGTTCACTCCCTCTGGGGCACCTGGCATTGTCCACTGGGCTGGATGGACCTTTGATCTGAACCAGTATGGTCATTCTTATGTTCTTATACAGAGAGCAATATTACAAGTATTTTTCATATATCTTTTTGTTAAAGGTATTGTGAACAATACGGGTCCGCCTACACTGCAACTGAACACCTACAGCTGGCCTGTGTCAGCTGACTCAGGCGTGTGGGGTTCAGGTTATCGGGCTGTAAAATGTGACTTTAAAACTGTGGCATATACACTCAGCCCCCGCAAGGGGGGAGGGGGAGTTTCCAGATCCCCAACTCCAGTCCGAGCCCAAAGGTCTAAACCAAAATTTTACAACCCTGCAGCCCAAGCCCCATGAGCCTGAGTCTGCTGTCAGATACACATAATGTTTAACAGAAGTTTGTTGGAGCCCTAAACACCTTTTTCTTAAACTCAAAACAGCATTCAGCATGGGCACAGTCCCACTGAAGTCCTTCCTAATTCAAAATGCCATATGCTTGCCCACATTTTTCATAGCCTCACTCCACAGCCCATCTCTAACTATATATCTCCTCAATCAACCATCCACTTAGCTCCTCTAGGCTTCTTCTCAACACAACTGGGGGTTTCTCTTTGACCTGGGCTATCTGTCAGGAAATCTCACCCTATGAGTTTATTTTTCCTGTTTACAACTCACATGAATTTATTTTTCTCTTTAGGATACAGCTGACTGTGTAAAGTACTTTGTGGTATCCTGAATGAATGGTGCTGTATAAAAAAATTATTGTATCATCTTCTTTGGCCTCATGGCATCCAAGATGTTTTTCTGGATTAGAAAATGTCAGAAAAAGAATCAGTCAAGATCTTCTTGATACTGAAGGCTAGCTAACTCCTTATCAGACACTGCTCAGTCTATCAGGTCAAAAAAACTTACCGTAAATATTTTGATATACAGTATACTCCAATTAATCTGAAACCCTATTCTATAAATCCTGTCCTTGTCGCCCAGCATAATATGCATGTCCTTTGCAGCACATACCTCATGTATCTCACGCTGGGAGATAAGGAAAGGATACGGATACTGTGACGCTTTGGACAATAGAGCAGAGACCCCTGGCCAGGACTGCAAGGAGGAGGAGCAGCCGCCCCCTGGCTGCTGGGGAGGCCACCCAGCTGCTGAATGGCTCCTGGCCATTCCAGCTGTCATGAAAAGGAGTGGAGCCATGGCAGCAGAGCTGCAGAAGGTTTCTTGCACTGCCACAGGGCCGATAACACCTGCCCCCTGCAGGCGCAAGGGGGAACACTGCAGTTCTGGTGTGGCTACAGTCCCTAGCCAGGACTGAGAGGAGAAAGAGGGGGAAACCCCAGCTTGGGAGAGTCCACCCTGCTGCTAAATGGCTCCTGCCTTCTCAATTATTTGAACTCCTGATAATCCAAATAAAATCCATGTCCCCCATGCTATTCAGATAATTGGGAGTATACTGTACAGGGTTACTTACTTATTTGAGAAAATAATTTAAGGCCACCTTCTGTGAATACCAGAGATTTGATAATGATGACAAGTTTGGACAGAATGGGAGGCTTCTGGTCTTGAAGTTTTGAACAGTGTGGAAATTTGACAAATCTATACTAACTGAAAAACTGTGTTCTGCTCGGTTTCTGATTTTCCTTACAGCTATTCCAGAATTACTGATCATTAAGATTTTTAAAAGGAGGCATAGGTGGAGCTAGAAATGGAGAAGCCAATAGCTACTGTTTAAAGAAACAGAAGTCTTGAGTTTTTAGACTAGCCCCAGAAAACAGCATTTAAAAATTCTGATGATATGCCTTAGATTCCTAATTTTTAAAATAAACCCTTATAGACTCTTTATATCTGTAGTTGACCTTTTTTTAAAAAAAATGAACAGTGAGGGGTAAAATCTGATCTCTTCCATTGTTGTCGGTAGTGTTGTAGCTATGTTGGTCCCAAGATATGAGACACACACGGTAGGTGAAGTTATATGTTTTATTAGACCAACTTCTGTTGATGGAAGGGACAAGCTTTCAATCTTCATAGAGCTCTTCCTCAGGTCTGGAGAAAGTAACCCAAGCATTTGATCTAAATACGGGGGGGGGGGGGGGGGAGATTGTTAACAAAAGGGCTGCAGACATGCTGTAAGAAACCACTTAAAATGAAGTGGACAATAGGGGTTAGCAGGCAGGCGGGTGTGTTTCAAATTGTTTTAATGAGCCAAAAAAACCAGTGTCTGTGTTAAGTACATGGCTTTTAGTGTCCAGCAGAGCTATGAATTAAAGTTCCCAGGCTCATCTTTTGAAGGTATTGTATAGATTTCCTTTGAGAACGAGGACTCTTATGCTTAAATATCTCCCCCACCATGTATTTAGCTCACATGCTCTTGTTACTTTCCCCAGGACAAAGGAAAAACTCAAAAGCTTGTCCCTTCCACCAAGAAAAGCTGGTCCAATAAAAGATATTACTTCATGGATTTGTCAAGAACAAATCGTGTCAAACCAACCAGATAGCTTTCTTTGACAGGGTAACAAGATAGGGATATCCACAAGCCTTGTGGATAGGGAGGAAGCGGTAGATGTGGTATATCTTGACCTTAGCCAAGCTTTTGATACTGTCTCACATGACCTTCTCATAAGCAAACTAGGGAAATGCAACCTAGATGGAGCTACTATAAGGTGGATGCATAACTGGTTGGAAAACCATTCCCAGAGAGTAGTTATCAGTGGTTCACAGTCATGCTGGAAGGGCATAATGAGTGGGGTTCAACAGGGATCAGTTCTGGGTTTGGTTTGGTTCAATATCTTCATCAATGATTTAGATAATTGCATACAGAGTACACTTATAAAGTTTGCGGACCATACCAAGCCAGGACGGGTTGCAAGTGCTTTCGAGGATAGAATTATAATTCAAAATGATCTGGATAAACTGGAGAAATGGTCTAAAGTAAATAGGATGAAATTCAATAAGGACAAATGCAAATTACTCCGCTTAGGAAGGAACAATCAGTTGCACACATACAAAATGGGAAATGACTACCTAGGAAGGAGTACTGCGGAAAGAGATCTGGGACTTATAGTGGACCACAAGCTAAATATGAGTCAACAATATCACGCTGTTGCAAAAAAAGTAATCATCATTCTGGGATGTATTAGCAGGAGTGTTGTAAGCAAGACATGAAAAGTAATTCTTCCGCTCTACTCTGCGCTGATTAGGCCCCAACTGGAGTAGTGTGTCCAGTTGTGGGCACCACATTTCAGGAAAGATTTGGACAAATTGGAGAGTACAGAGAAAAGGGACAAAAATGATTAAAGGTTTAGAAAATATGGCCTATGAGGGAAAATTGAAAAAAATTGGGTTTGTTTAGTCTGGAAAAGAGAAGACTGAGGGGGGACATGATAACAGTTTTCAAGTTCATAAAAGGTTGTTACAAGGGGGAGGGAGAAAAATTTGTTCTTCTTAACCTCCGAGGATAGGATAAGAAGGAATGGGCTTAAATTGCAACAAGGGAGGTTTAGGTTGGACATTAGGGACTAAAGCATGATCATATACTGAACTAAAGCAAAAGTTAGCCAAACTTCATGAAAGCAGCATTAGCCTGGGAATGGAGACATACTTGTGTATAATTTTCAGCACAGTGAACATCTGGTTCTTGCAGGGGAAACATGTGCCTTCCCTCTCCTCCCCCATAGAAACGATTTTTGGGAAAGCTTCCAGAGGGTTCCATACAGACATTTTCCTTCTTGAGGTTTTCTTAGGGATTATGCCCACCCTTTCCTTTGAAATGAATGATACACTTACTCGGAGAATCCTTTGGCACTTTCCATATTTCTTGACCAATTTTCTATATTTGCTAGATATCACCACTTCATTCATTCACCACTTTTTCTTATAAATCATTCAAAAATTTCTGAAGTTTGCTGTATGAAAACTGTGAATACATTTACTTGTGACTACTTGGTAAAGACATAGAACTGATGCTACGAAAATCATATAATGGAAGGAATGATCTTCCTTCCCAAAGGAAACAAATACACACCTTAAAAAAAATTGTGCCTTCTACCAAGTGTGAAATAAGAAAATCTTCTCAACCCTACCAAACAGAATAAAGAAACAAAGCATTTAACAGCCTCTCAGTTTGTAGTAAAAAAAAAAAAAAGTTATTTATTGTTTCATGGTATAAGTACCCATGAAGAGAAACTACTTTAAATTTAATGAGCTAACGTAACTGGAAGACCAGATGAAGTATTTTAAATATATAAATATTTCGTTCAGCACTATTGCCAGCTGTATTATGGTTTGTCCTCTAGTGCAGCACACTTTGGTTGGATTTCTAGGGAAATTGCAGTCACTTATATTCTTCTGAGAAAAACTTCTAAAATAACACAGCTTATTTAAATATGTTTTGGCAGTTGTTTTGTAGAAGTATTGAAATCTCTGTTCTTACTGCTCATTGAGAGAAAGAATCACAGAATTACAGGACTGGAAGGGACCTCGAGAGGTCATTTAGTCCAGTCCCCTGCACTCATGGCAGAACTAAGTATTATCTAGACCATCCCTGACAGGTGTTTGTCTAACCTGCTCTTAAAAATCTCCAATGATGGAGATTCCACAACCTCCTTAGGCAATTTATTCCAGTGCTTAACCACCCTGACAGGAGGTTTTTCCTAATGTCCAACCTAAACCTCCCTAGTTGAAATTTAAGTCCATTCCTTCTTGTCCTATCCTCAGAGGTTAAGAAGAACAATCTAAATTTCTCAGGAATTTAAACAAAATAATTGAAGATTAAGAACAGTTGAACACAGTTTAAGAAAACACAAAGTAAGAAAAGTTCACGTCTTTCTTTGATACTGAATAACTGTATGGCATGAATTTGGCCACAGAAGATTGAGCCTTTATTGTGACATGCAAAAGCAGTGCTAGGTCTACATTACTGCAAATATTTTATCCATGGACTCATTATATCTTCTTCTACACCTCTCTGTTCTGTTTCTCTAATTTTAACATAATACATTATTGATTTTCTTAAAACTTTTTGGGTCCTATTTTCATCCTGATGTTAATGCACAGGGCAATATAGGATAATGGTTGGTCACTTACACAAGAGCTTTTCAACCCTAGGTGTCTAAAGTAGGTCTAGGTGTCTAAAGTAAGGTCCTAAATCTATATTGAAGTACCTAAATAAAAGTATCCTGATTTCCATAGATGCTGAGTACTCACACATGCCACAGAAGTCATCAGGAGCTGCAATTACTCAGCACCTTTGGAAATTTGGAAACATTTAGGGGCCTACATTTAGAAGTCTCATTTTGAAAGTTTTGGCCTTAATTTGTATCTCCTTTTGTTTTTCAGAAGAACGAAGACCACCATCACAAACCGATTCACTGAATGTTAACTTTTCCCCTACGTCTAAGATGAAACTTTAAGCACCTGCTCTGAAATAACCAAGGGAACTTTCACCAACTTTCACTGCTAAGGTAAACATGCTAGTTTCAAAATGAAAAACACCTTTATAGTAAAAACTGAAGGGTGGTTTTTGTCAACTCTCTCCACAACCTGTTTTAATGTGTCCATTTCCATCATCTACCTTGCTAGGTTACTTTTATAGCCCCCATTACCATAGTACCTCAGTGCCTATGACAAAAGTCTTTGGCAAAATCCAAAGGATTCTCTGGCAGAGGGTTATTGGCTGTATCCTACACCAGTTAACATTAAAGCAAGACCAGGAACAGTTTTAGCTATGGAAAAGACACACACAAATAGTGGTCTATGACTAGAAACTTCTCATTGTACAGTGATACAAAAAGAAGTCATCTGTGTTTCAAAATAAACAACTATTAATGCCCCAAATCTTTTGTCCTATTCTATTAGCCATAATCTACATTATGTGCATTACTTGAAGCTAGTGTACCACTAGGCTGGTTAAACATATATGAAAAATACACCAATGGCCTAGGAATGCAAACCCTGTAGTAGCTCATAGCCCACACACTCAGCCTTCAACAATGCAACTTTAATTCTGATGAAGCTTGGAAAGCCAAAGGAAGTTCACAAGATGTGAAACCTCATGAAAGACCCGATGCAGAAGATCCCTGGCTTCGATCTCCCATGAAGCTTATTGGCAACCCTAAACCGTATCTGCGCAAACCATGGCAGATGTGGATACTTGCTGCACAAATGGAGAATTAAAGACTCTCCTATGTGCGACTATGGTCGTCCAGAACAGACCATAGAACATAACTCAATGCCTGTTTCACAAATATGAAGGAGGTATCACAGCAATACACGCGGCTACTCCTGATGCAATTATGTGGCTTAATCATCTAAATATAACATGATTAGTTGTTGTTCTACATTTACATCAGCCATACAAAGATGAAGATTGCTTTGTTTAGGATTCATATAAAGTACTCATTTGCTCATGAGAGGAGGAAATTCTTATTTCATCTCTTTTTAAACTATGGAAGATACAGGAATGATTCTGTAATGGTTGTAATAAATTCTGCTTTATGTCTAATAACCCTTTTCAGGATTAATGCTTTGTTAGTTAAACCTTTTACTTCAGCCTCTAAAGAAGAATAAGGATTATTGGAATGTAATGGTCTATCCAAAAGACAATAAGAAAAATACCAGTACAGTGTCTGTTGCAATATGCCAACAAGTAATAAACTTTTGTAATGTACAAATTAATGGAAGCAACTCTACTCTCAAACAATTAATATGCTTTCATTGTCTTGGTAAGTGGTAATCTTAAACTATTCCATCCTCATTTGTTTTTGGATATTAGGCACCAAATAAAACACTAGAGCATCACAGAACAGCCTGCTCCATTATGAAGTATCACGTTAAAATATCCATTGCTCCCAAATGTTGGTTCAGAAATATTTTGATGGATGAAATCAGAAATATAAGCTTTGATATAATACAGTAATGAATAAGTTGATTGGCATGAATATAGTGGTTAAAAATCTATACATTAACACCAAAAAACAACTGGGTCAATGAATTAGTTTGAAATTCATAAAAAGAATTACACGAAACTAGTACATTTAACAACAACAGAAAACAAAGGCTAGACTGTGCTTTTTGCACTTATCCCTGAATAAGGAGTGGCATTACAACTGCATTGTCCCAGAAAAAGCATCAGAAGGCAATGAGACTCAGGGCTAGTCTACACTCGCAATGCTGCAGCGGCACCACTGTAGCGCTTAGTGAAGATGCTACCTAAGCCAACAGGAGAGCTTCTCCTGTTGGCTTAAGTACTCCATCTCCCTGAGAAGTGGTAGCTATATCAATGGGAGAAGCTCTGGGTGTTCAGTCGATATAACTGCATCGCTCAGGGGTGTTTATTTTTCACACCTCTGAGCCATGTAGTTATACTAACATAAGTTTGTTGTGCTAAGTGTTACAATTTGTCCTGACTCCCCTGCACGGTCAGGTTAAAGCTAGTCTCTACAATGTAGATCTATATCCTTAAAGAGAAAAGGTATGCTTGAAAATATATTTCACCCCAAAAGTTTTCTAATTAAAAGTTTACAAAGCTTTCATTTCCATTCATTTGTAACAAGAAGAAGAGAGAGAGAAGAAACAACATACAAAGTACCATATTTTATACTCAAACTAATGTTATGTTATTGTTCCTTTCCCTTCCTCGTCCGCACTTTTCTCTTTTATAATTTTTTTTTCTTTTTCCTTCCATCCCTCTCTTGCTATGCAGGGCTTTGAATTTGCAGTGCAGTCATGGAGCTTTACAAAAACTAACAGCAATTTTTTTTAAAGTACATCAGAAGCAGAAAGCCTGCCAATAATCAACCAGTGGGGCCACTGCATGACTGAGGTGCTTAAAGAGCACTCAAGGAAGATAAGGCCGTTGCAGAGAAGCTAAATGAGTTCTTTGCATCAGATGCATTCTTCCATCTTCTTCACTTCAGAGGAAGTGAGGAAAATTCTTAAGCCATTCTTTTTAGGTGACAAATGTGATCAACTGTCCCAAACTGAAGTGCCAGATTTTGGAACAAACTGAGGCCCATAAAGCTGAGTCCTTGCAAGAATTTGTGGGGCATTTCTCCACCAAATTATTGCCTTGTACTGTTTGTCCAGTTCTACTGCACATTTATGATTTCAGTGAGTTGATATTATCTGAGCAGGACAGGATAAAATTAAATCTTTTTAATAATATTTTCAAGGCTGTTGGCAAATTAGGCATTATGCAGTCACAAAACATTTTAAACCTTCTCCTTCACTAAATCTCTCTTTCACAGCAGTCAATTAGCACGAACAAGTACTTAAAATAAGATTCCCATTTTCCATAAAACCCTAGTCACTTATCCCCAATAAAAAATGCATATGGTCAATTATATTATTATAATTATTATAGAATTATAATTCTATAATCTATTATAATTCAGATTATAGAAAAAGGACTTGAATGGTTATCTTAGCAATGTGTTTCAAACTACTGAGTTTTTAAAAGCTTCCTAGTTTTTTATTCTCATTTTAAATTTTTGAATAGACTGTACATTCAGATTTTTTTTTTTTTACAAATAACTAGATAGCCTCTTAATAAATCTGAAGGATATACAGTTGATCTTGATTTGAAGTAGAACTGGTTTATTAATGGGTAATAATAGCAAGTCTAAATTATTTTGTAATAAAATATAAATAAATTACTAAGTATGTTACATACAGCCAGAAAAGTATGCTTTCTAAAAGATACCCTGGAGATTCCTTTTTAGTCATGATACCAAGGTTATTTTATTGAGACGTTTATACACGGTATCTGTGGCATGGCTAATATATGAAATATGAACCAGTTGGCAAAATCCCCTCTTTTTTATCCGAAGACCTAATTACTGCTGCTTCTTCATTATGGAAGATGCCAGTGGTTTGACTGGAAAGCAACAGAACACCTTCTTACAAAGTGACTATAATATTAGCCTTTTTATATTAAGATAGAAAGCTGTGTTTGTAAACATGGGGTGTATTGTTGCTTTTTAAAACATAATGAAAGGGTGTAGTTATTTTTAAAAACCTTGATATGTTTGAGTAAAATGATCCCATTTCTAAATTAAATTACAATTTGGATTCTAGAAAATAATGCTTTAATTGTCTAGGTAAATACAAAAGACAGATGCTACTGTAACTAGATGAGGATCTTGCAATGAGTTATCTAACAGCTATCTAAATCAATTTGTAAATGTAAAATAAAAAAGTTAAAAGATGTTTCTCTTGCAATCGCCAAACTTTCAAACAACTACAAAAGTAAAAGTATAAAAACTGCAGATGGGCAGAGGATATTTTACATAGAAAGTTATTTTCAAATGTTTTTCTTGTCAACATTTTTTTCTGGTCTTTGTAACACTTTATATCTTCTAGATGTTTTGATTCTCATGTCAAATCTGCTTTTCATGGTGTAAGGATCTTCTATATACATATCTTTTTTATTTCTCTCTCTCGCTCTCACTGTTTTCATTCCAGAGAACAGAACTACTTAAACTCAGTTATGCTCACAAATGCTTTGATCATAAAAATGTACAGGGTGAACAAGTAGCCAAATTTAACCTTTTTCTCAATATTTTAACCATCCCCCCTATTCCCCCTCTCATTTCTCTGCCTGTTTTCAGATAAAAAGAAAAGGAGTACTTGTGGCACCTTAGAGACTAACAAATTTATTAGAGCATAAGCTTTCCTGAGCTACAGCTCACTTCATCGGATGCATTTGGTGGAAAAAACAGAGGAGAGATTTATATACACACACAGAGAACATGAAACAATGGGTTTATCATACACACTGTAAGGAGAGTGATCACTTAAGATAAGCCATCACCAGCAGCAGGAGGGGGAAAGGAGGAAAACCTTTCATGGTGACAAGCAAGGTAGGCTAATTCCAGCAGTTAACAAGAATATCAGAGGAACAGTGGGGGGTGAGGTGGGGGGGAGAAATACCATGGGGAAATAGTTTTGCTTTCTGTAATGACTCATCCATTCCCAGTCTCTATTCAAGCCTAAGTTAATTGTATCCAGTTTGCAAATTAATTCCAATTCAGCAGTCTCTCCTTGGAGTCTGTTTTTGAAGCTTTTTTGTTGAAGGATAGCCACTCTTAGGTCTGTGATCGAGTGACCAGAGAGATTGAAGTGTTCTCCAACTGGTTTTTGAATGTTATAATTCTTGACGTCTGATTTGTGTCCATTCATTCTTTTACGTAGAGACTGTCCAGTTTGGCCAATGTACATGGCAGAGGGGCATTGCTGGCACATGATGGCATATATCACATTGGTAGATGCGCAGGTGAACGAGCCTCTGATAGTGTGGCTGATGTGATTAGGCCCTATGATGGTATCCCCTGAATAGATATGTGGACAGAGTTGGCAACGGGCTTTGTTGCAAGGATAGGTTCCTGGGTTAGTGGTTCTGTTGTGTGGTGTGTGGTTGCTGGTGAGTATTTGCTTCAGATTGGGGGGCTGTCTGTAAGCAACGACTGGCCTGTCTCCCAAGATCTGTGAGAGTGATGGGTCGTCCTTCAGGATAGGTTGTAGATCCTTGATGAGTTGGAGAGGTTTTAGTTGGGGGCTGAAGGTGATGGCTAGTGGCGTTCTGTTATTTTCTTTGTTGGGCCTGTCCTGTAGTAAGTGACTTCTGGGTATTCTTCTGGCTCTGTCAATCTGTTTCTTCACTTAAGCAGGTGGGTATTGTAGTTGTAGGAATGCATGATAGAGATCTTGTAGGTGTTTGTCTCTGTCTGAGGGGTTGGAGCAAATGCGGTTATATCGAAAAGCTTGGCTGTAGACAATGGATCCAGTGGTATGATCTGGATGAAAGCTAGAGGCATGTAGGTAGGAATAGCGGTCAGTAGGTTTCCGATATAGGGTGGTGTTTATGTGACCATCGCTTATTAGCACCGTAGTGTCCAGGAAGTGGATCTCTTGTGTGGACTGGTCCAGGCTGAGGTTGATGGTGGGATGGAAATTGTTGAAATCATGGTGGAATTCCTCAAGAGCTTCTTTTCCATGGGTCCAGATGATGAAGAGGTCATCAATGTAGCGCAAGTAGAGAAGGGGCATTAGGGGACGAGAACTGAGGAAGTGTTGTTCTAAGTCAGCCATAAAAATGTTGGCATACTGTGGGGCCATGCGGGTACCCATCGCAGTGCCGCTGATTTGAAGGTATACATTGTCACCAAATGTGAAATAGTTATGGGTGAGGACAAAGTCACAAAGTTCAGCCACCAGGTTAGCCGTGACAGTATCGGGGATACTGTTCCTGACGGCTTGTAGTCCATCTTTGTGTGGAATGTTGGTGTAGAGGGCTTCTACATCCATAGTGGCTAGGATGGTGTTTTTAGGAAGATCACCAATGGACTGTAGTTTCCTCAGGAATTCAGTGGTGTCTCGAAGATAGCTGGGAGTGCTGGTAACGAAGGGCCTGAGGAGGGAGTCTACATAGCCAGACAATCCTGCTGTCAGGGTGCCAATGCCTGAGATGATGGGGCGTCCAGGATTTCCAGGTTTATGGATCTTGGGTAGCAGATAGAATACCCCAGGTCGGGATTCTAGGCGTGTGTCTGTGCGGATTTGTTCTTGTGCTTTTTCAGGGAGTTTCTTGAGCAAATGCTGTAGTTTCTTTTGGTAACCCTCAGTGGGATCAGAGGGTAATGGCTTGTAGAAAGTGGTGTTGGAGAGCTGCCTAGTAGCCTCTTGTTCATACTCTGACCTATTCATGATGACGACAGCACCTCCTTTGTCAGCCTTTTTGATTATGATGTCAGAGTTGTTTCTGAGGCTGTGGATGGCACTGTGTTCTGCATGGCTGAGGTTATGGGGTAAGCGATGCTGCTTTTCCACAATTTCAGCTCGTGCACGTCGGCGGAAGCACTCTATGTAGAAATCCAGGCTGCTGTTTCGACCTTCAGGAGGAGTCCACCCAGAATCCTTCTTTTTGTAGTGTTGGCAGGAAGGTCTCTGTGGGTTAATATGTTGGTCAGAGGTGTGTTGGAAATATTCCTTGAGTCTGAGACGTTGAAAATAGGATTCTAGGTGACCACAGAACTGTATCATGTTCGTGGGGGTGGAGGGGCAAAAGGAGAGGCCCCGAGATAGGACAGATTCTTCTGCTGGGCTAAGAGTATAGTTGGATAGATTAACAATATTGCTGGGTGGGTTACGGGAACCATTGTTGTGGCCCCTTGTGGCATATAGTAGTTTAGATAGCTTAGTGTCCTTTTTCTTTTGTAGAGAAGCAAAGTGTGTGTTGTAAATGGCTTGACTAGTTTTTGTCAAGTCCAGCCACGAGGAAGTTTGTGTGGAAGGTTGGTTCTTTATGAGAGTATCCAGTTTTGAGAGCTCATTCTTAATCTTTCCCTGTTTGCTGTAGAGTATGTTGATCAGGTGGTTCCGCAGTTTCTTTGAGAGTGTGTGGCACAAGCTGTCAGCATAGTCTGTGTGGTATGTAGATTGTAATGGATTTTTTACCTTCCGTCCTTTCGGTATGATGTCCATCTGTTTGCATTTGGAGAGGAAGATGATGTCTGTCTGTATCTGTGCGAGTTTTTTCATCTTTTTTTTTTTTCTATCTGTTTTCAGATAGAAATCCCCCATCATCTTCTCAGGAGAAGTGGAGGAGCAGAAGGAACAGCAGCTATTTCAAAGACCACTAACCCTCAGAAACCAGGGAACCATCCTATCCCTGGAAATAATAACAGTAAACATGGCAGTTTTGGGGAGGAACACACCCTCTGCTCCCTAAAGGGAGAGGGTGGAGAAAGACTGGACAGGAGCACCTGTGCCACCCACTCTATTCCCAATAAGCCAGGGTAGTTTGGTGAATATGGGAAGCAATATTTACCGCCTACCCTTGCAATGGGAGGAACAGAATTAGAAACATAAATAATAAATGAATAATGAGGCAACTGAAAAGGAGCAAAATTCGCCACCGTACATTTAAGCAGTTGGAAAAGTAGGATATGAAAATGAAAAACCCTCTAGAAAATGAAGGCAGAATGTGAAGGAGTAGGGAGGTACATGATCCTGGAGAGGTTACCTGTAAAGAATTTTGTCTGCATGAAGTGCTGCCTGATAGAGCTGATGGAAGAGAAGATCCTGGGATTGGAGATGCAGGTGGAGACTCTGGTTGAGTTTAGAAGGGGGTTCGAGTGGATGATGGAGCAAAGACATGAGGAGGCTGAAGGGAAAAGCTCAGACTTGTAGATGGAAGCAGGATTGAAGAACTCTGAGGGGATATTGCTGGGTGAGGAAAGTGGACAGTGGAAGCATGTGACTAGGAGAACCAGTCAGAGGAAAAGATGGGGCAGTGAAGGAGAAATAGAGCTCAAGAACAGGTTTGCAGAGTTGGAAAACGAAGAAGGGGCACAGCAGGTGGTCACTGAAGGTGAGAGAGCAAGGAAAAAGAGAAGAACAGATAGTCCTATTGGAAGAGAACACAATGGAGATAACACCACCAAATATGAGCCCCAAGAGGATACGCGATGGGTTGCAGAGGATTGCAAGGGACAACAGGAATCGAGAGGACTTGCGGCCAGAAGGACCAGGGGATACTCTGGAGAATCGCACCATCACCAGTAAAAGGCAGATCTACATAACTGGGGACTCCTTACTGAGAATAGACAAGCCTGTAACAAAAGCTGATCCAGAGAACAGAAGGGTGTGTGGTCTGCTGGGTGCTAAGATACAGGATGTGGACCTGAGGCTGAAGAGGATCCTAACAGGAGCAGGGAAAGAATCCATTGATTATCTTTCATGTGGGAACAAATGATATGGCTAGATTCTTGCTGGAACATATCAAGGGAGACTATGCCAGGCTGGGGAAGATGCTAAGGAAATCGAGGCTCACATGATCTTCAGTGGGAATCTGCCTGTTCCTAGAGAAGGGCAACAAAGCCATGACAAGATTATGATGCTCAACAGATGGCTCAGGCAGTGGTGCTATAAGGAGGGCTTTGGGATGTATGGCCACTGGGAACCATTCATGGACAGCGGACTGTTCTCTCAGGATGGACTTCACCTGAGTAAGGAGAGAAATAGACTTCTAGGATGGAGGCTGGCACAAGTGATCAAGAAAGCTTTAAACTAGGAATTTGGGGGAGATGGTTGGGAGATGTCCAGGTAATCTCCATGCCAGCCATTCTTTTTGAGGGGGAAGAAAAAGTAAGAAAGGATACAGCCACGGGTAGGAGAATGGACATAAGGGCAGTGTACATACCAATCTAATAGGTAATATTGGTGATAGAATGTCTGTGCCCAATTGGGTAAAGAATGTGAGTAAAGCCAAATGGCAAAAATTAAGATGTTTGTACACTAATGCAAGGAGCCTAGGTAATAAAATGGAGGAACTAGAGCTACTGGTGCAGGAAATGAAACCAGATATTATAGGGATAACAGAAACATGGTGGAATAGTAGTCATGACTAGACTATGGGTATTGAAGGGTATGTGCTGTTTAAAGGCAAAGGTGGTGGAGTAGCATTGTGTATCAGTGATGAGGTAGACTGTAAAGAAATAAGAAGTGATGGAATTGATAAGACAGAATCTGTCTGGGCAAAAATCACATTAGGGAAGAAAGCTCCTAGAGCCTGCCCTGGGATAGTGCTTGGGGTGTGCTATAGACCACCAGGATCCGATGTGGATATGGATAGAGACCTCTTTAATGTTTTTAAACAAGTAAATATTAATGGGAATTTTGTGATCAACCAGAAATAGACTGGAGGACAAGTGCTAGTAATAATAATAGGGCTCAGATTTTCCTGGATACGATATCTGATGGATTCCTTCACCAAGTAGTTGCTGAACCAACAAGAGAGGATGCCATTTTAGATTTGGTTTTGGTGAGCACTGAGGACTTCATCGAAGAAATGATTGTAGGGGACAACCTTGGTTTGAGCGATCATGAGCTAATTCAGTTCAAACTAAATGGAAAAATAAATAAAAATAGATCTGTGACTAGGGATTTTGATTTCAAAAAGGCTAACTTAAAAAAATTAAGGAAATTAGTTAGGGAAGTGGATTGTATTGAAAAACTTGTGGATCTAAAGGCGGAGGAGGCCTGGAATTATTTCAAGTCAGAGTTGCAGAAACTATCAGAAACCTGCATCCCAAGAAAGGGGAAAAAATTCACAGGCAGGAGTTGTAGACAAAGCTGGATGAGCAAGCATCTCAGAGAGGTGATTAAGAAAAAGCAGAAAGCTCACAAGGAGTGTAAGATGGGAGGGATTAGCAAGAAAAGCTACCTTAGTGAGGTCAGAACATGTAGGGATAAAGTGAGAAAGGCCAAAAGCCATGTAGAGTTGGACCTTGCAAAGGGAATTAAAAACAATAGTAAAAGGTTCTATAGCCATATAAATAAGAAGAAAACAAAAAGAAGAAGCGGGACTGCTTAACACTGAGGATGGAGTGGAGGTTAAAAGATAATCTAGGCATGGTCCAATATCTAAACAAATACTTTCTCTCAGTCTTTAACGAGGCTAATGAGGAGCTTAGGGATAATGGGAGGATGACAAATGGGAATGAGGATATGGAGGTAGATATTACCACATCTGAAGTAGAAGCCAAACTTGAACAGGTTAATGGGACTAAATCGGGGGGCCCGGATAATCTTCATCCAAGAATATTAAAGGAACTGGCACATGAAATTGCAAGCCCATTAGCAAGAATTTTTAATCAATCTGTAAACTCAGGGGTTGTACCATATGACTGGAGTTCCTATTTTTAAGAAAGTTAAAAAAAGCGATCCGGGTAACTACAGGCCTGTTAGTTTGATATCTGTAGGATACAAGATCTTGGAAAAAAATTTGAACGAGAAAGTAGTTAAGGACATTGAGGTCAATGGTAATTGGGACAAAATACAACAAGGCTTTACAAAAGGTAGATCATGTCAAACCAACCTGATCTCTTTGAGAAGGTAACAGAATTTTTAGACGAAGGGAACGCAGTAGAACTAATTTACCTCGATTTCAGTAAGGCATTTGATACAGTTCCACATGGAGAATTATTAGCTAAATTGGAAAAGATGGGAATCAATATGAAAATTGAAAGGTGGATAAGGAACTGGTTAAAAGGCAGACTACAGCGGGTCACACTGAAAGGTGAACTGTCAGACTGGAAGGAGGTTACTAGTGGAATTCCTCAGGGATTGGTTCTGGGACCAATCTTATTTAATCTTTTTATTACTGACCTTGGCACAAAAAGCAGGAATGTGTTAATAAAGTTTGCGGATGATGCAAAGCTGGGACGTATTGCCAATACTGAGAAGGACCAGGATATCATATAGGAAGATCTGGATGACCTTGTAAACTGGAGTAATAGTAATAGGATGTTTCAGAGTAGCAGCCGTGTTAGTCTGTATTCTCAAAAAGAAAAGGAGTACTTGTGGCACCTTAGAGACTAACAAATTTATTAGAGCATAAGCTTTTGTGAGCTACAGCTCACTTCATCGGATGCATTTGGTGGAAAAAACCTGTGATTATGCAAGGCACTGAATTTAGCCGTATAGAGTGGAAATCTGTCAACTTCATGAAAAAACTCGCACAGATACAGACAGACATCATCTTCCTCTCCAAATGCAAACAGATGGACATCATACCGAAAGGACTGAAGGTAAAAAATCCATTACAATCTACATACCACACAGACTATGCTGACAGCTTGTGCCACACACTCTCAAGGAAACTGCGGAACCACCTGATCAACATCCTCTACAGCAAACAGGGAAAGATTAAGAATGAGCTCTCAAATTTTTTTTTTTTTTTTTTCCACCAAATGCATCCGATGAAGTGAGCTGTAGCTCACGAAAGCTTATGCTCTAATAAATTTGTTAGTCTCTAAGGTGCCACAAGTACTCCTTTTCTTTTTGAGTAATAGGATGAAATTTAATAGTGAAAAGTACAAGGTTATGCATTTAGGGATTAATAAGAATTTCTATTATAAACTGCAAAAAGAAAAGGAGGACTTGTGGTACCTTAGAGACTAACACATTTATTTGAGAATAAGCTTTTATGAGCTACAGCTCACTGTAGCTCATGAAAGCTTATGCTCAAATAAATTTGTTAGTTTCTAAGGTGCCACAAGTCCTCCTTTCTTTTTGCGGATACAGACTAACACGGCTGCCACTCTGAAACCTGTTATAAACTGGGGACTCATTACTTACTTGGAAGTAACAGAGGAGGAGAAGGACCTTGGAGTATTGGTCCATCACAGGATGACCAGGAGTCGCCAGTGTGATATGGCTGGCGTGTGATATGGCCAGTGTGAAAAAAGCTAACATGGTCTTGGGATGCATCATGCGAGTTATTTCCAGTAGAGATGAGGTGTTAGTTCCATTATACAAGGCACTGGTGAGACCTCATCTGGAATACTGTGTGCAGTTCTGGTCTCCCATATTTAAGAAGGATGAATTCAAACTGGAACAGGTACAGAGAAGCGGTAGAGGAATGGAAAATCTGTTTTATGAAAGGAGAGTCAATGAGCTTGGCTTGTTTAGCCTAATTAAAAGAAGGCTGAGAGGAGATATGATTGCTCTCGATAAATATATCCGAGGGACAAATACTGAGGAGGGAGAAGAATTACTTAAGCTCAGTACCAATATGGACACAAGAACAAATGGATATAAACTGGCCATCAGGAAGTTCAGACTTGAAATTAGACTAAGGTTTCTAACCATCAGAGGAATCAAGTTCTGGAACAGCCTTCCTAAGGGAAGCAGTGGGGCAAACGACATATCTGGCTTCAAGATTAAGCTTGATAAGTTTATGGAGAAGATATGATATGATGGGATAGCCTAAGTTTGGCAATTAATTGATCTTCGACTACTAGCGGTAGTAGTAGTGCCCAATGTGTGATGGATGTTCGATAGGGTGGCATCTGAGTTACTACAGAGAATTCTTTCCTGGGCATCTGGCTGGTGAGTCTTGCCCACATGCTCAGGGTTTAGTTGATGGCCATATTTGGGGTCGGGCAGGAATTTTTCCCCAGGGCAGATTGGCAGAGGATTTTTTGCCTTCCTCTGCAGTGTGGGGCACGGGTCACTTGCTGGAGGATTCTCTGCACCTTGAAGTCTTTAAACCACGATTTGAGAACTTCAATGTCTCAAACATAAGTTAGAGTTTTGTTACAGGAGTTGGTGGGTGAGATTCCAAGGCCTGCATTGTGCAGGAGGTCAGACTAAACCATCATAATGGTCCCTTCTGACCTTAGATTCTATGATTCTATGAAGAGATTACAGGGAGGTCAGAGGACCATTTACTGATCTTGAGCTCCCCGCTATCCCAGTGCTACTGAAGAGCTGAGAGAGAGCCCAGTGTATTCCCCTCCCAGAAGTCATCTGTTCTACCATTGGGAGAAAAGGGAGAGGAACCTGCACCTGTGAGACTTTCAAGCCACAGAGCAGAAGATTTGTCCAACCTAGCTAACAGAGAGGGGTCCGAGAAAGAGAGAGCACAAGAGAGCACAATTACATAATTGTTTGTTTTTCAGTCATGGGTCCCTAAGCAAACAAATTATATATTTTGTGGAAAAAACCCTAAATTTGACTTTTAGTTCAGAGACCTTCACTTTTATGTAATGAAATAGCCAGGAATAAATTAATAAAGTCACTTTAATAAGCTATTATAGGTTTATGCTGTGGGTTGAAGACTGCTGGCCTGAGATGACTGGTTGCATTGACTTGCAGAAGAAAATATGTTCAAAGTAAGTGACGGTTTGCTCTAATTACCATGCATGGCTCTTTTTGTGACCTTCACTCTCTCTCTCCTGGCTGTATTTCTGAACTGTGTTCTTCTATTTATTTATTCTGTGGAATATATCATTGCTCTATAGGTTTTTTTGAATTTTTTTTATCGCAGTGTTCATTTCTGTGGGAGGAGTGTCATTTCTTATGCTCTGTAAGAAAGGTGTTCACTTAAAGAAGTTTGTGTTTCATTCTTTGGCTCTGTGTATACGCAACATCTGGGTTGTTTCCTGTGGCCAACAGTGATTCTATGCTTGTTTAACTGTGAGTCTGCCACCCTTCTTTTGAGTCCTAACATTAGCTACTTTATCCTGATATATATTTCCTTTTCTAACTTCCAAAATACAGGACACTCATAAAAACGATCTGACTGCAATTGCAACTAAAAAGAGCCACAAATAAAGCACTAAGAAAAGGAGTACTTGTGGCATCTTAGAGACTAGCACTGAAACCCAAATCACAGGAATCTCAAAAGAGAACAAACAGCACATATCCCACATGTAGGAGGTATACAAGGGAACAAAAATATACTTCACAAATAAGGAATCAGAACATTCTATAGCAAAGGGCAAACTATATGCAAAAAAATGAGCAAACAGAATGGGTGAAATCTCACCACAATATGTAGCCAAATGTTTCTATTGCATTCCCTGGAGAGACTACAATGTAGCCTTATAAATCAGTCTTCTACAGTTCTGCTTTTCACAGTGTGATACAATTTTATACAATTAAATTTTCTGTTTTGAACTAATTTTTTTAAATTGACTTGCAGAATTATATAGTTTAAAGATCCTCAAGTGTACTCGCTAGGATTGCCAACTTTGTAATATTTAAAAAACAGACACTCCAGCAGGAGTGCTGGGGGCTGTTCCTGCCTGCTTCTTCCCACAAGGTCCGATCCCTGACCCACCCCTTCCCAAGGCCCTGCTCCTGCCTCTCCCCTCCCTCCAAGGCCCTGCCCTCTATTTGCTCCTCTTCCCCCCTTGCGTTCTGTCATTCTCTGCTTTTCCCCTCCTCTTCCCTCTGCTCAGAAGGGACTTGCCTTCAGAGCTGGGATCTGCTGCTGCCCAACACAGGTAGGAGGTGGCCCCAGCTGAGTAGGGGCTGGCACAGGTAATGACCAGGCACCTCCCTGCATCTCCCACCCGTAGTAACTGGATACTGTCAAGTCCCCTTTCTGACTGGACTTTTCAATCGAAACCAGACACATGTCCATCCTAGTATCTGCATTTGTTATTTTATTTGCAGAGAGAAAATATAAAGAGAGATAAACAATAAATACACACTGAGAAAGCTGGGCCAGGTGAGGCAGGGAGTGAAAGCACTAGTATTTCACCTATGAAGATCCAAGTTCAAGTTCTAGGTCCGATCATGAGTGAAACTTATTTTAGGTAGTCTCATCCAAATTTGTCATCAGGGAGGTGAAAACCAGTAGTGGTAATATTCTGCGCACAGCCATCACTCCTCTAATATAAAGCTAGTACCCAGCCCTTCCTCCATCTACCCCATTCACCAGCACCAGAATTCCTAACTTCTCTAGTTGGGTTGGTCCTGTTCCTGGTGTGCTAGCCATTTTTAACTCTCGAAAAGACTTGGTACTAGGTGTGAAGGATTGTAAATACTACCAAGGCTACCGAGGCATTGTGGTCACCCCGCTCTGGCCCTGAAGGGGTTAAAACAGCCCTGGGAGAGGGCTGCTTGGGGGAGCCAATAGTAAAAGCAGCCCTGGAGAGGGCTGCAGCTGGGAAAGCTAGGCTGATAGGGGGAAGCGGCCACAACTGGGGTCATGCCCCAATCAGGCCACAGCTGAGAGCCAGGAGCTACAAGATTCTCACTTTAGCCTTGGAGTTGGAAGGGCTAGCTGCTTGGGAGCAAGGTACATGAAGCAGAGCAGTGCTGGGGAAAAGGGAACTGGGGAGCTCCAGCCTGGTAAACCCCAGGCTGCAGGCCTTGGTGGAGGCCTATAAAGCTACTGGGGCTTCAGAGGTGCAGCCTGGGAACAGGCAGAGGCAGCTCATCCAATCTCCTTGCCAATGATGAGCGGCCATGACAGACTGTAGTCTGCCCCAGTGAGCAGGGGCTAGATGATGACTGGCAGTAGCCACTGAAGCAAGGTGGGGATAGAGGGTTGGGGGTTCCCCTGGGAGGGAAAACACAGAATAAGGGGTACTGCTGGGGGCAGAACCCTGAGGTAAAGTGGCACTGGGGTCCGGGAGGGACACGGGTCCTGAGGCAGGCGAGATACCGGCCAGTAGAGGGTGCTCTGGAGCTGGAAAGAGCTAATTCCCAGGACGACCAGCAGGAGGTGCCGCACTGGTGAGTCATCGCATCACTACAAGCATGCAAGCATGGAAGCTAGCCAGAATACCCAGAGCACAACAAAGCATACCAGGATCAGAGTTAGGAAGTTTCTTGCAGATCTGAAGCCAGGAGGGGGGAAAAAACAACTTTTAGGTGGGTGTGAAGGTAGACATGGTCACGGGTGAAAGATTTAAAATTCACTGATTTCCCCACATACCACTCTACCAGAGGCCTGCTTTTTCATCTTGTCCTGGGCCCTGTGAATCCTGAACCAAAATGGCAAAAGTGTCTCAGGCCAGGATATAAGAACATTGGCAGAGATGTCTGTGGAAGCCTTCACAAAGCATGGCCAAAATAAGCCTGGCTCAAGACAATGCTATTAGTCTCCCATTTTCATAAACAATAAAAGTCAGTCACATATACAACAAAATCTCATTGAGAAAGACAGTAAATCATAATAGGACTAAGATTTCACTGTTGCATCTGTGCTTCTGTTAATACTCAAATATTATAAACAATAAACTACACCCAAACTTCAATGAAAATATAGGCTATTTCTTTGTGAATGGAATGGTTCTTGTTACATCCCAGAATATAATTTTGAAGTCATTTTTTTTAAACTCATCACCTATATTAACTGTGCTGCATAGTAAGGAACACCAGTGGTTACCAAGAACACAGCTTTTCTTGCTACAGACAGATTCAAAGTGGGAATAAAGTGCCTAGCTGCTGCTCTAATCCTAACAGTTGGAAACTGTCTCCATCAGCTGGCAAAATACAAACACAGCAGTCCAAAAGTGGTACAATACTTTCAGAAAAAGAAAGAATATGATTTTCCTAAATAACCTATTTTCATACTTTTTAATGGAAGAGATATACATAAAACACAAAAGAAACTTCAGTGGATAGGGCATATTATAGATTATTACTCATCTGTACCAAAGATGTTACAGAAGTTGAATGTCTAAATTTAAACTCAGTTAACTCTTCAATAGCAAAGACATCAATAACACAGGCAACACATAGAAAAAAGGGGTATTTTGTTCTACACTGGAGTGAGGAAAATTAAGATTATTCCTGCACTAAACAAATGTGTAGTGATATTTTCTAACAGCTTGTGATGTTTGGGTTGGTTATAGAGAAACTCACTGCAGACCTGCACAGCATCATGACTAGCATAAACCAAGCTCTGTAAAAAGTTTATAAAGGTAGAACTGTTGGGATAGATCATGATAACGCTAATAAGGGCAATTAAGACATCATAAACTATGGGCTATATCTTATAAAAAAGAAAAAAAGAAATTTACCTGGAATAAGTTCCATAACTATATAAATAGGCTGCCTTTGAGTGCAAACTCCTATTAGCTTGACAATATTGGGATGGTCATATTGCTTGAGTATTCTGGATAGGGTGCAAAAAAGTTAGATTAGGTTAGTATATTTCATTATGCAAGTTGATTAAAATAAGTATCAGGAGAAAGTATCTTAAACCTCTAACATTATTTTAAAAGCAAAATTTTCCTTGTTATATTATCCAAAATAAAAACAAGTTGCTTTCAATGCATCAAACATACCACTCTGTGGAATTACAATCATACCACTCTGATGAGAAAATTAAAAACTAGTGAATACATTAACTAGTTTACAAGTCAAGATCTACTTAAGTATTCTCATAGTGATCCCACCATTTGTACACATCATAAAACAACTATATAATTTGACATGACAAGGCAGTCATACCTCATGAGGTCCAGAATTTAACTAAAAGATCAGAACTGGGCAGTGCTGGGAGAGTTCAGTCAAAAACCTTGCAAAGTATCTATTTGCACAGCTCAACCACCAACTCATTTTCCTGAGCATTAAATACAGTAAAAGTAATTTAAACTGAAAACAAAAAATTAATCATAACAATTCCAATTTAGGAAGCTAAAACAATAAAACTTGCATCTGCTCAAGTAAGGCTATGATGAGAATATTTACAGACAGAAGAATACGCCATGATTTATAAATGAAAAGGAGGGCTGGTGAGAATTCTAGAGAGACATCATAGCTTCTGAAAGTTTGCTGCCTACTAATTAACTTGAACCACCTCTTGTAAAAGCAAATGGAAAGCTTTAGTATGCTTGAATGCCATCTCGGTAAGGAATAATGTATTTCATTTTAATTTCAATATAAAATTATTTCTTGAGTTGAAGGCTGCTTAGCAAGTGAAGCAATTCCTTGGTAGCCAGCCAGGCTATTAGCATGAAATCAAACCCATTTTCAAGGAATTATATAGTTCAGATATCCAATAAGTCATTTGTATATAGCTAATGTTTTCTACCTTTCTATCTCTGTAAAACTCAGTAATTTATCTAACAATGAAACTATGTTAAACTCTAGAGTGAGGACAGCAAGATAACTTAAAACATTTTACAATATTGTGGTACACTCCCTTACCCTGAGAATTTAAAGGCCATTTACTTGTGTTCTCATGTATCAGCTCACATACTTGGGCTTAGCAGGCTTTTCACCAATGTTTTGTAATATAATTGCTATTTCAACCTCATTTTTCCCCATTATCAAGGAATATCCTTTGCCTGATTGGCACAACCCAGTTTTTCCAGAAGGCCTGTTTCTTCCCAAGAAAGATTAGTTAAAGAGGTCAACATCTATATGTTTTATGACTACCACTACTACTCTAAAGTCTTGCTTAAGTCTATGATAAGGTCAGAACTTTGGGAACTTTGGGTGGCAATGTTAGTTGCAGGGCTTATTTATGATTGCTGGACTGGTCACTAAAGATATCAGAAATCTTTAATTTTCAAAATTAAAATTTCAATTAAAAAATCCAAGATAAGCACATATCTAATTACATGTAGAGAACTCACCTGGCCTCTGATAAAAATTTTATTTTCAGTTCCTGAGGAAGATCTTCTTTACAAGTTTTTACAGCAACAGGAGTTTTATCCTTTAATGTTCCCTTATATACTTCACCAAAATTCCCCTGAAATTGCAAATATATATATTCATTGTGCTGAGTAAACACATGATTTTTAAGTCTTCAGAAAAATAAAGCTAATCATTATTCAGAAGAAACAGATACCTCATGTCAAAGAATTTTCATTAGGATCTATGTTTTAAAGATGTTCTTATAAAATCACACCAACTTGCAAGGAAAATTGTTTTAATTTCTTGCTCTTACTCTAACATCATTCAATTCATAATCCATTTTTATATTTGATCATATCTAACATACAGAATCTGACAAGATATTCTACTGTAACTTTAAAATATTTTCTGAACAAACAAAATTAGTTTGTCTTCAAATCCTTTTTTTAGTCAGTGGAACTTCATTAACTGATAAAATCTGGGTTACATGTTGAAAATATTACTTTCTTCCTTCTCTTCGATATTAACTCCACATCTCCAGATAAGAAAATGGAGAATTGTTAATTCCCTACTTTGAGACGCAGAATTTTTGTTATCTGATATGATCTTTGATGGGGCATGACATAGGCAACTGTACTGATTACAGTATAATCAACTATAGTTACAGCTAGTTCTTATCTGTGTTGTTACATTACTGTGTACAACAAGGAGTCCTTATGGCACCTTAGAGACTAACAAATTTATTTGGGCATAAGCTTTCGTGGTTTCCACTTCATCAGATGCATAGAGTAAAAAATATAGTAAACAGAATATATATTCTAGCACATGAAAAGATGGGAGTTGCCTTACCAAGTGGGGGGGTCAGTGCTAATGAGCCAATTCAATTAAGGTGGAAGTGAATTAATTGAATTTGTTCGTTATCACTGGCCCCCCCAAATTTTACGCTCTACACAAAGGTGTGGGTTTGAGGACCCACATTTTGCCAATAAGTGGATTTAAAAAGTAACTTGTTCTATATTCAGATTTCTGAGATGCCAAGCAAGAGCTTTTCAGTGAAAGACACATTTTTTAAATGGGCCTCTACAGCAGGATAATATGGAATAATTAGGCAGGAGAGTAGAATGAAGACAACTAAAAAATAATTTAAGCTTACCATAAAGTTGCAGATTATCTAAACAATAACTATGATTGAGATATGGGAACTAATTAGTTCAAGACTGAAGGCACAGCAAATCAAAAGAAACTATCGCAGGCCCAAGGGTGCTCTCAGTTTCTGCCTTTTCACTACTTAGGCTTAAGAAACTAGGAAAGATTATACTCATGCAAAGGAGCAGACCATGCACAGAAGCACAAAACTGAAGGGCATATTTCCTTTGTCAGTGCTTGTTGGTTTTCTTTTTTTCTTCCCCCCTGTAAGAACAGATATGGCTAAATCTTAAAGCTATCCCTGGTTTATCTCTACACAGATCTCTTTCCTTATGTGTGCCTCTGTTTGGAGTTGTGTGACTTCAGTAAGCATAGCCAGAATTTGCAGGAGGTGCTTTCCTTGTTTCTCTGAACAAATAAGGTTTTTTTTTAAATAATCACCACACATATCTGTACATGAGCACACATACTAATGTAAAAAGCAAAAAAGGGAAGAGATACAAATGGTAAGGAGAAAGAGATAAAACTCAGGCGGATGATAGCAATGCCGTTATAGTTACAAGGTGCTTCTATTCTAAATCCCTATTTATAAACACAACTTTGAAAAATCGTCTTACATGAAAAACACCAAGATATAAAACAATTTTTTAAAAATATTTAAGTCTGTACTTATATAATATTCCCTTCATGAAACTGAATTGTAGAATTATTACTTCCTCTACTATCTCAAGCCTCTGTTAATTTGTCTAAACTAAGATAAAAGGTATATTTTAAAAACTTGTGGGTGAAAACATTTTCATGCTTTTTAAAACCCTAATTGTATTTGAACATGTTAGCTGAGGTGAACCAGAGTTCACTACATAAAGTACACCTATAACCCTAGTTTAGACAAGCCCGACGTCATGGTTATCTTCTTTGGACAAGAAAGTGCTAGCTGGAAATCCCTTTCAAGTCGGTTAGTATCACCACTACATTACTGCCGAAAAAAAAAAGTGTGCAGAGACACAAAGTTCTCTATGAGCCAAGCCTGCTATTTGTACAGTGCTTCCTAATAGTGTCAGCCCAGGGAATCGAGATAGTAAATATTGATCTCATCACCATAAGACTATTGAGCTGGTCCATAAAAATGTTTAAAGAAAGTCTTTCACACTGGAGAAAATTTGGGAGAAGAGAACAGATTCAAGAAACAGCAATTTTTCATAGCAACTTCACTGCAAGAGCAAGCAAGAGAAGCTGATGGGCTGGGAGCAAACTCTTCAAAAAAAGGCTTGCAAAATGGTATGGAACAGTATGAAAACCTCATGTCAGAGAACTAGCTCAATTAAAAATATATATGATAGTTTTCTAGTCTTCCTTTTGGACTGTCTTCTTCCCTAGATCTTTGTGCCGAAATCCCAATGGTATCAGTGGTGGTTCTACATGCAAAATGAGGGTAGACTATAGCTCATTAAGTATTCTAAAATTCTTTTATGCCATTAATAATAGCAATGAGAAGATCCAAGGGGTGCCCATGCTGGGAAAACTGTGGAACACTCACAGAAACTGGGTGCTTTTAACCATAATACATTACTAAAATCACTTTGCAGCTCCTTTGCATAAATGATGGTGTTCTAGGAAATTTCTGACAGAAAATGCTCTTAAGTCATTTATTTAGATATTTTAAGTTAAGTACTTTTTTTTATTATTATTATTCATGTTCCCTTTGAAGTTTGAAATTCATTTTTAATTTCCCTTCAAGTTTGCATTCACAGCTCCAATCAGGATTGCTAATTTAAATAAAGAGGCAAAACTAGAAACAGAGTTGTGGCTATTTAATATGCATTTTTCTTCTAGGAGATTAAAAAAATTGATTCTTTGTAACCCTTCTTGCATAGATAGTGGCTCTCACAGAACATAGGCTACACACGGCATTGCTTTTATGGAACAAACAAAAACTGCAGCAATTTTTTTAATTACCTGGCACTGCAAAGATGACTATTAACAAAATTAAATATACTTGGCTCAAGATAATGTAGATGTATTTCAAACCTAAACTACTTGACAATACACTTTGTAATTTCACAGTTTTATAAAGCTGTGTTTATTATATGGTTGAGCTTTCTAGTTCTTTAAACAGGGATTCTTTTCTCCTCTCAGCCATTAGTAAGTAGTTTAACTTGGAAATTCAAACCTCGGAGAGGACATCTTTGAACCACAGTATTACCCTCACTCAGCAAGGGCTGCAGATGCTCCTATGTTTTGAAAAAGAAAATGGAGCATAATGATAGCTTATCGTACTCTATCCTGGTTAATTTTATTTTATTCCTTGTGAAGGGAGACCGCAGGTAATTGAATATAAGCAATCTCCATTTATTCTGGGGCAGACAATGCTCACCCATTTATTCTCAATCTGTTCTTCAACCTGGTGAGCACTATTTAGAAACTTTTAATGCATCTAGACGTGGTGGGATGGAATGTGAGTTATCTATATGACTTGGCTGGTGTCTTCTGAGGTACTGCTAGTAGTGCTCCATGCAGCTGGAAACAGAAAAGTCTGAATAGGGTAGCGATCTGCATCTTCCTCCCTCTTTTAATTTGGAGTAATCACAGCACATTTTTTAAATGCCTTGCCAAGGCAAGATATATTTACAGATTCATAGATTTTAAGGCAAAAGGGACTATTAAATCTTTTACTCTGACCACCTATATAACTAGGGGCCTACCAAATTCATGGTCCATTTTGGCCAATTTCACGGTCATAGGATTTTAAAAATTCAGCTATTTAAATCTGAAATTTCATGGTATAGTAACTGTAGGGGTCCTAACCCAAAAAGGTGTTGTTCGAGTGTGTCACAAGGTTATTGTGGGGGGTGTTGTGGTACTGCTACCCTTACTTCTGCATTGCGGCTTGCAGCAGCGCTTCCTTCAGAGCTGGGCAGCTGGTGAGCCTTGGCTGCTGGCTGGAAGCTCAGCTCTGAAGGCAGAGCCGCCGCTAGCAGCAGCTCAGAAGTAAGGATGGCATGGTATGGGTTGCCACTCTTACTGCTGCACTGCTGCCTGCAGGGCTAGGCCTTAGTAAGCAGTCACCACTGTTTGACCACCCAGCTCTGAAGGCAGCAGTACAGAAGTAAGGGTGGCATGCTATGGTATGGTATTGCCACCCTTACTTCTGTGCTGCTGCTGGTTTGCTGCCTTCAGAGCTGGGCTCCCAGCCAACAGCCGCCGTTCTCTGGCCACCCAGCTCTGAAGGCAGTGCAGAATTAAGGGTGGCAATACTGTGAGCCCCCTAAAATAACCTTGCAAACCCCCCCCTTGCAACTCCCATTTGGGTCAGGACCCCTAATTTGAGAAATTCTAGTCTCCCCCATGAAAGCTGTATAGTATAGAGTAAAAGCACACAAAAGACCAGATTTCATGATGGGAGACCAGATTTCATGGTCCGTGACGCATTTTTCATGGCCATGAATTTGGTTGGGCCCTATGTATAACAAATACCATGGAATCTCATCCAGATACTTTTGTATTGAGCCCAAAAATTTGTATTTGATGAAAAGATGCCTTCCAGGAAGACCTCCAGTCCTGATCTGAAGACTTCAAAAGAAGGAGAATCCACCACTTTCCATGGTAGTTTGTTCCAATGTTGAATCACCCTCACTATTAAAAATTTGAGCCCTTATTACCCAGTATTTTCTCCCCATGAAGCTACTTATAACCATACTCAAATCACTTCTTGAACTTCATTTTGATAAACTAAACAGATTGAGTTCTTTAAGGGCTTGTCCACACGAACACTTAGTTCATGGCAAGCTGGGGTGTAAATCTATCCTACAATAACCTATTGAGCGTCAAGTGTCCATGTGGACTCCACTGCCAGGCAGTAAAATTTCCCTAATATGCTTTAATCTACTCCCATTTCAAAACGCGCAGCAGGCTAGTGCAAAATTGAGTTACACCCTAGCTTCCCCCCCAACTAAGCATTGGTGTAGACATTGTTTCCTGCACACATAATTTTTGTGGCTTTTTTCAGGACCTCTATACGTTTAACATCCTTTTAAAAATGTGGACATCAGAAAAGGAGGCAATATTTCAGTAGTGGTCTCACTAATGCTGTATATGTGGGGAAGTCACCTCCCTACTCCTACTTACTACTCCCCTGTTTATACATCCAAGGATTGCATTAGCCTTTTTTGCCACAGCATCACTCTCGAAGTTCATGTTCCAGCATTTGTGTGCTATGATCCCTAAATCCTTTTTAAAGTCAGTTCTTTGCAGGATATAGCCCCCCGTTCCTTAGGAGTAGTCTGAATTCTTTGTTCCTAGATGTATGACCTCACAGTTAACTGTATTAAAATACATTTTGTTTGAATGGGCCCATCTTATCAAGCGATTCAAATCACTTTGTATTACTGCCCAGTCCTCATTATTTACCATTCCTCTAATCTTCGTGTCATCTGCAAATTTTATCAGCAATGATTTTATAATGACTTGATAAAAATGTTAAACATTGGGCCTAGAACAGATACCTGCAGAACCCCACTAGAAACACTTGCATTCAACAATTTCCCATTGACAGCTGATTTTTTGAGATCTGCTAGTTAGCCAATTCTTAATCCATTTAACGATATGATGAATTGATATTGTCTAGTACTCATTTTTAAATGAGAACGTCATGTGGTACTGAGTCAAATGCCTTATAAAAGTCTAAGTACATTACATCTGCGTAACCTTTATCAATCAAACGTGAAATCACATTAAAAAAATCACATTTGTTTGACAAGACCTATTCTTCCATAAAACCATGTTAATTAGCATTAAGTATAATCCAACCGTTTAATTCTTTATTGATTGAATCCTGTATCAGCTTTATGTTACTTTGCCTGGGACTGATGGTAGGCTAACTGGCCTGTGTCATTCAGCTTGACCTTTTTGAATATTGGCATAAATTAGTCTTTTTCCATTCTTCTGGATTTTCCCCAGTATTCCAAGTTTTATTAAAAAACAACATCAGGGGATCAAGGACATTTTATGCCAACTCTTTTACAATTCTTGGGTGCAAGTTAACTGGGCCTGCTGATTTATCCCTACTAGGTACTGTTTCACATCCTTCTTAATTAGTAATCCACTGGAAAGTAGTTCACCATCTTCATATGATATGAGTACATCATTCTACTCCTTTCCAAATACAGAAATAAAATACTTATTGAACGTTTCTGCCTTTTCTGCATGTCGTTATTCCTGAATCAGTTTTTACATAACAGCAATATATATGCACAATTGAGGTAATTTTCTTTCACAAGAAGTAATTCTTCAGTTATAGGATGTTCTGTAAATTTTTCTGTCAAACTATATCTTGATATAATCGTAACTTATTTTACCATGCATAGTTACTTAACTTTTTACCTAATATTGAAATATTTACTTAACTTCTTACTTAACTTCTTTTACCTAATATTATTTTTGTTCAATGACTCTTTGTGTCTGTCTTGCTCACCTAGGAATAATTAATGTTCATTTTTGTGAGAAGGCCTTGATTGATGCCAGAAATGTGTCTTTTTTTCCAGCATGCTGCTTTTCCATTTTCTTCAGTAGAACTGGCATTATAATTGTGTGGCATTTTTAGTGGACATAATTCTCTGTTTATCTAGTGGTAGTCTGTGTTTTTGTTTCCTTAATCTGTCAAAGAGATTTTATCCTGTGCAGCAGAATGCTTTGACAGAATTTTCCCCTCCTGTTCTTTGAACGGTTCATCAATTCTTACAGTATAAGAAACATACACATTTTATGCTAAGCCAATTGTCTTTATGTGTTTCTTTTGATTTAAACCATTTTTCAGCCTACTATAGTGGATTAAACACAAGGTTGAGAGCTAGGAATTCTTGAACATTAATTTCAGTACTTGTACTAACTCACCATGTGGTTTGGCATCAGTTTCACCAAATGTAAAATGGGCCATAGGGCTAGTTAGTTACCTAATTTATAGAAGCGTTCTAAAGATTTATGTTTGTAAAAGACTTTGACAATGTAAACCGCTATGTAAGTGCTAAGTATTATTTTGACAAATGCAGCAATTGTTGTGATGTTACCTACATGACTATTTTACTTGCCTTCTAACACTGAGCAGGTTATACAAAGTCAGTTCAGTCCACACAAACCATTTTATTTATATCAGCTCATTAATTCATGTAAGCACCTTTACTACTTTGCAGAAACATTCCTCATTGCTTGTATTTTTACAAAACAAAACATTAGATTGTTAAAATCAGTATGTATATGTAAATATATTAAATATGCAAGATGCTCTTAAAACATTTATACCAATCAACAAAGGACAGAGAACATTTATTATTTACTTGTAAACGTGGTGTACTTGTATGTATGCTGAAATTCAGTGCTATTTGCAATGCATTAAACCATATGAATTACTAAAGAAATGTTGTTTACTAGAAAAATAAGAACTCAAAAAATAAGAAACTACAGACTTCACAATCAATATATACTTCGAACTCATAGACTAAGGATTTTTTTTTTCATTTAGTTCTGTTGATTACTTACTTTGCCCAGTAATTCTCCCAATGTGACATCTTCATGATTGAGAACCCATTTCTTATCCTACAGCAAGGAAAAAACCAGTTGCTTAGTCCACACAATAGTATATTTCCTATAAGACGTATCTGAGCTAGTAGAAATAGACCTAAAGAAATATTTCATTCAGGCCATTCAATCAACAGCATGCCAAGACATTATAACCTCAAGAGGCTATAAAACAGATATTGCTGCACAATAGAACATTAAAATCTACATTATAGCAAATTTCTATCAGAAAATTAAGCCTTCAGCATGACACTATACATGTAAATAGAGCACAAGCAGCACTATTTTCATAAAACTCAGGATCCAATATCTACTATTGCTGATTTTAAAAACGACTTTAGTCAAAGTAAGGAGATAAGGATAAGGAGACTTCCTTTTGCAATACAAAAAAAACCCCAATAAACCTAATTCTGACTTGATCCAACAAAATGGTTTCCCTTCCAGTACACTGTAAAAAGAACCAGTTTTTCTACAGATGAACTGACCATGTGTTAGCATTTATTAAACCTACTGTGTGCAGTTTCACATTTCTTAAGTAATATCCCATAGTACAATAAAAAAACCCCAATCATCAATTATAGTGTCAGTACAGTACTGAAGACCAGTCATGCAAACATTCTATTACAAAACAGCATATGCATTAAATGGCTGCAATAGCGGCTGACTGCACTGGGACACATTTGGATTGGTACAAACACGTTTTGTTGAAACATTTCCAGAGCTGTATTTTAATACTAACAGGTATGGTCACGTAGAGGAATTATTTTTTTCTGTTTATTTCTTTAGATTCTTCCAGCATATGATACTCTAGGCACCACACAAATTCCATCAGCAACAATATCTTATATGAAAATTTATCATCATCACATTTACACCATGGATCTGTCCATTACTAATGAAACAAACCCAAATCTAAACCAGTCTTTTGCCATCCCATCAATCCATTTTCTCCCTGAATCTGAGAGTAAAAGGTGGGTTTTGTAGCATGCCTGGTAAAATAGCAAATCTAGCCTTAATGCACCAACGGAAAGCAAATTCGAAAGTCAAGGACCCCCTTACCTGTTTCCTCCCTCAAACAGAGAGGTCAAGTTTGAGCAGCAGCACTAATCACAGCTGCAACAGAGAAAGTAAGGTGGTCTTTCAGGTAGGCCAATCTCAAAATCTTCAGGGTTGCAAACGTATTGACAACCAGTGCAGATTACAGATTAGTGGTATAATATGCTAATTTTTTGTATTGCACTTCTTAATAATCAAGTGGCTGCACTGAGCATTACATCCGATGAAGTGAGCTGTAGCTCACGAAAGCTTATGCTCTAATAAATTTGTTAGTCTCTAAGGTGACACAAGTACTCCTTTTCTTTTTGCGAATACAGACTAACACAGCTGCTACTCTGCAACCAGTTTTATAATGGTCACACTGTGTAATCCATGTAGAACAGTCTAATCTAGAGGTGACAGCAACATCAATAACTGACCAGAATTAAACTGAATTGATTTAAATTCTTTCAGATTCTCTTTTTTCTGATATTCAGTGTTGATTTAAAGGCTTCTTTGTGCCACCAATGTTAACCTAAAATTAAGAACCGCAATGAATTGTAAATTCACCTTTAGTTGGTCATGGATTAATTGAGAACAAGTTCCGCTTTCTAAGAAGTTTTTTTTTTAAAACAAGTTTACTCTCAGCCAAAACCTAATCTGATTTTGCTAAATTCAAAAATGTATACTGGCTGTATTACAATTTACAATCAACTTAGTAGACTTATTTAGCATTTCAAAGTGAATTTTTTCATTTTTCTTAAATTAGATATATTTTTAAATCTGAACCTCTACATTTTCTCATCCGGACAGAGGGAAAAAAATAGGAAGCTTTTCTTTTATCAAATGGATTGAGAGGGATAGTTAAAAATATTATTTCTCAATCTGCTGCAGACTTTCGCACCCTTTCTTTTAACTGTGCTGTCCCCTTTGCTTCCATAAGTGTGTGTGTGTGGGGGGGAGGGTTAGGATCCTGTAGCAGAGCAAATACAACCACTATTTTGCAATCTGTTAAAGACAAAAAAGATATTAAAATAATTTTTATGGCTGAGACACAAACTAAGAAAAGAGAAGACATTTTAACACTTTCTTCTATATGTTACAACACAGACTGTTTTACTATTTTCTTGTACCTAACAGTGTGCTTTGCTTTTGTCGGTTTGCTTCATGTGCTTGACAACATTTAAGATCATCCTGAACATATTCTGTCTGTTTTCATTTGTCTCTCTTAATTTTGCAGTTGAGGTTTTTTTTTTTTTTAAGGTGATGGAGTATGTGAAAAATATTCCATTTTAGATTCTTTTGGACCGATCTGATTCCTAAGGAATTATCTGATTTGTTCTAATCAGATAGTAAAATCTCTTCTGTATTGATTAGTGATTGGGACATCATTTGGGGACCTCCCATCAGAGAAAGATCAGGCTTGAAGGGACCTTGGGAGGTCAGTCTAGTCTTCCCCCCCCCCCCGACGGAGGCAGGACCAACTATACCTTGACCATCCCTGACCGCTGTTTGTCTAACCTGTGCTTAAAAACTTACAATAATGGGAATTTCACAACTTCCATTAGAAGTCTATTTCATATCTTAACTACCCTTAAAGTTAGAAAGATTTTCCTAGTATTGAACCTAAACTTCTCTGACAGCAGAATAAGCACATGACTTCTTGTCCTACCTTCAATGGACATGCAGAACAACTGATTACTGTCCTCTCTGTAACAGCCCTCAATATATTTGAAGATTTATCAGGTCCCCCGTCAGTCTTCTTTTCTCAAGACTAAACATGCCTACTATTTTTTTTTTAAACCTTTCCTCATCGGTCAGGGTTTCTAAACCTTTTATCATTTTTGGTGCTCTCCTCTGTCCACATTTCCTTGGAACATGGTACCCAAAACCGGGACACAGTACTCCAGCTGAGACCTCAATAGAGTGGGACAATTACCTCCTGTATCTTAGGGTACATCTACACTTGCAATAGCGTGTAGAGTACAGACACTGCATGCCCAGCTAGCACAGGTATACATAGCAGTATGGATGATGAGGCACTGCTTAGGCAAGCAATGCACAGACATGTCAGAACTGTAGATTATATACCCCACACAGCTCTCTATATACCCCAAAAGTGCCACCCACATCTACACCGCTATTTTAAGCAGTTTAATATTTCACTGCCAGAGCCTGACCCTACTGCGTAGAAATGCTCTGGCAGCAAAAAAAGGGTCTGGCAGGAAACAGGCAGTGGGAAAAAGGCTCTGACAAGGAGGAGGCAGCAGGAAAAGGAACAGCCAAAGCCTTTCCCTGCTGTGTGCCTTGTGCCAAAGCCTTTCACTGCCTCGTGTAGCTACACACTCCAGCATGGATGCAGCCTGCCTTTCACTGCCTACATGTTGCCGTAAACGTAGACACAGGCTTACAATTTGTAATCCATGATAGCCCCTAGATCATTTTCAATACTACTGCTTAGCCAGTTATTCTCCATTTTGTAAATGTGCATTTGATCTTTTTCTTCCCAAGAGTAATACTTTGCACTTGTCTTTACTGAATTTCATCTTGTTGATTTCAGATCAATTCTTCAATTTGCCACGGTCATTTTAAATTCCAGTCCTGTCCTGAGAATGGCATTGGGGACTGTATCAAAAGCCTTACTAAACAAACATCAAGATATATCACATCCACAGCTTCCCCACTATCCACTTGGCCAGTAACCCTGTTAAAAAAGGAAATTAGGTTGGTTTGGCATAATTTGTTCTTGACAAATCCATGCTGGCTCTTCCTAATAACGCTTATCCGCTAGGTGCTGACAAACTGATTGCTTAATAATTTGTTCCAGTATTTTCCAGATATCGAAGTTAGGCTGACTGGTCCAAAATTCCCCACTTTGTTCCCATCATTTTATTGTGCAACCACTTCTTAAAAGGTAGAGATGTGGACTAGCTCCCCTCCAGTATCCTTGTGTTTGGTTCTCAAAATGTTTCATCTGTGGACCATAATACATACATGGATCAAAACTTGAGAACTACTGCATTACTTTATAAGGCAAAAATCCATAGATGTTATGTAATGCATTTATGCCCAAAATCATAGGTCAAAATTGATCTTGCACTGCAAATCTGCTAATCTCAGCAAGACACACACTGCTAGAAGGATTTAAAGAAAAAACAACAACAACTTGTCCTGTTAAACCATTCTCTGCTCGTTTCCCATGTACATGATGTGCTGTGTGGAAGAAGACTAGCTGAATGTTGTGGGTAGAGCTTTGAACAGTACATCATATTTTCCCCCCTTGTTTAGCCCCTGATTGATTACCATAAAGCATACTCAAATTTATGCACAAATTTGTGTACTTTAGCTCCTCAAGCTAACTGGGAACATGAAAGCAGCAAACTTCTACACTTTTGGCAGAGGGGACAGATGGGAGGAGAGGTCCTGTGTGCAGAAAGAACCAGCGCTAATTGTGCTTTATTAGTGTTAATTACAGGATACAAGTGCATTCTTGGTGACTACTGTCTTCCTACAGGGAAGTGAAATATTTTGTATCTCACTGCCACTTCATTCAACCATCTAGTTTTACTCCAGAGGCTCTGTGTGGTCCAGTGGTTACAACAGAAGCCTTGGAGCCCAGATGAACTGGTTGCCCTAAGCAAGAAGATTGTATAGGAGACAGTGCAGCTCAGATTAAAAAGTAGCCAACTCATTTATTAATTTTCTGTGCTTGGACAGATGGAAAAAACCTTTGGTACAAATCTCTGCCTGTTTCAAATTGATAAACAGACCCTGCAGATGTGATAATATTGCTGCTGCTCTTAAATTTTGGCATTAGATAATTTGACAGGTGAAGAAAAAAATAATCTAGGTATGATCCATCTGATAAAGACATTCAAGGGGAAATGCTTATGCAAACTTTATTTTTGCTTTGAAGATCTTTTGTGCTATCACAACTTCAAAACTATATACTACTGAAGTTCATTTCATGCAGACATCCTTTATGAAAAGGAAATAAATTAAATCTTAACTTGAAGATTGAAGATTGAAGACGTTACTGTGCTAAATTTGGAACTTCCCATACTAAAATAACAAAACAATTTTTTTTTGCCTTACATACACAACTACTTTGGCAAATAATGAGAAGTGATATCTAAGTTTTACAAAAACACACGTCTATCCCTTCTCTCCCACTCTAAGATGTTCATGTCAGCAATTGCTAGAATACACCAAATAATTTGTTGCTGCAGCAATCACATACAGTATACTACAAAGACAATTTTGTATAAATGTTGAGAAGCTAATGAAAAACAAATTATATTATAGGAAGAGTCTGTCACACAACATACTTTCTTATAAATCATTAAATGCCTAGCAGTTCATAGCGAAGTTGTAAATAAATGATTTACTGATTTTAATGACAGGTTTCAGAGTAGCAGCCCTGTTAGTCTGTATTCGCAAAAAGAAAAGGAGTACTTGTGGCACCTTAGAGACTAACAAATTTATTAGAGCATAAGCTTTCATGAGCTACAGCTCACTTCATCGGATGCATTTGGTGGAAAAAACAGAGGAGAGATTTATATACACACACACACAGAGAACATGAAACAATGGGTTTATCATACACACTGTAAGGAGAGTGATCACTTAAGATAAGCCATCACCAGCAGCAGGGGGGAGGGGGGGAAAGGAGGAAAACCTTTCATGGTGACAAGCAAGGTAGGCTAATTCCAGCAGTTAACAAGAATATCAGAGGAACTGTGGGGGGTGGGGTGGGGGGGAGAAATACGATGGGGAAATAGTTTTACTTTGGGTAATGACTCATCCATTCCCAGTCTCTATTCAAGCCTAAGTTAATTGTATCCAGTTTGCAAATTAATTCCAATTCAGCAGTCTCTCCTTGGAGTCTGTTTTTGAAGGTTTTTTGTTGAAGGATTCAATCTCTCTGGTCACTCGATCACAGACCTAAGAGTGGCTATCCTTCAACAAAAAAGCTTCAAAAACAGACTCCAAGGAGAGACTGCTGAATTGGAATTAATTTGCAAACTAGATACAATTAACTTAGGCTTGAATAGAGACTGGGAATGGATGAGTCATTACACAAAGTAAAACTATTTCCCCATGGTATTTCTCCCCCCCACCCCACCCCCCACCGTTCCTCTGATATTCTTGTTAACTGCTGGAATTAGCTTACCTTGCTTGTCACCATGAAAGGTTTTCCTCCTCCCCCCCTCCCCCGCTGCTGGTGATGGCTTATCTTAAGTGATCACTTGTGTATGATAAACCCATTGTTTCATGTTCTCTGTGTGTGTATATAAATCTCTCCTTTACTGATTTTAATGGTCTGCTTAAAAAATGCAAACATTTATTCCAGTTTCTGTAGTATGCTTGATTAGATGGTTCTTGGCTAAAATTGCATCATGTGACCCTTTATATCATGAAGAGTTTTTTAGGGGGAAAAAAAAAGATTTAAAGAAACGAAATCAGGAAACATCAGTATACATTGAAAGACATGGTGGTCTTTCAAAAAAAAAAAAAAACAAAGCAGCCTAGACTGCTTATATGTCCTGTTTAAAAAAAAATGCACCTGAAGAAAGATTTACATCACTTTTATTAAATAAACAAATGGCTAGAAAAAATATATTACCTTTATCTGAAAGGTAAGATAATTTTATCTGATTGTAAAAGAACATTTTAGCCTTTGACATCATTTCAGTCTTCATAATTTCAGCACCCTTCAAGCAAAATGTTGTTTCCATTTGCCTCAAAAAACTAATCTCTATTTAAAAATATATATAACAGATAAAGCTAGTAAATATATTTTTCAGTTATAGCAGACAGGAAATACTCCACTCAATATGCTGACTATGCTTCCACATAAGGGTAATGGATGAATTTGTTAGTTAAAACAAAAGACTTAGTAGAGATTATGTTATATTAAAAATGCAGACAGATATATCTGTTATCTCAAAAATAAAATTTTAGAGAAAATTGCACTCGGAAAACTCAGTGTGGGCTATTAGAATGCTTAAATCACATATGAAGGCAGATGATTTCTCCCATAATCCAGTTTTATAGGGAGAGCTGGTTGCGACTCATGTATTTAGGCAGACTAACACTTTCCATTACACAGGATTTTTGCAACCCTCTTTTACAAAGCTATAACACTTACACTATTTTTTTGAAATTCAGGTTTTTGAAATTCAGCATGGGGAAAGACCTGGGGCAAAAGAAGTTCTTTTGCTTTGCTCCAGGATAGTCTATTCAGGTTTAGCTGATATATAAAAATTGCCATTTCCCCTTTCTCACTTGCATTCTTCAGGAAGATTTTGCTAACATGACCAAATAATAACTGAACATAACATTCCCTCAGCCATCCCTGCCCCTAGCAAATAGCCTCAATGGCCCATCCCCCATTTTGTGGCAATACATAGGATTGGAGTTTCCCCAACTCCCATGGAGGGGAAGAGGGCTGGGCCAGGCTTTCCTCAGCCACACTCTAGATCCACCAGTCTATTACCCATTGTACTGGGATAAAAGCCTTCTCCTGCTGCCAGTTAATGTAACTAGTCTAATCACAGGTTTCAGAGTAGCAGCCGTGTTAGTCTGTATTCGCAAAAAGAAAAGGAGTACTTGTGGCACCTTAGAGACTAACAAATTTATTAGAGCATAAGCTTTCGTGAGCTACAGCTCACTTCATCGGATGCATTTGGTGGAAAAAACAGAGGAGAGATTTATATACACACACACACAGAGAACATGAAACAATGGGTTTATCATACACACTGTAAGGAGAGTGATCACTTAAGATAAGCCATCACCAACAGCAGGGGGGGGAAGGAGGAAAACCTTTCATGGTGACAAGCAGGTAGGCTAATTCCAGCAGTTAACAAGAATATCAGAGGAACAGTGGGGGGTGGGGTGGGAGGGAGAAATACCATGGGGAAATAGTTTTACTTTGTGTAATGACTCATCCATTCCCAGTCTCTATTCAAGCCTAAGTTAATTGTATCCAGTTTGCAAATTAATTCCAATTCAGCAGTCTCTCGTTGGAGTCTGTTTTTGAAGCTTTTTTGTTGAAGTATAGCCACTCTTAGGTCTGTGATCGAGTGACCAGAGAGATTGAAGTGTTCTCCAACTGGTTTTTGAATGTTATAATTCTTGACGTCTGATTTGTGTCCATTCATTCTTTTACGTAGAGACTGTCCAGTTTGGCCAATGTACATGGCAGAGGGGCATTGCTGGCACATGATGGCATATATCACATTGGTAGATGCGCAGGTGAACGAGCCTCTGATAGTGTGGCTGATGTGATTAGGCCCTATGATGGTATCCCCTGAATAGATATGTGGACAGAGTTGGCAACGGGCTTTGTTGCAAGGATAGGTTCCTGGGTTAGTGGTTCTGTTGTGTGGTGTGTGGTTGCTGGTGAGTATTTGCTTCAGATTGGGGGGCTGTCTGTAAGCAAGGACTGGTCTGTCTCCCAAGATCTGAGAGAGCGATGGCTCGTCCTTCAGGATAGGTTGTAGATCCTTGATGATGCGTTGGAGGGGTTTTAGTTGGGGGCTGAAGGTGATGGCTAGTGGCGTTCTGTTGTTTTCTTTGTTGGGCCTGTCCTGTAGTAGGTGACTTCTGGGTACTCTTCTGGCTCTGTCAATCTGTTTCTTCACTTCAGCAGGTGGGTACTGTAGTTGTAGGAATGCATGATAGAGATCTTGTAGGTGTTTGTCTCTGTCTGAGGGGTTGGAGCAAATGCGGTTATATCGTAGCGCTTGGCTGTAGACAATGGATCGAGTGGTATGATCTGGATGAAAGCTAGAGGCATGTAGGTAGGAATAGCGGTCAGTAGGTTTCCGATATAGGGTGGTGTTTATGTGACCATCGCTTATTAGCACCGTAGTGTCCAGGAAGTGGATCTCTTGTGTGGACTGGTCCAGGCTGAGGTTGATGGTGGGATGGAAATTGTTGAAATCATGGTGGAATTCCTCAAGAGCTTCTTTTCCATGGGTCCAGATGATGAAGATGTCATCAATGTAGCGCAAGTAGAGTAGGGGCATTAGGGAACGAGAGCTGAGGAAGCGTTGTTCTAAGTCAGCCATAAAAATGTTGGCATACTGTGGGGCCATGCGGGTACCCATCGCAGTGCCGCTGATTTGAAGGTATACATTGTCACCAAATGTGAAATAGTTATGGGTCAGGACAAAGTCACAAAGTTCTGCCACCAGGTTAGCCGTGACAGTATCGGGGATACTGTTCCTGACGGCTTGTAGTCCATCTTTGTGTGGAATGTTGGTGTAGAGGGCTTCTACATCCATAGTGGCTAGGATGGTGTTTTTAGGAAGATCACCAATGGACTGTAGTTTCCTCAGGAAATCGGTGGTGTCTCGAAGATAGCTGGGAGTGCTGGTAACGAAGGGCCTGAGGAGGGAGTCTACATAGCCAGACAATCCTGCTGTCAGGGTGCCAATGCCTGAGATGATGGGGCGTCCAGGATTTCCAGGTTTATGGATCTTGGGTAGCAGATAGAATACCCCAGGTCCTGGCTCCAGGGGTGTGTCTGTGCGGATTTGTTCTTGTGCTTTTTCAGGGAGTTTCTTGAGCAAATGCTGTAGTTTCTTTTGGTAACTCTCAGTGGGATCAGAGGGTAATGGCTTGTAGAAAGTGGTGTTGGAGAGCTGCCTAGTAGCCTCTTGTTCATACTCTGACCTATTCATGATGACGACAGCACCTCCTTTGTCAGCCTTTTTGATTATGATGTCAGAGTTGTTTCTGAGGCTGTGGATGGCACTGTGTTCTGCATGGCTGAGGTTATGGGGTAAGCGATGCTGCTTTTCCACAATTTCAGCTCGTGCACGTCGGCGGAAGCAGTCTATGTAGAAATCCAGGCTGCTGTTTCGACCTTCAGGAGGAGTCCACCTAGAATCCTTCTTTTTGTAGTGTTGGCAGGAAGGTCTCTGTGGGTTAATATGCTGGTCAGAGGTGTGTTGGAAATATTCCTTGAGTCTGAGACGTCGAAAATAGGATTCTAGGTCACCACAGAACTGTATCATGTTCGTGGGGGTGGAGGGGCAAAAGGAGAGGCCCCGAGATAGGACAGATTCTTCCGCTGGGCTAAGAGTATAGTTGGATAGATTAACAATATTGCTGGGTGGGTTACGGGAACCATTGTTGTGGCCCCTTGTGGCATATAGTAGTTTAGATAGCTTAGTGTCCTTTTTCTTTTGTAGAGAATCAAAGTGTGTTTTGTAAATGGCTTGTCTAGTTTTTGTAAAGTCCAGCCACGAGGAAGATTGTGTGGAAGGTTGGTTCTTTATGAGAGTATCCAGTTTTGAGAGCTCATTCTTAATCTTTCCCTGTTTGCTGTAGAGGATGTTGATCAGGTGGTTCCGCAGTTTCCTTGAGAGTGTGTGGCACAAGCTGTCAGCATAGTCTGTGTGGTATGTAGATTGTAATGGATTTTTTACCTTCAGTCCTTTCGGTATGATGTCCATCTGTTTGCATTTGGAGAGGAAGATGATGTCTGTCTGTATCTGTGCGAGTTTTTCATGAAGTTGACAGATTTCCACTCTATACGGCTAAATTCAGTGCCTTGCATAATCACAGGTTTCAGAGTAGCAGCCGTGTTAGTCTGTATTCGCAAAAAGAAAAGGAGTACTTGTGGCACCTTAGAGACTAACAAATTTATTAGAGCATAAGCTTTCGTGAGCTACAGCTCACTTCATCGGATGCATTTGGTGGAAAAAACAGAGGAGAGATTTATATACACACACACAGAGAACATGAAACAATGGGTTTATCATACACACTGTAAGGAGAGTGATCACTTAAGATAAGCCATCACCAACAGCAGGGGGGGGAAAGGAGGAAAACCTTTCATGGTGACAAGCAGGTAGGCTAATTCCAGCAGTTAACAAGAATATCAGAGGAACAGTGGGGGGTGGGTAAAAAATCCATTACAATCTACATACCACACAGACTATGCTGACAGCTTGTGCCACACACTCTCAAGGAAACTGCGGAACCACCTGATCAACATCCTCTACAGCAAACAGGGAAAGATTAAGAATGAGCTCTCAAAACTGGATACTCTCATAAAGAACCAACCTTCCACACAATCTTCCTCGTGGCTGGACTTTACAAAAACTAGACAAGCCATTTACAAAACACACTTTGATTCTCTACAAAAGAAAAAGGACACTAAGCTATCTAAACTACTATATGCCACAAGGGGCCACAACAATGGTTCCCGTAACCCACCCAGCAATATTGTTAATCTATCCAACTATACTCTTAGCCCAGCGGAAGAAACTGTCCTATCTCGGGGCCTCTCCTTTTGCCCCTCCACCCCCACGAACATGATACAGTTCTGTGGTGACCTAGAATCCTATTTTCGACGTCTCAGACTCAAGGAATATTTCCAACACACCTCTGACCAACATATTAACCCACAGAGACCTTCCTGCCAACACTACAAAAAGAAGGATTCTAGGTGGACTCCTCCTGAAGGTCGAAACAGCAGCCTGGATTTCTACATAGACTGCTTCCGCCGACGTGCACGAGCTGAAATTGTGGAAAAGCAGCATCGCTTACCCCATAACCTCAGCCATGCAGAACACAGTGCCATCCACAGCCTCAGAAACAACTCTGACATCATAATCAAAAAGGCTGACAAAGGAGGTGCTGTCGTCATCATGAATAGGTCAGAGTATGAACAAGAGGCTACTAGGCAGCTCTCCAACACCACTTTCTACAAGCCATTACCCTCTGATCCCACTGAGAGTTACCAAAGAAACTACAGCATTTGCTCAAGAAACTCCCTGAAAAAGCACAAGAACAAATCCGCACAGACACACCCCTGGAGCCAGGACCTGGGGTATTCTATCTGCTACCCAAGATCCATAAACCTGGAAATCCTGGACGCCCCATCATCTCAGGCATTGGCACCCTGACAGCAGGATTGTCTGGCTATGTAGACTCCCTCCTCAGGCCCTTCGTTACCAGCACTCCCAGCTATCTTCGAGACACCACCGATTTCCTGAGGAAACTACAGTCCATTGGTGATCTTCCTAAAAACACCATCCTAGCCACTATGGATGTAGAAGCCCTCTACACCAACATTCCACACAAAGATGGACTACAAGCCGTCAGGAACAGTATCCCCGATACTGTCACGGCTAACCTGGTGGCAGAACTTTGTGACTTTGTCCTGACCCATAACTATTTCACATTTGGTGACAATGTATACCTTCAAATCAGCGGCACTGCGATGGGTACCCGCATGGCCCCACAGTATGCCAACATTTTTATGGCTGACTTAGAACAACGCTTCCTCAGCTCTCGTTCCCTAATGCCCCTACTCTACTTGCGCTACATTGATGACATCTTCATCATCTGGACCCATGGAAAAGAAGCTCTTGAGGAATTCCACCATGATTTCAACAATTTCCATCCCACCATCAACCTCAGCCTGGACCAGTCCACACAAGAGATCCACTTCCTGGACACTACGGTGATAATAAGCGATGGTCACATAAACACCACCCTATATCGGAAACCTACTGACCGCTATTCCTACCTACATGCCTCTAGCTTTCATCCAGATCATACCACTCGATCCATTGTCTACAGCCAAGCGCTACGATATAACCGCATTTGCTCCAACCCCTCAGACAGAGACAAACACCTACAAGATCTCTATCATGCATTCCTACAACTACAGTACCCACCTGCTGAAGTGAAGAAACAGATTGACAGAGCCAGAAGAGTACCCAGAAGTCACCTACTACAGGACAGGCCCAACAAAGAAAACAACAGAACGCCACTAGCCATCACCTTCAGCCCCCAACTAAAACCTCTCCAACGCATCATCAAGGATCTACAACCTATCCTGAAGGACGAGCCATCGCTCTCTCAGATCTTGGGAGACAGACCAGTCCTTGCTTACAGACAGCCCCCCAATCTGAAGCAAATACTCACCAGCAACCACACACCACACAACAGAACCACTAACCCAGGAACCTATCCTTGCAACAAAGCCCGTTGCCAACTCTGTCCACATATCTATTCAGGGGATACCATCATAGGGCCTAATCACATCAGCCACACTATCAGAGGCTCGTTCACCTGCGCATCTACCAATGTGATATATGCCATCATGTGCCAGCAATGCCCCTCTGCCATGTACATTGGCCAAACTGGACAGTCTCTACGTAAAAGAATGAATGGACACAAATCAGACGTCAAGAATTATAACATTCAAAAACCAGTTGGAGAACACTTCAATCTCTCTGGTCACTCGATCACAGACCTAAGAGTGGCTATACTTCAACAAAAAAGCTTCAAAAACAGACTCCAACGAGAGACTGCTGAATTGGAATTAATTTGCAAACTGGATACAATTAACTTAGGCTTGAATAGAGACTGGGAATGGATGAGTCATTACACAAAGTAAAACTATTTCCCCATGGTATTTCTCCCCCCCACCCCACCCCCCACTGTTCCTCTGATATTCTTGTTAACTGCTGAAATTAGCCTACCTTGCTTGTCACCATGGAAGGTTTTCCTCCTTTCCCCCCCCGCTGTGGGTGATGGCTTATCTTAAGTGATCACTCTCCTTACATTGTGTATGATAAACCCATTGTTTCATGTTCTCTGTGTGTGTGTATATAAATCTCTCCTCTGTTTTTTCCACCAAATGCATCCGATGAAGTGAGCTGTAGCTCACGAAAGCTTATGCTCTAATAAATTTGTTAGAGCCATGGCATGCACTCAATTGCACTGTGCTCATACTGTCAATGGCTGTAGCCAGTAATATCAGTCTTTTGCTTTCATGAGCATGCATTTCTCTAAAACATAAATATCTTAACTATTTTATGGACCAATCTCAGCACCTACAAAAGAAAATATTCTCAAAAAGTGTTATGTTGGTTACATAAAAATCTAGTTTCCTTGTAGGACTTGTGTCTCTGATTACAGGATTAGAAGCTAGTGTTTGTTTTGTATCTATTGAAACCTACAGAATAGCTATCCATGATTGTCTTACTATGCAGTAAAATAATCTGGCTAAAATTTGTGCACTGGCACTCAAGCATTAGTCAAAATACTACAGAGCTTTAATCTTACATTCTAAATGATAAAAGTTTATGCTTATGAAACAATGATCTTTACAAGATATTGCGGCAAGGCACCTCCTTCGTCACGCCAGACTTAGCACTTCCCCTCTGGTGGTGGTGGGCCGAGGGGTAAATCAGTCTCACTCTGGGCAGTGTTTGCCTTCCCCCTTCTGTGCTCCTTCGGTTGTATTTTCAGGGTAGGTCTCAGGGGTGATCCTCCATCAAAAAGGAAACAGTCTCACAAACACACAAAAAAAGGGGAATACCTTTCCCTGCCGCCTCGCAGAGGCAGGGTGTTGTCCTGTTGTTTGTCCCGGGGTGTTAGTCCTTTCCCTAGCAGACATTTAGGTTTGGCTGTTTCCCTTATGGGAAGGAGCACAGTTTCTCACCCTGGAGAAGCTTAAGCTGCTGCCAGGCTAATGGCAGCAGGGAAATGTCTCTCTCTCTTCCCCCACTTTTCTCTCACCAGAAGAGGGGTTTTAAAAGGTTTCAGGCATCCCTTAATTGGATTCAGGTATCCCTAATTGACCTCAGGTAACCCCTTCTCAGCTTGCAGGAAAAAGGGTCTTTAATAGTCTAGGGCTGACATATTGGCCTTCCAGAACCCTCTTGCAGCTGTCTGTCCTGACTTTGTCACAATATTATAAACTTCATCTCCCACAGTTTAAATACATTGCCCTACTCAAATGTATTTCATACAGACCAATTACAGAACCCTATTAATACTCTGAAGATACTCATTAACTTTGTTATTTCAATTTCATTTTGGAGATTTTTTTTTAGCTCTGTGTAACCACCATACTAATACACAAGCCATGTTGTTTTTTCCATTCTTTGAAGAAAAAGCCTTTCTAAAATATTCCTATATATTACGAATTCCATTAACTTCTACACAAGTCAGCAGTTTCATCACAGATATGACACTCAAAATTTGCTTTTAACTAACACACTATAGGCTTATTCAGCCAAACCCTCAGAGGTTTTCCCATGGAATTCATATTTTGTTCTGGGATTTTGTATTAATAATTACATTTTTCATGCATAGGTGCTCAGAAATACCTCAGTCAACGCTAGAGAATAGCAACATATCCCACTTCTTGTTATTGTGTAAAGTTAACGGCCTCTATCCAATATGCACAGGTTCAAGTCACGTTTCCAGATGAGTCTCAGAACTAGATCTGACCCATGACCTTCCAGACCATTGCAGGTGAAGACAGCTGCCAATTTTTATACATGAAATTATTTTATCATGAAATATTTTCTCTCTCTTCAGTGGGAATACCATAGCCACATTTGAAACGTCAGAATGTGACCCAGAGACACAATGCAGCATATGCCTCACAATCCCATGTAGCCAGTGAGCTCTGCTGTCAAACACAAAGGATAGGGTGGAGTCTTGGTTCCATTTATTTTGTGCTCCTTTTGGCAGGCTGCTCCTGTGGGAAGCAACTCACTAGCAGATCCTGAGCTCTCCTGAGCAGAAGAGTTACAATTCCCTTTGGTGAGGTGAGGGGTTGCGGGGTGGGGTTGGGGTAGGGGAGAAGGGAAGAGGGAGGAATATGCTTCAATATGAAATTAGAGGAGTTGCTTATTCCCTCTTTCACCACTGTTTTGTCACATAAGGATGGCCATGATTTAGTCCCCAGGAAACCACCACTAAAGAAATTGTAGAAAAAGGAAAAACTGGTTTCTAGAATTATTTTGTTATATGCAATACTACAGGGCCACACACTTGGTTGCTTCTATAGACTGCGTGCATTGCTCACATTAGGGGCTTCTTCAGGTACTCCATTCACCCCCACAAGCTCCCCATCTGCCATCCTCCCATCAACCTCTGTATGCCCCCCCATTCTACCCTTTTCCTCCACCATCCCATGTCCTCATCCCCCTAACGTTGTCTCCCATTCTCCCACCATGCCAGGAGCTCTCTGTGTCCCCCTCATATCTCCATACCTCAACATGACAGGAGCTCTGGGTACCACTTCCCCATACCTCTCTCTACTACATGCAAGGGGCTGTATGTGTTCCCCATGCCCCCCATATCTTTGTCCTCCATTCTCTACTCTCATGTCACGGTCTGTGTGTGCCCCTCATTTCCCCCTCCCGGAACACCAGGGTCTCCCAATTCCCCTCCCCCCAATGCCAGGGGCTTTCTGTTCCCTCCCATTCCCCTCCATCATTATTATTTCCTTTCTTTCTGTCTGGGAAATAAGTCATGCAGGGTGTCAACCTTTTAAACTCTATCAGGAGAAAGGACAGAGCTGAGAGGGGATTGTTATTGTGCTGGAAGGGGTTAATGGATGCTGTGGACTGATTGTTCCGTCTACAGACAATTACAGATCTAACTGAAGCTGCTGGGTCTGCTAACCAGATGGAAGTGACTACGTGTCCCCCTTATGTCCCTTTCTGTTTTTTTATTTTACCAAAATAAATAGCCTTCTGTCCACTGAAGTCTAGAACATCGAGTTCAGAGTAAGGCCTTGCTTTGCTCACCCAATAAATCTAAGGCAAAAGGAAAATACGATGGCTTCTTGGAAAAGAAAATTTTAAAGTTTTTAACTTAATGAGCTTCTGAATTAAAAATAAACTATTGCAAGAGGCAAAAAAAAACAACAACCCAAAACAACAAAAACTAAAACTGAAGTTAAGGGATTTTTACCTATTACTTTCCCAAGATTTAATCCCTCAATGAATGACACTTTGAAAATATTGACAAGAAGACATCATTTCAAAGGCTTGTCTATGAAGAAGAAATCTGATGTACAATCATTCAGAGGAATAATTAAACAAAATGGCACTATAAGCTGCAATCAAATGATCTGTCAGATGATGTATTACCACTATTAATATTAGTGCATTAATCATTACCTGTATTTTTCCTTTTAATGCAAGCTTTCAGTCAGCCTGCTTTATTATATCTGAGTTTAACACATACGTTCAAAATCTCAGGACTAGCAGACTTTTCAGAGACAAAGGATTATTCAAAATTTGATCAGCTTTGTCAGTGAAGTTCTCATGACTGCTTTAGAAAAAATTTCTTTATTGATATATGCAAACTGTCTTGCTTTGTTGGAATCGGTTTCACAAGCCATCAGTAATTGAACACTTATTTAAATGGTCTATAAATTAGTCCGAGTTGTCTTGAATAAGATTATGTCTATTTATGAAGGATTTGTTTTTATCAGCAGATACACATTTCATTCCCTTTGGGTACATAAACTATGTTCGTCTAGTTTTTCCTTCCACAGAAAATGTTAACTGTTCTGATTCTTTAAATCAGGGGGTACCAGGGGGGGTACAGTTTGGGGTGTGGGGTCCCTGGAGGGGGCGGTCAGGGGACAAGGAGCGGGGGGGGGTTAGATGGGTCGGAGGTTCTGAGGGGGACAGAGGCCAGGCTTTTTGGGGAGGCACAGCCTTCCCTACCCAGTCCTCCACACAGTTTTGCATCCCGATGTGGGGCCCTCGGGCCAAAAAGTTTGCCCACCCCTGAGCTAGCTGAAGGCTCTGTTCCCTCTGCATGCTTCCACAGGAACACAAATGAGGAGCACTAAGCAGAAAAGTGGCTATATAATCTCCTCACACGTGCTGTGCCTGTGACGGGATGCTGTGCTTGGTGGTACAATAATTTCTTTTCCCCATTTCAAAGGGCTACCTTTTAAGTACAAAGAGCTTCAAAAATAACTAATTACATATTCACAAATACAAGGCTTCGGAGAGATTTATCTTTGGTATTAGTTTCATTCCTTCTCACCTGGTAAGTCATAACTGTTTTACAGGCTTTTTGTTTTTAAACTACTACACAATTATAGTACACTATAATAATAAAACACTAATCCAGCCCCCAAATTGGCCCTGACAATTTCTTATTCAAAGAGAAAATTACCCCTCTGATAGTAGCCAGACATCATGCTAGTTCAGGCATTTTGAATTGTCCTAGATCGCTCCTTCTCCACTGTCACAGATATATGGCAACATGACTCAGTGAGCCACAGACAAACGAAATGACCTACAGTCCTGAGTAGATTCCCCCTGGCTGACAGCTATTCTTGTCATCTCCATTTTAATTTCCCTCTATATATCCAAGCACTCAGAGATAGGATAAAGGAATTTTTTTTTAACCAAGATTCAAAAGTTAGTCAGAAAGGAATTTATTAATTCAAACCTATTTTAGGGGATGGGAGAGGGTCATTCCCTATTAATCTTTATATTACACAGTCCTTTATTTATTTAAAAGTGCTTGACTATAAACAGAAATGAAATCCTGAGCTATTACAGTACAGGTGGCTATTCCTGAACTCTTGCAAATTCTAGTCCAGAGGTCATGGAATTCTCTCTTAACACTATTTTTTCCCATCACGATGTGAAACATGGAGGTGAGCAGAGAAATAAAAGTGATGTACTAGGCAAGGCAGATTTTTTTCTTTTCTTTAGTGTTGAAAAGGGCATGGGAGATCAGGGAAGTTCATATATAAAATATTAGTATTACATAATATATGGTGAAGGTATGGCACAGCTTGCAATCCATTCTTGGAACACTATTTCTCTTTTTATATCACAAGGGTTTTGCCTTTCCTCCTTCAAATATTTCCTGAAAATCCACTTTGTCTGCCCTGTTTTTCATAGCTAATTTACTACAATGCTGCTGGCTTTTACTCTCCATCTTCCTTTCATTCAAGTAAACAACTTTTTTTTTGTTGGAACCTTCCTTCCCATTACACGTTAAAATGGACTGGGTAGTAAGGGCCCCCACCCATGTACCACAAGGCCAGGTGTCCTGCTGGAGATTTCCACTATTTACCGTTTTTCTTTTTCTTGTCATTACGTTTTTTTCTTCCCTCTCTTTTTCAACCTACCAGCACTTAAATGGATCCATGCTGGAGGGAGTAGTTAGCTCAGAAGTGGGCAAACTACAGCCCGTGGGACTGTCCTGCCTGGCCCTTAAGCTCCTGGCCGGGGAGGCTAGCCCCTGGCCACTCCCCCACTGTTCCCCCTTTACTGCAGCCACACCAGCAGTGTGGCTGGTTCCAGCTGGGCTGAGAGCTCCCTCTGCTCTGATCTGCATGGTAAGGGGGTGGGGAGTTGGATAAGGGGCAGGGGGGCCCAGGGGGCAGTCAGGGGATGGGGGGCAGGAGTGTGGATGGGGTCTGGGGGCAGTCAGGGGACAGGTAGCGGGGGGGGTAGGATAGGGTGTGGGGTACAGGGGAGGTACTGTTTGGGGTGTGGGGTCCCTGGAGGGGGTGGTCAGGGGACAAGGAGCGGGGGGGGGGTTGGATGGGTCAGAGGTTCTGAGGGGGGCAGAGGCCAGGCTGTTTAGGGAGGCACAGCCTTCTCTACCCAGTCCTCCACACAGTTTTGCATCCCGATGTGGCCCTCGGGCCAAAAAGTTTGCCCACCCCTGAGCTAGCTGAAGGCTCTGTTCCCTCTGCATGCTTCCACAGGAACACAAATGAGAAGCACTAAGCAGAAAAGTGGCTATATAATCTCCTCACACGTGCTGTGCCTGCGGCTGGATGCTTCAAGAGAATTAAAAGAAGGCAGGTGGGGCTTAAGAGGATATAACAGCTATTCTCTCTGGTGCTGGCCAGGACCTCCTCAAAACTGCTCCTTTTCTCCTCTTCCCACCAGCACTTGCAGCTACTCCACTCACCCTCTCCCCACCTCAGAGTAGCCATCCAGGGATTATAGTGCACCTCAGATTTAGCACCTTATTTTTGTTATTACATATACATTAGGATTCTAGCAAATTCTGGTATTATGATTCTGATCCCAAGAAAATTTGGAGTGACTCATTTAACTTAGTCATTTGGTATTACTCTACAATACACACATACTTGAATGGACATTTCTATAATACATAGGCAAAACACAGTGTGTTAAAGATGACAAGTCTGCTTCTGGCTTTGTCACTGCATACTTTCTAAAATATATCACTATCCTTGCACATATTGTTGAAGTACACTGATTTTATAAGATACTGAATGCACCCATGTGTGTTCATAAATCACACTGCAAAAGCTCAAGCCTAGATTTTCAAAAATAAATACCCAAATTTAGGCTCCTAAATCCATATTTTGTCACACAAATTGCCTGATCTTCAAAACAAAAGTATTTACTTAGGAGCCTAACTTTAGGCACCCATTTTTTTTTTTAATCTTGGCCTTCATCTTTACCTCACTCTGTTTTGCCTAATTATTACTGCACTCACGGTGAAGAACTGTCCACTAAGAATGTGGGAAAAGAACTTCCCTTTTGTCTCAAGAGGCATACAGTCTGGTCCTTCAAGGGCTATGCTGCGTGTCTTGCTCCTCCCACTAAAACTAATGGGGTGAAGAGTGTTTGGCTGATGACAGGATTGGGCCATAGTAAACTACTGAGTCACTTAAACTGCAGGTGATCACTTTATAATATACCATTGGTCAAGGTCAGTGGTTGAGGAAGAAATTTTTGCCTGGATGCCCAAAACTCACTAGGAATAATTAACTGCTCTGGGGAAGACACCATAGCACCCACTAAACAAACTGTACTCAGTGCTTTTTTGAAGAATGATGACTAATTATTAAAATGGACCTCCATTGGCTCCATCATTCCAAATTCTCAAGGCCACCATCAAAAATTTATACTTGCCTCGCTACTTATGGCAAACTGGAAGTTCTAGCAACAGATGGTGTGTCAACAACCAACAGGAAGAGACAAATTTACTGTAACACTGGCAGGACAAAACTTGAAGTTTAGTTTTTCAATGTAATGTACTAAAAGCCACTATTTCAATGATGAATTTTGAAAATGAAGCTGGAGTACTTGTGGCACCTTAGAGACTAACAAATTTATTGGAGCATAAGCTTTCGTGGGCTACAGCCCACTTCATCAGATGCATAGAATGGAACATATAGTAAGATAGATAGATATATACATACAGATAAGTTGGAAGTTACCATACAAACTGTGAGAGGCTAATTAGTTAAGATGAACTATTATCAGCAGGAGAAAAAAAACTTTTGTAGTGATAATCAAGAGAGCCCATTTAGACAGTTGACAAGATGTGAGGATACTTAACTTAAGGAAAAAAGAAAAGGAGTACTTGTGGCACCTTAGAGACTAACCAATTTATCTGAGCATAAGCTTTCGTGAGCTACAGCTCACTTCATCGGATGCATTCAGTGGAAAATTTTCCAATGAATGCATCCGATGAAGTGTGCTGTAGCTCACGAAAGCTTATGCTCAGATAAATTGGTTAGTCTCTAAGGTGCCACAAATACTCCTTTTCTTTTTCCAAGTGTCCATTAGAGTATTCATGTGCCCCCTCCTACCACTTCCCTCAGCACCTCCAAATATTCTGAGGATGAGACTATATAAAGGGGCGGAGAGCCCTCTACCACCTAATTTCCTTCCACTGCAAACCCACAGACTCTGTCTTTATGAAAAGACGTAAATGCGAAGTAATTCCCTCACCCTTCTGGCCGACATAATGGCAATAATGAAGGCTGTTTTAAGAGATTAAAAATACAAAGAACACTCAACCAAGGTTTCAAAGGTGGTTTCACAAGTGTACACTGTGACACTGCACCCCATAATGCTTTATAGAAATATGCTTATGAATGTAAATAGGACACAACTGGAATATGTTTTATGCTAGATATGACATTTAACACGTTTGCAAAGGTTACGTTCTTCTGCATGTATTCATCCTATTCGCATGCATGTATCATTTTTAAGTTTGAAGTTATGATGGTTGGCTCTATGCTTGTGTTTAAAGTGTTTGCTGTAGAAAGCACCTAAGGCAGATTTGGTCAACGTACTGTGAAGGGGTTATTCAAGTAATTGGGAGTACTTTGCTAACAATGGATCTTGACAGGTGCCAATCCACATCTGAGCTTTCCTGGGAACATCCTGTAGAAAACGGAGTTATGCGTGGACATGTGACTTGTCCATGTGACTCCAAAACTCCATTTTGTAGCTGTATTCTACACAGGGGGAGAGAGGGGTTTCCACCCACAAAAGAGAGACTATATATGCCCCTGGGAAAACCCCTCCATTTTGGTCTTCAGCTGGCTCAAGAGATAGCCTCTCCACCCCAAGGAGATGCCTGAAAGAAACTGGAACAAAGGACAGTAAATACATGGGTGAGAGTGATTGCTGGACCCAGACTAGAAGGAGGCTAGTCTGTCAAAGAAGCTTATTGGAACATCTCGGGGGGTCAAATTTACCTGCATTTAGTTTCCTACTGTATTAGGCATAGACTTTCGTGTTTCATTTTATTTTGCTTGGCAATTCATTTTCTTCTGTCTGTTATTACTTAGAACCACTTAAATCCTACTTTTTTGTATTTAATAAAATCACTTTTTTACTTATTAATTAACCCAGAATATGTATTAATACCTGGGGTGGAAAACAGCTGTGCATATCTCTCTATCACTGTTATAGAGGGAGAACAATTTATGAGTTTGCCCTGTATAAGCTTTATACAGGGTAAAACGGATTTATTTGGGGTTGGGACCCCATTGGGAGTTGGGTATCTGAGTGCTGGAGACAGGAACACTTCTTAAGCCATTTTCAGTTAAGCCTGCAGCTTGTGGGGGATGTGGTTCAGACTTGGATCTGTGTTTGCAGCAGGCAAGCGTGTCTGGCTCAAACAAGGCAAGGTTCTGAAGTCCCAAGCTGGAAAGGAAAACATCCTCGGAGGTAGTCTAGGCACATCAGATGGCATTCCCAAGGGGGTTTCTGTGATCCATCCCATCACATACATAAAACCAAATTAAGATCCCAAAAAAAACCAGGTTTCAGAGTAGCAGCCATGTTGGTCTGTATTCACAAAAAGAAAAGGAGTACTTGTGGCACCTTAGAGACTAACAAATTTATTTGAGCATAAGCTTTCCTGAGCTACAGCTCACTTCATCGGATGCATTTGGTGGAAAAAACAGAGGAGAGATTTATATACACACACAGAGAACATGAAACAACGGGTTTATCATACACACTGTAAGGAGAGTGATCACTTAAGATAAGCCATCACCAGCAGCGGGGGGGGGGGGGGAAGGAGGAAAACCTTTCATGGTGACAAACAAGGTAGGCTATTTCCAGCATTAACAATATCATCTGAGGAACAGTGGGGGGGGAGAAATAACATGGGGAAATAGTTTTACTTTGTGTAATGACTCATCCATTCCCAGTCTCTATTCAAGCCTAAATTAATTGTATCCAGTTTGCAAATTAATTCCAATTCAGCAGTCTCTCGTTGGAGTCTGTTTTTGACGCTTTTTTGTTGAAGAATAGCCACTCTCAGGTCTGTAATCGAGTGACCAGAGAGACTGAAGTGTTCACCGACTGGTTTTTGAATGTTATAATTCTTGACGTCTGATTTGTGTCCATTCATTCTTTTACGTAGAGACTGTCCAGTTTGACCAATGTACATGGAAGAGTGGCATTGCTGGCACATGATGGCATATATCACATTGGTAGATGCGCAGGTGAACGAGCCTCTGATAGTGTGGCTGATGTGATTAGGCCCTATGATGGTGTCCCCTGAATAGATATGTGGACAGAGTTGGCAAAGGGCTTTGTTGCAAGGATAGGTTCCTGGGTTAGTGGTTCTGTTGTGTGGTGTGTGGTTGCTGGTGAGTATTTGCTTCAGATTGGGGGGCTGTCTGTAAGCAAGGACTGGCCTGTCTCCCAAGATCTGTGAGAGCGATGGGTCGTCATTCAGGATAGGTTGTAGATCCTTGATGATGCATTGGAGAGGTTTTAGTTGTGGGGTGAAGGTGATGGCTAGTGGCGTTCTGTTATTTTCTTTGTTGGGCCTGTCCTGTAGTAGGTGACTTCTGGGTACTCTTCTGGCTCTGTCAATCTGTTTCTTCACTTCAGCAGGTGAGTATTGTAGTTGTAGGAATGTATGATAGAGATCTTGTAGGTGTTTGTCTCTGTCTGAGGGGTTGGAGCAAATGCGGTTATATCGTAGAGCTTGGCTGTAGACAATGTCTCCGACTCAAGGAATATTTCCAACACACCTCTGAACAACATATTAACCCACAGAGACCTTCCTACCAACACTACGAAAAGAAGGATTCTGGGTGGTCTCCTCCTGAAGGTCGAAACTGCAGACTGGACTTCTACATAGAGTGCTTCCACCGAAGTGCACGAGCTGAAATTGTGGAAAAGCAGCATCACTTGCCTCATAACCTCAGACATGCAGAACACAATGTCATCCACAGCCTCAGAAACAACTCTGACATCATAATCAAAAAGGCTGCCAAAGGAGGTGCTGTCGTCATCAGGAATAGGTCGGAGTATGAACAAGAGGCTACAAGGCAGCTCTCCAACACCACTTTCTACAAGCCATTACCCTCTGATCCCACTGTCAAACTGGACAGTCTCTACGTAAAAGTATAAATGGACACAAATCAGACGTCAAGAATTATAACATTCAAAAACCAGTTGGAGAACACTTCAATCTCTCTGGTCACTCGATTACAGACCTGAGAGTGGCTATTCTTCAACAAAAAACTTCAAAAACAGACTCTACCATAACTGCCTATACTTATCACTGAACTGAACAAACAACAAGATGCTAGGAATATATCTGAACAGACCAGAGTGGTTCAGTTCCATCTTTGGCATGCGGTTGGAAGGAATTGAGGGATAGAGGGCTCTACGGAACCTTATACAGCCTCACCCTCAGAATATCCAGCATGAGACGCTGAGGAAAGGGAAAGGAGGGGACACACAAATGCTCTAATGGACACTGCTTGGAGAAGGTTCTACAGTTAGGCACAACTAGGCAATGCAATACCCATAAGTGGGAACATGCATAGCTGCTCAAAGGAAAACAAAAGTTCACCCTGGAGCAGTTTGGTACAAATCATCACCTTGACACAGCATACTACAAAGTGATTAGTATTTCAAGGTGAACAATGGCACAGGAGAGTCCACTTATGCTTCCACTGAAAGAATATACCCTCACTAATATTCAACTCACTGCAATTTGAATGGAGCATGTGATCAGTCAGATTTTTATTCTAACAATATTCCTGCACACCTGCCAACAATTAAATATATTAATTATACACACCAAAGAAAGGATGTACATTAGCATAAAATAAATCTGGAATCGAAACCATGTAATTTGTCTTTTCTTGTATCTGATCATAAGCTGCATAATTTTGTGTGTGCATGTGCGCACACATTTTTGATTATGAACAGAATATAAAATAAGTATCTCTAATCAATATATCATATAAGTGTACTCCACATACAAAGGTAACAAATTAAAGGTGAATAACAGCATAGTTATGAAAAAAGCCTTAACTTAGTGATGGATAGATAGATAAATATAATGCCCTTCATTCTACGAGAGTAATAAAAAGTCTCATTTCATCAGGATTGCTCCTAAATCAAAACAGAATAAATTCACTACATTCTCATATTTAATCATACCGTAATCAAAACTGGCGAGAAGGTCACAGCTCTTTGAGATCATTATGTCCAATACCATTCCCCAGAAAAAGAAAAGTGGGCTAAGCTGACCCTTTGCTTAGCAACCTTGCAATAAATCCTTCTCTAGGCTTCTTTACTTCTTATCCAATTCAGATTTATATTTTTACTTTTTGGATTACATGCATACAAAGGGCAAAAAGTCAGGTAGAGAAACTGACCTTGGGACTTAACTGCTGTTTATCAATTGATATATCATTCTCATATACTCAAACCACAGATCAAAAGCAAACACAGGGATGATTTTCAACAAGCCTACTTAAATAACCCAGAAGTTCAATCATATGCTACACATTCTTTATCTCCATAGGCAACCACAGTCACCAAGACATTACACTTCAAGTAGTATATGAAGGGAGCCTAAATTGAGTCACACAAACGTTCAGTTTTCCTCTTCTGCTTTATCAAACTAATTTGGCTGACACCCTGTCAAGTAATTCAGCCCTTCTCTGTAGGATACTGCTATTCAGCATTTTCTATTCCATGTTTTACTAACACAAAGTAAAACTGAAAGCTGGTGGTTTTGGGAACTTTACTAGTTTCTAATACATATAAAATATAGGATTTCCCAACAAACAGAATTCTGCTCTCTTATTTTGCTTTTTAAATATATATTCTAGTTTAAACTAATGAAACATTTGAAACAAAATGTATTGTTTCAGCCTTGTGAAAAATTTCTGCATCTCATCCAAGATGGCTGTACAGAATTCTACTTCGTATTGGTGAAGATGTACATTCTGAAATGACTTTATAGTAATGAAAATCAGAAAATAATTTTATATTATGCTGACCTACAAAACATTTGGTTTTAGTTCCTTAGATCGCTCTGTTTAAGTTTAAGCACAACTGAAATAGAATTTTATGTGTAAGTTGAGGGTGAAAAACTCAGCATGAACCGAGAAAGAGGATTACTCAGCAAATAACCAGATGCGCCTGCTATCTTTTTATTTCCTGAGAAAAGTTGTGGGATTCAGAACTGGGAAGATTTTAGACAGACAGACTGAAAAGGGAACAGAGGAAATTCTGGGGAATTGGAACATCACAGTCTATGTTCTTTCTTGATTGAGCTACAGGGAATTATGAATCAATCCATTCTGGGGAGCTAGAGATTGCAATTGCTGGAATTGCATGTGTATGACAAGGTTCAGACATACAATGCCTTATCTAGGAGTCTGACATTTGATTCTTTTTACTTTCAACTCTTTATCAAATACTGTAGTTCAAGTCTGAGGTAAAGAATTCTTTATACGTATTTGCTTTTATTAACAAAGCATAATGGTGCTCATGTTATCTGCACAGGGTTGTTTAGCATAAGTAGTTAGCACATATTGTAAGGGACCATTCAAGGCAGAGTGATTCCTTAACACCTCTGCAGTTCTAGGACAAAAAGAGGAGGCTAATGGGTTACAGCTTGTTGTTGTAATAAGTCACAAACTCAGTGTGTCTGTTCAGTTCATGATTTTTAGTACGTAGCACAGTAATGAATTTAAGCTCATATTTTGAAAGTTTTGTGCAGGTTTCCTTTGAGAATGGGGACTGATAGGTCAGATATGGAGCGACTGCTTTGCAAAAAGGATTCACCCACAGATGATAGGGTGTTTTTGCCTTATTTTCATCTGTGAATTCATTCAATAGTGTAGTGATTGTCTGGTTTGTTACTGGGGCATTTAGTGCACCTGATGAGGTACATAGCACATGCTGTGATAACCATGTGTAGGATCCATGGATCTTAAAAGGTGTGTTATGGGGGGTATTGATCACAGTAGCAGTGGAGATATGTTTTCCGGTTTTGCATTTGTTGTTCTGGCAGAATCTAGTGCTGCTTTGAGTTGCTGTGTCCTGGTCTATGGGGAACTTGCAGCACAATATTTTGAAAAGACAACCCTGGGAGCTTAAATTCATTACTATGCTACACACTAAAAATCATGAATGGAACACAGATACCGAAAGTGTGGCTTATTACAACAATCTGTAAACCATTACAGACCTATTACAATTTATCTGTAACCTGACGGACTTGTTCTGAACAGACCAGCTCCATCAGATTCAACTATGGAGCTTCCATGCAGTCAGATGGAGGACCTTGATGTTCGAGCAAACTGCCATGATCTTGCGAGTTCAGGTCTGGGAGTGGCAGCAGCATCACTGACATATCCAGTAGTGTGTCGAACCAGTGTTGGCGTGACCAAGCTGGGGCTATAAGAATAACCTTAACTTTGTCTCATTTTACTTTTGGAAGGACTTCATGTACCAGAGGAAAGGGGGGAAAGGCACAGAACAGGAGCTTTGTCCAGAGGAGGGGAAGAAATCAGAGAGCTTGGATTGTGACCACACAGCAAGCACAACTGCTGACATTTCCTGTTCTGCTTGGTTGCGAACAGGTCTACATGGGGAAACCCCCAATTCTGGAAGATGGATCTGATTCTTTGGAGGATGAAGGACCCAATCGTGATGAGAAAAGGAATTGAGGTGATCTGACAGAGTGTTCTGGGTTCCCAGAAGGTGGGAAGCTTCAAGGTGGATGGAGTGTTTCATGAAGAAGTCCTGCAGGCGAATGTCCTCTTGACACAGAGTAGATAAGCAGGGTCCTCCCTGTCTATTGGTGTAAACCATGGCTGTCGTGTTGTCCGTGAGTACTCGTACAACTTTGCCCATGATCTCGGATATCAACACCTGGCACGCTAAGCCAACTGCTCTGAGCTCTCTGTTATGTGCAATGAGACTCTTCTTGGGACCACAGGCCTTGAGTCCTGAGGTGCTCGAAGGGAACCCCCCACCCCCAACCTAGATCGGACATGTCCAAAATTTAGGAATTCTGATGGTTGGGGGACAACAAAGGGAACACCTGCACCCACTGATTGGGGATCCCTCCACCAATGAGGTGGGAACTGTGGCCTAAAAGGTTGAGGCAAAAATGGACTGTCGTGATGAGGTAGGTCTTGACCTTGGATATCAGAGCTGATGTTGTCTGGAGGCAAATCCCTGGGTAGAAGGCTCTGGCCTGGGTAGAATCAAGCACTGTGCCAATAAACTTTATCCTCTGGACAGGGACAAGTATTGACTTTTGCTCATTTATCAGTAGGCCTAGGGCACAGAAGGTAGCTTGGACCAGGTTAGACCAATAGGCCTCGGTCTAGCCCTTGATCAGCCAGTCATTGAGGTAAGGGTAGACTTAAATGCCTTGCCTTCTGAGGAAGGCCACCACCACTGCCATCCATTTTGTGAAAATTCAAGGGGCTGCCAACAGGCCAAAAGGGAGAACCGTGAACTGGTAGTGGATCTTGTTTACAATTAATCTGAGGAATCTTCTGTGGCCTTGGAAGATAGAGATGTGAAAATAGATGTCTTTCAAGTCGAGGGCGGTCTACCAGTCCCTAGGATCAAAGGAGGGAATAACAGAAGCCAGGGAGACCTGTGGAACCTCATATTTTTGAGATAACTAGACGCATGTCTAGGATATGACAAAGACCCCCTATGGCCTTTGGGATTAGGAAATAGCGGTAGAGTACATAAGCTTTCACCACCATTAGCAGAGCCAGTTTCCCTTCTGGTTAGTACCAGAGAACCCAGTGCTAGATAGGAGCTCGGAGTAACATGCTCCTGTCTACTCAATGATTGTGCTGGTGCCAAAAGTTGCCCTGCCGTACTTCCCTGGTCACTGGCACCACCATGTCCTCCTGGTGTCAGTGCATGGCCCTGCACCCGACTCAACGGCACCTGCATGCAGGGTGGGATTGACGGTGCCACTTGCAGAATGGGGGTGGAGGAGTGGCCTGACCCAGATCATGTTCCACTGCACTCCCCTGGTCCTTCCTCCGTTTGGGAGAACTTCCCCTCTCAGACCAGTATTTCTTGTGTTTCTTTCTTGGTACCAGTGAAAGGGAATGGTGCCGACAAACCCGTGCTGCTGGAGGAGCACCCCACACAGAAACCAAGGTATTCAGTGCCAAGTCCAACTGGCTTGGCTCAGACGCCCATCTGAATGAAGCTTCCATAAGTATGGCCATTAGTCTATCCTCCCCATCCTTTTTTTGTATAAGGCTTGAACTCAGGCAGATCTGGCAACGCTCTCACATATGAGCTTCTCCAGACACTTCAGAGAGCTGGAGTGTGAGTTGCTCACTGGCACGGGCTTGCTGCAGGAGGCACAAGGTTTGAATCCCAGAGACTGGGGCATGCCTAGCCCTGGGGGTGGAGAACACCCTTTTAAGCTAAATGTGGGGGGTATATCTGTATACACTACTACTATATACACTAATGCTAGAGAATAAAATGAAATAACTGAACTTGAGAAAGAAAAGAGAAAATAACAGAACCGCTTATTGAACGCCTTGCTGAAGCAAAAGAAGTTGTTCCAGCAACTGTTATGTGCGGTAAGAAGGAACAGAAAGGGTACAGGGCCGGTTGGGCCCCTTATACCTGTGCATGAGTATGTGACACCAGGGGGCGCTAGAGCCAGCCCAATGGATACCACTGAGGTAAAAATCTCTGGCAACTGTGCCGGCGGCGCGTGCGTACCAAATGTGGGATGGACATGAGCAAGCACCCAAAGAAGAGTGCTTTTGATTCAGATCCACACTGTGCAAGTTGGACCACCTCACATCTAGCTCTAGACAGCCTTGTTAATAGTGTCCACATATCAGATTGTAAGCTGGTGAGTTGATTCAGCAGAAGTAAAACAGAAGTCAATAGGACTTTTCAGTGGACAAGCACAAAGAATCAGCAAAATGCAAACCAAATTACCCTAAGCAAAACAAACGTAACAAGAAAATTACCCAACCCAGAATTGGGTCCTGAGGACCTGGGTGTGTCTTCCCATAGGGCATAGGGAGATGAAAAAAAGAACTGGGAAATAAAATGGAGCTTTTTTGAGACTGGTAAATATTGGGAAAAATAAGCAGATTCACACACAAGAACAAAGATAAAGTTAAACAATGCCATTGTGATACCCACATTGTTATATACTGCTGAAACCTGGCAAATGCTAGAATACCATAACAGGAAACTTACTGTTCCATCTGAGATGCTTGTGTAGTATATCCAATGTCCACTGGAGAGATAAAGTAACTAATGCTGATGTGCGTTGCCAACAGACCATAGAGACAAGGAAGCAAGAAAGACAGATGAAGTGATTTGCACTTGTTGTATGAATGACAAAAAAAAAATGTTCCTAGACAACCCCTTGCCTCGAGACCATGTGGTGGAAGACAGAAATGAGGACAACAACAAATGGCATATTAAAAAGCATTGAGAAAGATGTCTCTGCCATGGAAACAGTGGAAACTGTTAATGGAGTAAGAAATGTGGCACTAGAGAAGTGGCCAGTGGAAATACTGAGTTACCTCATGTGTCATGAGGTACACAAGCATTTATTAATCTAACCTAATCCATAGGCATCTACCCATCTTTCTTCAGCAACCCTTCTTACTGCCCTTCCCCTAGAGCACCTGTGCAATAAAAGAGGAAAGTGAAGCTGGAGTTAACCCTCTCTGAAGTGGGTGTCAGATGATGTCTCTCAATATCATCATGGGTATGTTTAAATACATGACAATTTTATAATTATGTTTAATATATTATGCCTAGTTTTTTTTCTTCATATAATAATGCAAAAATTACTTCAGAGAAATAATTTTGAGAGAGATACTTCTCCCACCACACACAAAATGGAAAGTACCAATAGTGTAAACTACTGCAAGCAAAGAGAAATTTTTCCATAATTTTTCCATTTTCAGTACTGGGGACAATAACAAGTGATTTTTTTAAAATGAATATCAAAATAATCACTGCACACCATTTTTCCTCAAAAGTGGGCATTCAAATCTCATTTGTCAAAATCTGCTGAAGCAGAGAAAGAAATGAAGGTGAACAACAGATGTGTACCTTTTGATTCAGTCTGCTGCTGTGGAAATGAGAAATGATCTTGTTAGGGAAACTACTTTTTGAAGCCACCTACAGTGGTACATCTATAACGTGCATATGAATTTCATGAATCAAACTGTGTCTGAGATCCTTCCGATGAAGTATAGAAATAAAGGTAGCTAGTGGAAAAGATTTTTCATGAAAATGAATGTGCTTTATGAGAACAGTTTAAAAAAAAAGTCTAACTTCATCTTAAAAGTGCTTATAAAATAAAGATTCATGAGCAGTAGAAACTGTTGTAGAAACAGTTTTGCATTATCTTCAACATCAAGCCAATACAGAATATCTTGCTAAACCCAGTAATACATATGGGAACCATAGTGCAGGTTATGTATTTTGCTAGAGACGGTCAGGCTATTTCTTTCCAATTATTATTCTGTAACACGGGCTGTGAACCTCAACCTTTTTTCTGAATCAAACTCATATGGTACATTGGCCGCAAACCTTACTGCAGGGATACACGGAGGCTTATAACTGCTACTACAATATATTACCTATAGTAATGACCACAGACCAACTGTACAGGTTTACTGTACTCTTTCCATCCCCAGCCACATAGAGGCCTGTGTTCCTGAATTTTTCTTGAATTATGTGAATTTCATCAAATTTAATTTTAGCAATATCTTACAAAACCTTGTATTTTCTTACTTCATTGCTAAAGCAATGAGAAGTCTCAGCAGGTCAGACATATTGATTGACCAGCCTATATTCTTGCTGAAGTACAGTGATAAGAGCGAAGGAGGAATTCCATATCATGCTACTAGTGATGCTAGCTAGCAATGGGTGCTTGCTTATGGTGAGCCTGTTAGCAGAAACTCTAAAAGGGGTTTCTTTTCAGGGTTCTTGGTCAGAGAACAGTCAGAATGAAATGTGAGATTCTTATTTTTAGTATAGGAAGGAAGGGGTGAGGACTGAGTCAACAGCAGAGTGAGAGAGACTGCGTTGTTTATGTAAGTGAAACCTTCAATATCCCATTGTCCTTTTGTACTAGACTATTTGTTCTTTATTAGTTTTCCCACCTGAAAGGCTCCTGTTCTCATGTAAGTGCAAAGCAAGCAGAAGCTACATGAAGAGGATGACATAGGGAAAATAAGATTAATAGGTATGATTTTACATTTAAGTGTCTACTATTCCTTAAAAATCAGAGAAGAGTAAAAGTTCGATCAGGTTATTTGACAAGAAATAACATTTATAATTATATCACTGAAGTATGCTTAGATGTTTTCTTTAACATGTATATTTAAATTCTGTACATTAATGAGTGTTCGTGTATTACTGGGTTTGACTACTCAATGAAGTATTGAGGGACTGCATAGGGATTTTTTTTTAAAATACCCAAGAGATTCTTCTAGTAGTATGCACGATTAAATTATGCAGCCAAAAATTATGTTACCCTAGCTTCAGCCTCAAATTATCAAGATGTTTTTTGTTGGATGTAATTCATTCTGTTAACAAACTCCACATATTTATTTATATTCACCTCGTGCACACTCCTTTACCCTGCCTGCAATCTCTCCAAGATTATCTCCTAATTTCAAAATACTCTAACTGCATAAAATTGAAATGACACATTTTGTGACCTTCTTACATAAATAAAGCCAAAAGTACTATTTGGGTGGCACAAAAGAGCTAACCTTTCAGATTAAGATCCTACCAGCTTTTCACACATTAAAAAGCCCATGGAACTTCTTATAAAATATGGAGTTGCCCCAGGGTCTGGGGCAAACATTTTTCATGTGCCCACTATTGGGCAGTATACCATATGCCAGCTCACTATCGCACTCCAGAGGAGGCTGGATTTCGATGATGTGCATATGTAAGCTATGAATGGCTCCAGCACCCTTTTGCACGAATGGCACTATTAAACATGTAATACAATATTGAGGCAATTGCAAGTAATGCATCCAGAGAGACAATAGCCTGACCAGCAAGCTCAGATGGGCTAATCACTCTAATTCCTATATTTCACAAGAAAAATTAACTCCAAAAGGATTATTAAAGTCTAAAAGAAAAAACATGGAGCCATTTGCTCAATTCAAAAAAGATCCTGTTATGAGAAATTTTAAGGATAAATATGAGAGAAAAATACATTCTGACAACATAGGCAAAAATGTAGAATTTTCTCCAGTAATATTACACTGAGCAGCCATCAAATCAGACCTTGTTTTAAATAATTTTTTTGCATGGACCTTATTTTAACTTCTCCATGTGGGAATCTGAAATGAAAATTCAAGACCTTTATGTGCCTTCTGTTCTGGCATAGCCTTTTAGATTTTTTTCCCCTCTTGCCAGTGATTTAAGTACATTTAATCGTGAAATATTTTAAGTTGGCAAACTCTCTGCTGTTACCAATTCCTTGTAAATTAAATACACCTCTACCCTGATATAACACGAGCCGATATAACACAGATTTGGATATAACACGATAAAGCAGAGCTTTGGGGGGTGGGGCGGGGCTCTGCGCTCCAGCGGATCAGGGCATCAGCATGTCTGGCTCCGACACACTGCTCTGAGCCGTGTGTTAAGGGTGCTGGGCCGAGGCCGAGGGGTTGGATAAGGGGCAAAGGATCTCAGGGGGCGGTCGGGGAGGTTGGATGGTTCGGAGGTTCTGAAGACAGGGCGGTAAGGGGACGAGGGTGTTGGATAGGGTGTGGGAGTCCCAGGGGGCCTGTCAGGGGACGGGGGTGTGGATAGGGGTTGGGGCCATCATGGGATAGGGAGCGGAGGGAGTTAGATGGGTCAGCGGTTCTGAGGGGGCAGTCGGGGGTGGAAAGTGACTATTAATAACGGAAATGCTCGAGGCCAAAGCAAGTTCGATATAACGCGGTTTCACGTATAACACAGTAAGATTTTTTTGGCTCCCGAGGACCACGTTATATCGGGGTAGAGGTGTACTCAATATGCAGTTTGTGTAGAAATGTTAAATAATATATTTCTTCTAGGTGTGTAAAAATACCAAAGTTCTTGAGCACTGCATGTATACATGGGTTAAAGTCAAACACAGAGCAAATGTAATGTTGAAAGTCTCTGGTCATTGGTGGGCAAGATTGAATCTGGGACTTCTGAAGTTTAGTCATGAGCTTCTACTTCATGAGCTAAAAGCCACACAACTCTTATCCAAGGGTGTAGCAAACTCATCACTCACCAAATGGTCTCGCTGCCACTAGAGGAAGACAGAGCACCACACCAAGAAGGCAAGGGTTACACAGACACATTCACAAAGAAATTAATGTATCGTCAGAAACATTTTCATTTTATCTAGTCTTTCATTGTCTAAGGTTGCAACTCAGAAAGATAGAGAGTTAAGTATTTGCTATACTTTGGCCGTGCTATGTCATCAAGAACTAAGATGAACATCCCATTGAGCTATTTGAGACTTTCTAAGGGTATTCAATATTTTAAATGCTTTACCCTAGGTTAGCAAAGGAATAACAAGGAAATGATGAGTTATTAGAATGCATGCTGCGAAACATTATTTTAAAAATGTGCAATATGTTTTTATTTTTAGTAAAATGTTACTTTCCCAGACAGCAAATTTACTGCCAAACAGAGCATAAATAGTTTCTTTTCCCATGAAAGGTATTCTGTCAGATATTCTGTTCTGATAAAATTGGTAGAAGAAGAACCACCAGATATTAAAGAAAAGTTAATACTGGGCCAAATTCACATCCTGAAGTAGCTCCACAATTTAGGTTAATTTAGGTTTAATTTAGGTTAATTCTCCAGTTCTGTAATGAATAAGTAATGTGTGAAATATTTCTAAATGTAAGGGAAACATCTATTAACATTAAGTTTCTTACATCTAGATATACTTACATAATAGGTTTATTAATTACTGTATTTTAGCTCATAATATTTTCTCTTTATTTTATGAAAGCTAATGTGAAACTTAGAAAGATTCTCTGACCCAAAGGTAAAATAGTTAATCTTTACCCAGTCTTTAAAGGAACATTTTGTGTACTTTTGCACATTTGTGGAATTAGAAACAAATTTCAGAAAACTGACTGAATAAAAGCACTTAGTGAAATTACTGATTCAAAATAAATTCATCATATTGATCACTTATGAACTGTCTGATCTATGATACAGTAAAACTATCCATGTTAATTTTTGGTGTAATTTACTTCCCGTTTCTATTTGCCCAGAGAAGTGTGCCCTCTTGAGGAAGTTCTTATCACTCACTACATTTAGTGAAATTTAGAAGCTCTCCAGTAGTGACACAAAAGTTACTGTAACTAAAATCAACAAGGAGTCCTTGTGGCACCTTAGAGACTAACAAATTTATTTGGGCATATGCTTCCACACCCAAATAAATTTGTTAGTCTCTAAAGTGCCACAAGGACTCCTTGTTGTTTTTGCTGATACAGACTAACATGGCTACCGCTCTGAAACCTGTAACTAAAATGAATACACATTCTGTGCTTCACTGATCGTTTTTATATTGTTTGTCGAATAAATGATTACTGATAAACTGCATTATTTTGATTGCCTCAGTCCTGGTATCCCTTACAATGTTCAAAAAGCCTTTATGTGACAAACAATGCAGTAATACCCTTTAACTTTAATTATGACACATTTATAATGGATTTCTGCTTCTCCATACTATGGGCCAAATCCTGAAGTCCTTGCTCAAACAAAGACTACTCTTCAAATCAGCAACACTTTTGTGTAAGGGTTTCAGGCAGTGATCATGTATACTTCGGTAATTTTTCGATAAAGTTATTATCATCACTTCCTACTCCCTGCTTCTCCAGCTGTGGTTTGTGCAGGGCCCAATCTGATATACATGCTCTAAGGAGACCTCTCAGCACACCTACTGGATCAGGCCCGATTTAGGCACGTAATTCCAGGAGAAGGCTCACCACAGTGAATCCCAAGTGAAGACAGGCACCTCTCTCCAGCCCAGAGTTAGGAAACATTCTTTGAGTGTGAGGCTTACGCCACATCCCTCTCCTCAGCATTTCCTATTGGCTAGTTTAGGTGACTCCCTCCTCAGCATGGTGGATTTTGTGAATCCCATTCTTAGGTACTATCTTTCCCTAAGCATTTTATAGGGAGCCTGGGTGCCTAACTTGGGACTGAGGATTCCACTATGTAGGAGGGTGCCAAAAGTTAGGCATTGTAACTTTGCGCCTAAATCCTCTTTGTGGATCTAGCCCTAAGCGTCTTAACTCTGAATTCTCGTTTTGTCAGTTTAGCTATGTTGTCCCTTTGATTTAATGGTAATATTAAAATGTATAGTATAAATGCAAAACAGATATATTTTTAAAATGTATTGTAATCCACATCAGGAAACGTCACAGACGTCTGGCGCTATACCGTAATTTCAGAGTCTTGGCACTCCTCCTCCTATCTGCAGAGCATAAGGCATAGAATGGCTGCCAATTTACAGCTTTACTGCAAAGACACAAAAATAATATTAAACTTTACTGCACATTCAGAGTAATTAATTTCCAATTCAACCACTGAAAAATGAACAGGAAGACTTAGCCTACAGTAAAGATCAGTTGTTCAAAAATTCAATTTTAAAACATGTAGTGTTAAAATTATATTAAGTTTCTTACAAACAAAAGTCAGACCATTGAGAATTAAAGCTGAGACTCTTCCTCAATGCACCACGTTGTTTCTTGCTTTTACTTCCGTTTGTCTTGGTTTTGTTAGTTTTAAAGGACTGAGAAGGTTCGCATTTTCTCCTCTGCTTTTCTTTTTAATACTTACCTTTCCATTGTTTGCAAGACATACACAAATTTAATAAACCTAAAAATAAATATCCCTTTTCTCTCCTGCCCTAATAGGTTTTTCCTTTATTTAGCCATGACTGATTTTTTAAAATAATTTTATTTAGAATGGAATTCCAATTAACTTGACTTTTTAGCAGTTTCAACCTTTGTATAACCCCTTATGGACTGTCATCACTGTTATTGGCATGAATATAGTAGTATTATTAGCTAAGTGCTACTCCTGAACCATTACAAGGAGCACAAAACTTTTATGGGACCCTTAAAACAGTAACTTAAAATTATACTTTTGCAGTTAAACGTTTGTAATTAGAAATCAAAAGTTTATTTTTTATCATGAGACTACTACAACTTTAAGGCATTTTGAGTCTAAAATACTTGAATATATGCCTTTAAATTAAACCTAAAATATTATTTTAATGGATTATTTTAGTATTTATTTCCTTTTTTTTTAAACTATGTATAGTAATTTATATATGGGACAAATGCTCCCTTTAGAGCTTTTTCCATACAGCCAATGCAGCCCTAACTTTTAATAACTCCCATTGATACTGCAGTGGCTCTGTGCAAGTTTAGGAGCACTTGCGCTAGGCAAGAAAACACCTACCAACCTTCCATTAGTTAGAAGAGTCAATTTAAAGTTAGGGCAGTTATTGGAATTAAATCAATAAAATTACCACTTGTGGTTGAAGGGTGAGGATGGAGTCTGTTCAGTTTGACAGCTCCCACTCAGATTTCTGTAACAGCTGCATTTTGGGGGTATTGGTCAGAAGCTCCTACTTAAGCTAGCCTCTTTAAAGTTCCCAGCGGCCTATAGTTTGGAAGATGATAACCTCCTTCACTCTGCACTCACCTGTGAGAAGGCATTCAGCAAAATATTGCCTTCTCTATAGATAATTCCTGTCACTCAGTTGGCACAAAGCCATGGACCCCATTCCCGAACTAGGTATTACTATTCAGAAGTAACTTTTCTTCTTCTCTTTACTTTTTTTTTTTGGTAGGGATCAAGGGTGGGCAAGAGAAAATCAGCCTATCAGTAAAAAGTCACAAAGGCTTCCTGACACAGAGGTCGTAATTATAAGATTTGGCCTAAAGGATATTTTTCTTAGTCATGTACTGCACACAACCCCAAATAGTGTCATGAGAACAGTACACTATGTACCTACATATGCTGATTAGGTAATAGAACCTTACGAGCAATAAAAATTTCAGTTCTCAATATAAAATAAATTGATATCCAACCCTTCACCCCCAAAACGTGCCACCTTGAAGAAAAGATTCAACTTCAAAATCTTACAACCTCCAAAGCAGGGTTTACAGCAAAAATGAACAACTCATCTTTCATAATAAGCAAGCTAGTGGGTGCTACTTTAACTACGATCAAGACAGACCCTGAAACTGGCATTTTTCAGTCACTGAAACCAAAACCTTGTGATTCTTATATGTAACATTCAGAAGTAGTAAAAAGCTCCTCTGGTGGCAATATTCATCTTAGCTATCCTCTTTTTTGTCATTATCTTAATGCCACAAAGCATCCTTTTCAAAAAAGCAAGGTGTTTATTTGAGTCAAAACACTTTAATCAGAGGTTCATTTTCTTTGCTGCCTCTGTGTATATATATTTGTAACTCTAATTCCTGCCTTTCATTCTATTGTCAAAGGTAAAGACTCTTCCCAAAAATATAATGATACTATGCTGAGAGTTTTGTCTGCTGTTATAACTTATTCCTATGATTAATGAATGAGAAAATATTATTTCAAAAACATCATCAACTCATTGATTTCAGTCTGAGCTATAAATAGATTCATAGATACTAAGGTATCTAAGATACTGAAACCAAAAGCTTGTGATTCTTATATGTAACATTCAGAAGTAGTAAAAAGCTCCTCTGGTGGCAATATTCATCTTAGCTATCCTCTTTTTTGTCATTACCTTAATGCCACAAAGCATCCTTTTCAAAAAAGCAAGGTGTTTATTTGAGTCAAAACACTTTAATCAGAGGTTCATTTTCTTTGCTGCCTCTGTGTATATATATTTGTAACTCTAATTCCTGCCTTTCATTCTATTGTCAAAGGTAAAGACTCTTCCCAAAAATATTACGATACTATGCTGAGAGTTTTGTCTGCTGTTATAACTTATTCCTATGATTAATGAATGAGAAAATATTATTTCAAAAACATCAACTCATTGATTTCAGTCTGAGCTATAAATAGATTCATAGATACTAAGGTCAGAAGGGACCATTCTGATCATCTAGTCTGACCTCCTGCACAGCGCAGGCCACAGAATCTCACCCACCCACTCCTATGAAAAACCTCACCCATGTCTGAGCTATTGAAGTCCTTAAATCATGGTTCAAAGACTTCAAGGAGCAGAGAAGCCTCCCTCAAGTCAACCATGCCCCATACTACAGAGGAAGGCGAAAAACCTCCAGGGCCTCTCCAATCTGCCCTGGAGGAAAATTCCTTCCCGACCCCAAATATGGCAATCAGCTAAACCCTGAGCATATGGGCAAGATTCACCAGCCAGATACTACAGAAAATTCTTTCCTGGGTAACTCAGATCCCATCCACCTAATATCCCATCTCAGGGGATTAGTCCTATTTACCCTGAATATTTAAAGATCAATTATTTACCAAAATCCCATTATACCATCACACCATCTCCTCCATAAACTTATCGAGTAGAATCTTAAAACCAGATAGATCTTTTGCCCCCACTGCTTCCCTTGGAAGGCTATTCCAAAACTTCACTCCTCTGATGGTTAGAAACCTTTCTGTTAGAAATACAGAATTTATCTGTAAACCTAAAAATTTAACAACTTATTTGTTGTTGTATTTAACAAATATATTATTAATCAACTTTTATAAACAACCTCCTTTATAGAATAACTAACTACAGGTGGCTCAAAAGGGCAATAGTAACATATTAACCTGGTATTCAGCAATCAATGCTTAAAAATAAACTCAATACTTTAATTTCTAGAACAAAGAAGGTTAGAAAGGGAATGTTTATATGCAAAAAGGGAAACATCACATATCCATACCTCCTAAATATCTAAATATGGTCACCAAACAGTCTAGACCAAAAAAATCACTAAGTTCCATGGTAATTCTAGAAGTCTGACAAGTAAACAATTTTAAATCAATACTGCTGAAACTCAAAGTCCATGCAAATATATGTATGCAAATGGTGCTAAATGTCAATTTGCATATAAAAGAAGCTCAAGTTGTGCATACAATTACTGTACTACTATACATGTCACACTAAATTATCATCATCATCCTGGTTTATGATGTGATGATTCTTCCAGGCATCTGGAACGAGCCCTCAAAGCTCCAACTCCAGAAAGCACCAAAGCATGCCCTTAATGTTTAGCACATCCTTAACTTCCTTTGACTTCAATGGATTTTACGCACGTTAAGTGTTGTTTTAATTAGGGATGCTTTCCTGGGTGTGAGATAGATGAGACGGATCATAGGGAAGACGGGAGAGCTTGGGGATCAGATGAGGGAGCCATGGCAGCCCAAGCTCTGCCAGTGCATCCCAAGTCTCCTGCACCCTCAGCTCTGCCAGTTCATCCCAACCACCTGAACTCCAACCTTCCTACACCCTCCTCTCTGCCAGTGCGAACCAGCCCCTCTGGTATCCCAGAGCTCTGCCAGTGGGCCCCAATATTGCATTAAAGCTACTAATAAGTGCTGGAATATTATTAATTGGAGGGCTTGTGGCTGACTAAAAAAATGTGTACTCTATGGCATAGGATACAAGCTCTGATACCTCAGTGTTTCTCAGCGATATCATACGTCTATTAGATAAGGATGAGAGCCTCTTTTTTTCCAAACATACAACTGTCAGTATTTTGAACAGAAACCTGTCTGTAATTTCTTTTGCCAGCCCTGCCAAAACTCCACTTCAGTCATTGTGAAACATGACCAGGAACCTTATTCCACTGTAACATAGGGCAGGTCTACACTAGAAATTTACATCATTGCAGCTGCATTGATGCAGCTGTGCCACTGCTGTGCGCCTCGTGAAGATGCTCTAAGTTGACAGAAGAGAGTTCTTCCGTCAGCTGAATAACTCCACCTCTGCAAGACATGGTAGCTATGTCAGCAGGAGAAGCTCTCCCACTGACATAGCACTGTCTATATGAGGGGTTATGGTTGGTCTAACTACGTCACTCAGGGGTGCGGATTTTTCACCACTGAGTGACGTAGTTATACCGAAGTAAGTATGTAGCGTAGGCCAAGCAATAGTTGTCCTTAATCCAACTCGCATGCAATGCCTGGAACTATAGGAGTGGGGAAGTAACAGCACTAAAACATTTGTATACCAGGGAATGAAAACTTCAGGGAAATATGCTTGTGGTGGGGAAGACTGGCTACTGTAGTGGGGAGGAGCCAGTTTGGAGGGGGAGGCCAGGGTACAGTAGTGGGGAAGGGCCATATGTCAGAGGCATGGCTGAGGAATGCCAAAGTAGGGCTGGTGAGATGCAGCTGATGTGCACGGGAGTGGGGGGAAGCTGGCTCAGTAGGTTAACTGCGCAATTTTATATGTACAACTGCATAAATGACCCTTAACAACAACAAATCTGTTCCTGTTAAACAAGCAAACAAATAACCTAGGAAGCTCATTGGCAAAAAACTATAACTCAGAGTTAAGGTTGCTTGGTGGTATGTCGTTCCCTTGCAGAAAGCTGAGCAAAACTCAAACTTCTGAAAACCAGGAAATGCACGGTTAAGGTTGTTCAGACAACCTTATCTCTGCTCTATTTCAGCAATGCCCCAATATGTCTTGTTAACACATACACACCTTTACTCTGCCAGCCCACAGTTGCTGAAATATACAAACTTTTCCTTCTTCTTTTACCACCCGTTCACTCTCACCAACAGTATTCCCTCTAACACTATTAAAGGAGACTAAGAGTCCTGTGGCACCTTATAGATTAACAGACGTATTGGAGCATAAGCTTTTCCACTACATGCATCTGACGAAGTGGGTATTCACCCACGAAAGCTTATGCTCCAACACGTCTGTTAGTCGATAAAGTGACACAGGACTCTTTGCTGCTTTTACAGATCCAGACTAACACGGATACCCCTCTGATACTATTAAAGGGTAAAAGAAGCGGGGAGGGGGGATTGCTTACTCCATGAAATCTTGTGGGTGAAAGTGAATGGGTTTTAAAAGGAGGTGGAGGGCATGTGTATTTCAGAAACTGTGGGGTTGGCAGAGTAAAAGGTATGTGTGTTAACGAGGAATAACTGAAAAAGGGTTTACAGAAGTTTCCCCATTTTTCAAAAGTCTGAGTTTTGCTCTGCTAAGGAATTACAAACCTCTAAGCAACCTTAACTTTACCATATATTTTTTTGTCTCTCTGTTACAATTATTGCCCTCTCTTATAATGTTCTTTTTTGTGAAGCATTCCAAAGATAAATTATATTAGTTTTAAGCTATCACTTTTAACAATTTTTGCTCTTACAGGAACCTTCCCTTCACTTTAGTAGATATTTGACTAAAAGTTTAAACTGTTCACCTTTTTCTAAAATGAATAAAAAATAATTTATACTGCACTAGACAGCTAACACTAGTTCAAGATGGGGTGTACTGAGACGATGAAACAATTAATTTAATAACTTTATGAATCATAAAAAGGCTGCTGGGTGGAAAAAAGACAAAAATGTTCCAACATTAAATCTTTTTCATTTTAACAACGTTTTTGTCTTTCTTCATTTTGAACTTACACAGGAAACTTACACGTATCATCTGTGGGTGAGCACTTTTCACAAAGTGACCACTCTATATCTGACCTATCTGTCCACATCCTCAAAGGAAACCTGCACAACACTTTCAAAAGATGAGCCGGGAAGCTTAAATTCATAACTTTGCTAGACACTAAAAATCATGGACTGAGCAGAGATACTGGATTTATGGCTTATTACAACTATCTGTAACCCACTAACAACTCCCCCCCTCACTTTTCCCCCTTCTCCTTTCCTTTCCTCCCTGTGATTGGAGGGATGTTAACAGGCCACTTCACCTTGAACGGTCCTTGAAATACGTGTTAACTACTTGAGCTAGACAATCTCTTCCTCCTTATAGTTGGCTGAGATACTCTGAGAATGTTTCCCAGATGTGAAGAAGAGCTCTGTATAAGGTTGAAAGCTTGTCTCTCCCACCAACAGAAGTTGGTCCAATAAAATATATTACCTCTTCCACCTTGTCTCTCTGATATCCTGGCACCAGACACAGCTACACCACCACTGCATACAAGAAAGTTATTCATGAGACAAATAACTGTCACACTTACTGAAAAATCTGAAATATGTCAGAATTTTAGCCATTGTGTTTTTGTTCTCTATACATCATTTTATCATTTGAGAAAGTGTGGTTAGAGTTCTTTTCTTCTGGAAAATAAGAAAGCAGCATTGTGCGCTCTTACAAGAGCTAATTTGCTTGTAAGTGAGAGTCTAGAAAAAATATTTTTTGGCTCCACTATAAAACTTACAGTTGGTCTGACTTTACTCTCTGAGCTGTGGGTCATTAATAGCCAATGTATGTTCCTTTTCCTGGTTCTCTAAGACACTGCACAACTGATTAAAACCAAGTGTTGGTTAGGCTCAAACAAAAAAAAGCGTCATAGAATGTTTCACAAGCATTTATGGTCAATAGCTGCAATCTTGCAAAGTGATCTGCAAGCATGGATCTTTACTCCTAGCCTATGTTTTATGTTTGTACGCCTTGATCTACATTACAAAAATAGCTACATTGGTCAGGGTGTGAATAATTCACACTTCTGAGTGACGGAATTATACCGACCTAAGTGCCAGCATGTTGGTGGGAGAGCTTCTCCTGCTGACATAGCTACCACCTCTCGCGAAAGTGGAATTAAACCTACGGTAGAGCTCTCTCCCATCTGCTTAGAGCCTCTTCACCAGATGCACTACAGTAGCGCCGCTGCATCTGTGTAGCTGTACTGATGTAAATTTTTACTGTAGACCTCCCCTCAGACTCTAAACAGTCTGTAAGGGTTTACAACTGTAGACTATGATCTAGGACTGAAAATAAAAGTCCTAAATTTTACAACATTTGTATCATATAAGATGCATAAACCGATATATTAAGGGCAGGAAGGAAGAGGAATACAATGAGCAGGTTTCAGGGAATATGATTGAGAAAAGGAAACTTGCAGTGCAGGATTTGACTTTTTAAGTAATTATTAGAAACAATTAACAGTGGTAAATCAGGGGAAAGAGATGACATCTGCAAAGGATTAGGAAGTCACTTAGGCAGAAAAGCTGTTTGACACAGTTAAACTCATTATGTTATATTCTGGCTCTGGATACACATACACAGCTTGCAGTGGAATAATTGAAAGGCCCCATGCAAAGGCCCTATTTTGATAGCTATTTTATAATGGGCCTATTAAAAGTCTGACTTGTACAAAAACACAACAGAAATTCAGTTTTGCATATTAAAATTTGTACTTAAAAGACCCAATCCTATGATATGTATGTGTGTATAATGTATATTATACATTAAAATCATCTGGCTGGCTAACTGCTCTTTGCCGAAGCCTTTTTTTTTTTTAATTGAAATAACTTATTTCATTATAAGTTTTTAGTTAGTGGTTTTCTTCCAATTCTCAAAACCTTTTGTTTTTCTAATTGTTTAATACTTAATTGATCTTAACCACCCATATATTTTATCTTATTGAAAAAGCCTAATTTCCATCTCTCTCTACACATACTTGGCTCACTTTCCCTCCTCTCAGATTGCTCTCTAAAAAGAGCTCAGTCAAAAAAATCTAATATGTGTTAAAATATGCTTCTTGTTCCACACTTGGACGGAAGCGGATTCTGAAATCCTCTAAGAATTATATCTTTTCTTAACCATTTTTATCATAAATCTGATATGGAAAGGTATATGTGAAGAGAGGACAACAGGTTTCTAATGAAAAGGTCACACCAAGAGTTACAACCACAACTTGCCAAAAAATAATTGGATACAATACATTTCTTGCTGCTTATTGTTAAGATATTGTAACAACATTTTAAGTGTCTCTGATATTACAAACCATTTCCAAAGACTCAGAGAAGTCTCCTCAGATTTTTCAAAAAGGCAGCAGCCATCGACATCTGAATCAATTTCACAAAAATAAACTGGGCACAAACAAAGGGCACCTGCAGTTTCTCATTCCCACATAAAACCACAAAGAATTAAAGCTACAAGCTGCCATTATCTTCATGGCACTTCTCTCATAACCTGCAGAAATCACTGGGGTTGATCAATGTTATAAGGCTGAACTGAACCCCTGGATCTGAACAATTCTGAATTATGAGCAAGTTAGGATACAAAAGTAAACACTGTAGATCAGCTCCATCTCTACTACTAATATAATAAACAGGGCTGGTTATAGGATCCCATTATTGGGGAAGTGGGGGAAATGTGGATAGTTTAGGGCTCCTGGATATGGCTATTACAAAAAAACACCTTCCAGGAATACAGGGGTTAGTCAGACCCCTGGAAAATTGTGAATTTTAAGAGTTTTTAAGAACGTAACATTTGGCTACTATGTCAGTATTTTGCTGTGATTTGTAATTTTTATAAAGGATGAATTGTGTACATATTTTGGCCTTTCTGACAATAATTTGGGGGCCCTTAAAGATAATTTGGGAGGCAAACATCCTTTTCCTCCCACCACCAACGTAGTCAGGGTCTGGTAATAAACTAAGGCATCAAAGACCAACAGTCACGGACTTATATTCAAAGTCCAGGATTAAACTGGTGAACATGTTGATAATATGCCCATTCTATACTGGTATCAGATGCTTTAAAAAAACCATACAGTCGCATTTATGGTAGATAAAACCCTGCTCTACTGGCAAACGACACTGCATGAAACCACAAATTAGATGGCAAAAGACCGACTTAAGAGACTTTTGTTAAGCTCATGAGTAGATAATATATGTTCGTTCTTTCCATTAACATAATATCTTAGGTATTAAAATTCCCCACTCTCCAGTGGGCAAATAATTCCCTTAAAGGAGATAAGAGGTAAATTTTAAAATCCATATGCATTCACATAACAGGTATTTATTATGTTTTGAGAGAATCAGAGAATTTTGTGCGGGAAAAGGACATCTTGTAAACATCAATGGGTTTTTATTTATTTGTTTTTAAAAAGGATCTGCCAAGACCCAGGTAAACCAAAATCAGAGAAAAGAGATTCATAAATTCCGAGGCCAGAAAGAATAATTGTGCTCACCTAATCTGACCTACTGCATAACAGGTCATACAACTTCCCCAAAATAATTGTAGAGTGTATTTTTTAGAAATCTAATCTCAATTTTAAAATTGCCAGTAATGGAAAATCCACTATGACCCTCGGTAAATTGTTCCAATGGTTAACTACCCTGAATGATTTTTAAAAAGAAAAGAATATCTTAGTTCCAGTCTGAATTTGTCTATATTCAACTTCCGTCCACTGGATCTTGTTATACTTTTGTCTGCTAGATTGAAGAGCCCATTATCAAATATTTTTTCTCCATGTAGGTACTTCGAAATTGAAATTAAGTCACCTCTTAACCTTCTCTTTGTTAAGATAAACTGAATGAGCTCCTGGAGTTTTCATTATAAGGCATGTTTTATAATCCTCTCATCATTTTTGTGGCTCTTCTCTGAACCCTCTCAAATTTATCACCATCCTTCTTGACTTGTGGACACCATAAATGCACATAGAATTCCAGCAGCACATGTGCCAAAGACTGAGATAAAATAATCTCTCTACTCCTACTCGAGGTACCAAATCAAATACCTGACAAGTCTAAATATATTACGTCAACAATGTTACCTTTATTAACCAAACTTTTAATCTCATCTAAAAAGATATGTTTGTTTGATCAGATCTATTTCCCATAAATCCATGTTGACCAGCATTAATTACATTAACCTCCTATAATTCTTTATTAATCAAGTCCCCTCTCAGGCACTCCATTATCTTGCCTGGTATCTGAATGTCATGCTAACATACTTATGACTCCAATCATTCTGTTTAGCCTGTTAACATACTGGAACATTAGCTTTCTTCCTGTCTTCTGAAACTTCCTCAGTATACCAACAATTATTGAAAAATCAACATTAACGGTCCTGCAACCTCCTCAGCTAGTTCTTTTAAAACTCTTAGACATTTTAAAATCAGCATGTCCAAATCCAACTTTACTAGCTGCTGTTTAACCTCCTTCTGAGGTCCTAGTGGAATTGAAAAAGTGTCATCATCATCATCATAGGATATGACCGCATCATCTGTTTTCCCCCCCAAATACAGAACAGAAATATTTACTGAAGACTTTTCTGCATTATTATTGATAATTTTACCACTGTACCAATGCCCTTGTTTGTTTCTTTTTTGTTCCAAATATACTTTAAAAAACTTCTTACTATTCTTTACTCTGCTAACCATCGATTTCCAATTTTTTTCATTTCCATCCCTTTTCAATTTTCAAAAATACCCAGTGGAAACTAACAAAAATGTACTAAACATTAAGTGTACGTTATCTGCTATGTAAAGTAATAACTATTTACAAAACGTTAATTCTGCTGTTAGAACACAATAAGGTAGAGAAATGTTTCTGTGACAACTACCAGGCAGAAAGAGAAGAAACAAAAAACACTTTGAGTAGGCTGACTACTTATGCCTTCAGTCTTAGAATGCTGAACTCAAAGATATGCACTTGGCCCTCATCAACTACTGTTCAAAAAATACTCAGAGGCTGCAAGACTAGGCACACATCTCCCACAAATGGGCCCAATAGAGACAATGTCACAAGGCAAATCTGATTCACATTTCTCAACTTCTCATTTTCTTTTACTTTTATCTTTATTGTCTTATTACTTAATCTTATTTTATTTTCACATGCCTAAATCACTAATATTCTTGTATTAGTTTATTCATATTTATTATAACTTAGGTTCCTATCTTGCAACTGGCTCCTTGCAAGATAGATGGTGGACCACTGACCCCATATCAAACCCCAACACCAGTTGCAGGATCAGAGCCTTATTAATTAACATCCTGATTGTTACTGCAAGATGGCCGCATTATATTTCTAATGTTTTCTTTGACATCCAGAAGTATTTTAGCATCAGTATTCTTTACATTTCTATGACAATTTCCAGAAGCTCAGAAAGTTTTCAATGCCACTGTGAAGTTTTGTCAGTCAATACCAAACAGGCTAATATATTACCATCAATATTACCTTTGTAAAATTTTTCAGTAGTAACCATCAACAGCAAATACAAAATTTAATTCAGTTTACAAAAAAAGTATAGTTAACGGCAGTCACGACCACTGAACTCAAACTCTGTTCCTAGGGAGCAAATAGCTTATTTTTTATTTCTGATTTCCTTGGTGGTTTTATTCTCTACACACCACACCTAGAGCACATCCACATCTTCACATAGATCTATTATTATTAGTCTACAAAAATCTCTCTCAGCAAACTTCAGAAACTCATGAATATGAGGTCAAAGATTTTAGAAAGTTAAAATACAATGTGTGGTTAAAAGGCCTTTTCATTATTTAAACCCTTGGATAGGTATTCTCTGAGGCCTTTTACATACTCCAGTTGTTGCACCGATAATAAATTGAGGAACATAAAGTGCAGTTTTCTCAAAACATCAGAAATAAATATAAATGAGAAGCTTTTCCATTTCAAAAAAATCACTCACAGATATCTTTTTAATGCCCTTGGTCTTTCTAATTTATATTCTATTATTTCTATGTCATTACAATTCCGAGCATGTAGTTAGTCTACATAAAACTGGATGTGGGGCAGGTCTTTTGTGGCACAAATAAAATTGTTTCCTTCAAGGACAATATAACAGAAGGTGAACACTAATTTAGCTAATATGGCAAAGGAGGATAAACACTTGTGAAAAAAAATAGTAAGAACAAAATATTATAGCATGATTTTCTTTTGTTATGCTTTCTCTGGTATTTAACTTTCAATTTCTAAATGGGTTATTACATGGACAGCAATTTACATAAAAAGATTAAAGAATACATAAATGTCAAAGATTGCTTCACTGCTCTAAGAGAAAGACTGGAGAGAAATCCTGTCAAGATGTCAAATGAATTTTAAGGAAATGATCAAATGTACTTTGCAGAGGTTGCACAATGCAGAGTACACCATCCAATAGTTTGTGTCCAAGTACTCATGCTGTTTCCTAAAATAAGCATGCTTGAAGCTTCTTCGCTGTCCCATAATGGTATGAAACCCAGGTCATAGCTCCAAAATGATTAAAGGAAAAAGGAGAGCACACAAAGAAAAAGTGACTACTTTTACTAATTCGGAAGCTTTACAATTCTTTTTTTCATAATTGATTTTGATCCTGCAACTAAGTTTTGATTAGAATTGGAGGGGAGGGTGGGGAAGTTATGTAGAGCCAATATATCTGCAATTATTTTTTTTAATGCATTAAAATACTCTGTTTACTCATTAAACAGTTTTGTTCAACATTTACTACAGTATTGTCTTCCTGTCTGGACATGCTGAACTGGAAATACTTTAAAAATGTATTGAAGGTTGTCTAGTTTCACAAAGTTTTTGTAACTATTGGGGGCTAAGAAACCACTTTCTAAATTCTTGCAATCATACACATCAATGAACCACAATAAATATAGCACATGCCTTCTACATCAACAGTGCACTAGAGGAGCTATTTATCTTTGTGACACTGGCAGACCAGGCACCAGCTCATGCCAAAGTCCCCATACCTCAAATGAATACTGACAAATACTCAACTGAAATCAGTCTGGCTCACTTGTGCGTTAGTACTGTAAAAATAGGTATTAGAATTACAAGAATGTGTTTAGACTTGATTGACTTCTTGTAAGTTGCTACATGAATTAATCTCACTTTAAGGGAAAATTTCAACATTGACATTGTAAGCTTCTGTAACTATACAAGTCACCACAAAAGAGAGAGACTAACTACTGTGAAGTGTCCATCTGCAACCAAAAGTGTTATGTCCTGCCCAACAGGAAAGGCCCTTTTACACTAGATAGACTATTGTGGGATGTTAAAGAGAACAAGAAACACTTGTTCTCTACCCCTTCAGCCCATGGAGAGGAGTCTTGCAAGTGGATTCTTTGCATCAGCTGAGCTTGCAGCTCAGAGCATATCGAAGGAGGGGATTAAAAAAACCTCTAAAAAGAAGGAACTGGATTTCTATGCTGCTTGGACTCTGGGGGGCAAGGTTTCTAGGCATAAGCAAGAGATTCCCAGCTGCTTAGCCCTAAGAACAGAGAGCTTGCTTATTATAGAAGCTTTGATTTCTCTTTGAAACTTAAGATTGTAACTCATTTAGGTATCTATGTTTACCTGCTTTAACCTTGTAAATAACTCATTTCTTTTTCCTATTTAATAAATGTGTATGTAGTTTATTACAGGATAGGCTATGAACCTTGTCTTTGGTGTGAGATCTAAGGTGCAACTAACCTGGGACAAGTGACTGGTCCTTTGGGATTGGGAGTAACCTGAATATTGCTGCGATTCTTGGATGGAAGGATCATCCATCACTAAGGTAGGCTCACCTGGGTGGTGAGACTGATCAGAATATCACAGGGAGCTGTCTGTGACTCCATATTAAGGCTGTTATAGTGCCTAAGGAGTTTATACTTAGTAATTGGTTGGTGAAATCAAAGGCTAGAACTCACAGCCAATTTGGGGTTTGTGTCCTAGTTCTTAACAGTCTGCCCTCAGATTGGTACTCAAGCTCCTCAGTAACACCGGGTGACTTGACAATCATCTTTTTTCCAGCAGTGAATACGCAGCTGTGTCAGAAAAGGGTGTGTTGGGACAAGATTATAAATCCTCTGTGAATTTATATAAACATCAGCTGGTATAATACTGCATTTTTGTAAACTGGAAGATACTTAAGAAATGTCTTTGAAAAAATTGCAAAGTTCCATAGTCACTTTCGACTGTCTTCAAAATTTTAAAAATATTTTAATATTTTCTTTTTGTTTAAAGCATTAAAGTTGTATTGTCTGCCAGGACACAACCCACCATTAAAAACAGAATAAACTTTTTAGCCCGTCTGATGACTTGCAGTTCTAAAAATTTTATATACAGTTTGGTTTTGTAAAAAGTTCCATTGACAATTAATTGCTAAATCTCAGAAAAGAGCCCCTAATCACATATTGGACTACTATTGCCAAACAGTATTTCATGTCCTCTCGATTATGGAATTATGAGAGAACTGCTAACTTTTGTATGAGTATTCAGAAGTGCTCTAATGTCATCTATGTTTGGAGTGTAATTTGCCATAGATAATAACATCCTTCTTCAACTGTGACACCAGAACTGGACACGGTATTACAGTAGCACCAGTGCCAAACGCAGCAGTAAAATAACCTCTCCTCTCAATTGAGATTACTGTTTACGCATCCCAGGATCACATTAGCTCTTTTGGCAACAATGTCCCATTGGGAGCTAATGTTCAACTGATTATTCACTCTGACCCCTAAATCATTTTCAGAGTCACTGCTTTCCATGACAAAGTCTCCCATCCTTTAAGTACAGCCTACAAACTTTGTTCCGTGATGTATACATTTACACTTAGCCATATGAAAACACATATTGTTGGCTTGTACCCAATTTACTACACAATCCAGATTGTGCTGAATCAGTGACTTGCTCTCTTCATTATTTACCACTCCCCCAATTTGTGCGTCATCTGCAAACTTTATCAGTAATGACGGTTTTCTTCCAGGTCAATTATAAAAATGTAAAATAGCGTAGGCCAAAATCTAATCCTTGCAGGACCCCACTGGAAACACACCCACTTGATAACAATTCCCTATTTACAATTATATTTTGAAATCTATCAGGAAGCCAGTTCTTAATACATTTAATGTGTGCCATGTTAATTTTATATCATCATTCTAGATTTTTTTTAATCAAAATGTCCAGCGGTACCAAGTCAAACACCTTACAGAAGTTTAAGTATACTATGTCAATACTATAATGTTTATCACCCAAATTTATAATTTCATTAAAAAAAAAGATATCAAATTAGTTTGACAGGATCTATTTTCCATAAACCCATGTTGATTTGCATTAATTACACTACCCTACTTTAATTCTTCATTAATCAGATCTCTTATCAGCTGCTCCATTATCTTGCCTGGCACATCTTGAGGTCCCTTTTTAAAAACTGGCACAATATTAGCTTTCTTTCAGTCTCCTAGAATTTCCCGAGTGTTACAATAATTATTGAAAATTTACATTATTAGTCCTCCAAGCTCCTCATCCAGCTCTTTTAAAACTCTTAGATGCAAGTTATCCAGACCTGCCGATTTAAAAATGTCTAACTTTTGTAGTTTCTTTTTAAACATCCTCCAGAGATAACAGTGAATGGAAACAGTATTGTCAACGAGACTATATAATCTGTTTTCCCCCAAATACCAGTACAGAAATATTTACTGAACACTCCTGCCTTTTCTGCATTATTACTGATAATTGTACCATGTTCCTCTAGTAGTGGACCAATACCATTGTCAAGATTCTTTGTGTTCTTAATATATTTTTAAAACTCCTTCTGATTGCTTTTAACTCTATCAGCCATAGATGTCTCATGGTGTAACTTCCTTCCCTTAACAACATTCCACAATTTCTAACTTCTAATGATTTACATTCATTATTACCAACTTTCCCTTTCTTCAATTAGTTTTTTTATAATACACAAATATTACATACAGTGTATGTGTGCGCGTGATCTGCAATCATGACTAGTAAACATCTGGGGAATAATCTGACTGCTACAAAAATGCCAGAAGGCAAGAATTTGCATAGGTAGTGGCTCTTATCAATGCAGAAACAAGGATATATTTAGTTAGCCAGTCTGATATTGCTGGATGGAGTAAAGCAATCAATACCAAAACCCTTCAAGACTTCTCTTTAACCTCATTAATTATTGGAAAAACCAGGAGTCAGGTATGTGAAGAAATAATGAAATCTTTGCTGAAGCTACCATGCTCTGCCTTCTTGGTGCCAGCAGGTACTGATGCTTAGATTAGCCACATCTTTCTAGCAGAATGCAACAAGCTCCATTGATGAGTAAAGTTATCTTCCCCTTTTCCTGGGTCTCCAAAATAGAAAGAGACAGTAAGTCTTTCCTGAACTGTGGCACTCTTCCGTTCTAAAAACTCCACTGTTTGAACTATCAATTTCTGAAACGATCTACATTCATCAGGAAACTACACCAATGCAAACATTAAGGACATCAGCGGAAGATACTGTACTGTCCTTAACAGTAACAAAAGATTGGTTGATATCATTCTGTGCTTCATGCCTATCTACCTTGAATAAGTAGATATGAATGTTATCCAACAGCGAAGAAAGATGGACAGTTGAAGAACCAAAGAGGAACTGACACCATGTACTAGATGGAAGCAAATCAGAACAAAGGAAGTCACATTGTCATCACAAGAGACCTGATAGGTATTAGGGACCTGGGACTGCCTTTGTGACCACCGAGTAATCAAAAACCAAGTCCTCCAAGAATTGCCAGTAGGTCCCTGAGACAGAAACTAGCACCATGAAAATCTCTGCCACCAAAATTGCCTTGATAGTAACAGACAAGCAACAAAAGTCATCTTTTTTGAAACTGGAAATACAGGACAGAGTGTTCCACTGCACTGAATGATGGTAACAGACCCTGCACCAAAAGTTTCTGCTCTCTCATTTTAGGGAGCTCAGAGTTTGAAAACAGCCAACTTTATCCCTTCACAGGAGTAGGCCCTTGACTTGAGGACAGATCTAAGGGCATAGTTTTCAGTCATTCTGATATTACGAAAGACTGCAGTCAAGCGTGCTTGTCTTTTGGTGTCTGAGGCATAATAAATTAAACACAAGGAAAAATGGCTTAATAATGAATAATGGCTGTCACCAAGGCACACCAGACAACGTGTAAGTGCATCCATCTCCAGGACGGCTAAGGGATACGAGATATACTGCTTAAATTGTTTCACCGCACACTGGTCTGTGGGATTCAGACAAGATATGATGAACCGAAAACATGCAGGAGCTGATTTGGGAATGCAACTGTACAACACACAGAAACTAGACAACAACTTTTTAAACAACATACAATTACTAGTAAGAACTAGAACATTTACTAACACTACTAAAATATACTACTACTACAAGAAAACAAACCAAGACTCCAGGAACAGAAGGAAGTTGCTTATGCCCACAGCTAGCCACACAAAAGGAGGAACTGAGATGACTGGAGACTGCACAAACCTTTATAATCTCAAAGAAGAATTTTAGTTATTCTTCAGTGTATATTCACAAACAACACTAGAGTTTTTTATTGTAGGATTGCTCACAAAGTGGAACAGCTGTTATAGCTCTTTTCCAATTCAAAAGTGCGTAGATACTACAATGATGAGTACAATACAAAACCAGAAAATACAAAAACTATACAGAGCATTAAATAGCTGAAACAAATAGATAAAGAATTACAACAATGATCTCACACACAAACTGAAGAAAAAAAGATGTAATTTTGGGCTCTTCAGTTTTAACAATACTCCTTTAAACCAAGCAGGTTAATCTGAACTCATTTACTTAAACTCCTAAAATGAAATCAAAAGCTTTGTCATGTAATATTTAGATTTTATGTACATTACAATAGTCTTCAATTCTGCAAACACTATGAACAGTACCCTAGAACATTTTGTATTGTTTTCTTCCTACTTGCACCAGTTGCTTCTAAAACCTTAATTTCTAAATTTAAAACACTCTCTGAAACAGGGCAAACAAGTATGTCAACAAGAACAGAAGGAACCTCCATTTATATAGCAACTTTAATAAATGTTGAAATTACTTAGGAGTTAAATAGAACAGACACGACTTCACGTCTAAACTAGACAGTGCAATTGAGGTCAAGTGTTAATGTGTTTTCAATAATTTTAGATCCATTCTACTGAGCAGTTATAAAAGAAGGTAAAACTATAATCATGTGTTTTTGTCTTGAAAACCTTTCTCTCAGGTTCCTTCCCCACTCTGAACTCTAGGGTACAGATTTGGGGACCTGCATGAAAAACCCTCTAAGCTTATTTTTACCAGCTTAAGTTAAAACTTCCCCAAGGTATAAACTATTTTGCCTTTTCTCCCTGGACTTTATTGCTGCCACCACCAAGCGTCTAACAAATATAACAGGGAAAGAGCCCACTTGGAAACGTCTTTCCCCCAAAAATCCCCCCAAGCCGTAGACCCCCTTTCCTGGGGAAGGCTTGATAAAAATCCTCACCAAAAATCCTCAGTTTCTCTAGAAGGCCTGTCTTTTAATTATGACATGACCTAAGTCTGCCATATAAATTCACAAATGCCTAAACAGAATCTTCATAAGAGAAGTCAAGAGCGTATTCATCTAGAACAGGAATGAGTAGCAATATGCATTTAAGACTGCAAGTTGTGACAGAAAGAAAGGCTCCAAAAACAAAATTTAATCCATCCCTTCAAATTTTCTCAGTGCACACAAGCAAACATAAAAAATAAATTCTTGTTGCAAGCAAAAACAGAAAAATGCTTTACTTTCTTATGACTGGTATGGCAAAAGATCTGAGATTATGGTTTAGGAAAGTGATCCTGAATTGTACATTGTTATGATTTCTATACATTTTGTAAAATGACAAAGTTGCTTTCCAAATGTCTGAAACGGATTATTTTTTTTGACTTGGCACAATGGGCTACTTCAGAACTACATTAAGAGTTGAAGTGGAAAGATTTAGTTCTTAATTATACAGGGCTGGTTGATGTGTGGATACGAAAGACTAGCTACTGGAAGAAAATATGGAAATTGTTAACTCTCTCAAATTGTGCTTAGCTGATAAGGCCTCAGCTGGAGTATTGTCCCCTCTTCTGGGTGTCACATTCCAGGCAAGAGGTAGACTAATTGGAGAAAGTCCAGAGGGGAGCAACAAAAATGATTAAAGGTTTGGAAAACATGAGCTATGAGGAAAGATTTAAAAAAATTGGGGTTAGTTAGTCTGGAAAAGACTGAAAGGGGACATAACAGTTTTCAAGTATAGAAAAGGTTGTTACAAGGAGGAGGGTGAAAAATTGTTCTCGTTAACCTCTGAGGACACAACAATAAGCAAGGAACTTAAACTGAAACAAGGGAGGTTTAGGTTAGACATTAGGAAAAATTTCCTGACTGTCAGGATAGTTAGGTACTGGAATAAATTCACTAGGGGGATTGAACAATCTCCATCATGGATGGTTTTTAAGAACAAGTTAGACAAACTCCTGTCAGGAATGGTCTAGTTATTATATAGTCCTGACATGAGGGCAGGAGACTGGACTAGATGACATGTTGAGGTCTCTTCCAGTCTACATGTCTATGATTCTATGACTATGTAGGCCTCTTCTTGCATGTATAGTGCTTTATGAGGTTTCTTGTTTCCTTCTATTCAACAATGGCTTCTTGACTATAAGGTGAAGTTCAATTTCAAATTTTGATTGAAATAATGTTGCATTTAAGACTGGAGAAAGGAAGAAATACTTAGATCTGGTTTTCAATGTGCATCACTGTCTTCAAGTTATAAACAGGATTACCATTAAAATAGTTCTTGTTGGAAGAAGAACAGGCTGACCCAGAGGCGGATTTGAGTAGATGGGCTTCCTTATTATGGTACTTGTTCCCCTGAACCCAATTGTCCAGTAAGCACTGGATTAGTTACATCATACTTTTTTTTATCATCTACATTAGTATGTAAATTTCTACATTTATTACAACACCCTCAAAACCCTTATGGAGTAATATGAACACCCATACAACGAATATTAATAACCCTCTACTGTATAGAATTATCCCTGCCCGATTACTATTTACCTCATTAGCATATTCTACCGATAAGTTTTACTTTGAAGATACACTTCTTTGCTATAATTGCAGTCATGAACTCCTTGGATTAGCAGTTTGCAGGGAAGGGAGAAAGGGGCCACGACCCCAAGCTTGCCTGTGCAGCTGGGCTATTATGACCACCCGACTCGAATCAACAGACTGCCTACCCCATTCAATGGTTACCCCTAGGAAGGTTACTGAGGGTAGGACCAGCTGAACTTTTCTCCCATTCAGCTTTAGTACTGCTTCCCCAAGACCCCTAACTACTTCTCAGGTAGACGCAGCCACCTCCTCCTTTTCCCATCCCTGGATGACAATGTCATCCACATACTGAATACATCGCTGGCTTACGGGCCCCAATGCATCCAGAACCCACTTGAGCTTCCAGTGAAACAGGGTGGGGGCATTACTGTATCCTTGGGGCATTGGAATTGAGACCCCTGCTAAGTGAAGGCAGTCTTCCGTGGCTGTCCTAGGCCAGAGGAATGGACCAGAATCCATTGGACACATCTAGCACAGAAAACCACTGATCCCCTGATTGAATTCAGGCAATCATTTCGGGCAGGCATGCCACTAGTGGTGCGAGGAGCAGGGTGACTCAGTTTAGTTCCCAGTAATCAATGGTTAGCCTCCAGGACCCATCTGGTTTACGTACAGGCCATACGGGTGCATTAGTGCAGGAGGCGGCGGGTTCAATAACCCCCCGCTGCTCTAGGATCCCCATTGTAATGGAGAGATCCTGAATAGCTGCTTGAGGAATGGGGTACTGCTTAATTGCTGGAGGAGCTCCCCCTCTATACTCACTAAAGTTTGGAGCTGCCCAGCTTCCAGACTGTCCATTTCCCATCCCAGCAGGTCCTCCCAACCCAAGGGAATGATTCCCGGTTTTGGCCCTTTTGCTACACTGCTTACCAACCAGAGGAAAATCACCTGACCATTCCCATTAGGAATGGACCACAGTTGGCGGTTACACAGATCAATGGCCACATGCTTTAAACTGGGTATCCCTATGATATTGAGATGGACATTGGGGCCAACCACCCAGGGAGCGGAATCAAAAGGCTCTGCCTCGGACAGCCAGAATATCCCGTCCTGTTCAATTCCCCAATTTTGGCCTCCCATGGCGCCTCCAAACAATATTTGCTGGCCCCGTTCCCGGGCAAGACCGTGTGCCAGATTTAAGCTTGATCCGGAATCAAAAAGGTTTGTCTCCCCTTCAGGCCCACCATTCAGCTGCCCCCCGATTACTGGGCAACCGAATTGGTCCACGGAGAGAGACCAGCTCTGCGGACTGGCCGGATGGCTCCCCTAGTCAATGGCCGCCACCGAGGGGGCCCACGAATGCCTGCATTTAAAACACGTCTCCCTCCGGGCAAAATTATTGGCTTGGCAACCGGAACAGGGCCCGTCTCCTTTCCTTGCTACAGGGCTGGGCTTAGAGCCTGAGGAAGTTGGGCGACCGGGCTGGGACCTTTGGCCCACGCTCCCTGAGGAGGGCATCAAGGTCCTCCTCCAAGCGCCGGATCTGGGCAGAGGTATCCTTACCCGTGGGTCCATTTTGAGATGTAAGGGTTTCTCGGGCCATATTCTGCTGTGCGTATACAGAGGCCCCTTCCACTAATGCAGGCAGGGTGACTGCCTGGAAGAGTCCTGCCTGCAACTCCAGCCAATTACGGAGTGGGGGACTCAGGCACTGCAGCCAAGCATCAAGAAGGGCTGCTCCCCGACCAGCCCCAGGGGGTAATAACCCTTTGTCTTCAAGGTCCCCAAATACCCGAACCCAGACCTGGATGCGGGAGATGGCAGTGTGCAGGTGTTCCACCGATATAGGGGTTAACTTAACCAAGCCCACTGTTAGGGAATACACCCCGAAAAGAATCTGGGCTGTGTCCAGGACAATCGTTCAACAATCCTTGCCCTGGAGGCCCACAGCTGCTGCCAATGGGCCCAAAGCATCTCCCAGGCTAAAATCAAATCACTACCAGAATACTGGTACAACTGGCTTTCGACTCGCTCTAGCCATTGCAGGAAAGCATTCCATTCTCGGGAAGGGGGGCCCAATTCTCGGTATAGGCTTTCCCTGTCTCCTTCCGACATGATGGTAACCTCTTGCCAGATAGCGGGTCCCCCGCATTTAGAGCCTGGGGTGGTACCTGAATACCAGACCAGCGCAGGAGTTGTGTCACCTCGTCTTTTGCAGCCTGGTCCTCCTTTGCCATCCTGACCATAGTTCGTGTCATGACAGGGTAAATGGATTTTATTGAGGAATTGGGATCTTCATAGGCAGGAGGGGCGGAGGGTGCAGGAGAGGCAGAAAGGGTGGAGGGGGGGTAAATAGGGGCCAGGGGGTGAAGAATTCTGCTTTAAGGCAGAATTCTTTCCCTTCAGGGCCAGGTTCTCAGACTTAAGATGATTAAGATCATCCATGCAATTCTCAGCCATTCTGACTGCTAGCACACTGTGATGATTTACCATGTGCTGCTCTTCAGCAATCTGCTGTAGAGTTTCCACTTTGCTTTTATGATCCTTAACCTCCTCCCATAAACCTGACAGACCCTCACACAGAGCCTGCAACAAGACAACCTTTTTCTTATCCTGGGAGCATTTGGACACTAGGGCAGCTTCCCCCAACTCCTGGATGGTTAGCCAATCCTGACGGGCCGCATAAGGACCTCCCCATTTCCCTACCAGTTTATTACTAAACTCCTTAACCGGAGTTGCAGTAAAGGGCCCATTCAACTTACTCATCAAATCCATGTTGAGACGTGGTGATCAGGCACAATTCTCCCCTGGGATTCTGTTCGTGATGCCAGATGTATGGGCGTTATATTACTCCATAAGGGTTTTGGGGATGTTGTAATAAACGTAGAAATTTACATACTAATGTAGCTAAAAAGAGTATGATGTAACTAATCCAGTGCTTACTGGACAATTGGGTCCAGGGGAACAAGTATCGCAATAAAGAAGCCCATCTACTCAAATCCACCTCTGGGTCAGCCTGTTCTTCTTCCAACAGTTCTCCCAAACTTTATAAAGATACTATTGTTTAAAAGAACGCTCTTTTCCTTCCAAACACTTATATGCAACACAGCTTCATGGAGAAGGAAACCAGTGTCATGGTCTATGGCAGGGATCAGCAACCTTTGACACACAGCCCGGGGGTAAGCCCCCTGGCGGGCCGAGCCAGTTTGTTTACCTGCCGCGTCTGCAGGTTCTGCCGATCACGGCTCCCACTAGCCACAGTTCGCTGCTCCAGGCCAATGGTGGCTGCGGGAAGCAGCGTGGGCCAAGGGATGTGCTGGCAGCTGCTTCCTGCAGCCCCCATTGGCCTGGAGCAGTGAACCGCAGCCAGTGGGAGCCCTATCGACCGAACCTGCGGACAGAGCAGGTAAACAAACTGGCCCAGCCAGCCAGGGGGCTTACCCTGGTGGGCTGCGTGCCAAAGGTTGCCAATCCCTGGTCTATGGGTTACTGAGCCAGGAACAGATTCTACCTGGAAGGTACAAAAAAAAAAAAGGAAAGAGAACAATGAAGTATAAGAAAGCTTTGTCAGACTCAGAATGACATCCTTCCAGAAGGATGGTATGTGGGTACTGTGATGCAGACCCCTGAGAGTGAGTAGAGTGTGTTAATTGGGATGAGTCTTCAATGCTCAAACAAAAAGACTGTAAACAGCTCAGGAAGCTGCAGAGTAATGAGCAATAATGAGTTATTAGTTAAGTGTTCTGGAAGCTGGAGTAATCACTTAAGAGGAACAGAGGAGTCTGCTATCTTGAAGCACTAACTGAATGCTGAATGAGATAGTTCTGATTAACCTACAAACTGCTTAACATTTCATTTGTAATGGCAAAGATCATGGTTTAAAAGGTTAAATGAAATGCAACAAAATGTTCTACTTAACAAAATACATAGGATATATGCATACCTTAACAACAGGATTCAGCAGAACTACACCTGATTTCTTAGTAATTACTTGTTTTGTTGAGTAATGATGGTCTATAAGCTGAGGAATAGTTGGAAACCCAGTTCCTTCAAATCGGTACTGATTCTGTAAGGGGGAAAAAAATTCAGTTTCAGAACAGCTCCAATGAGGAAATGCAAAAGATGCAATTAGCAACAATTACCCACGAATAACTGGAAACAGAAAAGTTTAATTTCATAGGATTAAACCTTGGTCTCACCCAAGTCAATCCAAAAACTTCCAGCAACTTCAATGGGACCATGATGTGGGTCATAATAACTAGAAAAAAATATCTATTCATTCAATTAGTGTATCATAATAAAACAAACAGATCTCAACTCTTAAATTAAAACTAGAAGGAAGGAAGTCCTTGTGATTCAACAGATGGCACAGTAACAGTGACTGAGACACATTAAATATGAAAAGGATATGCAATAAAATATTACCAAATTAAAGAACAAAAACCATTTATTTTAAGACCACATCTAAACATGTAAAATAACGATGTACTGCAAAAAATATCTTTGAAAATCTAGGTTTCAGAGTAGCAACCGTGTTAGTCTGTATTCGCAAAAAGAAAAGCAGTACTTGTGGCACCTTAGAGACTAACAAATTTATTAGAGCATAAGCTTTCGTGAGCTACAGCTAATAAATTTGTTAGTCTCTAAGGTGCCACAAGTACTGCTTTTCTTTTTGAAAATCTAGTAAACACAGGGTAAATTTCAGCTCTCTAGCTCGGAAACAAAGCTTGAGGAACAGGTGCCAAATCTTAATTCACCGTGTAATGTAGTCCCAGGCAATGTGTGAGAAAAGTGACAAATGATTCACTGGCACACACAGAATAAAATTTTTGGCGGGCCTTAAATAAATAAATAAATAAATAAATAAATAATGTGTGACCAGCAATCTTCAATAGTACTTAGGATAAAAATGCAGCCATCTCCATACTTCAGATATGCTGAGTGAGACGAAAGGCATTTTCGTCTCCCTGCACTTCCATCCCTCTCTTTCTTATCTCTCTCTCTCTCTCTTTCATTTTAAATATTAAAAAAGTTCCTGCTGTGGCTACTGTAACTCTCTTGCCATCATGCAGGAATTGTGTAGACTCTTTTACAAGCTGTACATCCTATCACAGAATGCCAGGAAGCATTGTATCTGTAGGTGCAGAGAAAGAATTCAAGTGACCTAGTACACTAGTGGCTGCAAGGGCAGTGATAAAAGATTTAGAAAATTCTTTGGGAAAAAAATCTGTACTGCTCAGTTCAGCCTCTTACAGTCCTGAATTCTGTACAGGATTTCAGTGACTAGTATATGGGTTAGGCTATTTGTACCCATATAAATGCATGGTTATCTCTGTTTATTCCCTACTCAGCACTTTCTACAGCACAAACATTGCCATAAACAATGTGGCCATAAACATTTAGTGCAAGTGAAGCCAAGGACTGGAATAGTAAAAGTGATCTAAAATCGAGATTCAGGTTCAGGGCAAAGAAAATTAAATAATACCGCTAAAGAATTGTTTTTAATCTACAATACTTTGCAAGTGCACTCAGTATACTAGGGCTCTTATGGAAAATGACTTTTTGGGAACTACAATAACTGCCTGCCAAAGTATTATCATTTTTTAGGCAAGGAAAGATAACAGGCCAGTTTGAACATATGAACATTCTTTTTGTATCCGTCCACTGCTCCCTGCCTCTCATCAAACATAAGCTGCTTGTCTTTACTTTCAAGGCCCTTCTGGTGTATCCGCACCCTACGTATCCTCTCTCATTCACTGTCAAAATGTTGATGCTGGTCATCCTATGATGTCAGCCTCTGTTGCCCATTTCTAAATTTTCAAGCAAGCACCTTCATGCTTTTTCTTATGCCGCCCTCACACTTGGTAAGTGCTAAATAGCCACTAAATGACCATTATTTTCCTTCAAATCCCGCCTGAAAACTCATTTCCTGTGATGCTTACAGATAAACTGACAACAGCAAGGCTGCTGGTATGCAGAATCACTGCCTAGTATGCTGACCAATATTGTTGCATTGTTTCTTTGTTACTCCCGCCAATCCTTCTATTTGTAACCGTGTGTTTTCTCCTATCTTATATGGAAGTTGTAAGCTCTTTGGGGCAGGAACATTTTTCTTCTGTTGGTACAGTTCCTGCCACATTGGGGTCCTGGTCCATTACTAGGGCTCCTAGGCGCTACAGTAATAGAAATAATTGAGAATAATCTGAAAATTGATTAATACTGAATGACAGAAATGGATTTAGATGCTTAATAATAGTAACTCTTATTCATATTCATGGGGTTAAACTGATGACCAAATTTGGACTCAGGAAGGAATTTTTCACCAAGACTTAATGGAAAGGAACTTGAACTTCCATTATGCAAATATCATGGAACAGGCAACATTCATTACACCTAGGAAGTATATTCCCATATCCATCAATTTCTTTATCAGAAATTTAGTCATCAGCACTTTTGAGTATTAGAACCGTTTTTTTTATTATTAATTATTATTATTTACTATTTGTATTGCAGTAGCTCCTATGAGACCCATTCATGGACCACTATGAAAACATGTAACAAAAACTGCACTGTAAAAATATGTAACAAAAACTGGCCCTGCCCCAAAGTGCTTACAATAACTTAGTTGCTTAAATAGATTTAAGAATTTAAACTCAGACACCAAAGTCTGAAAGTTTTCAGCATAAGATATTAATTTTTATAAGAAGTTGGCACCCATTAGACAAAAGAAGTGCTCCTATATTAACAAGTTATTCTAAAAGCATAATATCCACTGAGAAGGATAAATGGCATCTGTAATTAACGGCAATACATTCTCTGTATTCCATACTTTAAAAATATGTACATTTTGGACCCTATAGTCAAAGTTGTTTTTTTCAGGAAATATTTAAAATTTATAAAAAATATACACATTTCTTAAAAGTTCAGTTTTAGTTAAAAACAAATGAGCAATTCTTATTTGTTTTTCACAGATTGCCTGACAAAATTTTCTCTTTAATTAGTCAACCGCTGCACCTGACTAGTTCAACATTTCAAAACATTGGTCAAATCAAACAGGCTATTTAAACAGCTGGATCACTGTCACAACAGCTGTACACTGCACTACTATTCTAGAGGCTTGGATTCCAAGAAAAATTCACATCAACAGAGACCAGGCTTGTCAATGATATGAGACAATCCTGATGTTGGTTACATAATGGGATGGAGGTTTCAGTCTCATGCTTTTATTCATGTGTAGTCGCAACTGGGGAGTCTAACAACCAAATCTGACAGCTGTCCCTGAAGAGACATACACCAGGCCCTTCCACTGAGAAACAATACCACACAGAAACAACTATTCTAGTTAGGGATGGCAGGTGAAACTGGAGTGAAAATGCAAGGAGATAGTCTTATCCAAGAATAAAGAAACAGGAAATAACTTAGATCTCCGGGGATTGTGCACACAAAACTAGGAAAATTCATGTAGTTTTGAAAATGTCTTGTGCTTATTTTTTTTAATCTATCATTTGAAATGTATGTTACCAAAGAGAAGCAAAATAAAAAAAATAGTTTGTGTCATGCTCATTTGTATCCTATTTATGAAATCAGACATATTAATATATATATAACAAGTGATCACATGTCCTTTTCTGGTAGGAAACATCAAGAAAACTGGTACTGGAACAATACAACAATCCTAGAAAAAGTGACACTGAAAAAGTGAAAATGACAGGATTGTGATATTGATGCAAGGGAAAATATTTTTCTCATTTGCTTTGCTTCCACTGTTTTGTAAGTTGCTGAAATTTCTTCAGGCAATGTATCTCTATACTTGTGTGGTATTAAAGTATTGGGGTAGTGGGGAGAGAACATGGAAGTGAGAGATGCTGTGTAGTATTCTCTACATCTATAAAAACTGGTAAAAAAACTGGTAAAAGGTAGGAAATTTTATGTCAGTGCATCCAACGGTTAAATAATTCTTTGTAAAGGAATCTGGTAGAGTTGGCAGCTAAAATATAACTACCTGCTATATATCATTGCAAGACTTTCAACAGCATATTTTTGGATGGTTTTGTTATGCAACTATCTTTTACCAAGTCCAGCTCTGATGCAAAACTCGGTCAATAAAAACTTCTCTGGATTTTCTTAGCAGCCATTATACTTTTCTATTCTCTTTAATACCCGTCTTATTAGATGGAGGACTTTGTAGCATTCTTCCTTCCAACAGAAGTGTGCGGATAGCTTCTTCTGAGACCAACACTAAGCCAAAATTGTCAATGAAACAAAAACCAGGAGATCCTGAAACAAAGTCAACCCAATCCATAAACAAGCTAATTTTTGGTCACAGCCTTGGGAGTGAGAGCCTTGAAACCAAATCTCCATCTTGACAACCATGATCAGCTTAACTCCAATACAGAACAAAATTATGAGAGTAATTGTTTTAACTTTTGGTTAAAAGATGACATTTTTCTTTTCCAATCTATCATAATCTATAACGTGACATTTACCTAAATTCGTACAATAAATTCACTGGTTACAATTTACTGTATGTTCCACATAAAGGCCAACACTAATAGATACAAATTTACTGACATAAGAAAAAGGTCAACTCATCCTTGGTCTAAATTTAGAGATTACAGTTTGAGAAAACGTCTCATGATTTTCCCCAAGCCCACAGAGACTGGCTCTGAAACATTTAAAACTAAAAGATTTTAACTAAATTTAGCATCTCAAACACCACTTGGTTGTAGCCCTGGGATGAAATCCTAACCCTGCTGAAGTCAAAGGGGCCAGGGTTTCACACCAGAGTCTAATAGAAATCATGATAAACTATTAGCCATCTAGCTGAAATAACTATTATGAATACTAAAAATAAGTTATTTTGATATAGAACTTATTTTAATGCAAGACAGCATCTGGCTTATAGTGTCTTATGTAAAGGTTTCATATTGCAGCTATAATATTTGCGGTTACTGCAAGAAGGCTCAAAAATACCAGTTAAAAATATTTATTTTCAAATACTTTTCAGAGTAAATGTAAGTGATTGTCACTGTATTAACTTTCACTTTGCTGTACCAATTATTTCTAAAGCAAAATAGTGTTAAACTGGTAAGATCTGCGAGGGAGTATGAAAATTATTTAGTGCAAGTATGTGGCTGACCTCTTATTACGGCATTATCCCAAAATGAAGAATTAGATAAGGTCCACTGACTTTCTGTGGATCATATGAAGGTTTCTGAGTCATGGTTGCCACAGTCTCTGTTTATATAGGGTCAGTTAATTGTTTAGCAGAAGCTACAACTGGGATTTAAGAACAAAAAATAAAAATAAAAAAAAATAAAAAAAAAGATTTTTGTACTATTCCCAAAGGCCAAAATTAATCTCAGGTGGTATCATCTTATTCCAGGCTTATGCACATAACATGCTATAAGAAAAGAAAAAAACAGAAGTCCTGGACCATGGAAAGTTTGGCACTGTGCAATGAACATTGAGGAATAGTCACTCAATACAAAATACCTTATTTGCCCAAAAATTGCCTGCTACACTAACTTTCTACATTCCTTGATTGTTTCAACAGCTGACCAGCCCACATTCTCATTGCTTTAAGGTGCACATTTGAAAGTGTGCGTTATGCAGCTTAATATATTTCAAACCATCATTGAACTCTAGGGGAAAGCTTGATTCCTGTAATGCATGTTGTGCAGCTGTCCCTAGTGCTACCTATCTGCACCTAGTTCCTCCCCTTTGGTGCAAAATCAAGTAAGTTTATTTTCTGTACTTCTTGGGAAAGCTCTATTTACTTACCTCCTTTGTAAAGTGCTTTAAGATCTCCTGGTGAAAAACACTACAAGATCTAGGTAGTAGTATTATTTATGAATAGGGGGTCAGATGATTTTTGACTGGTGGATAAATGCTAATTTCAAACTATTTACTATGATCAGAGCAATATTTATTACACATAACTTATAAACTGCATGTGCACACAAGAATACAAATTCATATTTCTCTCTCTCAGTCTACTGGTTCCAGAGTCCTGCTCAGCCCTGGTCTACACTAAGGGGGGGCAGAGATCAATCTAAGTTATGCAACTTCAGCTACATGAATAACATAGTTGAAGTCGACATACTTAGACCTACTCACCGTGGTGTCTTCACTACAGTGAGTCGACTGCTGCTGCTCCCCCATCGACTCTGCCTGCGCCTCTCACAGTGGTGAGTACAGGAGTCGACAAAGAGTGCTCGGGGATTGATTTATCGTGTCTAAACTAGACACAATAAATCGACCCCTGTTGGATTGATCGCTACCCGCCGATCTGGCGGGTAGTGTAGACATATCCTCAGATTCTTTAAGGCTTGGTCTACACTGTGAAATTAGGTCAGTATAACTATGCTGCTCATGTGTGCGAAAAATCCACATCCTGATACAGTTGCCAATTTTGGTTGGATGTATTCCTGGAGCTTTCATCAATTATATAATCTTTAATTAAAGATTAATCTTTAATTCCTGGAGACTTCAGAGCAATCCTGGAGGGTTAGCAACCCTAATGCCTGAGCAACACAGTTAATCCGACCTAACCCCCAGTGTAGAAAGTGCTAGGTCAAAGAGAGAAGTCTCCCGTCAACCTAGCTACAACCTCTCAGGGAGGTAGATTAGCTCAATAGGAGATAGTGTCTTTACTGCAGTGTTTTGAGTATAGACAATCCCTAAGTTGCATTATTTTTAAATCCTAGTGGAGTATCATCTGAGATATCAAGAAACTATAAAGCAACCCTAGCAAAGGGTTTTAGCACATGCTTAATATTGATGGGTGAGGGCCAGGGTACTCAGCACCTTGGGATTGAGCACACCTTTATATAGAGGTATGCTCAGTTTTAAAGCATTTATTTTCTTATTTAGGACTTGAAGACACACTCCAGAGTATCACTGGCTAAATCAAATTATGGTAAGTAGCATTAACGTTTGTGACCAGATTTCCTCCTACTGGAAAACTCCTTGTATAGAGATATATTAACAATAACCAAAACAACACCTTCCTAATAAGTGATCTTCCACAATCTCTCCTACCTTTAGATGGGTCTAATGAAATTATTGAGCCCATTAAAATAGACATAACTGAACAAATTGGGGAGTGCAACAGGTAAAAAAAAAATTCAAAAGAAAGAAAAGAAATGCATTAGCTAGACTGATTTTTATGACAAACTGCTCAAATTCACCATTTTTTCCATAAATAATATTCATATAAGAATAACGGAAGTAATCTTGTCCTTTCCTCCCCAACAGCTCCCTCCTACAGAACTTTTGTGTTTCTGCTCAGCTAAAGAGAACAGGATTCCTGTGTCTATGTAGGGTGTGTGCAGCTCCTAGGCAGCTTGGACCTCAATTCACAGCAGCACATAGGAGACTGAACAAATCTTTTGCTATGTGAACTTTCCCATCCACGGGGAGGCTACTGTGGCCCTGGAGTTTATTTAACCTTCTCTTATGGTTGTTAGGCTGGTTTTGTTTATTTTTCCCTTTTCAAACTCAAAAATATCTAAGACAATTTCCATAAACTGTACAAAAAATTGGTCTTAGAGCAGAGATCAACTATGGAAAATTTCAGCCCCAAGAGTGAATGTTTCAGAAAATTATGACCATGTGAAAAGAGGGGGTTACATTGAAATTGCTTTGAAACCTGAGCTACCATAGCACTATCAAGCACCAACTATAAAAAACGAGTGGGGGAATAAAAAAAGATAAATTGTACATATATAATACATTTAAATTAGTAGTAACTTCAGAAATTTAAACATTTCTAGAAGTAATTTTCTGCTTTCTAACAAAGAAGAAAAACCATGGAATAAACTAATATCTTTCTTTTATTCTTAAAAATATTTGACTAACATTGTTTTTTAAAATTTCAGCACCTAACTCAACACGGGAAATCAGAGATTAGCATATTTTTTTAACAGATTTCATACTGGCCTTTCCATATGAGAAGACTAAAAACCTACTTCATAGTAATTCTCACATAGTTTTATCCATAGTAATTAATGCCTTTTATTCCGAACTACTTATCTAAAATAATTCTTCAGTTAAATACAAGCTGCCTGACATGAAACAAACATTCAGTACTACATCAGAGACGTACATCAGCATATTGTATGATAAAGTGCCTCCGTTGTCCATCTGAAAACACAGAAAGGACATATTCACCAGGTTTCCCGTGGCTCTCTCGCACCAAGAAGTCTCCTTGCTGCTTTAACAGCTCCTGGGCTTCTATTCTTGGAATTGCACCATGATACCAATCTTGCTCTGCCAATGGTTTCTCGCTGGTTGATATTACATCAAAGAACTTTAAAAAATATAAAGGAAAAGAAGTTAGCATACTGTAACCCATTTTCTATGTTTTGTCTTTTCATGAAATCCATGATAGACTCTGACAAACCCTTTCACACTTCTCTTCAATTGTCTATTTCCATTAGACAATTGAAGTGATATATCTATTCTCAGAATCAAAGTAACTGAACACTTTTTTAACTATGCTTTTTTAAAAATAGAGGCATATGTATATATGAAAGCTCAGTACAGATTTCTGAAAATATAGACAAAAGGAATATCAATAGTACTATCTAAGCAATTTCATTTTTACTTTTAAAAAACCCTCTTTCTTGGCTAATTATCTTTCACACTCTCAAACTTTCTTGAAATGGTGTTAAGTTTTGAAATGAAATATTTCCTTACTCAATGAGAAAGGGGTTAGGAATTTATGAGACATTATGGGTGGAATTTTCAAAAGCACTTGCATTGACTGAGCTCTAGGTTCACTGATTTTGAATTACCCCCCACAAAAGCCTGTAACCAAGTAGCAGCATTAGGAACCAAGTTTTTCCAGCAGTGTCTCAGCATATGTGCAGTGTGACCAGCCATTTGATAGCATCATCATCATCCAGGTGAAGAGCCGGTAGTTATTTAATATTTGTATTGCAATTGAACACTGAGGTCTCGCCTCATTGTATTTGTGAATTCAATAGGGAATTCTGAGGTAAGACGTACAAGAATTATTTTTTATAGGTTGCAACTGGAGTATGACTTGATCTTTTTAAAAATTTATCTTTGTAATTTATGTATTTATTTATTTATTTATTTATTTATATAGCATGTGCTACAATAGGTTGTTGTTGGTTTTACTATAAAGTCTAGCTTTCAATAATCAGGTCAGACCTATTTGTTAGGGCAAAACTGTGCAACTCCATGTTGGTAAGCACTTACATGAGCAGTCCCAATTAAATCATGCAAGTGCTTGCTATTACAAGGTGGACTGTTCGTTTTAAATTAGGAACTCCATTTTGTTTTGTGTGTGGAACATATGTCTAAACTTGCCAAGGAAAGCCCTACCCAGGAAAGGTGTCTGACACCTTGTTGAAAGATCATCATGGAGAGCCATCTAGACCTATCAACTCTGAAAGTCTCAACTACTGGCCCATGAGCATGGAACAATGATTTTTCTATACTCAGGGCTACAGGCAGGACATGCGGGACTGGGGAAGGGGCCTGGATCAAGCCAGTGGAGCATATGGCAAGGAGAGAACACCTCCACTTAATACTTAATACTGCTCTGTGCAGGATGCCAACTATCCCCACAGGTAAAGAGATCTTGCTGGAGATGAGGGTGGGCAGGAGGGACTCTATCAGCCTGAATCAAAGTCACAGAAGGGGCAAGATCAGACATGGGAAGGGTGCATTCTTAGGAATTTTTGTTGTTTTCAAAGATGTGCAATTTTAAAGTAATCTTAAAGTAAAATTTCTGCAGCTAAGAAAGTCCTTTGCTACACATCTGTTCCCTTGCCTTCCTGACATGTTATCCCAAAAAGGGTTAAACTAGAAGTCCAGAATGCCCACAACCTAGGTTGAGTTCTAGGGAAGTGTGTGTAAGCAACTGGGAAGGCTTGAAAGGCTCAGAAATTAATCTTGGGATCTAGGGCGGCTGCAGATACAGAGCCCCAGAAGGTCTGAGCCTGGGAATATATCCTATAGACCCGAGCTAGAAACAATTACTAATTCTACCCAAAAAGAAAAGGAATACTTGTGGCACCTTAGAGACTAACAAATTTATTAGAGCATAAGCTTTCGTGAGCTACAGCTCACTTCATCGGATGCATTCGTGAGCTGTAGCTCACGAAAGCTTATGCTCTAATAAGTTTGTTAGTCTCTAAGGTGCCACAAGTACTCCTTTTCTTTTTGCGAATACAGACCAACACGGCTGCTACTCTGAAACCTAATTCTACCCAGTCAGTTTAGAAGGATGTGGGACCCAGCAATTAGGTCCATTCACAAGAGACTGGAGATTGTAGAGAGGGGAAGATAGCCAGGTTGTAACATTTACCACATGAGTAAGGGTGACACAATCTAGCCTTTAGTGAATAGAGAGTGAATTCGTCACCCAATTTTTTTTTGTAAAGGACCCATTAGCAAACAAAGAAAAATACAGAAATACCTTCCAGGATATCATATTTTCTTCCTTATTTTTAATATTGCCATTCAAAACCAGTTAAACCCCAAGATCAAATTTCTCCATCATTATTAAAATTCAACAATACCAAAAAGTTATTCTCCTTTGAAATTACCTACATATAAAATAAACTTTTCAAATTACTAAGAAAAAAAATTCTTATAAAAGGTTAAATTAGTTCAGTTTTTGTGAAAGATGCTGGGATTGACTGCCCAAAAGAGTGAGACCGCACTGCATGTTCACAGAAAAGCTGTAGAATACTGTCAAGGCAGCAAAATCTTCTGCACATTACCTTAGTGCTACTCTGGAGAGAACTTCGAGTGGTATAAGATCGAGAGGTTTCAATACATAATCACTTTATGGCCTTCCTGCTGAAATGTGCAATAAAAGGTGCCATTTGTGATGGACTCTGTAATGTGGACACTAGTTCACTAAGAAGGAAACAAACAGACTAAGCCACACAGCTTAGTTTACAGAACACAAAGAAGCAAGTCATCAGATGGTAACAGTTTCTCACTTACAACTTGCGTCATGTCTGAACCAATGTCCATGACTGTATCATTACCTGTCCCCAGCATTTAGGGGAAGATTTAGGGGCAAGAAAATGGGACCAGGTTAAGCTTTTTTTTTTCTTCTCTTTTTCTTTCTAAGAACTTGCATTGTACTTAGATAACATTTGGAAAAACTGTTGAAATTTTTGTTGGGTGTTTGTCGGGTTTGAAGGCTTTGTCGGGTGTTTCTCTCAAATTTCACATAATGTTTTAGTATTCATTCTGTGGTCATTTTAGCTGAAGCATGAATTATCAATTAAGTATTTCTTCACAGAAAATAAATGAAATCTAAATCAATAAATGATGGTGCTTTTTATGTTATATAAATTATATAACTTCTGCATGAACAACCCCCCTCACTCTTAATAATTTTATTGTATAAATTAATTAAAGTACTATGTTTTAAATAAACAGGATATATGATCATATGCACTTCAAAATTGCTATTTAGGGGAATATGGTTACAGCGAACAAAGAGTGTCTAAGAAAGATGTATTATCATTTTTGACATTAATTGCAAATGAGCGTATCACTCTAATCACTAAAACACTACATTTCTACTACCATTTTAGAGTTAGAAAAATTTTTTGCAGGATTTAATATGAACAGTTTAAACACAAAATATTGCCCTTTAAAGAAGGTAATTTCCTTTTCACCATTTTACAATTCCCATATGTTTTTCTTAAACAATGTTTACTGTAAAATAAGACTTCAAGAAACATTCAATTGCTTGATAATACAAATTAGAGACTGCAAGATACTTATATTCTAGGACTCAGATTTTATTTTATTTTTAGGGATGAAGATGTCTCTCTGTCTGTATCCGACACTGACATATATAGTTTTTTTCCTCCTCTCTCTTTATCTAATGTAGGAATTCAAATATTTAAATGGGAAGGTTTTATTTTTAAGTTTCTTTTACTAACCAAATTAACAATCACCATAAAATTAAATTGTATTTGAAATATTTATTTCTATTTATTATTCTCTCTTTGTCTCTCTCTCCTTTCTTCCCTTCAAGGATTTCTGTGGTTCACCATACCTTATCTTGGGCTTTTAGGGGGGGCGGTTCCCTTAGATTCCCCTTTACTCTCCCCTTCCTCCCTTGTGGATCCTCCCCTCCCTTCCACTTTCATCTGAACTTAATATGAAGTTGAAATAAGTTTTACTTTAACAGCTCTCATTGATTGGCTCTCAAGGAGCTGCTCTTATTCAAATGTAGAGCAAAAGGTTTCTGACTCGGCTTATTTTAAAATGGAGATTTCCCAACCCCATTATCTGTGAAGAGACTGAGCAACAAGCTGTCTCTGAAAAAAAACAAAAAACAAAACCTTACTCCCAGACTTTCAGTATAACACCACATTAAGATGGTTGATAAGTGTGTGCTCTTATAAACACAGCAACCCGCTACCCACACATATATCTCAATGATACTCTATACTTAATAATGAATATTTGTTCTATTTTCTCACATATAATTAGCTGAAACTTGTTGTATTGCTTTTATTCTGTGGTCTTTAAGCAATGAGAATTTATATATATATTTTTTAATTGGGCAGATATTTTAATTCTCCCCCAGAGAAAAGGAAGGGCATACTTTTGGATTAGTAGAAAGACAGAAATAAATTTAGATTGATCCGTTTAGAATTTTCCCTCTGGCACTGTCCATAACCCAAACAGCATAATTCTTACACTGCCATTAGACACGTTCAAATGTAATTTGCTAGTTCTTTTGCAAGGCAATACAGTATATGAAACCAATAGCTACTTCAGGGCAAGGGAACCATAAATGCAAAGAAGATACAGCATTTTACAAAACATTGCATATTAAAGCAAAAGTATGTAAACCACAAAAAGATAACAGTGATGCAAACAAAATTTTAAATATATTTTATAACCCGCAATTGCTGAATTTGGTAAGCACAACCACCCATTGTATAAACACCATTACCAAGTTCATTTAAAAAAATTAAAAAATATAAAGGTAAGGAACCAGGAAACGCCATTACTATCATCACAACTGTCAGATATCTGCAAGAAGTACAAAACTTCTCAGGGGAAAAAAAAAGAGTGCATTGAATCTGAGGAGCAGAAGAGCCTATTTCAAGGTACAGTTCATTCCCATACTGGTCCAAATAGGACAGTGTCCTACCAGTGACTAAACATGGAATCAAAATGTGAGAAGTAAGGGTTTATCTACTAATTTTTGTTTTCCTACGTCAGATCATTAAACTTTATATTACTGCTCTTTACACTTATGGATACCTGACTTGGTTTTAGTCTGACAAAAGCCATTAACTCTGTTGGGATTTTGGGGGTTTTTTGAGTCTCTATCTCTTCTCTTTTCCATCTTCTCTGTCTTATTCTTCTTTCTTCATTGGGCCTTGAGCTTTTCTCTGTTTTCCTTTCACCCTCTCTACTTTCCGCCCCTATACGACATCTCTATCCTTCCCTCATTCTTTTCTTATCCATCTCCCAAAGGTACTAAAGCACTACACCAGAAAAGCTGCAAAATTCTGGCTTTGGTCACACAATGGTGGCTCTCCTTTCTTCCAGCTGCTAAATTCTTTTAAAAACAACTAAGAAAAATACATTAAATGCTTTTCTAATACTGAGGGAACTACTACTGTTGTCACAGTTATGTGCTTATAAATGGTAGGGGAAGTGGTCTGTATAACAATAAATGGCAGGGGAGCTATCCAGGATACAGCAGCCCATGCAATGAAAAACTATGAGAATCTCTACATTAGATTCTGGCAGCAGATCTACAGTTGAAACCTCAGCTGCATCCAGTAAGTTGTTTGTGGCTCCTCTATTCTGGGGCTATTCCACCATTCGTATCTTCACCACAGTTCTTCAAGCTGTCTACGGTACATTAGGATTGAAAGAGTATATCTACACTGCATCCAGGAGGTGTGATTCCCAGTTTGGGTAGACAGACACATGCTAGCTCTGTTCAAGTTGGCATGCAACATCCACGCTGATATTTTAATGCACTAATTTGAGCAATGCTCGCATAAGTCTGTCTACCCATGCTAGGAATCACACCTCCCAACTGCAGTGTAGGCATATCCTAACTCCAAGAGGCTACTATATTGACTGAGTTTTCTGAAATACAGAACAATCCTACCAAGGCCCAAAATATTTGCTATACTGCTGTGCCAGGGGAAATAGGAAAGAGTTGCAAAGGGCTTATACACCATCTCTACACAAGCCAAGAATTACCCCATACTGAAAGAATCCTCAATTGCCTACTTAGAGCAGCTTTCTGGCCTCTTTGCAGTACCATTACTCAGAGTCTCATTCTAAACGGTATCATTTCTTTTCTCTGTCGGTAGCAGCACTACTAGCAATTCCCAAATGTTCTGAGATAAAAGCTCAGCCAAGCATCCCTTAAGGCTTCAGAGTAGAGTACTAAATAAGACACTGACTTTTTAATCACCTGTATCCCCTCCTATCAGAGACTAAGCAAACCCCAGGGATAAAGACCTTGAGAATGGTAAGACATCTAAATACTAACAAATGCATGATAATTAACCTGAGCTTTACTAAACTCCTGGGTGTTTGAGGAAGTACAAGGTTTCTCTGCTACTTTCTCCGGAGGGCACTAAAAAAAAAATAAAAGGTTTTCTTTGGTTATGCATGACAGTAACTATATTTCCCTCTCACTAATTGTGGACATTTACTGTTATGATAATACTGCATTTAAACCAAGATATGTATTTATTTATTTATTTTTGCTTATAGTTTGTCAAAACATTGAAAATATATACTCGGAAAGCAAGCAGCTAAAATGATGTGTTCTGTAATGAAATCAACACCATTGTTCTTCCAATTTTACTTCTAAATGCTATGATTTAAAAATACCTGTATGGCTTTTAGTTTAAAAAAATTATATTATATTGTTGTATAACACATTTGGCACATTATATACCATAATATACTTGGCTGACTCGTAATATACCTGGAATATTGGGAAAAATGCACATCGAGTTTGAAATGCCAATGTTCTAATAGTTAATCTTCACGTCAAGAAGCAGTGCCACATAGAGGACAGCAAGAAAAAGATTAATGGCCAATAACTACTTACTGTGGCAGTTAGCTACAAAATCAAAAAGGAAATTGTACCCATGCACATATATGGTAACCATTACTAAAAGGTTGCATTAAATCATTAACTCACCACAACACTTGACAAAAATACTTAAAGAGCGCAACTGAAAGGATGATATTTTCTAACTTAGTAGGTCACTTATGTAATGAGACACAGAACCTATACTAGGATACTATCCTTCTCTGGAGTGTTGTTAAGTTTCTTCATAGACCTGCCCTCCTCTACTCCTCTCCCTACTCACTCACTCACCAAGCATCATCCTCTTCTCTGTCCATTCACACAATATTGTCACTAATTGGAACAAGAGCCTTCCCTGCAACTCCAGCCATTTGGAACTGACTTCCTGTACCTCCCTGCTTCAATAAGCCTGATTCTGATCTCACTTACACCAACATAATTCAACTGACATAAGCGTAGTTACTCCTGATTTACAGTGATAAAGATCAGAATCAAGTCCACAGACTCTTGATAAAATCCGGACTCCACTGAAACCAATAGAAGTTTTGCCATTAACTTCAATGGGGACAGGTTTCACTCTCAATTTCTCTTCAAAAATGCATTTACAATCTTAGTTTCTCTTTCGCTCTTTTTATTTATTATTTGATTCTCTAAAATAGTTTGGGATACACTTTTTATGGAATATGCCATAAAAAATAAAGTTGTATTGTATTATACTGATACGAATGAGGCAAAGGCAGTGGCATAACTATACAAAGGCTGGAGAGCAATACACATGCTCCACAGTATCTTACTGCAATTATGAATATATGAAAAATATTGTATTGTTATGCCAATTACAACAGCTTTATATCTTAAAAACATGATTAATCATATAATGCAGATACTTCATCTCTTTTTGGTAAAGATTTGTTCCCTTTAAGTGTAGTGCTGATCCAGTACAGCTTTAGATGTGTCAAGCAATGCAACTTCCACCATTTTCCTGGGGAAATTATCCCACAAGCTAATATATCTAAAGGCTTATCTACACTACAGATTATGTTGGTATAATTTATGTCACCCAGAGTATGAATAAGCCACCCCCCTGAGCGACGTAATTTACACCGACCTAAGCCCCAGTGTGGACAATGCTATGGTGGCAGAAGAGCTGTGTTCCGCCAGCACAAAGCATCTTCACCAGACTCACTACAGCAGTGCTGCTATAACGCTTCTAGCGTAGACTAGCCCTCACTTTCAAGAAGTTTTTTCCACTATTGAACCTAAAAATTCCCTTTCTTAATTTCATCCCATTACTGCTATTTATAGCCTTGTTTGGACCACCCTAAATAATTCCTCCTCTTTATTAGGATTTATACTCTTCAAATACACAGACATTTTGTCACCTCTCCCACACATCTATGTCAATTATTTTTAGCTAAACTACACCTTTCATGGTTACTTGGTAGTGATACAATATTGAGAAGGCCCATTCATACCACACCCCTCTTTCGTAAGAAGTTTCCTTTTGGGCTGAAACTTCAGGTGACTGACCTCACCCCAAAGATGAATTTTTTTTTTTTTTTTTTTAAGTTCTAGCGAGGTTTATTTGGACCTTATTTGAATTTTTGGAGCAATAACTTGCCCTTCACTCAGCGAAGTTTTGGAAGGGAAATGTTTTTAAAATAAAGTTAGACATCTAAGTGAAATGTATGTAATTCAGCATTTTCTCTAAGTTTTTTAGTGTATGCTTCAAAATAGATCAGCAAGCGTCACACAACTTATTTTTCTTTTCCTCCTCTTATTTTTATTTTTTTAAACTGTCTTAATGCATCCACACCTCAAAAAACTTTCTTTGTTGCTTAGGGCCTGCTCCAAAGCCTATTTAAATAAATGCAAAAACACCCATTGACTTAAATGGACTTTGGATCAGGCACTAGAACACCAGATGTCCCAAAGAGTGCCTCAAAAATCAATGCATAGTCAAAGAGCTCCTTCATGCATCACTATCCCTAATAACTGTTTTTAGTAAAGGGTATAAATGCATTGAGGTGGCATATAAGGAATGCACAATACCACCAGATTCACCAAGTAATACCACAATGCACCAGACCGTCAATCAGTCAATAAATTAATGCTTTACAAAAATGAACTTTTTCTGATGTGACAATGACCCCAGAGCAACGTAAGAGACATTTGATACATTTTTTGTTAGAGTGTACTAAAAAAAAGTAGTTCTGACTTGTACTGTTATTTCATGGTATTATCATGTCTACTGACCAGTCAGAATTTAGGATTTTTAATGCTATTTTAATATATTTTCCATATAGGTTGAAGTGTGTTGTAGTGTTAAAAAAAATCTTATCTGGGTTGCAAAAAGCGGGACAATGTAACATCCCATTGTCAATACTACTTACTGATGAAGAGCCCAGCATGGATTTTGGAGATCTTATCATTCCAGCTATGGAGTGACGAATAGTATCAAACCTGGACACCTTATCCTTCTTATCCTAGGTTGGGGGGGAAAAAAAGAATATCAGCAACAAAAATAAACTACACAACACAGATTTCTGAGTATTTATAATCTGATGTACTTTTTCTGTTTTGGTTAAATATAAACGGATATAAACTAGCATAGCTGCACAAACTTAAAAGTTATGCCAATTTACATCAGCTGAGGATTTAGCCCACATTTTATAATATTAAATACAGAAGTTTTGAGTAATTATTTAAAAATAAAATTGCTGTCAACCATGTAACAGATCTGAAATTCTGTAATAGTACAGTCAGGTCTCACCTATTTCTTTAGCTGCCCTAGAGTGCGTAATTTTTAAAAAAATTTTAAAAAAAAGAGTAGAACACCAAACTCTGCAAGTAGCTTTTTTGTATGTATCTCACTCAATTTTTACCTCTAATGTCCTTCCTTTATTATCCCTTCCTGCTCTGTATACCATTGAGCGCAGCCTGAGGTGCACACAGAACAAAGGTGTGGAATATACACCAAAAACGTGAAGAAAAAGTGAGACAAATGCGGGAGGGGGATGTGGGAAATGGGTGGAGTGTGTCCATCCAGTCCACTGAATGAAGTATGTGTCCTGTAGAAAAGTGGCTCTCAACCTTTCCAGACTACTGTACCCCTTTCAGGAGTCTTAGTTGTCTTGCATACCTCAAGTTTCACATCACTTAAAAATTACTTGCTTACAAAATCAGACATAAAAATACACAAGTGTCACAGCACACTATTGCTGAAAAATTGCTGATTTTCTCATTACCACCATATAATTATAAAATAAATCAACTGGAATATAAATATTGTACTTACATTTCATAATATATAGAGCAGTATAAACAAGTCATTGTATGACATTTTAGTTTGCTATTGCTTTTTATGTAGCCTGTTGTAAAACAAAGCAAATATCTAAATGAGTTGTTGTACCCCCTGGAAGACCTCCGTGTACCCCCTGCTGTAGAACAAGTAATATGCTGTAATGTAACTAAAGACTTTATGATAATGCATATGCAGAAGGGGACCCAATTAAGGTAACGGACTGTTTTAAGATGGCATTTCCTAACTTCTGAGTGCTTAACTTTTCAACTTTAATATTTTTTAAGGTAGGAAACATCATACAAAAAAACCCCAAGTCTTTTAAAAGAAAACTGGAAAAAAGAAATTCCATCATATAGAACCATACTAATCAGCACATCAGCAGAGTCTGAATCTAGGAACTTTAAATCTCAACACAGAGCTCCATCACTTGAGCTAAAGGAGTAAATGATAGCAGAAGCATGGATGGAGATTTGGGGAGGGGGGGCATAGAATGGCATTGTACCCCCCCCCAAAAACTGTTTATCAGATGTTTTCAAACTGTGGGGTGTGCCCACTAGGGGGGGTGCAGAAGAACAGGTGCCAGGTGGCTTGGGCCAGCCCTACACAGCGGGGCTCGGGGAGGGAGCGCCATCTCCACCCCAACTCACTCATTAAGTACACTGTAATTTAAGTATCACTAACAATCAGTAAATCCAGAAGTTAGGCCTATACTTATTATTAATAATAGTAAGTTCCATGACCTCCCTAAATATAGAAGTGAAACTACACCTATGAGCAGAAGTAGACTATTATCGTCTCTATCGACCAACCACTAGAGAGGAATGTGATGCACACTTTGCTGGCAGCATACAAAACTATTTGCTAGACAACAGTGAAACATCAAGATCTTAGGCGGAGGGTAAAAATATTGTTTGGAGGGGCTGGGTCCGGCTCTATCCTGGCCCAGTGTGGAGGGGAGATCCGAGGGAGGGTTTGAAGAGCAAGACAGTCCCACATTAACCACGGACAGCAATGGCTCCTGTCTCACAGAGGTTGCGGACTGAGCCTGCCTGTCCCCACATAGACCCCGAACAGTGGCAGCTCCTGTCCAGGATTTGAAAAATAAGTCTGCCCAGTTCTGCACTCATTTCGAGCAGCAGTGGCTCTGCTCCTGTCCTCTGGGTCTGGGCCAGTGGGGTTGGAGGGTGAACCTGCCCAGCCCCACACTCACTCTGGCTCCGTCCGGCCCCACAGCGCTGGGTCTGAAGGTTGGAGAGTAAGCCCAGGCAGTGGTGGCTCCATTCTGTCCCTTGGTGCTTCCCTGGGCCCAGCAGCCCGCTCTAGTCTCTTGCCACTAGGAAGAGGCTCAAAAAGCTCGCCACAGCATTGTGTGGCACATGCCAAGGCTTTGGCTTTGCATGCAAAGGCAAGTATGCACATCAAGGGATGGGGGCAGCCCAGCAACTGCTGAGCTAGCAGGTAGATAAATTTGCTGGAGGGTAGAGGTCTGAGCCCCCTGTAGAACTTAGCCCTAGCCACTCGGCAACTATAATTAGGAGTCAGGACCCTTGCGTTCTGTTACTGGTTCTGGTGTTGATAGGGGTCTAGTAGTTACAGAAAGAGCAACCAAGCACACAGATTTGGCACGTTTACTATGAAGGGCTGCACAGTTGTGGATGCCACTTATGTCTGACATGTTAGAGGACTGGGTTCTGATTCCTGTTTCTTTCAGTTACCCTGTCTGTTAAATGGATGGAGTGATACTGATTGCCTCCGAAGTTTAGGCCTTGCTCAATAAGCAGTAATTTAAAGTGCACAAAAATCTGAATTCTAGTCAGTGCAAGAGCTGGGACTAGAATTCATGGTCCCTCCTTGGCTCCTTCCATAAGCCATAATGGCAACTGCACTTGTTCTATTTGGAGCTCAATCTCTGTTGGGCCAAGGAGAATACTCAGTGCAGACGGACTATTCACCAAGCCAATAAAAAGCTTTAACAGATTACATGCTAATAGAAAAGTTTAGATATTTAAAACCTGGTTAAATCTGAGTGCATTTTCAAGAGGCCCGCAAAAGCACTTTCCTATTCCCAGAACTATTGTCTAATTTCAAATTCTTGCACCACAGAGCAGAGGCACTACAGTGCTTCAAAGATTTTTTCCTTATCTGCACTCTGGGAAATAACTAAGCTGGTCTCATTAATCTTTTCTTTCTTATTATATTGAATTTTTTGGTTCTTCCTCAAAAACAGGGAGAACCAAAAGGACAAAACAACAAAAAAGTAAAGGCAAGGGAAAGAATGGAAAAAAGAAAGAGAAAGGAAATAGAGCCATACCTCAGTTTTTGTCAGTCAGGAATTAATCAAAGGTTTCCAAAAAACTTAGATTAAATCTTTTCAAATTTGTCTGAAGTCCCTCTTCCCTTAAACATTACCCCTCTCTTTAGCTGCTAAGTCAGCCAAGTCACTGAACCAAGTTTCTATCCCGGAGGCAGTTTGCTCTTCCATCTAAGCAATATGAATCATTTGGCTATTGCTGATTTTTTAAAAAAGAATTTAATTTAAGACAGAAAGCAAGCATGGAAAATTTCAGCCCAAACCGTTAAAATTTGGCAAAGTTACAACCAACTAATATAAGAGGCTTATAAACAAAAGTGTGAGGCAACCCTAATTTCAGCACCGCTTAGCATCCCCACACGATGTCAGTAATACCCCCAAATTTGTCATGGTCCATTTTTTCTCCCTGGTCCCTTAAACAGGGATCATAGGTTGGACTGGTAGCAGAATACGTGGGTCTCTGGTGAGGATTCTTTGGAGGAATTTAAATTAAATTGTATTATATCAATGTATTGGATCTTGAAGTAACAGGTCTATTAGGGTTTTTTGAAATTGTCTCAGAGATTTGGAACCGTAGAAGTTAAAAATTGAAATAATCGAATAAATACATAAACAGTTATGCAACTTCAGCTTTTGTTGAAAGTTTTCTAAATGGTCAACAAAATGTAAAACCAATAAGTAAGGTTAAGATTCTGTCATGGGTATTTTTAGTCAGGAAAAAGTCAGGAACAGGTTGCAGTCAATAAACAAAAATTCACGGACGCCCACGGCCTATCTATGACTTTTAGTAAAAATACCCTGGGGTGGGGGAGGCCAAACAAACAGTGTTGCTGGGGCTTGAAGCAGAAAAGGCTGACCACAGCTGCTCCAGGCACAGGGGGATGACTCAACCCCAGCTGGTGCTCTGGCAGGTTAGGAACTGCTGCTCCTGCAGCCCTGGGACTGGCCACCAGTCATGTGTTCCAGCTGCCTCAGGACTCACCACCAAGAAAGCTGTTCCGGTCACTGCCCCCCAGTGGCTCCAAGGCTGACTTCCTGTCAGCTGTTCCCGTGGCCGCCCGCCTGGCCACTGTTCAGTCAGCCCTGGGACTGGCCAACAGTCAGCTATTCCAGCGGCAGCTGTTCCAGTAGCCCTGGGGCTAACCTGCTCCAGCCCTGTCCCAGACACAGTCATAGAGGTCCTGGAAAGTCACCAAATCCATGACCTCCATGACAGAATTGTATCCTTACCAATACGTAAATATCATCTACAGTGTATACCCACCATGGAAACTAAGGTACTACTGCAATTCAGCCAGTAAGCAATGCCTATTCTATTTGCTAATTAAAACAAACAGTTATTCCTTTAACAATATTCTGCGATGTGTCCATAGTTTGCACTATAGCTGCATAAAACCAGAATATCACCAAAAAGAAGAGGTGAATGTTAAATAATCATGAGAATAATCATGAGGCAGATGGAGAACTTATAAAACAATGTAACTAACAGTTGTTCACCATTTTTCCAGTTACTCACAAATAAAACATTTCATTCCTTTTGCCAGTCTCATGTATACACAATACTGCACATCATTTTAAGTTACAATATGATAATACAACAGGCTGCCCTGAGTCCCTGGCAGGTCAATTCTATATCAATGGATTAAATGGCTACTTTAAAAAAATGCTCACTGCATTAACATGGACACGGTACTTAATTTTGCTTCCATGCTTGCCAGGGCTTAGGATGATCAGCTCATTTCAAGCATCTTAGGTAATGACATGATAAAGGGTCTTCTTCTGATAAACGAGTCATGGGGATTTGCAGTAGCTAGATGACTGCTTCTCATATCACAGAGGGGAAAAAACTGCACAGAACAATGTGTACATTCTGATAAGTTTCCCACAAATAAATTCAAATAAAGTCTTAATTCTACACTTACAGCAGATTTTCTAAAGACAACAACTAGAAAAGCCCTGGCAACATTAAGCTACAAGTAAGGTTCTATCTTTCACTAATGGCTTTCTCTTTGTTCTAAACTCTCTTTGCCAGGGGACCCGAAAGAGGCCTGATCTTATTTCCATAGGGGTATTAAATACACCAGATTCAGTACAAACAGATGATGACACATAAAAGTCAAAATGGGAGCAGAGACCTATAGGATCTCTGCCTAATGCACAGCAGTCAGTGACTATGCCATCTGGACTTCAGAATCTGACATCACCATAGAACCTACATAAGAAACACAAAGAAACAATACATTTCAGAGCATGAAACTCCTATTAGATAAGACAGATATTAAAATGTAAACTTAAAACAGATAATTTGCTCACATTTGATAAACTGGAGAGGGTTCAGAGAAGAGCTACAAGAATGAATAAAGGATAAGAAAACATGCTTTATAGAGATGGATTCAAAGAGATCAATCTACTGACTTTAACAAAAAGAAGATTAAGGGATGACTTGATTACAGTTTGCATGTATCTACATGTGCAACAAATATTTAATAATGGAATATTCAATCAAGCAGGAAAAATTATAACATGATCCAATGACTGGAACTTGAAGCTACACAAGTTTAGACTGCTAATAAGGTGTAAATCTTTAACGGTGAAGATAATTAATCATTAGAACAATTCACCAAGGGTCAGGATACACTCTCCATCACAGACCTTTTTTAGATCACAATCGGATGTTTTTGCTCTAGGAATTATTTTGGGCAAGTTCTGTGGCCTCTGTTATATAGTAAATCAGACTAGATCAGTAGACCTCTGCACAGATACAAAATTTAATGGATATTCTGGAGCTGCAGGGCTCTACCAGGAACAGCAGTGGTGAAAGCAGCAGCATGTCGGGCCACTGCTCACAGGAGCCAGCGCCCAGCCTGGGCAGCTCCTTCCGTGTGACTGTGCCACCCCCAGCCTTGTCCACTAGGCAGGCACAAGGCTCACCGGTGGCTGTCCCTGGTGAGGCTAGTGTGTGAAAGCAGCTCACACTCTCCCAGACAGGAGTTCCTTCCACACCACAGTGCGTGTCTCCTGTCTGGCAGCGTGCAAGCCACTTGCACACACTAGCATCACCAGCGAGCCTGTTGCCTGCCTTTCCAGCCAAACTTTCCATCCATTCTTTTCAATATAAGTCAATATGTTGACTTCTTCAGATTTCTGAGATAGTCTAAACTGGAAACGGGGTTTTGAGGCTATGCTATGACTTTTTCATCCACCTGTCACCTACTTTCAAAACTGCAGAAACTCTTAACTATGTACATTGGATTAAAGTTTGCTAGAGGAAGGTCTGTGCAGAATAGGAAATCCATACATTTATTTCAATAAGACTTTTCCCCTCCTTGTAATGCAAGATATTGTGGTTTTCCAACTAACCTAAGAGGTGCTTGTTTTAGAGATAAATTTCTAATTCCAGTAGCATTAGCTTCATTGCTCTCAACTCCTGCAAGTTTATGCTATTGGAGCTTTCTGCCCCAGGGACAATCTTCCACAAAGGTGGATTAAAGAACTGACAGTGTTATGGTGCCTCCATGGGAAACATGGAGTCCTGACACAGTTTCTGATTGTATAAACCTTGGCCAGACTCCTCCCTCCAGTTTTCTTTACTTCCTCATCTCAAAAGCATGGAAGTTTCGCCTCAGCTCTCTTACTTTTACCCTCCTTATGCCTCTCTCCTGCCTGAAGACACAAAGAGGAGAGGAAAAAGCAAGGAAAAGGGCAAGAAGCCTGAGGAGAGAACATAAAAGTTATGGTCTCTCTTCTCCGGAGGATCCCGCACATACTTCTAGCAGTTTGTGGCTCTCTGGGCTAGTGAGATGTACAAAGATATGCTTCTGCATTTTGTTGTACACTTTTCTGGATTTTGCTGTTCTGAGTATAGAGCCTTGATGTGTTTTCTTTGTTTTGTTTTTTATCTTCTGCTTTTTCACACTGGTTCTCAGTCATGGCTGTGATCTCCTGCACACTTTCTCAAACTGCTCCAGGATAGAAAAAATTGTTATTTTTTGATTGCTCTATGTGGTCAGACTCTGTAGGCTCTCCTTCCTAGTGATAAAGCTGGAGGAAGAAGGGGATCTGGAGGATTTGATTGACTTCTTTTTGTGCTTCCTTTTTTAAAAATGGTTTCTTGTTCATAGCTGCATTTTGGACCAACACCATATGCACAAGTTTTACCCCATACATGAAGCCAACAGCTATTCAAACACTATTTGTTTGAACTGGAAAGACCAGGGAAACCCATCAACATCCAGCTCTGTTTGCTAGGGATACTGAGATATGACGACAAAAATCGAAAAAAAAGAATTGCATTTGATTGCTGAATTCTTTTGTATTCCCAGGCAACAGCTTGGAGAAATGAAAGTAGGAGAAAATAAAATGAAAACTAAAAACAAAGCTTCAAAGAAATACAGTCTTCCATACCAGCATAGGCCAAGAACGTAACCCCTTAGTAATCAATAAACTGTCATTCTTAACAAAAATACCAAGATAAACACCCCATAGGCTAGAGGTATGGTCAGTGATGAGCTGCCAAAATCTTAATGGGTTCCCTCCTCACCCCACGAGGTGGTCGTTGCCCACCCCTGCACCCCGGGACTCCTGCCCCATCCAACCCACCGTGTTCCTTGATGCCCCCCCCCAGGACCCCTGCCCCATCGACCCTCCTCCCCTGTCCCCTGACTGCCCCCAGAACCAGGCAGGAGGGTCTCGTGGGTAACCATAATGGGTGCCCACCCCACCCTTACGAGCCAGTGGGACCTGCCGAGGGGCAAGGTGGGGAGTCCCGGGGGTGCTAACCTGGGGCAGCACCCAGGAAGCATCCAGCAGGTCCCTCTGGCTCCTAGGGGCAGGAAGCCAGGGAGGGCTGAGAAGGAGGTGATGGCTTCCCGCTTAGGCCAAGGATGGCAGAGGTGAGCTGGGAGTGGCCCTCCTCACGCCCCCCCACACCAGCTCACCTCCGCTTCCCTGGGCCTGAGTGTGAAGCCACTGCCTGCTTCTCAGCCCGCCCCAGCTTCCCGCGCAAACAGCTGCTTCGCAGGAAGCCGGAAGTGGAGAAACAGAGCGGGGCAGTGCTTTCAGGGGAGGAGGTGGCGGAGCGGAGGTGAGCTGGGGCTGGGGGCAGGGAGCTGCCGGTGGGTGCTTTGCACTCACCAAATTTTCCCCGGCGGTTCTCCAGGGCTGGAGCACCCATGGAGTCTGTGCCTAAGGCACCACTTTTGGCTGGGTAAATTTAGAAGCCCTCTTAGAACCGGTTGTCCCTCGCGGAACAACCAGTTCTAAAAGGGCTTCTAAATTTAACAACTGGTTCTAGCAAACCAGTGCGAACCAGCTCCAGCTCACCACTGGGTATGGTAACACTCAAGGCAAAGGCATTGACAAATATAAAACTAATTTCAGAATGGCAGTTTTCCTGGTTGGTGGAAATTCAGTGGCAAATCCTGCCCCTCCCTCTGTAGTCTAATAAGACCCATCCTGCAGCGAAACCAATGTGGTTCTAGTGCATGTGGTGAGAGAAGGAGGAGACTGGGAGCAGAACAAAGGAGGAGAAAGCGAGCAGAGGCAGGTGGATATACAGATACGTGTGCTATGGACTCCCACTGAAAGGGGTGCACAAGTGATAACGTGCTAGCAGAGCCAAAGCTGTAGTTGTGGCTATGAAGTAGCTCTCCTGTAACTCTTTGGCCTATGGAGTGGGGGTGCTAGGAAAAAAAAAGCTACCTCCTTCATCAAACAAGGGATTATAATGTTATTTATCCGTAGCTAAATCCTGAAGATCTTTTGCAGTTATTATATTCAGGCAAACTCCCACACACTTTAGCAAAAGTTCTGTCTGAATAAAACAAAAATGAGAAAGATTTCAGAGTTTAACCCTTCAGTGACTTTTTTTCTAGTGCCCATCAGCATAACAATTGTATAGAAAATTACATTTCAATTAGACTTTTCAAAGTAAAAGCATTGTCAGCCAAATGTCACCTTTAACTTTGAAATTATCAAAAATTTGTTTGATCTTTTTAGATTTAAGGAGGAAATAGCAACTTTTAAAGGTGATCTGCCAAAGATTTTTTTAAAATTGTGTTTTGCCTTGTTTTGTTTCTTATTACCTATAATGTATGAAAAAATTAAAGGGTAGGTTTTTTTTAAAATTAAATAAGCATTACCTGAGAATAGGTCATGTCAAATCTGATCATCTCTGATTTTACTGGAAAACTTCTCAATGGGAGAGTGTATTTGTGAGCTATCACCTCTTAACTAAACGAAGACCAACTAAACCCTGGCCAACATCCTTGGCCTCCTTCTGCTGTTTTACAGTATTCAGGAAGCATAAAGCAGCCAGAAAGCTGCCTTAAGTGGGGTACTGGGATTCACCTTGGAATTCACTAAGAAATCCCTGCTTGACATAAATCTGGCATAGTCAACTCAATGTCACCTGTTCCCATGGTCCCTCCAGCCTCCAGGCACATGCAAAGGGTCTGTTTCCAATGAGGGTGGAGCAATTTAAATCAATGCAATCTACAGAACTGATTTAAATCAGGTTGAGGCTTTGTAAAACTTATCTGAAATTTGTGCTACTGCAAATTCAGATTTAAATGTATAATGATACACTTTAAATTATTAATGATATTTTCTTAAATGCCACTGAATTTACCTGAATTTTATGAAAGTACTATAGGCAAACCACAAAATATTTAGGTGTTTTTGAATATCCCACCTTAGGTGCCTAAATAAGCCCTTATTTTGGCATCTAAGGGTGGGATATTGAAAAACACCTAAATAACTTAGTAGAACAAGTCCCATTGACTTCAGACTGCCAACTCTGATGACATCTCTATCGCTGAAAGCATTTCAAGCTGTCTTAATGTGTCAAAGCTTAATATATTGAAAGGTGGATTTGGTTACAAATATAACACAAGATGTTTGCATATCACTTTTATCTTGAGTTTGTAATGTCATCACAGTAAAGACACTAATGAGGCCCCAGACTTGTCTTTTTCAGCCCAGATGAACATTTTAAGTATGAA